>NC_081330.1:129743746-130343746 GCF_026419965.1 Kogia breviceps | reverse complement strand
TCATCACTTTACTCCAGCTCAAGGTCCAACCTCAGGTTTCCCCGGACCTTGGCAGCTGATAAGGAGTAAGGGATGAGAGCAGCCCAGGCCCGCAGCTGCAGACAGCTGCTGAGAGCTGCAGGAGACTCAGTCACGGGGGCCCGGGGCTCAGCTGACAGGCTCCAGAGGGACGTGGCTGTCACCAGGTCTAATCAGCACACCACGTGAGATGCAGGGATCGGTGTGGGTGGCTACTTTGGTAAGTCATTTAGGAAGCTTTTCTTTCTTTTTTTTTTTTTTTTTGAGTGTGATGATCTGACTAAATATCAGCTGCCATTTTAAGATTCCACCAAAAGATAATGTGGTACAAGAAATGTCTTTACAAATCCTGGGGCCCAGGTCCAAGTGCACTGTGAGAAAAAGACAAGGAAGTGGATAGAGAGGATGAGAACAGTGAAGGGGCTTCTTCTTTTCCAAGTGTTATGTGCTGTCACACGACACCAGGGAATGCACTGCCACCTAAATTCTCCAGGGAGCCAAAGGCTCTGGAACTGTTTATTTTACGCTGTTCACGCGAATCTTGTAAAGATGTACGTTTTATATTCTTGTCTCTTTAAACAGAATCGACTGATGACTACTTAATAGTTTGCTTTTGTTTTTCAGGGGTTCAGGCTTCAGGCTTAATCCTCCCATTCCTTTTTTTTTTTCTTTTTTCAAACATATAGAAAAGTTGAAAGAAGCACAGAAAAGACCCATATAACCTACATCTGTAAGCAATAAACCTAAAAATTTGCAGATACTCTGCCATTTATCCCTTTATACCTCTGCATGCTTCTCCATCAAATAAAGACACTCTTCTACACAGCCATGACTAGCACCAGAACCGGCCAATCAGCAACGACTGAATGCCATCATCTAATTAGCCACTGCACACCACATTCTCCAAATGCCCCAAAAATGTCTTTTATAAGATCTCCCCACCCCCCAATCTAAGATCCGCTGCATTGGGTACTCAGGTCCCTTTAGCCTCCTGTAAACTAGAGCAGCCCACCCCAGTCATTTCCCGTGACATTTGACACTTTCAACAGTCCACCCAGCGACCTTGCAGAATGCCCTGCATTCCGGATCTGTCCAGTCGTTTCCACACGGCGTCATCTTGCTTGTTCCTCCGTCCCTCCAAACTAGAAAGGACACCTAGAAGTTCGACTGGACTCAGGTAAACTGCTGTGGCAGCACACGGCAGCCAGCGGCTCCCCCGCCGACACAGCCGAGTAGGATGTGTCGTGTAAGCGGCGGCCCCCAGAACTGTCCATCACGAAGGTGCGTGTCCGCCTGTGCCGTGTGTCAGTACCCTGTCGGGGTGGCACTCTGGCACTGTCTGAACACCCTCGCCCCCGATGAACCCGATGGTCTTGGTTTCCACCAGAGCCGCCTGTCTGAAGCATGCACAGGGAGGACCGCAAGACGGTGATCTGACGAATCCTACCATATTCTTCCCGTATTTACTAACTGGCGTTCTCCTGCCCCCCATGGCCCTCCCCCCTTTTCTTTTCAGGATGATGACTCACAGATTCCTTTTCTAAAAACGTAGAGTCTTAAACTCCATCACAGTCATTATTCCTTTGATTTCCACTCACCCTGCCTTTGGCCAGTGGGACACCCCGGCCTGGCTCTGGGAAGGTGGCCGCGCTCACCGTGGGTTTCACAGGCCCCAGTCTGGAACTGGCCTCTTCTCCCCAGAGTCTTGGCTCCTTTCCTTGGGTGTGATATTTAGAAATCCAGAACTTAACCGCTTTTAAGCAAGCCATGAATGCTGCTCCGGTGGCGTGGGGAAAGCATATACATGGCGGGGAACACAGAACCACACTGACAAATATACGGCTCTGTTGGAAAGGTTTACGTGGCAAAAGTGGACGCGGTGCAGGCAACCGTATTCGCTTTGATGAACGTATGCTTTCTCGTGAGTCTGACGGCAAAGGTGGGGATGCCCTTGGACCACACCCCCTAACACCGCTGGGAGATATCAGGGCACGTGGCCCAAGTCAGGCAGAGCTGCGGGGCTGCGAGGGGCCCATCTCACAGACCCACCCTGGCTTCCTGAGGGTAAGCAGCAGCCGGCGGCCCTCTGCTTCCCCCCAAGTACCCCTGCCCATCTTTATGCCTCATGGTTCAGGCCTTCGGGACACACAGGCATTACGGTCACCGCCGATACTGGGTCCCTCAGGCTGCTGGCTTCTCACTGAAGCATCCCATGCACTACCACGGGAGACAAGAGCTGTCCTGACGTGACAAGACTTCACTAGAAGGAGGGCACTGACCACGTGGAACATCTACCCCAAAAGGCCATGAGTTGGTGCAGTGTGTTCTCGGCAGAAACGGCTGAGGGAGTCCAAGTGCGGCACAGGCATGATGTCTGGATCAGAGGGCGTACGAGGGATGGAGAACAAGTGAGGTGGCAGCAGCAGGAAACAAGCAGGCCAGTCCGGAATGCAGAACATCCTGGGAGAGAACCAGCCTGCTCTCTTCCAAGAGACCCTCTCACAGCGAAAACACAGGCCGTGCAGCTAGAGGATGGGGCGAGGTTTTCCAGCTCAGAACAGGCTAAAGGGACATGACTACCATCTGGAACCCAGCGTGGAAAACACCAGAGTAATATCCACTAGGCAGAGATCACCCACACCTCCACACTTCAACACAATCGTTAATTAGCAGTCTTTTTTTTTTTTTTTTTTTTAAATAGTACTCTCTGCTTGATAAAAACAAGATCTTCTCTGCTTTAGAAAACGTGTTTACTGCTCAGCCATCTCTTCTCCTGGTCTGGAATATCCACTGTCCTTCTATCTGCCCTTGAGAGCATATCCTCCCAGTGATTTCAGTTCAAATGACTGCCCTGCCCCTTCTCCTGTCCTTGCCACGTTGACCGCCAGCAGTTACGCAGAGATTCACGCGTGTTCTGTGTCCCAACTGGACTCCAAGACCACTACAAAGAAGAGACTTGCTGTGAATCCCTTGCAGCACCCGGCATGGTATATTCCGAACAGATAAGGAATGAGTGAACTCACTCCTCTAGAGTTGCGTTGTCCGGCACGGTACCCACAAGTGGCTACTTCAGTTCAGTAAAACTAAAAAATGAAGAGTTCAATTCATCAGCTACCCTGGCAGCATTTCATGTGCCTGGGTGCCCCCTGTGGCTCCCATCCAGGGCAGCTCAGATACAGAACATTCCCTCCACGGCAGGCAGTTCTGCCGGGTGGACGTGCTGCTGGTCCAGAGAGCACAATGGTGCCCAGCTCTCGTCAAGGACACGACGATGGCAGCGGAGAGACGGAAGCCTGCTGCTTACTTTGGAATGCGTCTCCAAGGCCCCAAATAAGCTCAGGTGAGCAAACTCTGACCGTCCACTCTCGTTTCGCGCACAGACCGGACACTGAGCAGACTGGGAGTCGAGCAGGCTCTGGTTGGCCTCCGGGTCCGTTCCTGATCCCCAGGCCTAGAGAGGCGAGTCAAGGGACGTCAACTGGCTAGTCCAGTGCCAGGAGCAAGGCCGGTGGAACTGCCCTCCAGGCAAGGGCGTGGAGCAGACCATCCACACCCCAGGTGTGTGCCCCTCTCTGCACAGACACTAAGCTACCGACCACAGGCATGAGAGCAAAGGATGTGTGGGAGCCGCACCTTGAAGGAAGGTGGGCGTGTACCTGCCAAACACTCAAAACGAACGTTGAGAGGTGTTAGGATGGCAGTCCACTTGGGCAAAGCCAGAGGGGGAAGACATTTCTTGAGCAGAAATGCATGTGTGTCACAATTATTATGTTTTCAATAAAATTCTCCTTAGACACCCCAAAGGCAATTTTAAACCACAGACCAACATTGCCCCCCCATTTTAACACAATTAAATGAAGCTTTTAATATATGAAATGCCAGAATTACGAGTCACCGGTATTCACATATACCTGACAGTGAGAGCTTTATCTTCTAATGTAAGCCATTCTGCTATAACACTACTGCACCTTCCAGCTACAGGCTATGCATCCATCACTTTTCAAACATCTCAAACAAAGCTGTGAAAAGTCACCCGGGCACCTGTGTAATGAGTGCTTTTGGTGGACGTTTCTTGGGGGCATCATCTCCCTTGCTCTTTTACATTGCATTAAATCTCCGTCTACCCCTGAAAAGTGACACAGTGTAATGGATAAATTATAGTAGCTTAAAAAATGAAAGGAAAAATAAAGGAACAGAATCAGAGAATAATCAGAAAGACAAAAGTGACCAAAGAATCCCTCCCACAGAGCCTTCCAAGGAGAAGAAAGGAAAAATAGGTTCGAGAGAGGAAAAAAAAAAAAAGTTTGCACAGCTAAGATTCTAAATAAAATCACACGATGAGGAGGACGAGGAAGCTAGGAGGAAGCAAGGAACAGGCACTTTACACCTGCACTGACAGAAACCTGCTGAATAGTTTAGTCGTGTTACCAGCTGGACCAAATTCCCGTTGATCTGCAGAATTTTGCAATTTTGATCTCACCTTCCTGTTAATCTAGAAACGGGAGCAGCTGTGGTGGATAAGAACCGCTAACCGCAGGAACACGGGAAGGGCTGACGCGACTCAGGTCTATTAGGAAGCACGGCCAACGGGACCTGAGTTTACCCACCTCGGTCCCCCCTCGAGTGCTTTCTTATTCCTGATGAATTTCCTGACATTCAACATAGTCCATGGGTACCTTCACCTGCCCCTCCCAGAGAGTCTTACTCCAAACTGAGAAAGTACAAGTCAGGGCCCCCTTCTGTGTGGGCTCTGCTAGGCCACAAGGCCTCAGACTGGCCTCCGAATTTCCGCCACCTCCTGTGCAAAAATGCATAACGGACTTAAATGTCGCCTGCTAAGGTGACATCAAACGCGAGCGTGTGCCGTGTGTTCCGGGGGTTGGGGGCAGGGCAGAGAGAAGGGGAACGTGCAGGAGCACAGGTGCCCTGACATCTGTGATGAGACCCCAAGGCACACAAGCCAGGGATGGGGTGAGGGTGTCTCTGGGAGCCCCAAGGGCAGACAGTAATCTCACACCGGCCATCGCAAATGAGCATTTATTCTGCTCTACCTTCCTGAGACTCTTTGGGAATGTCTGCAGTGAGTCACATTACAGGATAGGAACCAATGGACCCCGAAAAGCTCATCATCTCCACCTTTAAACCTCGTACGCGTCACAGAGGGTCAAATACAACGTACGAAAGCTCTTCCGAAAATTCATGTAGGGCATGTGCTACAGCTGTACAGGGAGATCTTGTGCTTGCCATCAGCTTTGTGGAGGGCCCAGGGTCTACATAAACTAGCGTAGGTGAGGTGAGCCAGAGGACGATGGGTGACAGCGGATTCCGAGCAGACTGGGCACGGCTGCGCGCTGCCTCGGTCAACAAGGGATCCCTGAGCCCCAGGCGCACCACAAAGGTCCCGCCTCCACCCGGAGTTCACGCCGTACCCTGGGCCCCGGACGGAGAAACGGGCACTTCCACACGGTCTCCAGTGCTATGACGAATGTCTGGCAAGCAGGAAGCTGTAGGAGTACAAACAGGTCCAGGCCAGGGCACCTATTCCTCTACGTGAAGGTGAAGTAGAAGCCAGGTATCACCCATTACGATCCTGCCATGTCTGTGTGTTTATGGAGACGTGGTCAATTATAATCGACAATGCAAAGAGTCGTATTTCCCCTCACACATCTATCGTATTATTTTTCTGCTTATTTTTTAAACATTTGAAAATAAGCTTTTTATTTTTCCTGGCTGATTCTTTACGGATTTAATTACTGTAACAGACTCCTAGAAAGCTTATTTTATGTATACCACTTTTTACATATATCAGTATTCCTAATTCTGAATATGCTTAACATCCACCCTCCATCTGGCCCCGTTATCAACAGCAGACATCAGTGAGTTGCTTCCTAAGGCTCTGTACCTGGGTTGTCCCATACGGTAGGCACTGGCCAAATGTGGCAAGTGAACCCACGAAACCTGGCTAGTTTGAGCTGAGATGCCCTGTGAGTGTAAGATACACACAAATTTCAAAGACTAGGTAACAAAAAGGGACGTAAACTATGTCAACTATTTTTTTTTTACTGATCATGTGTTGAGTAACAATATTTTGGATGCGTCAGGATAGGAAAGAAGTACCATTCAAGTTCATTTCCTCTGTGTCTCTTTACTTCTTTACTGTTCCTATAACAAAACCTTACATGGTGCTACCCCTATCAGATAGCAGGACTCTGGACCACCAACTTTCTTGTCTCTTAAAGAGAATGGTCCTACCTCTTGTGCTTCTAACTTCAGCTATCTAATGAACTAGGTAGGTAATCTTCCCTATTCAGGAGCTGACACAGTACTTCAAACTTGTATCTTCTGGGCTTCCCTGGTGGCGCAGTGGTTGAGAATCCGCCTGCCGATGCAGGAGACACGGGTTCGTGCCCCGGTCCGGGAAGATCCCATGTGCCGCGGAGCGGCTGGGCCCGTGAGCCATGGCCGCTGAGCCTGTGCGTCCGGAGCCTGCGCTCCACAACGGGAGAGGCCACAACAGTGAGAGGCCCGCGTACCACAAAAAAAAAAAAAAAAAAAAAAAAAACAACTTGTATCTTCTTCCTTCAAAATCTTATCCTTGTTCATAAATAACCTCAGTCCCTTTGGTCTCTGTCTCTAAAGGGCATTTGAGGGCCAAAATTACTACCTAGCTCACAGCTAATTGTTACCTCTGTCAACAAAAACAGATTCCAAAGATTGAAAGGAAAACAGCATCAAACATTTCAAAAGCACTAGGAAGTAACCCTGGGTTTCTGGTCAACATTTCTGCACATATCTCCAACTGACTTCCTCATTCTCCTCTGGTTAAACCAGCTTCCCCACGCAACTCTGTTTTCAGTTTCACCTCCCTGAGAATACAGGATTGGGGCTACATTAACAAACAACTTCCTGGAGAAATGGATTCACAACCCTGAAAAGCAGGCCCACCGGAAATACCTCATAATAAACTGATGATACATTGTTACGCAAACAAGAGACAACTGAAATCAGGTGCTTAAGAATTAGAACAGGTATAATCAAGTAGATTAAAATGAGGTAAAGTAGCACATTCTGGAAAGTGGTATTTTATACCAGACATTTTCTTTAAAAAAAAAAAAAAAAAAGCATAAGCAAAGGTGCATTTCTGATAAAGTTCTGCAAGGCCTTACCAACTCAAAGAGTCAGGGCAGAATGAGGTAAAGGGCAGAAAACAAAGGGGGAAAGAAGAGGTAGGTCTTATCTTCCCAAAGGCCACTAATTCTTGTTTCTCTGACAGTTCTGAGGATTGGGTAACAGTGCCAGACCAATGCTCGATAAACTTTAAACTTGCCTTAACTAGCAAAGAGGCGGCCCTGGTTGATAACCACCCCTGCAGGCACCACCACATAAGTCACATTCATGGCTCCGGGGAACAGGTATATTTGTATCTTGAGTGGGGATGAAGCATCAAGCTCATTTAGAAGTCTAATAATTTTAATTTTAATGGGACACCTCAGTTTGCAAAACATGTTCTCTGGACTTTTCATTAGAGGATAAGGAATTTATTTGACAATTTAACTTGACCACCTGAGCAGGAAAACTCACATCTACAAACTCTACTTACGAATCCCAGAAGCTTTTTGAAATTGAGTCATTTCAGATTTAGTAGCTGCATACACTGTTCTACCCAATTAGTTATCTCTATGGGAATTTATTTTCCCCCTTAGGAATTCATTCGTTTATATCTCTGGGTCCATAAAAATAAGACAGTTTTTTGTGTACCTTAAAAAAAAAAAATCAGTGCCATTACTACTGAACCAGTGAGCCAAATGATCATGGGGCCAAGGTCACACTCCCCCTGTAAAATGAGCACAACATCACTTATAATTAGAATCAGATCGACCTGGAATCATTTCTCAGCTCTGTTCCTTATTAGCTGTGTGACCTTGGGCAAGTAACTTTACCTCTCTGAGTGGTGCCGATTTTGTTTTTAATTAGTCAGTGCAAACATCTCCTCCCACCTTGCAGGATTTTATTAGAGGCAGCACTGATGCATGCACACCTCCACTAGGTTAGTAGGCTACGTAAAGTATGCAGACATTTTTAAAGTCCTATGAAGCCCTCCCGAGACAATGAGGTCAGAACGCGTTTCCTAACCCTGTAACACCGCGTACTGTCATGAAACATACGCCCAAGCTGTAGGGTAGAGCTCAGAGCAGTTCTCTGTTGAGTTATAAATGCAGCGTTTTCTACGAATTCTACTTGAATTCGCCTCAGTGGGTAAGTTTATGCCTAGACTACGGGGCTGTTCGGCGCACATAGGATTGTGAACCGCTCGAAGCCACAGCACGGCTGTGCACCTCAAACTCTCCGGCACCTGGGTGAAAATGCAGATTCTGATTGGTCAGCTGTGGGGTGGGGACTCGGGCTCTGCACTGCAAAACTGCTGCTCCCCGGTGATGTCCCTGCTGGGAGTCACTCGGACCAGCCAGACCGCTGAGCAGGGCTCCTCCGCCGCCTCCGCGCTACAGATACTTGGGTCTGGAGCAGTCGCGGTGGCGTGGAGCGGTCCTACGCACTGCGAGAGGTTCCGCCGCATCCCGGCCGCTACCCTCTGGACACCAGTAAACTCCCACCCTCCAGCTAGGCCGCCCCAAACGCCTCCAGACGTCGGAAGAGACCCCCAAATCGGCGGGTGGTGAACCCTGCCCTGTAAGATGCTACGAGCAAGGTGCGTGCACCTCGGGGTAAGCCCGCGGGGATCCTGCAGGCTAGGGTGCAGACGGGGAAATGGAGGCCCGGCTGCGCGCGCAGTGCTCGCGGCCCCCAACGCCAACCTCCCGCCCGCTCGGTGGTCCCCGAGCACCGCGCCCTCACGCGCCGCCCCCCACGCACTCCGTCCCCACGCGCATTCCGTCCCCACGCGCGGCGCGGCCGCCGGAAGTAAGTGCCCCGGGCGCCGTCGACGCCTCAGCCACGAGCGCGGCCGGCCTGACGTGGGCCCTGCACCCCCGCCGCCTGCCAGCCCGGGGGCCCCGCACACCGCCCCGCCGCGGCCCCCGCCCCTGAGAGCCTGTACCCCTCCACCCGCGCCCTCCCCGGACAGCCCTCGCGGGAGGCGGCCGCACGCTACCCACCCAGAAGGAGGCCGTCCAGGTCAAAAAGCAGGTGGGTGACGGGACGCAGCACGGACAAGGGCGCCGCCATTGTGCCGCCGTCTCGGCCGAGTGGGGGGCGGGGAAGAGGCGCGCGCACGCGCGCTCCGGGCCTCGCCGCGCGCCCCGAGCCGTGCTACGCACGCGCCGCCCCGGGCCTCCTCGCGCTCGCGCCCCGGGACGCTCTCGCGCACGCGCGCTCCGGAAAGCTCCGTGCGCCCGGAGCCGCTCTGCGCAGGCGCGCCTCAAGCGTCCTCGCGCGGTCCCTCAAAAGTCGCGCGCGCTGCGCCTCCGCCGCCCGGCGCTCGCCTGCGTCTGGCCTCCTTCTGAGGCTCCTGGAGTACTCGCCCAGAGCCGCTCCCGCGCACGCGCGTTCTGGGCCTCGCCGGCATGTCTTGCGCACGCGCGCCAAGGACGATCACCTCTGCCGTCGCCGCGGGGCTAAGAAGTGGCACGCGCGGGCGCGACAAGTTTGCCCGCATCCACCCCCTCCCCCCGCTCACTTCACACCCGTAAATGGGCTGGGATGCTGAGTCAAGGGGCCGAGCAGAGCCGAGTTCCTAATCTGGGTGGCAATGCCTGGCTCGAATTTGCGGGGCATGAAGAAGGAGGGAGGGCGTGGAAGGGCGACGGCGCATGGGGTTGATGGAAGGAGTGCATAGATGCTCAGGTTGGCATCCTTGAGAGCCACCAAGTAAATGGGTAGCCAGGTGGCCTTAGTTACGGGGTCCCCCGGTGGGTTCGTCCCGGCCCGGAGCGCCCGTCCCTGGACGCCTGGCAGGTTTCCGTTTCAGTTTTGCCCGCCCGGCTCCCTTCGTGCCCGTAGAGCGCATGCGCAGTGGCGCGGGACCGCATCCTTTGCACCTGTATTCCCCGCGCATCCCCGGCTAGTCCATTCTCCCAGAGCAACCCCCCGCCGAAGTTTGATAGGAAAGGGCCGAAATAATAATACGTTTTAAAATGCCTTGCCGGTTTTGCCTTTATGTCTCATCTGTCTTTGATTGCTCTGAGTTTTCTTTTTTTACCCCAAACTTTCTGAAGGCAACCTGAAAAGCCTTCTTTTTTGCGACCACTCTCAGGAATACTTTCCCCCACCCCGTTTCAATTTAGTGTTAGTTGGCATTGCATATGCATGTTTAAGCATAAAGATAGGATCTTTCAAGAAGCAGAGAGAAGAAATTTTCAGAGACTTCAAAATCTGAGCGTTGTGTTTCTGGTGAAGTGCGTAAACTGCACTCGGAGGCACCCGATATCAGCAAATGTATCAACAATAAGCAGTAAACCTCTGTGTCTTCGTTTCCACGTGTGTAAAACAGGGGTGTTAAATAACGCGAGGCAGGTCAAGCTGTTGGAACTGGCAAATAGTATATGTTCAATTCATTTATGTCTTTTTAGAGCTGTCGCTGTGAGACACATTCCCTGTTTTTACTCCAATCATGATTTCCCATTGAGGACCCTGGATCTCGGAGCAGGCAGTTCATCAACCAGTTAGTGGAGGGACTGTGACCCAAATGTGCTAGGCTCCTGTATAAAAGCACCACAGACCAGGTAGTCTCAACAACAGGAAGGTATTGCCTCAAGCCAGAAGTCCAAGATCATGGGGTCAACAGGGTTAACGCCTTTTGAGGAAAGGATTGGTTCCAGACCTCTCTGCTTGGCTTGTACACAGCGGCCTTATTCCTCTATCTCATCATATTGTGTTTTCTCTATGCATCTATTTCTGTGTCTAAATCTCCCCTTTTTATAAGGACATCAGTCATATAGGATTGCCACTCAGGCTCATGACTACATTCTACGTTCATGACATATGTCAAGACCCTGTCTTCAAGTAAGATCACACTCTGAGGTACTAGGGGTTAGGACTCTTACACTATTTCTTTTTTTTTTGAGGGGGACACCATTCAACCTGCAAAAGATTTATTCCACAAACATTGGGCGCAAACTGTGTGTCCATGCTCACCTGCTGGAACCTTTAGAATTCTTGCTCTCAGTTTCTTTCCATTCTTGGAAACAAATGGACACACAAAGGAGACAGTTCTTTTTCTCTCCCATGGTAACAATGTTGCATCTGTTCATTCCTTAGATAAAAGGAGCATTTTAATTTATTTATTTTGTGCAGTTTTTTTCCTGACTACTTGATTAAGATATAATTCACGTACCATACAAATCAGCCGTGTAAAAGTGTACATTTTAATGACTTTTAATACAGTCACAGAGGTGTGCATCCTTCCCCATAATATGTCAATGCTACTCTCTCACTTCATCCCAGCTTCCCCTTCCACTGCCCCATGCTCTCAAATCTGCTTTCTACTTCTGCGTCTTTATTCCTGCCCTGCCACTAGATTCATCAGTAACACTTTTTAAAATTGCATATATATGCATTAGGATACAGTATTTGTTCTCTTTCTGACTTACTTCACTCTGTATGACAGACTCTAGGTCCATCCACGTCTCTACAAAAAACTCAATTTCGTTTCTTTTTATGGCTGAGTAATATTCCATTGCATATATGTACCACATCTTCTTTATTCATTCATCTGTTGGTGGACACTTAAGTTGCTTCCACTTCCTGGCTATTGTAAATAGTGCTGCAATGAACACTGTGGCACGTGACTCTTTTTGAATGATGGTTTTCTCAGGGTATATGCCCAGTAGTTGGATTGTGGGGTCATATGGTAGTTCTATTTTTAGTTTTTTAAAGAACCTCCACACTGTTCTCCATAGTGACTGTATCAATTTACATCCCCACCAACAGTACAAGAGGGTTCCCTTTTCTTCACATCCTCTTCAGCATTTATTGTTTGTAGATTACTTGATGATGGCCATTCTGACCAGTGTGAGATGATACATTGTGGTTTTGATTTGCATTTCTCTAATAATTAGTGATGCTGAGCATCTTTTCATGTGTTTGTTGACCATCTGTATGTCTTCTTTGGAGAAATGTCTATTTATGTCTTCCACCCATTTTTTAATTGCGTTGTTTGTTTTTGTGATGTTGAGCTGAATGAGCTGCTTGTATAATTTGGAGATTAATCCTTTGTCAGTTGCTTCGTTTGCAAATATTTTCTCCCATTCTGAGGGTTGTCTTTTTGTCTTATGGTTTCTTTTGCTATGCAAAAGATTGTAAGTTTTATTATGTCCCATTTGCTTACTTTTGTTTTTATTTCCATTACTGTAGGAGGTGGGTCAAAAAGGATCTTGCTGTGATTTATGTCATAGAGTGTACTGCCTATGTTTTCCTCTAAGAGTTTGATAGTGTCTGGCCTTACATTTAGGTCTTTAATCCATTTTGAGTTTATTTTTGTATATGGTGTTAGGGAGTGTTCTAATTTCATTCTTTTACATGTAGCTGTCCAGTTTTCCCAGCACCACTTACTGAAGAGGCTGTCTTTTCTCCATTGTATATTCTTGCCTCCTTTATCAAAAATAAGGTGATCATATGTGCGTGGATTTATCTCTGGGCTTTCTACTCTGTTCCATTGATCTATATTTCTGTTTTTGTGCCAGTACCATACTCTCTTGATTACTGTAGCTTTGTAGTATAGTCTGAAGTCAGGGAACCTGATTCCTCCAGCTCCATTTTTCTTTCTCAAGATTGCTTTGGCTATTCGGGGTCTTTTGTGTTTCTGTAGAAATTGTGAAATTTTTTGTTCTAGTTCTGTGAAAAGTGCCAGTGGTAGTTTTGATAGGGGTTGCATTGAATCTGTAGATTGCTTTGGGTAGTATAGGCATTTTTACAATGTTGATTCTTCCAGTCCAAGAACATGGTGTATCTCTCCATCTGTTTGTATAATGTTTAATTTCTTTCATCAGTGTCTTATAGTTTTCTGCATACAGGTCTTTTGCCTCCTTAGGAAGGTTTATTCCTAGGTATTTTATTCTTTTTGTTGCAGTGGTAAATGGGAGTGTTTCCTTAACTTCTGTTTCAGATTTTTCATCATTATTGTATAGAAATGCAAGCAAGTTCTCTGCGTTAATTTTGTATCCTGCTACTGTACCAGATTCATTGATTAGCTCTAGTAGTTTTCTGGTAGCATCTTTAGGATTCTCTATGTACAGTATGTCATCTGCCAACAGTGGCAGTTTTACTTCTTCTTTCCAATTTGGATTCCTTTTACTTCTGTTTCTTCTCTGATTGCTATGGCTAAAACTTCCAAAACCATGTTGAATAATAGTGGTGAGGGTGGACAACCTTGTCTTGTTCCCGATCTTAGTGGAAATGGTTTCAGTTTTTCACCATTGAGAATGATATTGGCTGTGGGTTTGTCATATATGGCCTTTATAATGTTGTTAGTTCCCTCTATGCCTACTTTCTGCAGGGTTTTTATCATAAATGGATGTTGAATTTTGTCAAAAGCTTTCTCTGCATCTATTGAGATGATCATATGGTTTTTCTCCTTCAGTTTGTTAATATGGTTTATCACATTGATTTGCGTATATTGAAGAATCCTTGCATTCCTGGGATAAACCCCACTTGATCATGGTGTATGATCCTTTTAATGTGCTGTTGGATTCTGTTTGCTAGTATTTTGTTGAGGAGTTTTGCATCTATGTTCATCAGTGATATTGGCCTGCAGTTTTCTTTTTGTGTGACATCTTTGTCTGGTTTTGGTTTCAGGGTGATGGTGGCCTCACAGAATGGGTTTGGGAGTGTTCCTCCCTCTGCTATAGTTTGGAAGAGTCTGAGAGCTCTTCTCTAAATGTTTGATAGAATTCGCCTGTGAAGCAATCGGGTCCTGGGCTTTTGTCTGTTGGGAGTATTTAAATCACAGTTTCAATTTCAGTGCTTGTGATTGGTCTGTTCATATTTTCTGTTTCTTCCTGGTTCAGTCTCGGCAGGTTGTGCTTTTCTAAGAATTTGTCCATTTCTTCCAGGTTGTCCATTTTATTGGCATATAGTTGCTTGTAGTAATCTCTCATGATCCTTTGTATTTCTGCAGTGTCAGTTGTTCCTTCTCCTTTTTCATTTCTAATTCTATTGATTTGAGTCTTCTGCCTTTTTTTCCTGATGAGTTGGCTAATGGCTTATCAATTTTGTTTATTTTCTCATAGAACCAACTTTTAGTTTTATTGTTGTTTACTATTGTTTCCTTCATTTTTTTCCCATTTATTTCTGATCTGATCTTTATGATTTCTTTCCTTCTGCTAGCTTTGGGGTTTTTTTTGGTTGTTGTTGTTGTTCTTTCTCTAATTGCTTTAGGTGTAAGGTTAGGTTGTTTATTTGAGATGCTTCCCAGTGAAATATTTACGGTAGCAAGGTAATGTGTCAGCTGAGGGGCGAATACATGAGGTACTGGAGGAATCTTCAAAGTAGGCAGCGTGGAACCCCGTGGGCTGTGTGATCCAGCAGCAAGGGCATAAAAGAAGAAGAGGAGGGGGCTTGGGAAGAGGTTTCTTTGGCATTAGCCCTGTGCCCCTCCCTGTGGAGGGGTGGGCTTCTTGCTTCACCCCAGCCCTGTGAGGCTTCAGTGAGACCCCTTAGAGAGGGTGAGACCTCATTCTGCATCTCTGGTGCCCCGAGGGCCTGACTCCTGCCTGAATTTCCAGGAAGGGGGCTGTGCTGGTAGAGGCTGGGCTTCCCATTCTCTCAGAGATGCACGGCCAGCTGACCTAGGTGGCCCATGGGGACCAGCAGGGAGGGAGTCTTGCCACCATTTGGACTTTTGCTCCTGGGGGGTGGGGGGGACTCAAGCTGAGAAGGAGCCGCAGCCAAGCCCTCCCCCTACCTCCCACTCCCCCAGTCTCAGGACTTGTTGATGGGGAGGAATCCAGCTGGGACAGGTCCCAAGAACTAGTAGGAATGCACTTCAGAGGAAGAGTCAGCCCTTCCCGTGGCCTGAAGCCATCTCTGGACAATACCAGCTGCAGGGGAATGATCTGCCCCTTATCTGCCCCTTTGACCTTATCTTTCCCTCTGCATTCCTTGCTGGGAGGGACAGGAGAGCAGCCAGAGGTGCAGTGAGTGATCCATGAAGACACCAAAAGCTCTTTCCTCATTCTCTCCCTTCCCAGACCACCAAAACCACGCCTTCACTCTCGGTGACTTACCCTGGAATTAAACCTGCAGCTTTAGAGTTGCACTAGGCATTGAGTTTTGAGCTTTAAAGCATTCAGTGACCAGAAGCATCCCCGGACGTGCTGGAATTTTGGCCCCTGATGCTGTGAACCGTCTCTCCAACGAATAAGTTTTATAGAGACATTCCCCCCCCACCAAGACCAGATGTCACCTTTTGATGATGTCAGAGTCATGCTTATTCAGGTTAAAATAGTTTTTCAGGTTTCACCATACTATCATCCTGGGTTTCCATGAAGAACGGGAAATATGTCAGCAGCCACTACATTATGTATTAATTATGTGAGTGCCTGCCAAGAGCCAGAGAGGCACACAAAATAATTAAAACCAAGTAAGGTTTTGTTTATAGACATGGAAAACAAAGGTGGAGATTTAGTCTTCCCTTTTAAAATTTTTTTTAACCTAAACAAAACGAAATAGTGGGATGGGAGGGGACAGGCCAAAAGAGAAACGCTGACAGTTATCTTTCCCGGGGTACACGTGTCCCCCAGACGTGTGGGCTGAGGCCTCCGGGCTCACTTCCTCTGTGCTGCTTTCCACCCACCAGGCTCAGGGCTGCCCGGCCGACTTCCTCACCCTGGGTGCTGGCCGGGAATGCCTTCCTCGGCGCTCTGTGTGCCGCGTGCTGGGGGAGCGAGACACGTGATAGTCAGGGATGCAGGGCTGCGGTGCCGCGGGCCGTGCACAGGGCGTCCAGAACGCAGCCCCGGCTCCGCATGGCCTCGCCCGCACCCCGGTGCCTCCCAGCGGGGGAGCAGTTGTCCCCACGTGTGACACCCACCTCCCCACTACTTTCCAGCGCCCTCAGCTTCTCCGCCTACACGTGTGCACATGCCACACCTGCCTGCTGTGCACGGTGGCGTGGACACTCCCGTGCACACACGAGATGCTCTGAGTAAATGTCCGCTTTTTTTCCCCCTCCCACTTCAAGGTGCCAGCAGGAAAAGAAAGATCACGGTGCGGTATTCAGAAATGATAGACGTGTCCGTTTGATTACTGCCACGGTGTGACCGATCATTTCAAGAAGCCCAGCTCCCCTCTGACTTATAGAGGAGGCCCTAGGGGCCTGAGGGAGGACCACAGGAAGAAACACAGGCGGTTAAGTAACTTTTTAATGAGAACTTCACCAGTTATCCAGTGATGACTTTACAGCCAGTGATGTAAGTCCACATAACTTCCCCGGGCTGTCCAGTGACTATTCAAAGCCCGGGAGCTCTTGGCTGGGGTGCTGTCCAGTGCAGTCAGTGGAAAAGCTGTGTGAGGTCCCTGCGGTCAAGGCACCTTCTCTGTGTGCCAGAGAATAGCTCTGTCTGAAAGCCTCATGAGTTGGTGAGTTGGATTCTTTTTTTTTTTTTTTTTTTTGCTTCTGGGAATAGTTACTTTGTCTACAGTTCCCTGTTTTGTTCCTCTTCTGGAATAGTTAAATAATACATGGGGTAAGAGTTAATTACATAAGTAGGAGGGCTAAGTGTTAGCTAGGGGCCGATGGTGTTTTGAATTATCTGGTGTGAGACTAATGAAAGTTAGTATGTGTTTTATCTGGAGTGTTACCTTTTTTTAAAAAAAAATCTGTAAAACCACCTGCAACAATTTATCTGATATGTATTCATTTGTTTCTTTGCTGTGGAACAAGGAGGTCTTGTGGGAGAGGAAACCAATTGCCTAATAGTCTTTATTTGTTTCTTTCCGGATGAAATTCATACTTTGAAAACACCTGCGGGTAAAAACAAGAAACCTAAGAGGAAATGAGTAAAGAGGTGCACTTTGTGCTGTAGCTTGACTCAGAAGAGAAATTGGGTCCATTAACCCTACCTGTCAAAGTATTAGAACCACTGCTTCTGAGTTGGATACAAGGAATATGAATAAGAAGTATTTGCCATCAAATGTATTCCATGAAAGACGAGTGTCATTCTCAGCTTAGTACTTGCTGCTTTTCCAAAACATAATTTTGAGACGGAGTTAATAGCAGTTCCACTTTTTTTTTTTTTTTTACCTTTTTTCCATGTCACATCTTTCTTTTCTTTACTTTTTTTTTCATACTTAGGAATTTGGTATTTATTTATTTTTGGCTGCGTTGGGTCTTCGTTGCTGCACGCAGACTTTCTCTAGTTGCGGCAAGGGGGGGCTACTTTTCCTTGCGGTGCGCGGGATTCTCATTGCGGTGGCTTCTCTTGTTGCAGAGCACAGGCTCTAGGCGCACGGGCTTCAGTAGTTGTGGCACGTGGGGTCAGTAGTTGTGGCTCGTGGGCTCTAGAGCGCAGGCTCAGTAGTTGTGGCGCACGGGCTTAGTTGCTCTGTGGCATGTGGGATCTTCCCGGACCAGGGCTTGAACCTCTGTTCCCTGCATTGCCAGGCGGATTCTTAACCGCTGCACCACCAGGGAAGTCCCACACATCGTTTTTTTCTGTTCCAAATACACAAGTTCAAAGTCTGCCATGGGCCACTTGAATCTGTGTCCTGAAAAATGACAACCAGATTTCCTACCTACTTGAGAGGCGTGTACGTCGATCACTGAGTGTGTCCTCAGGACCATGGCTTCCACCACTCCTTGTGGCTGCACTGGCTGTGTTTTCGGATGTGCTGTTTATTATTCCAGTGTTTGGCTACGTAGACAGCGTTTGGCTTCTGTATAAAGGAGCTGGGTGAAACAGGGAATGAGTCTGTGGTTCAGAAATCAACCTGTCCGTTCTGCAAATGTACGTCAATTACAGAAAAATCAGCATCTGGGACAGTGTGTCCTTTGCAATGCATGCCATACATAATCTACCTGTTATGAACCAGCCAAATATATTATTTTTCCCCCAGAGATAGAGGCTAAGAAATGCATGTTAAACCACCACCCCCCGCCCCATTCAGCCTCACCCTCCACGTTTCCCTTGTGAATGAATGATCGGAATGAATTAAGATGTCTAGTTCTTGCTTACTTTACTTCTTATCCAGGTATCAACAGATTTCCTGTCTACATCAGTTTTCTCCTTTGTGCTCACCCTTGCAGATTGAATTAGAGGGCTGATAGAAACGATTGCCATCCAAGATGATGTTACTAAAAATGGTGAAACTATTTTATTGAAAGATTACTCCGCGACGTGGTTATTTGCCATAGGGCACTCTGTGTGTTCACTAAACCCATGGCAGTACCTGACAGATTATTCCTATGAATTGGTGTCTCCAGGGTCATTCATATTTCCCAATTGAGATGTTGCCCCATATTCATTTATAATGAGATTTTAATATAACAACTGATGCCATCAGGATTCAGAACTGTAAAAGCTTTCAGTACATGAGGGGGAAAAAAGATAGAAAGTCTCCCTCTATTTGTATTTAAAACCTAAACAGTAAATGTCAGGCATCCCTTAAAAGGCTGGATGAAACAGGCATTAAAAGTTTGTGGGGGGCTTCCCTGGTGGCGCAGTGGTTGAGAATCCGCCTGCCGATGCAGGAGACACGGGTTCGTGCCCTGGTCCGGGAAGATCCCACATGCCGCGGAGCAACTAAGCCCGTGAGCCATGGCCGCTAGGCCTGTGCGTCCGGAGCCTGTGCCCCGCAACGGGAGAGGCCACAACAGTGAGAGGCCCGCATACCGCAAAACAAACAAACAAACAAACAAACAAACAAACAAAAAAAGTTTGTGGGTAAAATTCTTAAGCCATGTTCTCCAGACCAGTTGCTACCTCTGTTGTTTTCTTTGCTTCTTGTCTTCTGATTAAAATCCCTGCTTGGCTTGGATATTAACCTTGTAATACTCGATCAGTCAGTCAGTGAACTCTTACCTAGGACCCCTGGGATCCAGGTTTAAAAAGGTGTAGCAATGGTGAAACACAAGCACAGTCTCACCTCCAAGGCTGTCCAAGATGGAAAACAAAACTTGGGAAATGCTGCAAGTGCCAATGTCAGGGGTCATTAAAGGCCTATCATCAGCAGGAAGTGCAGGGAAAGACACACTGCTGGGCTCAGCTAGGGCAGCCGTCTTCACTGTCAACTCTGGTAGAAAGCCTGCAGGTGAGACTGAATGGATCCTGGGTCCAGTGTTCCTCTTTAGTGGTTCCAGGATGGGGCGGCTGTCTTGTCTACAGAGAGATGGAGAGTTGGGGTGGGGAGGTCTCCTTTACAGTTAATTTGCCTACCCCAGGGTTTCTCAACTGCAGCACTGGAAGAGGCTTTTCTGTAGGGACTGACCTGTGCATGGAGGATATTTAGGATCCACCTGCTAGATGGCAGTATCAACCCCCCTCCCAAATGTGACAACCAGACATGTCTCCAGGTGTTGCCCCATGTCCCTTCAGCTCCAGAGGACAACCAGTGACCTACAATAAGCATTTAAAATGGACTTCCCTGGTGGCGCAGTGGTTGAGAGTCCGCCTGCCGAGGCAGGGGACGCGGGTTCGTGCCCCGGTCCGGGAAGATCCCACGTGCCGTGGAGCGGCTGGGCCCCTGGGCCCGTGGGCCATGGCCGCAGAGTCTGTGCGTCCGGAGCCTGTGCTCCGCAATGGGAAAGGCCACAACAGTGAGAGGCCCACATATTGCAAAAAAAAATTAAATAAATAAATAAATAAATTTTAAAAAATAAAATAAAATGCACAAGGCACTATTTACAACAGCCAAGACATGCAGCAAGCAACCCAAGTGCCCATGAACAGACGGTTGGATAAGGAAGATGTGGTTCATGTAGCTACAATGGAATATTACTCAGCCATGAAAAAGGAATGGAATAATGCCATTTGAAGCCACATGGATGGACCTAGAGTGTCTCATGCTGAGTGAAATAAGGCAGACAGAGAAAGACAAATACTCTGTGATATCACATGTATGTGGAATCTCAAAAATAATACAAATGAATGCACATGCAAAACAGAAACAGACATGGAAGACAAACTTACGGTTACTAAAGGGGAGAGCGACGGGGGAGGGACAAGCTGGGGGTATGGGATTAACAGATACAGACTACTCTGTATAAAATAGGTAAGCAACAAGGATTTACTGTATAGCACAGGGAATTACAGCCATTCTCTTGTAATAACCTGTAATGGAATGTAATCTGCAGAAACCCTGAATCACTCTGCTCTGCACCTGAAATGAACACAGCCTTGTAAATCAACTATACTTCATAAAATAATAGAATAAAATGCGTCAGGCAGAGCTTTGCGGTGGAGCAGGGTTCCTCGGCGTGGGCACTACAGTGCTGACCTCTGGGCCCGCATCACTCTTTGACGTGGGAGCGTCCTGTGCACCGTAGCGGGTTGAGAACACCTCCGCCCTGGTCCAAACATTGCTGAAGGCTTCCTGGGGAGGCAGAGAGCATCCTCTGCTTAGAACCTCTGAACTGGAGAGAGGGAGGAGCCCCTGGAGGCCTGACGGAAGTGGGAAGAGGGCCCCTGTGTCCTGTTTGCAGCTCTTCCCCGGGGCTTCCTGGCAGCCCCTCACTTCTGCTGGAGGAGATACCCCAGCTTGTCTGAACTGAGTCACTGGGCCAGGGTTTCCTGGGTCCCCACCTGCCACCTCTGTCACAGATGAGGGGACTGGGGGGTTATGTGAGTTCACGGGGTTGGCCAAGATACCCTCCAGCGTAGGAGGGCTTTGCCAGGGCCTGACTTCTTCAATGGCTTCTCTACAAAGCCTGCCTTCCGATCCACAGCCCCTTGTCCGTAACCAGGAAGAAAAGGAAAAGATTGGAAGCCCAGTGTTTGGCAGCAACACTTGTTCTGGGCCAAGGAATGTAAAACTGATGTGACGTTGGATAGTCTTTCTGTAGCCAACAGAATGCAAATATTCATCGTGTTTATCGCTGCGGAACCATTAATATGTGTGATTGCAGGTTGCTTTCTAACACTTTGCTCAAGGTATATGGATTACATGATATATTTGAAGATATAGTATGTGTGTGGGTGTGTATATATATATATATATATATGAAGGTAATGGCGCATATATACATATATGGATATATATGAAGGTAATGGTGAACATATACATGTATAGATGTATTATATCTGTATATATGAAGGTAGTGGTGAATATATACATATATATTCCAGTTTTATTGAATGACAAATTTATAGATATTCCAGTCTTACTCAGATATCGTTGACCTTAACATTGTATACCTTTCAGATGTACAACACAGTGATTTGCTATACCATGTGTATTGTCAGATGATCACCACCATAATTTTAGTGAACATCCATCACCTCACAGGGTTACAATTTTTGGTTGTTTCAATCGCTAAATGGCATGTGTGACAGAATGAATGCTTTCAGTGTAGAAAACTACTGTGTCTGATACGAGTGCCAGAAGCCGTCCTGAAGGCAGCTCAGCGTTGGAGGGGGTCTTTGAATCCTTTTAATAAATTAGTTTTGATTTTTTTTTTAAAGCCATTACTTTCTAAAATCCAAAGAATTCTGAGCTCTGAAACACACCTAGCCACACTTGTTTGTGTTTTTTTTGAGACCGAGGACTTGGGGTTGTACTTGCCAGCAGGGCAGGGTTCATTTTTAGCACGTGGTGACTTTGAACATCAGATGATGTTTGCACTATGTGGGGGGTTTTTTTTTTCCATTTACTGTATCATCATATACTCTCTTATACCCTCAGAAGCAGCTTCCACTGCTTAAAACCTCATGACCTTTCTGCACTGTCCAAGCTTTGCAATAACGTGAAAACACTCAGAAACCTAAATGCAGCCAGAAGAGTTGGGCAGGACGGCTGTGCCTTTTGGACCCTGTGCTCAGAGCTTCTGTGCCCCGTGTGCTCAGGGGGCAGCTTCTCCCCAGCCTGTGCACCTGAAAGGCAAAGAACCCCTAACTCAAATGGACCATGTGGGTTATGAGGGCCCAGCCTGGTGTTCTGTGGCCCTGGAAGTACTGAACTGAAAGGCACATATTGACTTTGAAAAGGCCAGCTATGTGATTCCGTTAAAAAACAAAACCAAGAAAGTACCAACTCCATTTGTGGTTAATTAAGAAGAAGGGAAAATTGTCGTTTGGCGAGCAAGCGTGTGTGCCTCTGGGTCAGGGTTTCCCAGCCTGGGCACAGCTGAGCTGTGGGCCTGGGGAATTCTTTGTCATGGGATGGGTCTTGCGCATCGTGGGATGTTTACGCGCATCCTTGGACACCATCCAGGAGATGCCAATAGCGCGTGCTCTGTGGTGAGACCCAGAATGACTCCAGACACCACTGACACCTCTTGGCGGGGGAGGACGTTGGGGAGGAGTGCAGAGTCACCCCTCGTTGACAACCACTGGGCTAGAAAAAGCATTTAAGAATTAGTAAGACAGAGCTTGGACTGAGAGCACCATCCTCCCCCTTGGCACGAATGATACCCGGGGCCGGATCGTTCTTTTGTTGGCAGTGCATTGTGGGATATTCATGTGCATCCCTGGCTTCGACTCACTGGATGCCAGTGGGTAGAAGGTCACAGCTTGTGAGCACAGCTGTGTTGCTTGTGGAGCAACGCCCACAAGCTGTGACAACCAAAAATGTGTCCAGACAGTGCCACCTGTCCCCCGGAAGACGGAGTCACTGGGGCTTGACAGTCGTTGGTCTAGGCGGATCTTTTTTTTTTTTTTTTTTTTCGGTACGCGGGCCTCTCACTGTTGTGGCCTCTCCCGTTGCGGAGCACAGGCTCCGGACGTGCAGGCTCAGCGGCCATGGCTCATGTGGGATCTTCCCAGACCGGGGCACGAACCCGCATCCCCTGCATCAGCAGGCGGATTCTCAACCCCTGAGCCACCAGGGAAGCCCAAGGCGGATCTTATATTACAGGTGGGAAAAAATAAATCTTGTTTTCTATAGGTAGTGTTGGGGACAAGAGTTTTCCTGCCCCACCATCTTGGCACCCATCTCCTGGGTGACTCATCCAAAGGGGTGTCGAAAGCCATTTGCCTTCCTGGGCATTCTGGGTCATGTCACATAATTGACATCTCCTGAGGCAGACTCATCACGGTCCGCAGCACACAGTGGGGTCCAGGAACTTCTATTTGCAAATGAGTCCAGGGGAGGAGTTCATTAATCAAGGAGGCGAGGGTCATAACTGTCTAGAGCTAGAGGGTGCACACTCAGGTTTGTTTTTTTTTTTTTTTTTTTTTTTTGCGGTACGCGGGCCTCTCACTGTTGTGGCCTCTCCCGTTGTGGAGCGCAGGCTCCAGACGTGCAAGCTCAGCGGCCATGGCTCACGGGCCCAGCCACTCCGCGGCATGTGGGATCTTCCCGGACCGGGGCATGAACCCACGTCCCCTGCATCGGCAGGCAGACTCTCAACCACTGCGCCACCAGGGAAGCCCACACTCAGGTTTTTTTGGTTGGAAGTGACAGAAACTCAGTGCCCCCTCACTCAAACCCAGAAAGGGATTTTTCAGTTGCTCAGATGGGAGGGAGGCTCATAGGGTCAGAGGAAGAGCCCCAGGAACCGGGACCATGGGCCTTAAGGAGCTGAAAATTCTTTGTAAGTCCTATTGACATGACTTGTCACTACTGTCGGTGGCTGCTGGTGGAGGGGACCACTGTATTTGAGGGTTGCTGGGTTTGCTTCCTGGTTAAATGCAGTGGTGTTATTACCATTTTACGTACATTTGGGAGTGGATGTTGTGGTAGTTATCCGTCGCTGGATACAAATTACCGCACATTTAAGGGCTTAGAACAACATCCATTGATTATCTCCATGTCTGTGGGTCAGGTGTCCCCACATGGCTTACCTAGCTCGTCCGCTCGCGACGGTCTTTACGAGCCTGCAAAATATTGGCCACAGTCGTGTTAATCACCTGAAAGCTTGGGATCCCCTTCTAAGCTCATTCAACATGTTGGCAGAATCTAGTTCCCTGTGGTTGTAGGACTGGGACCCTCAGCTCCTAGGGGCCACCCCTCCCTATAGGCATTTCACACCACGACTGTTTGTTCCATCCAGGCCAGGAGGATTGCAGATCCTCTGCTTCGAGTCTGTTTCCAAGGGATTCCCTGATTAGGCCAGGCCCACCCACTTCAATCTCCTCGTTGAGTCGCACAAAGTCAGTTGATTAGGGACCTCAATCATACTCCTTCACTTTTGCCGAGTGCTACATCTCAGGCCCCCCTCACACACACACACACACACACACACACACACACACACACACACACATCCTCAAGAGGAGAGAGGATCACACAAAGATGTGGGTACCAGGAGGTGGGAGCCATGGAGGCTACCTTAGAATCCCGCCTATGACAGATGCCTTTTTGTGGCAGGACCTGGGAGCCTAAATAGGATTTGGAAAATAGGTCTCTCTGGACAGCCCTTGCCTCCCTACACCCAGTAGACCCTAGTGACATCCTTCTTCTGTGATCCTAGCTACCAGGTCAGCTCTCCCCTGCCCCCAGCCCCGTTCGGTCCGGCCAGGCCTTACAGCGGGAAGTGTTCTCTTATTGGCTGGAAGTTATCACTCCACTGCTGTCCGTGCAGTCCTTCCTTCTGTCCTTCCGCAGAGGGTTCATTGGACCCGAGTCTATGATCCCTGGACCAGTCTGGTGGGTCTAGATCGTCACCAGCGGTGACCTACAGTCCTGTTTGCGTTCACAGTGGTGGGGGGGGTGGCATTTGTCCACGTCTCAGTTTGAGGCTGGAATGTCACGCTAGTGAAATCAGAAGACTTGGTGGTGTTTTTTTTAAAAGTTAAACTTCAGCTTGATGTTTCTCTTTTAATGCTTTTTTTTCAAAAACTTGGGGTAAAATTCAACAAATTGCATATTAACCGTTTTAAAGTGTGTAATTCAGAGGCATTTAGTATATCCAGCCACTTTGTTCAACTGGTAGCCCTCTCTAGTTCTAGAACTTGTTCATTTTTCCCCCCACCAAAACCCCATACCCTTTATCAGTACCCTCCAAACCCAACTTCCTTTCCCATTAGCCTCTACCACTAATTTCCCTTCTGTGTCTATGGATTCACCTATTCTGGACATTTCCTATAAATGGGATCACACGATATGTGGCCTTTTGTGTCTGGCTTCGCTCACTGAGCATCATCTTTTCCAGGCTTGTCCACGTTGTAGAAGTCTGTTCCTCTTTATGGCTGAATCCTGTAGCATTTTATGGCTGGACTGCCTTTTGTTTATCCATTTACCTGTTGCTGAGCATGTAGGATTTTAACCTTTCAGCTCTTGTGAGCCATGCTGCTGTGAGCCCCGGGTGTACAGATGTCTTTAAGAGTGTGGTTCCACTTCTTTTGGGTGTACACACACAAGTGGTCTGGCCAAGTCATGTGGCCGGTCTATGTTTCGCTTCCTGAGCAACTGCTGTGCTGTGTTTTCCACCTCCAGGTTTAGTATCTCTTCATCGTTGAGGTCCTCGTTTTAGATGGTTGTCTCTGCGGTGGCTGAGCAGCCCCGAGAGGTAAAGTTACAGCATCTCCTGTCAGAATTTGTGGTGAGGAAGATGCAGTTTATCCGTGAGAGAGCGCCTGGCAAAGCCTCCGTTTGTATCATGAGCGTTTGTAAGACTTGCTTCTGTCTGCCCGGCAGCCTGTTGGGAAAGGTGAAACAGCCGAGGCTCAGGTGGGATACAAGGAGCCGGGGGGGGCCCAGAAACCAGTCACCTGAAACACAGGGTCACATGGTTCCAAGGTCACGACAGGAGCCCCGTGGGTCCCGAGAGGCCACCCTCCCTGTCCTGGTGGCTGGAGATGGACTTGAAAATGTGCAGGGGCGGTTCCTGGTCCCGCTGGGAGTTGCCGTTGGGCGAGGCTGCGGGTGTCCCAGAGGGTAGCGGGGATCAGAGGAGTCTCTGCGTTGCTGCGTTGAATCTGCTCCCCAACGTGAAATGGGCCGCGGAGCCGGGAGTAAACGGCGTCTTCTGGGACCCTCCTTCCACCCGCCTGTACTCCGTCACGCGTCACCTACCTCTCTCCTGCGTCCTGGCCTCCCTCTCCTCTCCACCCACGAAGTGTTACCCCCCATCCAGGCCCGCCTTGGTCTGGGGACACAGCTGGGTGTCCTGAGGTCCAGGGGATGGAACCAATGGCCCTTCACCTTATGAAGATTCAGATTCCAGTTAGATGAGGAGCCTTTCTCTCTATGCTGACTGCACGAATTTCCATCTCTCTTCCAACCCCATTTCCTCACCCTCAACTCATACAGTTGTGTCCAGCGGACACATTACGAGATTAGGGGATTTTATCAAACACAGTAGTGTGGAAGCAGCTGAGTGACTACTTACAAATTATTTTCAGCAAAATAAGAGTGCTCCTGGCCACTGCCCAAGCATTCATCAGGACATGAAGCCTCCTAGGGTACAATGGGGTGTGTGGAACGTACGTGACACCTACTTATACATTCCATTAGAGCCATTGGAAGAATCAATATGGTGACTCCAGATGGCTTTCTTTAAAGAAGTACATACATGCCATACATTCCCAGCTACCTTTGAACATAGCTGCCCCTGAAGTTTTCAGATGGAACGTCTGTTCCTGTGATTTTTTCACTTCTGCCTCTTCTAAGCTGAATGAACCCTGTGCATAAAGTTATACTTCGAGTATGATTATTTTTTCTTGGTTCCAGTAGTGAGCTAAATTAGAGAGGCTAGTGTCATTTTGACCTGTGACACAGAAGTGGTCTGGCCAAGTCATAGCAGGGATATTGGGAATCCTTTTTCCGTGGCCCTTTTCTATTTTCCTACCAATGTAACAGTTGGTTATTTACCGATGTGCTTGGAATGCTGCCCGCAGTTGGTCACTTGTATTCATAGACGTGTTTGTTTTTCAGTAAGACTTTTAGGATTTCCTTCTCCACCAGACCTGTAGTCCCCTATTGCATCAATGCTGTCCCAGGAGAATTTTCCCTGCAGCCCATAATTAACGACGTTCTCGGGTTCATCATCTCTGGCAGGAAACACTTCTGCTTTTCCTGCGAAGATGCTCAGTGCTGCTGCTTCCTGGGATTCTGGAAGAACAGAAATTCATGAAATGAACTTGTCTCCATGTAGTCGAAAACCAAAACAGATATGCCACTGCCACATTCATAAAAACATGTTTGACAAATAGGGCTCACTGTCTTGCATGTATCATACGGTACTCACTGAATTTAAGTAAATTTGATTGGAAAGAATTAGCATCCACCCTTGGCAGCCTTTCAGTGATGAAAACATGCCTTGAATTAAAAACCTGGACAATTCCATGGAAATAATCTTGAAGATACTGCTGTCTTTGGAGATCTTACTAAAAATCATGATTTTGGACCATTCGTGAAGCCTGAGAGCATCAGGTACTCCTTTAAAACAGGGGCAATGAAAAGCATCGTGCTTGCCCCCCAAGAACCCCGTGCCACCATGCCTGCACCACGTGCAGAGGCTAGAAGCCTCATGAACCCAGTGGTTGGCAACTCTGGCCCGGAGCCACTGCCCTGGGCCACTCCCCACACTCCGCCCGGTTACACGGTTTACTGTGTGGGTCCAACCCTGTTTGCTTTGCTGTCTTGTTTCTGCCCACACATTGTTGACCTTTCCTGAGACCTTAGCTTCCCTTAGCCGTGCTGGTTCCGCATCCTGGTGGGCTGCCTCAGACAGACGCTGGGCAAGGTCCTCCTGAGCGGACGTGTCCCTGCCAGGAACATCGGGAGACAAGTCAGTCACACACACACACACGTTCACATTTAGCAGAAAGAGAGGAAAAGAATAGAACATGTAAAAGTCCAACCACCTTATTCAATTTACAGTGGCACACAAGGGCACTCTGTTCTAAATTTACATATATCCATTTTTAATTCAGTCTGTGTTATTTTTCTTTAAAGGATGGAACGCCCGTTGACAAATTCTTTGAGGCTTATTTTACGTATTTTGAAATTCACGCACTTGCACCATTCAGCGGTTTGCATTAAATTACCAAGTTGTGCTATCATCACCATAAATCAGTTTTAGAACGTTTTCGTCGCCCCAGTGGGATCCTTTATGCCCATTTCTTTTCATCCCCACTCCTACCCCGTGCCTGAAGATGTTTTTCAGAAGTCGTATTTTTCTCAATTTCATCATATTTCTTGGAACCCTGTGATTATTGCCCTTGGGGATGTTGGCAATCATCAGATTATGTCTTTCTGCTACATGACCCTATAATCCTTGTCTCACAAGGTCCCAGAACTAATCGCTCAAGCGTGAGGAAATAAAACTTATGTGTTCTATACATCTCCATGCCCCTCACTGCTTGGAATGCTTCTCTTTTGTCTGCCTTCACACTAAACGGTCTGACCTTCTTCTGCCGTTTTCACCGTTTTCTCCTAACTACTTGAAATTATGGTAATTTCCAAAGGAAAGGTATATGGACCAATACTTAGGTCCTTAAGGCTGATTTCCCTTATAAGCAAGTCAGTGTCTGTCAATGAGATGATCATTGCTTGTATATCTCAGACTGCTATCATTTGAACAAATGTACGGTTATTTCAAAAGGCACAGCTAATTGTAGGAGTAAGGGAAATGCACTGAATATGGGCAAATTACACAGTTGTAAATAAAATCAAAACTTTAAATCTGGACATGGAAGCATGCTAGGGTATTACTTGGTAAGGATTTTCAAAAGAGAGAAAATACCAAGTGATACAATTATACAATACACTCCCAGGCCTGGTCCAGGCAGTGAATAATGAGTTCTTACCTAATAGATAATGAAATCGGCACAGAAGCCTGATCTACTGGTGATCTGGGACTTGAGCTCCTGGACATCAGCTGGAAGTATTGCCCAGCTAAAAGCTTAACATCTGATAAACTCTCTTCTTTCTGGAAACTTTATCCCACAGATAAAATATTGCTCTGAAATTGACTGTGATAAACCAAGAAGAATTGGTTGGTGAAGCAAGGTGATAGAAATCCTCAGAAGGAAGTGACCTCTTTTAAAATCTGTAATAGTAAATGGCCAGCGCGTGCCCTGGGGTTTAGAGTCGTTCAGATAAAAATAGACAATATCTCCTCGCCAGGGACTCTGAAAAAGGAATGACTCAAGCATTAAAATGGACTCAGACATGAACGTCTGCCATTGCAATCACAAATCCGTAAAGGGTCCAGCGGAGGAGGGAGAAAGCAAGAAATCGGCATAGCAAAATAGGGTTTCCCTCTGATGAACCCAGACTTTGAAAGGGAGTATTCGGGAGGTGGGGGAAGGGCAGAGAATCATGAAATGAATGGCTTCAGATCTCCGTCATGTCAGGAGGACCAAAAACCCCAAACAAACTCCTCAAAATACTCACCTGGTGCTCTAGTTCCCAAGTCTACCTGGGCAATTTCCGTGCCCTTGGACGGGACAGCATGCCCACTGCATCAGACCTAATCCTTAGGAAGGTAAAAATCCATTTAAACAGCACCTGTATTTTCAACGTTCTGAAGCCGTACCGGCGGACGTCGCGGAGCCCCACCTGGAATCGGCCCGATTCGCTTTATGTATCTGACTCCAGACGGTGCTGATACGTTTCTTGGAGACCATCGCATGGAAATGCTCACCTGATGCACTGCACGATGTTGACTCACATCCTGGGCTGTGCCTTCGGGATTGCTTGTTGTTTGATCTCCTCACACGAGCTAAGACCCCTTTTGCATTCCCCAGCATTTAAAATCCAACCCCCTCCTGGGATCCCCCAGGATCACAGCCTCACAGACTCTCCTGGGTGGCAGGAAACTTTGCTACCTCTGAAACTCTGAAACGTCTACACAGACAAGCAAACTGACTAATTGACTAGCCAGCCAATGGGTGTTGACAAATTGGACTCAACTCTCTCCCTTTAATCCTTAGACTTGCCCTAGATTTTAGGCTGCCTCAGTGATCCCTTCTGGCTTCCCAAAGCCACCTTCTTAATCAATACTCTTTACCCCGTCAGGTCCACGTCACAGACTTTCATCTCTACCTCTATCTAACTGGCTTGGCGTCTCCTGGACCTTCTTTCCCAAGGTCACCTTTGACCGTCTTACTTCCAGTTCCAGGATCTTTTCCTCTGCCATGATTCCCGCTTCTGGTTCTTTGCATACCTTTCAGTATGCTCTTTCTGAGCTGCATTCTCTGGTTCTTTTTCCCACCCCTGCCCCTGGAAGTTTCGGTTTACTCACGCTTATGTCTTACGCCCTTTTTTTCTTCTGTTTCCCTTCGGTGGGCACTGTCACCCCCAGCCATGGCATCAAATGTCATCCTTAGTCCTGTTCCCTAATTCCCTATCCTGTGCTCTGCTTTCTCCCCTCATTCTAGTATCTAGGGAGACAATACTGGTATCGTGAGTGATGGTAGGTTCCGTTCCAGGCACAAAACCTGTATCTCAATCCCACCTTTTCTACATACAAGCTGAGCTGGTAAAAACTTCCGTAAATGTCATTCCCCTTCTGTAAAATGGGGAGGAATAATAGATGATAGATAATTTAGGTTAACATAGATAATACATATTTACAGTATCAGGATCATAGGTAATATATAGTCACAGTATTAGGATAATGCCCAGCACATTGGCAGCCCTTAGTAATTGATGATGGCGATGATATTTTATTGTTTTTTTCCTGTGACATGAGCTACACATATTTTCCAAGCTATGCATGTGCAAAATTCAACCTTTAGCTTCTCTCTTCCAAATCTCTGTACCTTCAGTACATCTCGTGCTCGAGCTAAAATAGAAGCATTCATGTCCATCCCCCCATTCCCTTATCCAGTTAGTCATGCATCTGGCGGGCTTTGCTTCTGAAGTACCTCTCTGACCCCATGGCCACCATCTACCGATGGTGATTTTAGGAGTTTCACGGCAATGCATTATGTGGATGCATCCAATAAGGGGGGCGTTTGGGCACTATAGCCCTTTCTGTGGCGAAAGTTCACAATTTTCTTTCCATCTTCCTATCTTGCTTCTTGACTCACCCTCAAATTCTGTACTTACCTGGTTCTTTGTTCTTTTATTTAGAAACAGTATTCATGTTTATTAAACACGTTTTTAAAGTATTATTAAATGTTTAACTTTCATAAGCTTCAAGGTTTACTTTTCTCCCCAGTTCTGCATAACTGAATTTTCAAATCTGCCAACTCCCACTGAAATGACTCCACTCTGGATTCTAAGGCATCAATTTCTTGCAGATTTTCCTTTGCTTCTTCTCACATTTCTCCTGTTTCTTCTTTTTTATTTTTTTAAACATCTTTATTTGAGTATAACTGTTTTACAATAGTGTGTTAGTTTCTCCTTTACAACAAAGTGAATCAGTTATACATACACATATGTTCCCATATCTCTTCCCTCTTGCACCACCCTCCCTCCCACCCCTCTAGGTGGTCACAAAGCACAGAGGTGATCTCCCTGTGCTATGCAGCAGCTTCCCACTAGCTATCTAATTTACATTTGGTAGTGTATATATGTCCCTGCCGCTCTCTCACTTCCTCACATCTTACCCTTCCCCCTCCCCATATCCTCAAGTCCATGCTCTAGTAGGTATGTGTTTTATTCCCGTCCTACCACTAATCTCTTCATGACATTTTTTTTTCTTAGATTCCATATATATGTGTTAGCATACGGTATTTGTTTTTCTCCTTCTGACTTACTTCACTCTGGATGACAGACTCCAGGTCTATCCACCTCATTACAAATAACTCAGTTTCATTTCTTTTTATGGCTGAGTAATATTCCATTGTATATATGTGCCACATCTTCTTTATCCATTCATCTGTTGATGGACACTTAGGTTGCTTCCATGTCCTGGCTATCATAAATAGAGCCGCAGTAAACATTTTGGTACATGACTCTTTTTGAATTATGGTTTTCTCAGGGTATATGCCCAGTAGTGGGATTGTGGGGTCATATGGTAGTTCTATTTGTAGTTTTTTAAGGGACCTCCATACTGTTCTCCATAGTGGCTGTATCCATTTACATTCCCACCAGCAGTGCAAGAGTGTTCCCTTTTCTCCACACCCTCTCCAGCATTTATTGTTTCTAGAGTTTTTGATGATGGCCAATCTGACCGGTGTGAGATGATATCTCATTGTAGTTTTGATTTCCATTTCTCTAATGATTAATGATGTGGAGCATTCTTTCATGTGTTTGTTGGCAATCTGTATATCTTCTTTGGAGAAATGTCTATTTAGTTCTTCTGCCCATTTTTGGATTGGGTTGTTTGTTTTTTTGTTATTGAGCTGCCTGAGTTGCTTATAAATTTTGGATATTAATCCTTTGTCAGTTGCTTCATTTGCAAATATTTTCTCCCATTCTGAGGGTTGTCTTTTGGTCTTGTTTATGGTATCCTTTGCTGTGCAAAAGCTTTTAAGTTTCATTAGATCCCATTTGTTTATTTTTGTTTTTATTTCCATTTCTCTAGGAGATGGGTCAAAAAGGATCTTGCTGTGATTTATGTCATAGAGTGTTCTGCCTATGTTTTCCTCTAAGAGTTTGATAGTGTCTGGCCTTACATTTAGGTCTTTAACCCATTTTGAGTTTATTTTTGTGTGTGGTGTTAGGGAGTGTTCTAATTTCATTCTTTTACAGGTAGCTGTCCAGTTTTCCCAGCACCACTTATTGAAGAGGCTGTCTTTTCTCCACTGTATATCCTTCCCTCCTTTATCAAAGATAAGTTGACCATATGTGTGTGGGTTTCTCTCTGGGCTTTCTATCCTGTTCCATTGATCTATATTTCTGTTTTTGTGCCGGTACCATACTGTCTTGATTATTGTGGCTTTGTAGTATAGTCTGAAGTCAGGGAGCCTGATTCCTCCAGCTCCGTTTTTCGTTCTCAAGATTGCTTTGGCTATTCGGGGTCTTTTGTGTTTCCATACAAATTGTGAAATTTTTTGTTCTAGTTCTGTAAAAAATGCCAGTGGTAATTTGATAGGGATTGCATTGAATCTGTAGATTGCTTTGGGTAATAGAGTCATTTTCCCAATGTTGATTCTTCCAATCCAAGAACATGGTATATCTCTCCACCTATTTGTATCATCTTTAATTTCTTTCATCAGTGTCTTATAGTTTTCTGCATACAGGTCTTTTGTCTCCTTAGGTAGGTTTATTCCTAGATATTTTATTCTTTTTGTTGCACTGGTAAATGGGAGTGTTTTCTTAATTTCACTCTCAGATTTTTCATCATTAGTGTATAAGAATGCCAGAGATTTCTGTGCATTAATTTTGTATCCTGCTACTTTACCAAATTCATTGATTAGTTCTAGTAGGTTTCTGGTAGCATCCTTAGTATTCTCTATGTATAGTATCATATCATCTACAAACAGTGACAGCTTTACTTCTTCTTTTCCTATTTGGATTCCTTTTATTTCTTTATTTTCTCTGATTGCTGTGGCTAGAACTTCCAAAACTAGGTTGAATAGGAGTGGTGAGAGTGGGCAACCTTGTCTTGTTCCTGATCTTAGTGGAAATGGTTTCAGTTTTACACCACTGAGAACAACGCTGGCTGTGGATTTGTCATATATGGCCTTTATTATGTTGAGGAAAGTTCCCTCTGTGCCTACTTTCTGCAGGGTTTTTATCATAAATGGATGTTGAATTTTGTCAAAAGCTTTCTCTGCATCTATTGAGATGATCATATGGTTTTTCTCCTTCAGTGTGTTGATATGGTGAATCACGTTGACTGATTTGCGTATATTGAAGAATCCTTGCATTCCTGGAATAAACCCCACTTGATCATGGTGTATGATCCTTTTAATGTGCTGTTGGATTCTGTTTGCTAGTATTTTGTTGAGGATTTTTGCATCTATGTTCATCAGTGATATTGGCCTGTAGTTTTCTTTCTTTGTGACGTCTTTGTCTGGTTTTGGTATCAGGGTGATGGTGGCCTCATAGAATGAGTTTGGGAGTGTTACTCCCTCTGCTATATTTTGGAAGAGTTTGAGAAGGATAGGTGTTAGCTCTTCTCTAAATGTTTGATAGAATTCACCTGTGAAGCCATCTGGTCCTGGGCTTTTGTCTGTTGGAAGATTTTTAATCACAGTTTCAATTTCAGTGCTTGTGATTGGTCTGTTCATATTTTCTATTTCTTCCTGGTTCAGTCTCGGCAGGTTGTGCAATTCTAAGAATTTGTCCATTTCTTCCAGGTTATCCATTTTATTGGCATAGAGTTGCTTGTAGGAATCTCTGATGATCCTTTGTATTTCTGTAGTGTCAGTTGTTACATCTCCTTTTTCATTTCTAATTCTATTGATTTGAGTCTTCTCCCTTTTTTTCTTGATGAGTCTGGCTAATGGTTTATCCATTTTATTTATCTTCTCAAAGTACCAGCTTTTACTTTTATTGATCTTTGCTATTGTTTCCTTCATTTCTTTTTCATTTATTTCTGATCTGATCTTTATGATTTCTTTCCTTCTGCTAAATTTGGGGGGTTTTGTTCTTCCTTCTCTAATTGCTTTAGGTGCAAAGTTAGGTTGTTTATTCGAGATGTTTCCTGTTTCTTAAGGTATGATTGTATTGCTATAAACTTCCCTCTTAGAACTGCTTTTGCTATATCCCATAGGTTTGGGGTCGTCGTGTCTCCATTGTCATTTGTTTCTAAGTACTTTTTGATTTCCTCTTTGATTTTTTCAGTGATCACTTCATTATTAAGTAGTGTATTGTTTAGCCTCCATGTGTTTGTATTTTTTAACAGATCTTTTCCTGTAATTGATATCTAGTCTCATAGTGTTGTGGTCAGAAAAGGTACTTGATACGATTTCAGTTTTCTTAAATTTGCCAAGGCTAGATTGGTGACCCAAGATATGATCTATCCTGGAGAATGTTCCATGAGCACTTGAGAAAAATGTGTATTCTGTTGTTTTTGGGTGGAGTGTCCTATAAATATCAAGTAAATCCATCTTTTGCAATGTATCATTTAAAGCTTGTGTTTCCTTATTTATTTTCATTTTGGATGATCTGTCCATTGGTGAAAGTGGGGTGTTAAAGTCCCCTACTATGATTGTGTTACTGTCGATTTCCCCTTTTATGGCTGTTAGTATTTGCCTTATGTATTGAGGTGCTCCTATGTTGGGTGCATAAATATTTACAATTGTTATATCTTCTTCATGGATCGATCCCTTGATCATTATGTAGTGTCCTTCTTTGTCTCTTGTAATAGTTTTTATTTTAAAGTCTATTTTGTCTGATATGAGAATTGCTACTCCAGCTTTCTTCTGATTTCCATTTGCATGGAATATCTTTTTCCATCCCCTCACGTTCAGCCTGTAAGTGTCCCTAGGTCTGAAGTGGGTCTCTTGTAGACAGCATATATATGGGTCCTGTTTTTGTATCCATTCAGCCAGTCTGTGTCTTTTGGTGGGAGCATTTAATCCATTTACATTTAAGGTAATTATCGATATGTATGTTCCTATTACCATTTACTTAATTGTTTCGGGTTGTTCTTGTAGGTCTTTTCCTTCTCTTGTGTTTCTTGCTTAGAGAAGTTCCTTTAGCATTTGTTGTAAAACTGGTTTGGTGGTGCTGAACTCTCGCAGCTTTTGCTTGTCTGTAAAGGTTTTAATTTCTCCATCAAATCTGAATGAGATCCTTGCTGGGTAGAGTCATCTTGGTTGTAGGTTTTTTTCCTTCATCACTTTAAATATGTCCTGCCACTCCCTTCTGGCTTGTAGAGTTTCTGCTGAAAGATCAGATGTTAATCTTATGGGGATTCCCTTGTGTGTTATTTGTTGTTTTTCCCTTGCTGCTTTTAATATGTTTTCTTTGTATTTAATTTTTGACAGTTTGATTATTATGTGTCTCGGCGTGTTTATCCTTGGGTTTATCCTGTATGGGACTCTCTGTGCTTCCTGGACTTGATTGATTATTTCCTTTCCTATATTAGGGAAGTTTTCAACTATAATCTCTTCAAATATTTTCTCAGTCCCTTTCTTTTTCTCTTCTTCTTCTGGGACCCCTATAATTCGAATGTTGGTGTGTTTAATGTTGTCCCAGAGGTCTCTGAGACTGTCCTCAGTTCTTTTCATTCTTTTTTCTTTCTTCTGCTCTGCAGTCGTTATTTCCACTATTTTATCTTCCAGGTCACTTATCTGTCCTTCTGCCTCAGTTATTCTGCTATTGATCCCATCTAGAGTATTTTTCATTTCATTTATTGTGTTGCTCATCGTTGCTTGTTTCCTCTTTATTTCTTCTAGGTCCTTGTTAACTGTTTCTTGCAATTTGTCTATTCTGTTTCCAAGATTTTGAATCATCTTTACTATCATTATTCTGACTTCCTTTTCAGGTAGACTGCCTATTACCTCTTCATTTGTTAGGTCTGGTGTGTTTTTATCTTGCTCCTTCATCTGCTGTGTGTTTTTCTGTCTTCTCATTTTGCTTATCTTACTGTGTTTGGGGTCTCCCTTTTGCAGGCTGCAGGTTCGTAGTTCCCGTTGTTTTTGGTGGTTGTAAGATTGGTTCAGTGGGTTGAGTAGATTTCCTGGTTGGGGGGACTAGTGCCTCTGTTCTGGTGGATGAGGTTGGATCTTGTCTTTCTGGCGGGCAGGTCCACGTCTGGTGGTGTGTTTGGGGATGTTGGTAGCCTTATTATGATTTTAGGCAGCCTCTCTGCTAATGGATGGGGCTGTAGACCTGTCTTGCTCTTTGTTGGGCATAGGGTGTCCAGCACTGTTTGTTGCTGGTCCTTGAGTGAAGCTGGGTCTTGGTGTTGAGATGGAGATCTCTGGGAGATTTTCGCCATTTGATATTGCGTGGAGCTGGGAGGTCTCTTGTGGACCAGTGTCCTGAGGTTGGTTCTTCCACCTCAGAGACACAGCCTTGACACCTGGCTGGAGTGCCAAGAGCCTTTAATCCACATGGCTGAAAATAAAAGGGAGAAAAAAATAGAAAGGAAGGAAGGAAGGAAGGATGAATGGAGGGAAGGAAAGAAGGAAGAAAGGAAGGGAGAGAGGAAGAAATAAAGGAAGGAAGGAAGGGAGGAAGGAAGGAAGGAAGGAGGGAAGTAGGAAAGAAAGGAGAGAAGAAAGGAAGAAAGAAAGGGAGAAGACAAAATAAAGTAGGATAAATATAGTTATTAAAATAAAAAATAATTATTAAGAAGAGAAATTTCTATTAAAGAAAAAAAACCAAAACAACAACAACAACAACAACAAAAAGGGTCGGTCTAACCCTAGGACAAATGGTGAAAACAAAGCTATACAGACAAAATCTCACACAGCAGCACACACATACACACTCACAAAAAGAAAAAAGGGGAAAATAATAGTATATCTTGCTCCCAGAGTCCACCTCCTCAACTTGGGATATTTCGCTGTCTATTCAGGTTTTCCACAGATGCAGGGCACTTCAAGCTGACTGTGTAGCTTTAATGCGCCGCTTCTGAGGCTGCTGGGAAGGACCTCCCCCTCTCTTTGTTCGCACAGCTCCTGGGGTTCAGCTTTGGACTTGGCCCCACCTCTGCGCATAGGTCGTCCGAGGGCGTCTGCCCTTCGCTCAGACAGGACAGGGTTAAGGGAGCAGCTGATTCGGGGGCTCTGGCACAGGCTGCGGGGAGGGAGGGGCACGGAGGCGGGGCGAGCGTGCGACGTCATAGGCCGGCGTGACGCTGCACCGGCCCGAGGCGCGCCGCACGTTCTCCCGGGGAAGCTGTTCGTGGATCCCGGGACCCCGGCGGTGGCGGGCTGCACAGGCCCCCGGGAGGGGCGGTGTGGAGAGTGACCTGCGCTCGCACACAGGCCTCTTGGTGGCTGCAGCAGCAACCCTAGCGTCCCACACCCGTCTCTGCTGTCCGCGCAGACAGCCGCGGCTCGCGCCTGTTTCTGGAGCTCCTTTACGCGGCACGCTTAACCTCCTCTCCTCGCGCGCCAGGAAGCAAAGAGGCAAGAAAAAGTCTCCTGTCTCTTCGGTAGCTCCGCGCCCGTTTCTGGAGCTCCTTTAAGCGGCGCGCTTAATCCCCTCTCCTCGCGCACCAGGAAACACAGAGGTAAGAAAAAGTCTCTTGTCTCTTCGGCAGCCCCGCGCCCGTTTCTGGGGCTCCTTTAAGTGGCGCGCTCAATCCCCTCTCCTCGCGCACCAGGAGGCAAAGAGGGAAGAAAAGGTCTCTTGCCTCTTCAGCAGCTCCAGACTATTTCCCGGACTCCCTCCCGGCCAGCCGTGGCGCACTAACCCCTTCAGGCTGTGTTCGCGCCGCCAACCCCAGACCTTTCCCTGGGATCCGACCTCTGAAGCCCGAGCCTCAGCTCCCGGCCCCCGCCCGCCCCGGCGGGTGAGCAGACGAGCCTCTCGGGCTGGTGAGTGCCTGTCGGCGCCGATCCTCTGCGGGAATCTCTCCGCTTTGCCCTCCGCACCCTGTGGCTGCGCTCTCCTCCGCGGCTCCGGAGCTTCCCCCTCCGCCACCCGTCGTCTCCGCCCGCGAGGGGGCTTCTAGTGTGTGGGAACCTTTCCTCCTTCACGGCTCCCTCCCACTGGTGCAGCTCCCGTCCCTATTCTTTGTCTCTGTTTATTCTTTTTTCCTTTGCCCTCCCCAGGTACGTGGGGACTTTCTTGCCTTTTGGGAGGTCTGAGGTCTTCTGCCAGCGTTCGGTGGGTGTTCTGTAGGAGAAGTTCCACGTGTAGATGTATTTCTGATGTCTCTGTGAGGAGGAAGATGATCGCCGCGTCTTACTCTTCCGCCATCTTCTCGCTCCCCCCTCTCCTGTTTCTTCTTGAGAGTGACTGATGAAAGCACAGGGAGACCAATCAGATAAGGTGTCACTAAGCGGCCATCATCTGCAAGCATGATGTCCTCACAAGCATCTTCGAAATTTTGGAGTTGTTTCTTTCTTCGCTTCTATTTCTTCCTTCAGTTCTGTGATTCTACTTACATTCTGTGCAAATTTTTTTTTTTTTAATCTCCTGTTGCTCCTCTGTGACAATGATGTCTTCTGCACCTGCCCTTTTTATGGTGGCCACCATCTTGGGTGGTTCTTTGTTGTTTAACTCCATCTCCATTCCATCCAGAATGTTCCTTGAAAGCGGATGTTGTGTTGGCACTTTAGAACCATTTCCATGTTTCCTGGCAACTCCCTGACCAATCTAGTCCCAAAGGACTCACCCTTGGCCCTTGGGCCAATATCCCATTGGCAAGATTTCACCTTGTCCCTGAAGCAGTTGAAAGGATTTTGTATCCTGGGGTGATCTCCATGGTAAGAGCCGGGATGCCAGGGATGCCTTTTGTACCGGGTGGAAGATTTTGTACCGGGTGGAAGAAGGTGAGGGTGGAAACCCAAGCAGCACGTTTTTGGAGCAGAGCATAAAGGGAAGTTGCAAATCTGTCAGCAGATTCCCTTAGCGTGCATCCGTTCCCCACACACCCACGCCCCCGCAAGTCTCTGTGTCTTCCTAGGAGTGGGTGAGCCCCAGTTGCAAGACTCCTGACCTGGATTATTGGATTCACCTCCTCCCTGGTCTCATTTTCTGCAAAACTTCATTCGATCAAAATCTACCCGATTTGCCTCTGTGAGAGTAATTTGCTCACAATGTGTCTCCGTTGTCTTTGAAAACCTACCTAGTCTGACTTTGGAAGAAACTCTTGCTTTTGGCCCTTGGATGCTTCCAAAATCTGTTTCCATTTGACTCAGTGAGCCTCACCTTTCACATCGCCTCCGTAAACATTCCATTGCAGGGAGGCCGGCTAGTTTTCTGTGGGCATATCACTTAGCTATTTCTGTGTTCAGCTCATTAATAGCCAATTGTGTTGCTTGCTAAAATGAAATGATTATAGAAATAATAATATGTATGTGTCCCCTGACAAATAGTGTGAACATTAACTTTTCCTGCCGCCTCATCCCGCATTGATTTTACACAGCAGAAACTTTTTTCCTCAGGTCACTGTACTTGGGACAGTTCAGGGACATCTGAGAGATCAGAGAGAGATGGAAGGTTACGGTGCAGTAAACACATTCCTTCTGTCGACATAGAACACTTATACAAAATCAGAATGTTCATTAGCGTGGGGCGTTAGCAAAAAAGTAAAGTTTCTCCCTTTCAATTTTTTATACCTACAAGAGCTTCAACGCTGAGAGGCAGTAATTCTGTTCAGTGATGTAGCGCTTTTAAACTGAGCTTAGTTTGGGGGAAGAACTGTTTTGCTGTCGGCGCAAAGCAGGGCATTGCAGCTCCCACCAGCCTCTCCTACTCTGCATGCTCCCTACGAGTGCCCAGTGCCGCAGAGGTACCACATGGTTACGTGACCCCAGTTCATCGGTTTCCCTCCAGCTATTGCCTCTGGTCTTATTCTCCTGAGATAAAACTTTCTGCTTTCTTGACCGACTTCTCAAGAAGGTCATAGTTAGCTTTCTCAAGTCCTTGATCTCTGGTTTTCTCTCTGTTCACTAGATCTGCCCGAATGGTGTTGTGACCTCTTTGGTTTCTAAAACCGACTGGGGGTGAAACACCAGGAAACGGCATTGTTCACGCTTGTTAAAGTCATTTCCTAGAAAATGCTGGCACCCGATACGAGGAGTTGCCCTCTGTTGCCACGGTTGGCCACGTGTCAATGGGTAGGAATATTCACCCTGTGGGGAAGCAAGTGATGCCACGTGGGTAGCCAAAACGGGGTCTGGAAGGAGACCTGGGAGTCTGCTGCAGTGTCAGCTGCCTTCCTGTGTGAACCTTGGGTCAGGCACTCAGCTTTCACGGGGCTGCATCCTCTCACCTGTAGATTGAGGGTCTTTGGATTTTAATTCCTGGACTCTATAGAGTCCGGCCCTTTGGTTTGAGCCAAGACACCCATATTCTGCCGAGTTCCCAGGCTACAATTTGAGATCAAATATCCTGAGCTGTAAAACCAAAACCAGGGGTTAATTTAATGAATGTGACTGCACTTTGGGGTAGGGGGTGGTAATCGAGTATTAGGTCATTTATCAAAGTCTTCCCCTAAGGGAGCTGGCACGTTCCATAAATCCCCCCAGCTACCCTAGATTAATAATTTTACACTGAAAGCAAGTAATCATGAATCTGCCTCTAAATCTCGTTTTTAAGTCCACGCTCAGAAGCTGACAGACTGTCCTCCTGCGTCAGACGCTACTTATCAGCCTGTATATGGTCAGGCCGCTCAGTATGGCTGTTCTCTTCTTCTCTGTACGTCCCCTGCTTGACCAGCCCCTGCTTTGCCTATACCCCACTCACAGGACCGTGCTTGGCCCCTGCCCCTTAGGCCAGAGCCGCCCCACCTGTTAGTTTATTAAAGGGAGACATCTGCCGTCGTGATGATTGTTAACCTGAGGGCCTTTGGGCTGCTAGTTTCCCCGGTAACGGATGAGCCCACCTGATGTTTATTCCCCCTGTAAATGGTAGCCTCCTTCTCCCCGGCCGGTTGCGGAGATTGTGGCCGTGTCCTGTGTGTTCTCTGCCGTACACAGCGGGGGTGTTGCTCCAGGACCCTTTGCTTCTGACGTATAAGCCCCCCCATCCAGTAAACCATCGGTGCCGCTGTCGCTCTCTCTTCCGTCTCGCAGCTGGGTAGCGACAAAGCTTGCGGGGTGCAGCCCCACAGCCCGTGACTGGCCAGGAAAGCCCAGAGCTGGCGCTTCTCACTCATGGCCTGCTTCTCAGTGCCCTAACTCAAGCCCGTCTCTGTAGAGAAAGGCAGCCGTCGCATCCACGAAGGAACCCTTCATGGTTTAGTGGGCAGGGCCAGTGTATCTGCCAACCCCAGGGTGTGGGACTCTCTTCCGTGGGAAGACAACAAAACAGAAGTGGTGTTGGCCGTCGATGCTTTGAACATTCTACACACATCAGTTCAATGAGTTATCACGGTTAGCGTAAAACGTGAAGACTATGAAGACTGGTCTGCCCGCTGCCGGGTCCCAAGGTAAAGTGAAGCCCCATTTCACGATGAAGCGGGCATCGTGAAAAGGCCAATTAATATGGTGAGGTCACGCCAAGAACGGTTAAGGGTGAGGAATATGAGGGATGCTGTTTTAGGGACCCGTGAGCTTCCGTGAGGTGTTGACGTAAACACCCCAAGGACGTGTCCTGAGCAAGGACGGGACTCTGCGAAGCCCACTGGAGAGTAAGGATACAGGTGTCTGACCTGTGGCCATCGGCCACTGGTGGAGTGCCCGTCCCACCACCTGACCGTCACCGTCACACGCCTGGCAGAACGCGAACACACCCCGACGTCACGGCACAGTCACGCGGTTTCTTGACTCACCGCTGGCCTTGCAGGTCCAGGGCGGTTTCGGGAAACTCGTCGTCATGGCCGAGATGAAGTTTGTTTGTCCTATCGGTGCTACGTGCATGGCCTTTTGAAAAAAGGTTGTAGTTTATACTTTGTTTCTGTTTCCTAAGGCTCTACCCAACTTTTTGTTACAAATTTTCCCCCCACTTAAATCTCATGTGGACGGATGATCATCTTTATATCCTTCATGATTGATCATAGATTCAGTAATTGAAGGGCTTACAGATGATCGTAGATTCAATAATTGAAGGCTATACAGTTGATGATAGTCGATAATTGAGGAGTCTACAGATGATCATAGATCCCATAGTTGAAGGGTTTACAGATGATCATAGATTCCGTAGTTGAAAGGTTTACAGATGATCATAGATTCCATGGTGGAAGGGTTTACAGATGATCACAGATTCCACAGTTGAAGGGTTTATGGATAATGATCATAGATTCAGTAGTTGATGGGTTTACAGATGATGATGATAGATTCAGTAGTTGTCAGCATTTTGCCATGTATAGGCTTTATCCATCCAAAATCGATGGCCGTCTTATAGTGTCTTTCACGAAGCAGGTATTCAGCAGTTCATCCCACAGTGGGTGCCAGAGTCCTTCAGAATCTAGAGGAGGAGAAGCAACGTGAAGCTAGTGTACAGGTGTGTGCTTTAGGTGTTGGCTCGGTGTTAATAATGTGCCCTAAAGTGCCCGGAGCTGGGCTCCCCCTGAACCCCAGAGGATGGACGTTCCTTATCGTGGAGTGACTCTAACTTGCTGCTACTACCAGGCATCCATTATAGCTTTTGAACCAATGTATCTGACTAGACTTGGTAATGGAATCTAGGATTAGCTCAGAACTTTGACACACACACCCCGCACCCCGCCAGGTCCTTTTACCTGTAACCAGGGAAAATAGCCTTTTCACAAACACAGCCTGTTACAGGTGGGATGGGTGGGAAAGTGCTCTGAACAACAGTGAATGCCTATGGAATGTGTAAGTGTCCTGGGGTTGCTTTACGGATGCTGGTTGAAGACAGGATAGAAATGAGGAGATTTGGGAGAACCTGCAGATGGGAGAAAGGTGGGTGAGTTCTGGATCAGCTCTAGCTTTCCTCCACTTCTCCCTCCCTGCATTCTAGGAGGTGGGTACAACGGGGCTACCCATCCATTGTTGGAGAAGGCTGCTTGTTCTGGGTTGAAGAGTGATACCCTCTCCCCAACCCCTGCTGCTAATCGGTTATTGGCAGAACCTTGGAATGTGACCTTGTTTGGAAACAGGGTCACTGAGGATGTACATGGTAAAGATGAGGTCCCACAGGAGTCAGGTAGGCCCCTGATCCAGTGCGGCTGTGTCCTTATAAAGAGACTCACAGAGCCTTGCAGAGGGAGAATGATGCGAAGATACATGGCGAGAACTCCATGTGCTGTTGCAGGCAGGACATACAGTGGCGGGTCTACAAGCCCAGGAACACCGAGGGTTGCTGGCAACCGTAGTCGAGCTGTATCTCTTACTCAATTTGTTTTCACATGTACAGTTTTTATAGAGGTTGATAATTATAATAGTTTCCCACAGCTCTTTATTTCCAGTTCTTTTGGGGGTTTTTTGGCCACACCTTGAAGCTTGTGGGATCTCAGTGCCCCAACCAGGGATCGAACCTGCGCCCTCGGTAGTGGAAGCTCAGAGTCCTAACCTCTGGAACACCAAGAACTCCCTCTTCATTTCCATTTCTGTATTAAACTTCTGACTTCCCCAAGACTCTTCCTAGTTCCCCAGGAGAAACCTTCAGAACTTGTCGTACGACTAATTTAAGACATAAATGCAGCCAACCTTTAGGGAGATCTCCCTCTGTCTGCTGCAACACACGGCCTTTTGGACAATGGGAAGTACAGAGAAGATGTGGCCTCCATGGGGAGAATGGCTCAGTTGATTTAGGGAGAGAAGATGTAAATATGCTCAAAAATGGAGACTGAGGGGCAAAATCGTTCACCCAAGATCGTGCAGGTTATTAAGCAGGAGCCTCCCTGTGCTTGATTCCATAGTTAAAGTTTTTGCTAGGATAGCACACAGAATAGGTTATAGGAGATATTAATTGCATCACCAGTATGCAGTTTTGCAAATGGAGATGTTTCCTTTCTGTAGCATAGGAGTGAAAATAATTACGTGATTCTCTTGGCTTCCATTTTTTGAAGTATGAGATGACCAACTGACCCTTTGAAAATGACAATATTCTTAGAATAGAGTGAAGACAGTAACAACCTCCAGAGCAAACCAGAAAATGGCCTGAGTAAAATGAAGACAGCACAAATTAACTTTGTTGGCAAATTGGAAACTGTCCTCACCCATGGCAAGAAAAGAGAATTCCGTGGTTGTAATTCTTTCCCCTCATTGGGTCAGCGTTATCCTGTTTAGCTGATTTATGGAATTTGTTTTGTGTCATAAGTTCATCCTCGGCCCCATTTCAGGCATAAGTGCCACTTGGCAGTTGGACTCAAGTACGAAAAATCCTAACATTTTCGACTGTGGGTTTGAAATCAACCTAGCTTCCCAGCAACGTAATTGAGTCTCCACCATGGGAAAGAGGGAAATAACCACGTGGCTTTTGTTGCTTTGGAAGGGGCTTCTGTGAATTAGGAGTGCAGCTGTCTAATTTGGTCTGATTCCAGATGTCATTGATATATCGTGACATCTTGGCACTCACTCTGATTAAATTCCCAGGATTTCCACAGTTGAATGTCGATACACAATTTCTTTTTTTTTTTTTTTAAATAGTAATCTTTTATTTATTTATTTATTTTTGGCTGTGTTAGGTCTTCGTTTCTGCGCGAGGGCTTTCTCCAGTTGTGGCAAGCGGGGGCCACTCTTCATCGCGGTGCGCGGGCCTCTCACTATCGCGGCCTCTCGTTGCGGAGCGCAGGCTCCAGACGCGCAGGCTCAGTAGTTGTGGCGCACGGGCTTAGTTGCTCCGCGGCATGTGGGATCTTCCCAGACCGGGGCTCGAACCCGTGTCCCCTGAATTAGCAGGCAGATTCTCAACCACTGTGCCACCAGGGAAGCCCAATACACAATTTCTTATCTGAAGTCCTTGGAGCCAGGACTCCAAGGACTGGAGCTTGGAATTGAGTTATGCATGCTTTAGAAAGTTAACAAGTGCCTTTTCCGTAGCTCATAGGACCCCCTCAGCCGGTGGTGGCAGCACTCTGTAATCAAACGTGTTAATATTCCTGCAGAAAAATGTACGAATATTTCTCCCAGTGGGATACATGAAGACAACTGCTCTTATAGTTACAGTGCATTCATATACTGGCAAGTTAAATTGTATGAGGATAGAACATCCACAGCCTGGGTACTTCCTGTCTCCGAGGAAAGCATGAGATGTAGCCAAGTCCAAATAAGAAGTAGCTGTACACGTACCCGTAACATATGTCCATGATCTCTGGATGCTCAAGTACCTCTGCGACAGGGTGCTTTAGAGTCAGCGTAGTTCTCTCATCATGTTCTATTTGGCCAAGTGGTGATGGTTAGGGAACAAGGGTCTACAGGGACCAAATGGTCATGTGAAAATCTACCCTCTCAAAGACTTCTTTTATTACAGTCTGTCTTGTCAATCTAGTGTCCTTTCTGAGTGGTCTCTCTTGTGGAACGAATTTGCCATAATCTCTGGTTCTTGAGGCCAAGAATTAACAGATCACAAATCTTAGCCATATCTGGATCAGGGGTCGGCCAACAGTTTCTGTATAAGACCACATACATGGTAAATATTGTTGGCTTTGCAGATCATGTGGTCCGCTGTGCAACGACAGGGCAAAAGCAGCCATAGACAGTACATAAATGAATGGGCACAGCTGCGTTTCCAATAACACGTTATTTACAAAAACGGGTAGTGGGCTGGTTTGACCCGGGGGTCATAGTTTGCCAACCCCTGTTCTACGTGTTTGTTTGTGGGTTTTTTTTCACTGTAGTTCACAATTCTGTGATCATGACCACCACTGTTAACTTTGCACTTATCAGTATACAGCCAACGTAGAGTGGAAGAAAATGTTTACCTGCCCTTCATGGAATACAAAAACCCATGGTTTGATAGGTTTCATATCAAAGAAGAAATAAGTACCTGAAGTGTTACATTTCACAAGAAGTGTGTGAGAGAGCACACTAGAAACGATATTGTTTTACAGTTTTGTTCTAGGCTGGCTTGTCTACTCTTGGTATGCTGGTTCTTGGGCTCCTCGGGGAATATTTCTCAAAAAACCCTTCCTGTGTGGGTGATGATGGATAGGTGATTTGAGTTCACATTTCCGTCGTCTTGGCTGTTTTTTCACGACCGTCAGCCTAAGCTTGAAGACCTCTCTCCCCCAGCTCGTAAGGGTTTCTCTGGGATCATAGCTTAGTGGCAAGATAGGGCTGTTTTCATCTGTGTTGTATGTATTTTCAGGACTAAAGTTCGTATCACCTTTTGTCTTTCATTGAGCCCCAGGAAGTAGATCCTGGGGCAAGATCTGCAAACCTATGGCAAACCCATCAGTCGAATTTCATCCACTGACCTTTTCATCCTTTTCATCTGTTTACCATCTTTCTAGACCATCTTCTTCAAGTAGGAGTCCTCCAAGGCTGACCTTGTCTAATAACCGTGCCTCTGGGCTTATTGCTAATGACACATACCTTCCTTCCTTCCTCTCACTGTTACTCATGAGGTGTCTTGACCTCCTTTTGATGTTTTCCCAGTGCAGTGGAGCCTAGCGTTTGATGACAGTGCAACATGATACTAGCCAACGGCTGAGGCACTAGGGCTGAGACGATACGGATACCTCAAGTTGGTTCAGGTTGGGTTTCCCTGCCAAATAAAAAACAAAATTTACAAAAATCTTTCGGTTTCCGGGGCTTTTGGTGTCTCACAATCAACGACAAGGAATGGTGGGTTCTAACTCCGCCCTTACACCTCTGTTGTGATTTTCAGCGTTGTACAACTAAAACCTCATTTGGAGAGGGGATGAGAATGACGAAAAAATGACCAAGTAAATGACAGTTGCGACGATTAGATAAACCGCGGGAAGGGTCATGGAGCATGCTTATTGTGAACTCACAAACCAAATCAAAATATGGGTTCCTGATAACCCCTTGATCTTCAATTTTCTTGCTCTGTGGCTGTAACTTGGGTTATAAATTTCATCTCCAGAGACTTTTATTTTCACACAACTTACCATAGTCATAGTGGAACTACCACTCATAATTGGCCGTGCACGGTTGTTGGAACACACGGGTGTGACACCCCCCCTCCAGCCCCGTCCACGTTTTTGCCAGCCTCTGGCACCACGCCCGGTTTAACGATGACCAGACCGATTTTCTAATGCAGTTTCTCAACCTTGGCACCAGCGATGTTTGAGACCAGCTCATTCTTTGCAGTGCGGGACTGGGTTGGATGCGTGTTTGTGGTGAGAGAGGCTGATCTGTGCATCATAAGCTAATTAGCAGCATCCCTGGCCTCTCCCCCCCCCGCTGGATTGCCAAGAGTATCCACACATTGGCGACAACGAGAAATGTCTCTAGACATTGTCCAGGGACCCCCGTGGGGCAAAATCGCCCGGGGTAGAGAACACGCCGGTGTTATTTTGAAAAGTGTCCTCTGCCTGCGCATGGGCCATTAGACTTTCCTTTGTGCAGGTGTGATCCCTGGTGGCAATACCGCTGTGAGAGGCATTGTGACTTAATCCCTTTAGACGGGGGTTTGTTCCTCTTCGTAAAGTATCAAAGGCGGGTCAAAGGGCTTCCATGCTGATCTCTTAAAATCCATTTCCTGTCAATAAAAGGTGTGCGCACAAGAAAGGAAGAATGATGATGTAGATCTTCCCTGCCTCATGCTCGAGGGGGCAAGGGGAGTCACCCAAGTGTTCAAATCCACATCCTTCCGATCTTAATCTTGCCAATTAATATCCTGGTGAGAGGGCAGAAGAGGTGACCATGCCCAAAGAGGCAAAGCGTCAGCACTGTTGGCACACCATTCCTTTAAAAAAATTTTTTTTTCACTTTTATTAATTTTTATTGGAGTATAGTTGATTTACAATGTTGTGTTAGTTTCAGGTGTATAGCAAAGTGAATCAGTTATACATATATATATATATATATATATATATACATTCTTTTTCAGATTCTTTTCCCACATAGGTCATTATAGAGTATTGAGTAGAGTTCCCTGTGCTGTACAGAAAGTCCTTCTTAGTTTTCTATTTTATACGTAGTACTGTGTATATGTCAATCCCAAACTCCTAATTTATCAGTTCCCCCCCCCGCGCCCCGTGTTTCCCCTTTGGTAAGCATAGATTTGATTTCGAGATCTGCAAATCTGTTTCTGTTTTGTAAAAAAGTTCATTCACTTATATGTGGAATCTAATTTTAAAAATGGCACAAATGAACTTTTCTTACACCATTTGTTTTCAATAGAACCTAAGATGGAAAGCCATGCCGGAAGATTGGTGACAGTTTCAAATGCCATCTCTGGGGGGAAAATATTTCTGGGGTATTGATTGAACCCAAGAAATTGTTGCTGGGAGCTGAACTTCAATTAAGCAAGACTTACATTGACAAAAATCTATGGAATAGTAATTTTTCTCTAACGTGGCATTCTCTTGTGAATATTATTTACCAAGTGAGATTATGCTTCCTATTTTAAAAGGATAAACAATAGATTTACACATTAATAAATTGTTCCAGGGGACATGCTAGTTTTTGTCTAAATGTCAACAATTTGAAAAAGTATGTATATATATTCTTCAGGTTGAAGGGCATTGAGTTGGCTTTTTTTGAGCTCACTGTCAATTCGTGGGTGGGCTCTATACCAGAGATCGAAAAACTTTTTCTGTAAAGGACCAGATAGTAAAACATTTTCAGCTTTTCAAGCCAAACAATCTTTGTCGCAACTACTCCACTTGGACTTTGTAATATAGGGGCAAACAGGTAATAAGTAAATGAATGGGTCTTCCAGTATTTTTGGACTTTGCTTATGGACCCTGAAATATGAATTTCATGGACTTTTCGTGTGTCACAAAAATGTTCTTTTTTCAACCGTTTAAAAATGTGAAAACGTTCTTACTTGGTTCCAAAAACAGATGGGGGCACAGTCCCCTGCCCCGCAGCCTGTGACCCCAGCTCTGTTGGGAAAATATTTAGCGAGAGCTTGCTATGACAGATAGCCCTGCCCTGTTGACTCTTAGAGCCTGTGGGAAGGACAAATACTAAATAAAATGAAACCAAATAAATAGACTATTGCAAATAGTGACAGCTGCTATCAAGGGGGGAAGAAAAAACAGTGCTAGGATTCATCAACCGTGGGGCAAATGCTTTAGATTGTATAAAGATTGTATAAATCACAGGGGGCTTCACTGAGGTGGTGGCCACTCAGGTGACATCTGTGGATGAGTAGGAGTTGGGCGGAGCATGGAAAGAAGAAACACGCAAGAGGAGGAATCCCCTAGGCCAGAAAGAGCTCATTTCATTGAAGTGTTTCAGAATGTGGTTATTCGGTGTCCGATTCTTCTTCTTTTGGATGAATTCACAGGCTGAGCCTGGTGCACCCTGTTTCTGTCTGCTGAGAGGCGCTCACCATCCCCATTCCTGCTCACGGTGGTCTTGGTAACATAAGATCTGGAGGACAGTCTCCCAAGACCGTCTGAAATTGTTGTCACTGTAAGTACAAGAAGCGCGTGGACGGGTACTTTGGCTCTGGAAATATCCTGGCCTATTCACAAGACGCTCTCCTCGCCCTGACCGCGTGCATTGTCTGCGTCCTGTGGGTATTTGGTGCCCTTTATAACGGTGTTTCGCGACATTGCCATATTGCAGGGGTGACATCAATTTGGAGCTGCCCCAGCTCTCATTTCCTTCAGACACGACTTCCCAACAAAAGGTCACTTTGATAAAGGGGAGAAGGAATGGGGACAAACATTGTTTCCTGGAGAAGAGACGTCCTGGGCGCATGAGGGCGTGTACACCAGTCAGCAGTAATAATCAGTGTGTCTCAGAGAATTTAGGGGTGGAGTTTTCTAAATGTGTGTCGACCTCATCACCCAAGGCACAGCACAAGCTTTCTCCCTGCAGGCTGCCCTTGGTTCAGGTGAGTGTGTGTGTGTGTGTGTGTGTGTGTGATATTGATGGGGACAGGATGAAAGAAGCAGCTTTCAAAGACTTTGCAGGTGACATTCCCTGCTGTACACCCTCCTCTCAGACAGAGACTGCATCTTTTTTTTTTTTTTTTTTTTTTTTTTGCGGTATGCGGGCCTCTCACTGCTGTGGCCTCTCCCGTTGCGGAGCACAGGCTCCGGACGCGCAGGCTCAGCGGCCATGGCTCACGGGCTTAGTTGCTCCGCGGCATGTGGGATCTTCCCGGACCGGGGCACGAACCCGTGACCCCTGCATCGGCAGGCGGATTCTCAACCACTGCGCCACCAGGGAAGCCCCGAGACTGCATCTTGATGATACTCTGCCATTATGATGTCAGGGGGGCACGGCGGGGCAATCAGTGTCCCACCCCCAGCAGCAGGCTCGGAGGAATGGGCACGGAAATGCTGTCGGACAAGATATGGTTCGCGTCGCTACGCAAAGGCTCCCAGAGGTGGAACCGTGCGGAGTCAGGGAGGCCCAGGCTTTGGATCCCAGCTCCCCACCTGCTGGTCTCGTTCTCAGGAAGCGGATTAACCTTCCTGCGCCCGGTTTCCTCTGTACAATGGAGATGCACAGGACAGGTTCCCGGGGCGCTGATGAAACGTAAAGGATGCCCTCTGTTTGGGAGAAGTGGGAGAAGTACCTGGGTGATCCTGCCGGCCAAGGCGATGGGGTGCGGACAGGTGTAACCATCTTCACAGTGCGGCTTTTGGGACTCCGGGGTTACCGACGACAGCCCTTCTCCCGCCACAGGGCGGCTTTGCCCTCCAGGGGGAGGTTGGCAAATTCGGGAGGCATTTTGGGTCTCATAACTTTGGAGGAGCTTGGCTCCTGGCATCCAGGGGGTGGAAGCCAGGGATCCTGCTCAGCCATCCCGCAATACACAGACAGCACACAGCCGAGCGTTACCCTAGCCTCAGACGTCACGGGTGCCACGTGGAGAAACCCTGACCCAGACAACAAGAGATTTAACTTAATCTTCTCTTTCTTCTTAGAATATTCAATGGTCTTTTACTTTGCGGGATTAGAGCTAGAGTACAAATTAAAGAGAGGAGAAAGACAGTCACCTTTTAGGATTTTTTTTTTTTTTCTTAAATTTAAACCCAGCAGCACGGGGTTCCCATCCTGGAGCAAACGTCCGCAGAGGCTGAGAGCCCTGGCTTGTGTTCACTCGTAACGCTGAGCAGCTTAAGAGGTTCATTTTCTATTGTGATTTCTGTCATTTGTTCCTCAGAAGGATCATGTGTTCCTTTTCTCTTTCAGAAACAAACTTTTGGGGGTTTTAAAGAATATTTTCTGAAGTTCTTGTTAATGCAGGAGCTGGCTTTGATTTTTGACCCAGCTTTCAAAGCCTTCAGCACCTGCTAAGTAGAGTCTCATTTTTATTCCGCTGCAAGACAACTGTATGTTGCAGGGAAATGCTTCGAGTAATATATATTTGGGGTTGTTTTAGTCTAGAGGGAGATTGACTTTCTTTGGACCCAGCTAGAAGAGCTCAGGAAAAAATGGACAGAGTCAGTAGCTAATTAAAAGGAGGCAGCTGGAAAAGAGTCATGATTCATTCATGATAAATTAATACAGCATACATAATCCTTTTTTAAGAGTCGAAGCAAAGGGAGAGTCTTTCACTAGGGACTAAAATATCTGTTCCTAAATGCCTGATAACAATATCCATTGTATCTTACCAGCATAAAGGCGTCCTCATAGGGTATTTTAAGGTACTTCACCATCTGGAGTTTGGGATTCTTATATATAAAACTTTCCGTTTCCTTAAGTGGATGAAGACTTTAATGATAATCAAGGAAATACTTTGATCTTGTCTCCGGTATTTCTAATTCGTTCCCATCCAAAAAAAAAAAAAAAAAAAGGTTTAGGGATGTTAAAGGTTTCTTATGAACTAAAAAAAAAGAAAACAGGAGGAAATCTGCTTTTTATGAGAAGTCACTTTCTTTGACGGGACCTGCCAGGAGTCTGTAGCTACTAGGATAGTCAGTCTTTTTTTTTTTTTTAATCCTTTGATGATGATAAAAACGTTCCTCAAGTGGACTGTAAATCCTTAATTAAGAATATTTTATGGCAGCAAATTTACCCATGATAATAAGCACATCTGGGGGTCAAGATAATCCCAACCGAAAAAATTACAGTGACCATTTTGTGTGTCTCAGACAAAATGACGGAGAGAAGGTTCGTTAAGAAGTAAATGGGGACATAAAACTAGAGCAATCTGCGGGCTGTACTCTTAACCAAGAGACCCCCAAGAGTGGGGCACCTTGCTGTCACGTACCTCCTCATAGGAGGTAACAAGAAGGGCACCAAAAAACCGGTATAATATCCCTGCCAAAGAGGTTCAGCCTGAATCTGTACACGAGGAAACAGACAAATCCAGAATGTACTGCATTGTCTAAGACAATTGAACCTGGATTCTTCCCCCCAAAAGTCAGTGTCGTGCAAAACCAAGAAAGGTCGGGGGTGAGGGAACGGTTCCAGATTTCAAAAGACCAAGAAACATAAGGGTATCTGAATCTTGAATGGATCCTGGATTGGAAAAAAAGACCCAGGTGGTACAATTATTTGGGGACTGTGTAGGAGGTTTGTTGATTGAATCAGTGTTACTCTTCATAGTTTTCATGATAGTGAGGCCGGGGGAAAACTGTCCTTACTCCAGGAGACTCAGGCCAAACTACTTAGGGGGTAAAACGCCATCCTGTATGCAGCTCCCTCTGAAATGTCATGATACACAAATATGAGTGCATGCCTTATTCTTTTAAAATCTTCCGATGTAGAAAAAATGTGTGATGTATGCCTAGGTACGTCTGTGTGTATACACACATGTGTACACATAGAGACAGAAAGCAAGCATGCAAGTGTGGCAGCATGTCAACTGTTAGCCGCCCTACGGGAAGGAGTAGACCAGGGTTTGTTTTTATTCTTTCGACTATTCTGTAAGGTTGAATAGTTTCCAAAAAACGTTTTTTGGGAGAAATACGTATGAAGTTTTATTTTGCTTCTCCTGTTTGAAGACGTGGTTTAGTTCCACTGATTTTTGTCTTTAGACTTTTGAGCAGGGCCAGTCATCAGAGGTATATATTGTGTGGCCCTGCCTCCAGGGAGCTTGTGCTGACCATGGGGGCCTCCGCACTCCGGCTCCCTGGTGGTGGGTCACCCTACGGTGTGGTTGCTGTCGTCCTGCCTGTCCATGTAGCTCCTTTACCTACCGTTGAGCACACAGCAGGTTCTCGCCAAGAGGTGCATTCAGGGTGTGTCCGTGACAGTTCCCACGCCCCCTTCCCAGCCTTCCCAGCTCCTGCTGTCTCTGACCTGAGTTCACGAGACAGTGGGCTCCGCCCTGAGTACAGGTGAGGGAGCCGTGTCGGGATGTATGGGGAGAGGGTTCTGGGACCTTGCCTTCTGTGTCTGCCTCTGCGTGCTTTCCCGCAGCACGGCGAACTCAGGCGCCGTGGGTCTGTGGATCTTCGCGTGAGCGCCAGGCTCACAAAGCCCAGCGGCGTCCTCCCTGGCACGCGCTGCCTGCCTTCAGGATCGAGAGCAACGCTTTTGTTCGGCGTTTTGAAAGAGGGCGCGTGAAAAAAGAGACAAATAGCACTTCTTTGTGGCATCTAAAGAAATGATACAGACAGACTTATTTACAAAACAGAAGTGGACTCGCAGGCGTAGAAAACAAACGTACGGTTACCAGAGGGGAAGGGGTTGGGGGGAGGGATAAATTAGGAGGTTGAGATGAACAGATACACACGACTGCATATAAAACAGGCAGACGACAAGGACCTGCTGTAGAGCACAGGAAACTATATCCAATATCTTGCACTAACCTGTAACGGAAAAGAATCTGAAAAAGAATATATATAATGTATCACTGAATCACTTTGCCGTACACCTGAAACTCACACAGCATTGTAAATCAACTTTACCTCAATGTAAAAAAAAAAAAAAAGAAAGCGTGTCAAAAGACTTAAAGAACAAGGCGTTCCATTTATAAGAAGACGTTACCGACGCAATCCGGCCAGATGCGTAGTTTGCCACCTTGACGCCCATTCCAGGGCAGACATTTAGAACGGTCAACCCGATATTCAGCGCTTGGCAAACCGTTCCTGCTGGAACCCCGAGGGCTCCACTAGCTGCTCCTGGGAACCTCCTTGGACCCCGGGACGTGGGACGTGGTCTCAGTTGGTTCCACCCACTTGGAGCAGACCCATGCTCTTGGACATCTCTAGTGGACCTTCTTATGGACAGAGGATTTGTAAGTAAAAACGGTGGCCCCTGATTTCCCCACCTGTCCTGTCTTTGAAGCGAGGACAGCAGTGAGGCTGGAACCTGTTCAGTTATTCAGAGAAAGACGAGCGAGGTCTGCCCCTGGCCCCCCCTGTGTCATACCCACGATTTCCTTAGCGGCACCGCTGTCGACCCACAGGGGTTCACAACGACAAAAAGCCTCATGGATTGTCTTGGAAGAGGTTGCACTGATAGGCGAAGCTCTCGAGTGTAAAAAGCCCCAAAGGCCCCGGCATGGGCTTCTTTGCTGTCTCTTGTTTCTCCAGCTGGGCGTGGCACACTGTGGGCTAAGCCTGTGTGTGCAACACACTGTCCCTCTCCGGTGATCGGTCCGCATCCATCAAGGCCTTTCCCACTGCCGGGAGCCAAAGGCAGCCTTCTCAACGCCCAGGCCCGGGCCTGCGTCTGGCCCTCCTAGAGCTCCTCAGCTCCTCACCTTTGCTTTGGTTTCATCCTGCTCTGGGCCTCCACACAAGCCCGCCTCTCCTTACACTGGGCCTCCAGCTAGTGAGGCCCACGCCCTGCTCCCGGCGCCCTGGTCCCGTTGACAGTTTCATACCATTGTGGATGTATTCTTTGTCCAGTATTGATCTGAATCCTGTCTCTTTTCGCAGATGCTTTGTAAGCTCTATGAGTGCAGGAGACACGCGGTTCTCCCTGCGGTGGTCCAGCAGTGCAGGGTGCCTTGTAGATGTTTAGTAAATAAGTGTTGAATACATGAATGAAAAAAATGGTTCCTCTGCTAAATTAATACTGATACTGAATGATATTCTTTGGATTTCAGTCAACCAGGAAAGTTACATGCAAAAAAAAAAACCCAACAAACAAAAAAGCCTTTCTGATGGGATTTGGCTTGTAACTTACACGATGTGAAAAGTGATCTTTATCTCTTCTGTGGGGTTTCTCAGTCTTCCTCTTGGCCGAAAGTGATGAAACCTCATACCTGTTAAAAGATTGTCTCCCACTCGCCGACCTGGGACTCCGGAGAGGAGCAAACGTATCTGATTCCTGGCATAAGCAAGTACTTTTTTCTGTACAGGGAAACAACATGGTAAACTAAGTTACAGCAATTTCCTGCCATATTCCACTGCGTGTATTTTACTCATCTTACTGTCATTGAAGTGTAGCAGTTCCAATATTTATCCTGCATGTCAGGTGTTCTGTTTATTTTGATTTATTTTCCTATATGAAGCTCAGGTTAAACTTTCCATTTTAGGGGTGAGTTGTATGGAAAGATAGTCTAGTGTATTGTTTCAAGTATAAAAGACGATCTTATTTGAAGTCGGGCAGGAAATTATACAACAGCTTATAATTCTTTGTGTTTCTGTATAAAATGTTGGAAGGCAGGCATAAAATGTCTGTAATTAGATTTTTCTAATTTTAGGAGTACAATCTTTGAATCTTAAAATTATAATCAATTGCTGATGAGTGGTTGGTATAGTACTGCTTTAACCTACGCCCTTGTACTACTTTGTATCTCTGAACTGCCTTAAGACTATCTCTAGATTGCTTGAACCTATACTCCTTTATTTCTCTCTTTGTATAAAAATCAACTCTGGATTTGAAGACCTAATGGAAATTTACCAATTTATATTATGTTTTCCTAATCCCCTGCTTTCATGACTTAAAACCTAGGTTCTTTCCTTGAATTTGAAAGTTTTATTAACTGTACATTAGTCTCTAGTTGTTTGGTCTTTTGCAGTTTGTTTCCAGAGCCTGAGGGGGTTTGCTGAGTTGCTTTGAATTGTGTAACATTTCATACCAGATGAATACCTGAGCTAGTTGTTTCTAGTTATGTTTCAAGTTTATTTATTGCTACAATCTAACATTCAGGGTGGGGTTGCCAATGCATAGCTAATGTACATTTACAGTAATGAGTAGATGTCATTTCCTTACTTAGTTACTTGCAGGTTTTGCTTTTTAAAATAAGCATCAGCCAAACAACATGGACTCCAGAATAAATTTATCTTTCAAGGACAACTCTATGTGCTAGAAATAGGAAATTGCCTAATACCGTCCTAACTTTCGGAGACATTATCGTACAAATCCAGAAGATAAGTTTGTTAAGCATATTTAATAATACTGAACATCATACTGATAACTAAAATTAATTTTGGTTTCCTATTCAGAAACCACACATTTGAAGTGTTAGAGATCTTTGTAACATTCCGTTATTTAAAATAAACTACTTGTCTTTAGTTTATCTCAGATAATGTTGTAAGTCATCTTCATTAGGAATGTGAAGAATTGGTTTAGTCCCCATTCTCTAGTTTCCTTCTCAATGATTTGAAAATATCATTTAAGTACTATTTTTTTGCTGTAACTCTTTCATAATATTGGAAAGCATTCAGTAGCTAAGATGTAATTCCCTTCAGAAAATTTTATATCGGGCTTGTAGGAAACTTTGAAATTCTACACAGTAACCTTAGACTCTGAAATCTCGAATCACCTGACAATGTCTGTGATGTAAAAAAAAAAGAAGGCTGCAGCTTTCTCAACCTTATTAGGGTAATTACTCTTGTGACAGTTTTATTTCAAGAGGCAGAAGGCGTGGGATGGGACCAGGCTGCATCCTAAAAGCAATGAAGTGAGTTTCCAGCTTCCTCTGTGGTCTTTGGGCATTGGTTGGGTCAAGTGGGAAAGGGTGGGCGAGGAACAGAGGAAGGAGACATGATGCATTTGGGGTGTTTCTTTAGTGATGAGAATGAGCCTCCTACAACAAAGTGGATGCCTAGTGCCGTGGTTCACACCTTTCCCCAGCTCTGAGTCTGGTAGTGAGAGCTTCCCTGGGTTCACACCCCCCACGAACTCAAGTCCTAGCAATCATGCTGCCCATAACACACACTCGCCCACAGCACAGCCCCTCTTGGACTCTCATTTTCCAACCATTTTGCCCCTTTCCCCTCATCCCGCCCCCCAGGCCACCCTACCGTGGAAGCTGTCATTCGACATGTAGTTTGCTTTGCCGCCTACAGTTTGAATGAAGCCGTACATAAAAACCGTATAGTGGTCTCAGACACACACACACAGACCTGTGTTTATGCATAGTCGTTTCTGCTTCGGCACCCTTGTGGATTCCGTGTTGAGAATGTTCTCCGAGAGGCATGTTTGCGGTGAAATGATGAGTCAACAGCAAAGATACTCCTTTAAGAATGTTCTCAACATGAAAACCCAAACCCACTTTGTGTTTTTTCTTAGCCTCTCTCTTTCTCTCTCTCTCATGTACACCCAGACTTTTTTCTTTTCTTTTTTTTTTTTTTTTTTTGCAGAGTTAGAGTTAAATGTGTCACTGTGATCACTACAAAGAAAAGCCATCAGGTTCTCCCCCTGTAGGAGCAATTTGACTTGACACCCTGTCTCCTTTCTGGCTGTTCTCTGGGAAGGATGTATGTCCTCTTATCATACCCATACTCCTCTTGCCATTGCATGCGTCTCAGTAATGACCTACCCATGAGTGGCTGGTTCTTTGTGTGTATCCGGGGGAATCCCCCCGGGTGGCTGGCTCTTTGTGGCTTGTGTGTATTGGGGGGAATCCCATGAGTAGTATTTTACTGTTTGTATTTTGGGGGGCGGTCCGGCACTGCTCCGGGGCACCGCCCTGGAGGTTTGGTGCATTTGTCTTGGAACACTGATTTAGATGCTTTTCGGCCCATCGTGGGTTTCATGGACATCGATCCGCCGATGCTATAATGTAAGAACAGACAAGACCTTTGAGATGGGGAATCCGAGCCCTCCTCAGGCTGTGGGCTGGCCGTGTCCCTGGCCAGGATGGACCCCGGAAGTCATGCCCGCCTCCAGCATGGTGTTTATCTCCTCCTTGCAAATCCACAGGGCTCTCAATTTGATGAAATAATCACGCTACCTTTTATGTCTCTCTTTTCATCTGATACCGTGGGGGTCATCTTCCTTTTTCCAGCTAAACCTACCGAAAAAGAGGCTGGGATAAAGAAATCGAGCTTTACCATTAATGAGGGTTCTGAAGGTGCGGCAAACCCAAGGTTTGAGACCTAGGATATGTTTGCTCTTGTGTCTTCAAATTCTGCACTATAATAATCAGAGCTTTCTTTCACGAGGGGAAAACTGTAGATGTTAGAAAGCTGTGTTAATTCGATTCTCTGCAGCAAGTATTTATTACCCATTTATTATGTGCTAGTGCTAAAGGAATAAGGACTTAAAAAGGGAATCTTTTTTTTGTTTGTTTTTGATTCTATGACAAGGGCCAGACGCACAGTATTTGACAGAACATCATTCTTTAACAAATTGCAGTTTTCTCAGTTAGGGTCTTTCAGGCCAACTGGGAGCCCAGGGTCATTTTCTTTTTTATTCCCATTTGTACAAATTATCGTATTTGAGGAGTTTGGGGCATTTACTATGACAGTGTCTCCAGCGTCAGAAACACAGTGTGATTAAACTGTACTTTGCAGGCTCTTTTTCTTTCCTGATTACAAAGATAAGTAGAACATTCGATACATATATACAAGAAGGTATAAAGCATCGTGTAAATACTGGTAGTCCTGGCTTCCCCCAGAACTAACGACAAAGTTCTATCATCTTTCTTTTCGGTTTTGTGCATGCATGTCTATACGCACAGACACAGAAAACATGCATATCCTTATATAAATATGAACTTCTTTTATTTGCAATCTTGCTGCTTTTACTTCCTGTCCAATTTTGCCTTTTCCACCCTAAACTTATACCGGATGTTTTTCTTCATGACAAAATAATAGTCTTTGAAAATCAAGAATTTTAAGGGCTGCATAATATCCTATTATGTAATTTATTGAACCTTTCCCCAACTCTCCTGGCTTCACAAGTTTCTAACTAAGGTTGGTAGGAATATGTTGATAAAGGAGACACGTGTTACGTGGGCCTCTTGATATTTTCACAGAAAACGCAATTCCTAGAAACGCAAACACCAATTCAGAGAGTGTAAAACTGTTGAGACTATTTTCATCCTCGCATATGCTCCCAAGCGTGCAGGGAGCATATCTGCAATAACATAACCCGCGAGCAGGAGTCCCCGTTTTCCAAGATTCAGCCTCATCCTGTCGTTGTATCTGCCACATGGGTAGATTACAAACAGCATTTTCCCTGTTTTCCTTTTAACTCTTGATCCCTGAGGAGGCTGGACATTTTTCATGTGGATATGAATTTGTCATGGGTTCCTCGTTCATCGCTTGACGTTTTTTGATTAGGGCGTTGACGGCGCCCTCCTCCTTGCCACCCCTCTCCTTCTTAGCCGGTTGCTAATGATACCCTTCTCCGTTCTCAGATCATGGTTCATAAGCACATATTTCCTTTGAATGACTCTGTGGCCTCCGCCTTGTTTTCCACTCTGGATTCTTGTCCAGCGCAGAGCGTTTGCTGCGTGTTGCTGCAGGTAACGCTGCTGGTGCCCGGACTGCACAGATACACGGAGGAGAAATACCAGATTTTGGACCATTTTTCCCATAACACAGAGCCTTGGGAACTCTGTGGACCTCCAGGTGAGCACAGTAACAAGGGGTGGGTGTCAGGATTTCAGAGGTAGCGTTGCAGCTTCCATCCGGGTGCGTCATGTGGCAAGTCAAGCATGATTTTGACTGCTCAGCTACCACTGTCCTCTTTTGACGGTGAGAAACAGGAGGACCAGGGACTGAATTGTTGCAGGTATTGGTAATCGTGTTTCGCTGTTCCCCCAAGCTCAACATGATGTCTGCAACCCCTTTTGTTCTTCTTCTCTGGGGATCTTGTTCACGAGAGAGCAACAGCCAGAAACGTGGTCATCTGGGCATGAAGGCTCTCTCCCCATCTCCCCAGCCTGGGTCGCAGGTTCCGTGGAAGCAGAGACAGTCCGCCTGAACTGCAGATGCTTGGCCCGCGATGGGCTTTATTCCTGGGCCAGTGCAGCCTTGGCCCCCGTGGTTTGGCTGGTTTAAAACTCTAGTTCGAAAATCATTTTCCCTCTGGGTCTGGCGGCCATTGCTTTGCTGTGGCTATTCAAAGACCAAAGCCATTCTAGGTCTTCTTTTATTTTTTATTTTTTAGATGAAACCCATTTATCCTCCCCCAGCCACCCATCACGTGCTTGGGGATGTTTTGTTTGTCCTCAGTGTCCAAAGTTTCCATGGAACGGTCTGTTTTCACTTACCATTTGGACATCTGTTCAATGTGGAGATCCATGTCCTTTGCTTCTGAATCGATGTCTCGTTTGCATCCTGGGTGATTTATCCCCCTACATGCTCTGTCTTTCTCCCCTCCTCTGGAATACCCACTGGCTGAATACTGGACCCCTGCTTGTTGATATCCCCATTTTCATATCTTTTCTCCCCTGTGGTCCATCACTTGGCCTCTTTGCTCCATCTTCCTTTGACCTTTCCTCAGCCCCAAGCATCCTTGGTTGACTGGTTAGTTGGTCGATGGTTGGTGTTTTGTTTTGTTTTTTTTTTGGTCCTTTTGTCCTAGTCCTTTCTGTTAGAGATTCCTTTCAGACGTATCCTGGTTCTTAGCTTCTGTTCATAGTCAAAAGGGAGGCTGTGCCACACTGAGCCAGTTCCGCTGCTTACTGGTAGGTACAGCTTGTTGGATGGCTGGCCGTCGTATCCGTGCCCTCCAGGTGTCGATATCTGTGGTCTGAGGCCATCCACGGCCCACAGAGAGGAATCCTGTCTTGCAGAGAATTGGGCCCCACACGTGAGGAGGCCCGTGGCCCTGGGGGGGGGGGCAGGGTGGCTTACCCCGTCTCACATCCCGTCTTGCCTGACACACGCTCAGGTTGCCGCCTCTTTCGGATTCCTCTTCCAACATGGAGTTGCCACTGTCCAAAAACCTGTGGAATTTCCTCATTCTGCCCCCGTCTGCTCTCTGTCTGTCTTTGTGCAAGTGGGTTAATAGATTGTAAAGATTTCCTCGTTGGAAGCATAAGTGGTGTTCAGAGATAATCCGTGTATCGTATGAGACGCATCCGCCATTGTGCCCTTGCAGCCCTCGTCGGCTCTCAGCCTGTCTGTAGAACACAATGTTCTTAGCCCTCCTGTTTGCGGATTTCGGAAATTTCCCCAGAATCGCACAGGTCACGTGTTACAGCTGAGGCTGGACCCGGTGTAGTCCTGCCCCTAACTTCATGGTTGCTGATTTAGGCTGTGACACCCATTAGAGATATGGGGCATTGCTGGTGGTCCATCATTTTTGACCTATAAGAACGGCTATGTTTCAGATGTTTCATCCTAACTCTGTGATAACAAGATCTTGTCCCATTTCTCAGTCATTAAAGCTTTTCTTTTCCTTCACAAACAAACTTTGAACTCTAGGATCCAGAAAGCATTAAATAAAAGGCAGGGGTCTCCCTCCGTTGAATAAAATATAAATTCTAGGTTGAAGAGCTAACCACAGTTAGGCTGAAACACACTCTGCTGTGAATTTACTTGTTATTGGATCTGTTGTGCAGATGCAGTGGTTATCAGAGGAGATAATTCATTTGTGTGCGTTGAGCAAACAAATTGATCTTCTTTTCCTGTAATCCATTTTCATGTAAAGGAAACACATTTTTAAGAGCTGCCGATTGATTTTTCTGCATTCCTCGGGAGTTGCATTTTTATTCAGAAAAATAAGCACACTGCTCTCAAATCACTTCTGCATGCATATACGACTTCTGTCGGCAGGGCCCTCAAGTATTTCCCTGACAAGAACAGACTCTAAGGATTAAGACAGAACGGGGAAGTGGAGGCTCAGAGAATATTGCTTATGTTCTGACAACTCAGTCAGGAGAATCTCTCTTAGGAGCACTTTCAGGCAGGGGAAGGACTGAATTTACAGTTTTCCCTCTTGGTTGAATTCATAAATGTTCATTTTAAGCACTGTAATGTTTCTAAATGATGTCAGGAAAAAAGGTCTTGTGGGTAATGATGAAATAACCAAACCCCAATATTAAAGGTTTACCACAGCACGCAGGAGTACCGGTAGATGGAGAAAAATTTAGAGTTCAAAGTATTTTAATGTTATATTCCAAGTTGGAGCTTGGATAGAAAAAGCATCACTGTGTGCAAAGAAACTTGGCATGTAGGCTTTCTGGTAGTTTGGTCAGCTCATTCCTGATTATAAACTGGTCAGGAATGTAGCACAGAACTGAAGAATTACTCTCTAACTTAACACAAAGAATCATTTACGTGATAAGTTACGGCTTGTCCAAGGTTCCACCTATCTGTTAAGAGTCATGACCTGTCCACGAATCGATGTGTGCAAATATTTTCCCAGTTCCCCGCTGTCCTAGGAGTTGAGTTGTTTGTGCAGCGCATGAGACGAACGGTCTCCTGGCCTCCTGCAGTTCTAGAACGGCGGGAAAACCAGCCACGAAATTGGCTGCTAACTTTTTTCTTTCTTTTCTCATTTCCTCCCCGAAGTCCCCCTTCCCTTCCTTTCTATAGTCACTTCCTGTGACTGCTGTAATCATTGCCACAAACTTTGTGATAAACCACCACAACGTGAGTTTATTATCCTAGGGTTCTGGAAGTGAGAAGTCCAAAGTGGGTTTCACGGGGCTAAAACCAAGATGGTGGCAGGGCCAGTCCCTTCTGGAGACCGTAGGGCAGAGTGGTTTCCTTGCCCTTTCCACCTTCTACAGGTGCCTGCATTCCTTAACCTCCCGGCTGGTCTCCTCTGTCTTCAAAGCCAGCAGAACTACCATCTTCCCATTTCTCCCCGTCTTCACACTGGCCTCCCATTGGGCCCACCTGTCTAATCCAGGACCATCTTCCCACGTCAGGGGCCTTAACTTCATCACACCTGCAAAGTCCCTTTTGCCACTGAAGTTTTGCCGCTTTAAGGTGAGATAGTCACAAGTTCTGAGGATTAGCACGTGGGCATCTTTGGGGGGAGGTCGGGACTCAGCCCACCACGATGCCCGTTGCTCTACCTGCTCTGAGGTTGCTCCGTCCAGACGGTGTATCCTGGGCCTTTCTGAGAAGTCAAGGGCTGTGCTGAGCCTCACACCGTGTAGCGTACAGATGCAGCTCAATACCTATTTGTAGGTGGAATGAGAAAAAGAAAAGAATTTGATATAGTGATGCATACCACCGATTGTTTTCCATATGTGGGATATGGAAATACCTTTGTAAACCAAACCTCCTGGCCTGAGATCTCTCTAGCTTTGGATAGGAAAGCATTTGGCTTAAGCTTTATACCCACTGTACTCGTTTGCTGTTGTTTCACAACACACAGTGGCTTTAAGGAACCTCTGTAAGTTATCTCCCAGCCTCTGTGGGTCAGGAGTCCAGGCCAGGGATAGATACTCCCTCTGTTTTAGCCTGTCACCAGGCTGACATCGCTTCTGAGGCTCAGGATCCCTTGCCAACTTCGGTGGGTGCTGGAAGAATTCACTTTCTTGCAGTTGGGGTCTGATTGCCTGTCTCCTTGCTGGCTGTCAGTCCCGGGCCACCTTCAGCTCCTAGAGGTCACCCGCCGTTCCTGGGTACATGATCCCTGCAGGCGCTTCTCATCATAGCTGTTCGCTTCTCCTTTGATCCCAGTTAGGCACACCTCTCGTGACTTCGGAGAGACTTCTGGGCTCTGTACCTTTTAAGGGCTCACCTGATTAGGTCAGGCCCACCCAAGGTAATCTCTCTGTTGAATGAACTCTGAGTCAACCCATCAGTGCCCTGATTACAGGAATGACACCCATCCTATTCACAGGTCCCTCCCCAGCCCCCCTCAAGGAGAGGGGATTATACAGGGTGTGCATAACAGGGGGGCAGGAATATTGCTGGTGTTCTTAAAATTCTGCCTATCATACCCACATTTCTTTGGCTTGGGTTTGTTGCAACTTGTCTCCTTGGAGAAAGTTGTCCTCCGTGCAAATGACTTTCTTTCTCTTTGCAACCACTGTTTCTTTTTTTCTTTCTTTCTTTCCTTTTTTTTTTGGTATGCGGGCCTCTCACTACTGTGGCCTCTCCCGCTGCGGAGCGCAGGCTCCGGACGCGCAGGCTCAGCAGCCACGGCTCACGGGCCCAGCCGCTCCGCGGCACGTGGGATCCTCCCGGACCGGGGCACGAACCCGCGTCCCCCGCATCGGCAGGCGGATTCTCAACCTCTGTGCCACCAGGGAAGCCTGACCACTGTTTCTTGAATCCCATAGTGTGAGTATGTCTGTGGCATGCTCTTGGGGTCCCCGTCATCGTTTGCTGAGATTCCCAGTGGGCATCCCTCAAGATCTCTCCTGGTGGGGTTCAGGGAGAAGGTTGGACGGCTCCTGGACCCACATGGCACTCCCTTTCTTTTTTTTTTTTTTTCCAATCTCAGGGCTTGGAGCATCCCTGCCCTGCTCCACATGAGGGGAAGGCACCTCTCCCAAGTCTGAAATCCAGGCTGGGATTGAATCCAAACATCTGGATGTCCCTTTTCCTGCACCGTCTTCCAGGGCCTCCCCCATGCAAATCCATCACATACATAGTTGTCTGGGGGTTCTTGACTCTCACTCCCCATCTTGGACAGTCAGCAACCATCAGTGTATAATAAATTACTTACAGGGCAAAAGTTAAGAAATGCAGGGTAGGCTGTGATAATATTAGGGGTATGCACATAAAACTGTGGCTTTAGAGGAAGATTTGAATTGAGACGGGGATGTGGTTATAAATACTTAAGAAAGAACTATGTCTCAAGATAGACTAGCATCTCTTTGACTTTATCCACTGAGAGTTTGCCATGTATAGAGGGGGTTTTACATAATGCTGATGGTTGATTTCGGGGGTCTTCTTGACATTGGAGTTAGTTTTTTTTGTGGTTTTTTTTTTTAAGATTTTTTTTGACATGGACCATGTTTAAAGTCTTTACTGAATTTGTTACAATATTGCTTCTGTTTTACGTTTTGGTGTTTTGGCTGCAAGGCATGTGGGATCTTATCTCCCCGACCAGGGATGGAACCCGCACCCCCTGCATTGGAAGGTGAAGCCTTAACCACTGGACCACCGGGGACGTCCCTGGAGTTAGTTGTTTTAAGTCGATAACTCGTGCACCCGGAGATAATCCCTCTGAGATCACCCAAATATTTATGTATGTACATGCACAGGGGCCACGCTGCTTCCCTTTCGGTTATGTGATGAGGCGTTGTACCAAACCTAACGATTTTCTTGCTGACAGTTATTTTGTTGCAATGAGTTTGCTCGGTATAATTGTAATCAGCATTAGATGCAAGGCTTGCTATCTCGGTGTCTGTGTAGCTCGTTGTTATTGGAAGTGCTGCTGCTTAAAGTGGTTTCTAATCAGTGCACAACCTTGTTACTGTTTCTTGTCTATGTGTAAGAATGACATCCATCTCTGACCTCAGGAGGGAACCAGACACCACTGCTCCCCCAGGCCAACTCCTTACTATTTTGTGTGCCTCACTTGGCTTTTTTCTTCCTACTCCCGCCCTCCCCCAACCCCCATCATGTTCGCTCTAAGGATTGTCACGTAGATTGTTGGTTGACTGAAGCTCTTTTGCACCCTATGGTGTAGAGGACCTCTCTATAATCCTGCGTCACCAAAGATGGGATGCTTGTAGACTGCGGATGAGGACCCAGAGGGCCACACGCAGAATGGGTGTAGGAAGCTCAGCGCTTGGGGTCCAGTTCCTTTCTGTCAGGTGTGGAGACAGGATCCCAATCACGGAAACTCAGAAGTGAGCCCAGGAGGCTGTTCAGGTGTTGGTCTCAGAGGCCGGCAGTCAGGCGCGGGGATGGTGGGTCAGCAGTGGGGTTCTACGTGACTGACCCATAGATGGTACTTCCACTTTCTGACAGCGTGTTCTTTCTCAAACTCCTCAATCTGATTTCTTCCATTTGTTCGCTGAAACACCAGTCTTGGGACTCAGCAACCTCCCTAATTACAAATTCCAGAGCTGTTTTCTCATGGACTTTATACAATTTGATAATTTTGACTAGATCTTAATTATTCAAAGCATACTTTGTATTTAAGAAATAAACGGGTACACAAAACAGAAGTTAAGGGCTTCCCTGGTGGCGCAGTGGTTGGGAGTCCGCCTGCCGATGCAGGGGACACGGGTTCGCGCCCCGGTCCGGGAGGATCCCACGTGCCGTGGAGCGGCTGGGCCCGTGAGCCGTGGCCGCTGAGCCTGTGCGTCCGGAGCCTGTGCTCCGCAACGGGAGAGCCCGCGACAGTGAGAGGCCCGCCTACCGCAAAACAACAACAACAACAACAAAAAAAACTGGGACTTCCGTGGTGGCGCAGTGGCTGAGAGTCCGCCTGCCGATGCAGGGGACGCGGGTTCGTGCCCCGGTCCGGGAGGATCCCACGTGCCGCGGAGCGGCTGCGCCCGTGAGCCGTGGCCGCTGCGCCTGCGCGTCCGGAGCCTGTGCTCCGCAACGGGAGAGGCCACAGCAGTGAGAGGCCCGCGTACCGCAAAAAAAAAAAAAAAAAAAAAAGTTAAAGTCATCCATTACATCACTGGTTTGAGTCTGTAATATGGAAGTAGGTGGAAGTCTTCTCCTCATCTTCCAAAATAACCATCCAGAAATCATCTTTTATTACCATTTTGATGTTATTTCCAGTAATTCCAACTTTTGCGGGCCTGTCACTGTTGTGGCCTCTCCCGTTGCGGAGCACAGGCTCCGGACGCGCAGGCTCAGCGGCCACGGCTCACGGGCCCAGCCGCTCCGCGGCACGTGGGATCCTCCCGGACCGGGGCACGAACCCGCGTCCGCTGCATCGGCAGGCGGGCTCTCAACCCCTGCGCCACCAGGGAAGCCTTTTCTTTTTAAATCTCTTTACTGATTGCATTTCGAAGCTTATCTTTTGTTTCTTTACATATAAACGATACTAATTTTAGGGTCTTTGATAATTAAACTCTGTAATTTATGAGGGTCTGTTTCACTTACTCTTTGTTTTGGTTGGTTTTTATTCAGGGTACTTGTTTGCTTGTGTGTTTTGTGAATTTTCCAAACTATTGAGTTTCTCATTTTTCTTGAAAATATATCGATTTGGATACTTGAGGCTAGATTTTTAGTTTGATTTCTACAGAAAATATTTTTATTTTTTTCAGAATCTTGGGAGAACTTCAGTCAAAGGTCATTTTATTTCAGTGTTTTGTATCTCATTAAAAAAAATATTTATGGAAATATCAGCTCTTTATAGATGCCCATTGGGCATCTTCCATATTGGTCTTTTAGGGCCCAAGGAACCTCCTATGACACAGACCTCCATACCTAGGGTAAATCCAAGGAGATACCTGTAGAGACAGGTGACTTGAGCCAGCATTCTGGACCCACCTGTGATTCCACAAGGTCATTGGGAGATGGAAAATGAATCCTGGAAAATTCCATGTCTTGTAGCAGATGGTTGTTTTTGTGTATTTCCTGTGGGTCGATAGTTTCTTTTCATCATGGGAGTTTCCTAAAAAGACAGTAATTTTATTTTATTAAATAAATCCTTTCAACATTCAGCCTCCCTGAAGAGCCCATAAATAAATGTCATAGGCACAGCTTCGCGTTGGAATCTGAGTGGTCGTTTTCTACATTGTCTCTGTGAGATTTTGCTGCAAGTTCTCCCTTGCGGTGACCGGTGAGGGGCCTCGTGCTGTAACTTCACCCCAGTGCAGCGCCTTCTGCAGATGTGTTCTATCACTGCTGGATCCTTTCGAAGACAAGCTCACAAGGCTATGAGAAGTCCTCGCCGGGTTGGACCCAGGCTGCCTCATATCACGTCTTCATTTTGCCATCACAGCCGTACATTGTCTGAGCTTGTTCTCTGGAAAGGAAGGGGATTGGCAGCTGTTGGGGATAAAGACATGTTTCTCTACCGTTGTAGGTTCTTCTGGCTGGTCTAAGAGCTACATGGACATGAGACAGATGAACAGGAGAAAATCACACAAAAGTTGAATAACATGTATCCATGGAAGAGACCCAGGAAAACTGAGTCACTCACTAAAATGGCCCAAACCCTCACCTTAAATACCACCTTTACTTAAAGACAAAAGAAGTTGTTGAGGGTAGTGCTTTGGGACTTCACAGGGGAGGAAGGCAATTCATAGGGAGACAGAAACACAAAAGTCTGGTAAATAAATGTTTGCCGGGCCAGGCAGAGATAATGGGACACAGAGAGGGCTCTGATCTCCAGGCCCTGCCGAGTTTCTCCCAGCCCACCTGGTGCACAGTCTTTGCTGACATGTCTGGTGATGCTCTGTTCCTGGAACAGGCCCTCTATGTAAGTTTTTTTAGGCAGTTAGGGAGAAGATCAAAGTTTCTTCCTGAGTCTTTTGGGCTGGGATTGTCTTCAGCTGGAGATAATCTGCATGCCAAAGAGATATTTGGGGGTGGCAAGTTTTGCTCTCCGACACGGGGCCTCCGTAGACCCACAGGGCCATGCACAGTAGCCCTGAAGAAGAGCAGGAGTTGCTAGTGTGGAGCTGACACGTAGAGCAGAAGTATTGGGACTGTGTTGTTCCTTCAAGCCCATGAGAGCTGTCTGCCAGAGTAACTGCGTCGTAGCTGATCTGAGCTACAACCTGACAGGTATGTAACTAACATCTCATGAGGCGGGGCAGGCACACACCCGCACTGATTTTCATCAAAATGATGGTAAGTGGCATCTGGCTTTCTGTAGATGCTAAACAACCAGGATGCTACGCCAAGGGCTGTGATTCTGTAGTCTGTATGATATGTCACGGGAAAGGGAGGTTGATTTTGTGTAAAATTCAAACTTGACACGGGCTCCATCTCTGCTGGTCCAAGCATCTGCCCCAGCCAGCCTGCTTGCCATGGTATCTGATAGAAAAACAGATCCAGGCTCAGTTACGAGCAACTTTTACTCAACAGGGTGACTGCAAAGGGCGAGACAGATTATTGCAAGACGGAAAACACACTGACCATATGGTCTGCAAGAGTTTCAAAGGTTAAGCAAAAAAAAAATATATATATATATATATATATATATATATTTTTTTTTTTTTTTTTTTTTTTTTTTTTTAACAGAGAGAAGCGAGCCAGGCTGGAAAGAACCAGGTGTGGTGAATTGGATGAAAGGGTGGCCTGACGGGACAGCAGATCAGAGAGTGGTTTACCTGGAGGCCAGCCTGTCCTCAGGCGGGGCTGCCTTCTGGCTCAGGCTGAGGCTGGGACTTGGAGGAATGAGAGAAGCTGAACCCAAGTTTGGTTCACAAACACTGTGTTCCAGTCGATCAGTGGGGACAAACGGTTCAGTGAATCAGCCATGAGACAAAGGACGGGAGCTCTGACGTTCTGTGTCTGGCCTGGCTGTAGGCAGGCATGGGAGGCGTCCATGAAGCCCTACAGGGAAAGGGGGTCATTGTAGTCAGACGTTTTCCAAAACATAGATGGTGTGGGTATTTCTTAGCTGTCTCTTGTTTCCCAAGATCACAGGGCTCGGGTGAGATTCAGCGTTGTCAGCGGTATGATGTCCGCCTACCAAGTTCTTCTTCCATTCTTGTTGTTGAGATGCAAGGGAGAAACTCTTCAGTGGTCACCCCGAGAGAATGTACACGTAGGCGTATCTTCATCACGTGACCTGCACAGGCAGTGCCATTGGCCAAGCCTTGGCAGCAGAGCGAAACTGGACGGTTAAGAGATGCTCGAGAAGGGATGCCAAGACTTGGTTGGGAGTTCCTGTTTCCAGGGAGAAGCTCCTTCAGCGAATATGGGAACTAAATTCCCGCTGGTGCAGAAACCATGAACGTGTTACCGAGTTCAGGCCCTTACTGCTCGCCACACAACAGACCAGTGAATCGAGAGACAAGTTGTTGGGACAAGGAATAGCCACTTTATTCATAAAGCCAGCAGACTGAGAAGATGGTGGACTCATGTCCCAAAGAACCATCTCACTCAGGTTTGGGTGCTGGTTTCTTTTATAGAACCAAGAGGGGGCAGCGAGGAGGTAGAGTGAAAAAGGGTAGAAGTTGTTGCATATATCTCCTGGTTCTGGCCAGACTCCAAAGGGGATGTGTTCATTTCTTCCTTCCTGCAGCCATTGACAGGTGGGCCTGGTCGGGATGTTTCCTGTGAGCTAAGCAAAAGTATTTTAGCTTCATGCTCATGACTTGGAAGGTAGGGGGCCCAGAGATGGGCCGTTATGTATAATTTAAGGTATAGGCAACATCCTTTTAGTGATGAACTTGTAGCAAAAGCAGTAGAATTACAGAGATTAAAGTTAAAGGAACAGATCCAATATGGAGTTAGATTTGTTCTTCCCTGTTACAGACGGAGGGTAAATGAATGGAGTTTCCATCTCCTGGACCCTGTGCTCACATCCCTGACCCAGAGATGGTGCCTTGAAGATCGTGAGAACACCTGTTTCTTTAACCTTGAAACAAACCGAGTTGGGAAGTTCATGGGAGCTTCCCGCTTCTGTTGGATATTCTCTCAACATACATTTCCATGTACTTGTCTTTAAAATCTGTTGTTGCTGGGTAATTTCCATTGATTATAATGATTTTCCGTGAGGCTTTGCAAGAGAAGGTTTAGAAAGGCTTATAAATGGGACTAATTAGTAAGATGCAAACTGCTTTTACAGCTGTTTCAAAACATTCAGATGACCCGTAATTAAATTATGTTGCCAAATTATTTGTTAATTATCATCTTCCTATCAAGTTTATTTCATCAGGAGAACCCATCCACCATCTAGTAGGCAAAGAAAGAGGCGTCCTGTGAATAGGTGCCTTGGAGAACACTGGTCTGGTTGGGTTTCTTTCCTATGGCATATGCTTTTATTTTTTTTCTTTCTGCTTCAGTATATCTTTAGGTGTTGAGTTTGCTTATGGACTGATGGAGTCTCCTGGCTGGGAAGGATTATACTAGTCACTTTGTGCACGTTTCCTGCTTCTCAGTGAAGGAATCCCTCTGCAGTATCCCCAACAGATGGGGTTTTGTCCATCTCTGATAGGTGCGATCTGACAGGCTGATCATTTTGTGGTCTGGCAGCTGTTACAAGGTCGTGGTCCTTATTTTGGACAAAGTCCTAGCTCTGGCCTCTGAGACAGGCACTAAATTCTTTCTCTCTTTTGCAAACAAATTGAAAGGCAAGTGCCTTTCGCGCCCTGGGTGAAATGTTCCCGATTCCTGAGAGATCACATACACAAAATGACCTTGGCACCCCTGGGCATCCTGTTTGCTCTCACCTCATAGCCAGGTTGTCCCCCGTACTTATTAAATAACAGCCATCTGAGCTGAAAAATTTATTCCCACTGTGGTCTGATGTGTGAAGAGTCAAGTGTAAATTCTCTTCCTGATCACCAAAACATCTCCATCTTAATGGGTACCAAGCAGCATTAACTTTAGCCTTCGTGACTTTAAGTCACTCCATGGCTCACCTGCCTAATTTCTCGTCCATTAAAATCTCCTTCACAGGAGTTGCAATCACGCCACATCTTTTTCTTTTTTTTTTTTTTTTCGGTACGCGGGCCTCTCACTGCTGCAGCCCCTCCCGCTGCGGAGCACAGGCTCCGGACGCGCAGGCGCAGCGGCCACGGCTCACGGGTTCCCGGATGTGGGATCCTCCCGGACCGGGGCACGAACCCGCGTCCCCTGCATCGGCAGGCGGACTCTCAACCGCTGCGCCACCAGGGAAGCCCACGCCACATCTTAATGTCAGCGTCCAGGTGCCAATGATTATGCTTCTTAAATAAGTGGATTATGGGTCTTGCCATTGAGTTTAATTTTGGTGATCTTCATCTTGTGTTCCATTTACCAAGGTCTTTCTGAGACTTTATTCTCTTCCAAAGCACAGACTCTCCCCCACGTGCTGGATAAATATTCTTGTAGTTCATCCATACACGTCATTGGTATAAATTAGTGAATAGAGCAGAGTTGTAGAGCACATTCTCAAAAACCTTTAGCATTTTCTACAACTCTTTGGCACATCAGCACTCCTTTGGACCATCTGTTTTTCCAGCTACAACTCGTAGATACTGTCGCGTGAGATTTTCAGATCCTGGGCTAGAATTACGGTTCATTCTGTGGCTGATATTGTCAGGATTTGGAGGTCTGGTGTCCTGATCGTAAAGGATGGGCGGTGTGCTTTGTTCCTGGTGAGCTCGTGATGGTGCAGGTGATGACCATTTGCCTTCCACAGTGCACACAAACCATCTATAGAAATACACTTTCAGGAATCTCGCGGCAGACACATCTTCAGGTAACCAGTCTCAAGGTGATCATATCTTCCTTTTATAAATTGGAGGATCGTTGATTTACAGCGTTGTGTTATTTTCAGGTGTACAGCACAGTGACTCAATTATACGTATATGTATCTGTTCTTTTTCAGATTCTTTTCCCTTCTAGGTTATTACAAAATATTGAGTATACCTCCCTGTGCTCTACAGTAGGTCCTTGTTGTTTGGCTGTTTTACATATACGAGTGTGTATACTAGTGTGTTTGTTCATCCCAAACTCCTAATTTATCCCTCCCCCCTTTCCCCTTTGGTAACCATAAGTTTCTTTTCTATGTCTGTGAGTCTGTTTCGGTTTTGAAAATAAGTTCAAGTGCTTCATTTTTTAGATTCCACATATAAGTGATATCATATGATGTTTGTCTTTCTCTGACTTAACTTCACTTAGTAGGATAAGCTCTAGGTCCATCCGTGATGCTGCAAATGGCATTATTTTATTCTTTTTTTAACGGCTGAGCAGTATTCCGTTGTATATATATGTATCATATCTTCTTTATCCATTCCGCTGTCGATGGACATTTAGGTTGGTTCCATGTATTGGCTCTTGTAAATAGTGCTGCAGTGAACCCTGGGCTGCATGTATCTTTTCAAATTACAGTGTTTCTCTGGGTATATGCCCAGGAGTGGTATTGCTAAATCATCATATCCTCATTTTTTTACTTAAAAATTCTCTGGTTGTTTATGAATGAGATCATCACCCTGCATGCCCCTCTAGTTAGTATGTGCACGTCTCTGGATAGTTACCTAGTGCATACAGCTACTCTATGATGATAACGGAGCACCGTTTTAATAAATAAGGAGCTGCTGTTATTAGCTATTGAATTAGGTAGAATTATATTCTGTTACGTATCAACACGTTGCTGCCTGACCATGGATCTTCTGGGTTCATTAGTGCTGCAGCTATCTGTCAGCAAGTGATAACGAGCTTGACTCTCGTGCAGATTCCACGTCTGAGCGTCGTTGCCGAGAGCGTGTCTGCTTTGTACAAGACGCTTTTCAGTGAGGACACCCCCGTGGAATGGAGCACAGAGAACAAAGCTGTATCTGGGGCAAGATGCCTTCAGCTGCGATACCCAGAGTTATTTTCAAACTAACCTTTAACCCAGAGACCGTTATTATCACGAAGGGTCCTGTATTATCTAGATTTTCACTGTTTCCTCTCAGGACAAAGAATGCTCCCCTAAATAGTGGACCTGAAGGTAACCTTTTCCTTCATGCACACTTCCGTTCAGCCCCGGGGGGTTCTTGGTGAACTTTGTATCCCGAAGACTGGACCTGCTTATTCATTTATGTCAAAACTGCTTTTCAGCTGAAGGCAGTTTGAATTACTGCCGAGTAATCCTATTAATTGATTGACAAAGCCTATAGATACCATTCATCCAAAAGGTGCTACCAGTGGAAGACCGTGAATGTGCGTAAATTCTTTTATGGATCCTTTGACATATTTATTATTATTATGGATATTTTAGGGGCACTGCCTGATCATTTTTTTCCGTTCCATTATGGTTTGTTACAGGATATGGAATATACTTCCCCATGCTCTACGGTAGGACCTTGTGGTTTATCCATCCTGTACATACTAGTTCTCATCTGCAAATCCCAAACTCCCACTGCATCCCCCCCATCTCCCCTCCCCCTTGGCAACCCCCAGTCTGTTCTCTACGTCTGTGAGCCTCTTTCTGATGGGCTTATTTGTGTCATGTTTTAGATTTCACATTTAAGTGATATCATATGGTATCTGTCTTTCTGTACGTCTGATCATTTTAACAACTGCACATCATATGCTACTTTGCATCTAATGCATGTTTAGCTATGTGTATACATAGTTTATATATACATATCTCCATATATATGTGTGTTTATACATATATATCTTTAATGATGGACTCTGAGTGTAAAAGAATAGCGAACCCTGAAGTGCATAATATTTACCCCTGGAAAACATCACACCCCCTTGTTTACCCGGCCTCCGGCGTGAGCCACTCTGTCCGTATAGATGTTACTCGTTGTAGCTTTAATTAGGTTCAGTTCCCTCTGGCTTCACGGGCTTTGCTGTGGGGTCCACACTTCCTCTTTAACAGAGCGTGGGATCTGAGCCCTGGTGAGGGTCACAGGATTTCTCTCTGCTTTACAGCCTGGCTGCTGGCTTGTTGGGTCTTTGAGGAAAGCTCCTTGTTCTCTCTCCTGCCCTGGACTTGCTGGACCCATGTTCCCATCCTGGCCGGGGGCAGGGACAGGTGTGGCTGCCCGTGGCCAAAGCTCGGAGTGCCTGGTCGCAGGGGGGTGCCTGTCCCTTTCCTGCCCCACCCTAGCCGTGGCGTAAGACCACTCAGTGGGCCAGTGAAGACTTGTAGGGATGTGTCGAAGGGTTGGGTGCAGACCGCTGTCTTGCCTGTAGCGTCTCGGGTTCCTGATCTTCTGTGCCCACCGGCCCCCATGAAGCCATTTAACACGGCTTTCCACTTCAGCTGGTTCCCCCCACTTTTTCCCCTTCTCTCCATCAGGGATGAAAGCAACCAAGGGTCTCATCTTCGCAGGAAGCATCACCACAGCCTGGACTCGGGTTCGTGTCAGTTTCCTTGCAGCCTCAGCTTTCTCATGGGTTTCAAAAATGATGATTTTAACGGAGAGTGTCCTGTTGCTGGTGAGCAGGTAAAACGCTGCAGCCGCTGTGGAAAATAGTCTGACGCCTCCTCAGTTAGTTAAACATAGGATTTCCACATCCGCTCCACTCCTAGGCGTCTGCCCAGAAGAACTGAAAACGGGTGTTCAAACAAAAACCTCCGTATCAGCGTTCACCGCAGCACTTGGTTAAAATACCCCTACAGTGGAAGCAACACAAACGTCCGTTGACAGATGGATACAGAAACGTGGCGCGGCCCTGTGCTGTAGAACAGTACTCAGCCGTGAAGAGGGGTGAACCACTGACCCAGGCTGCAATGCGGATGAGCTCTGAAAACTGATGCTCAGTGAAAAAAAGCCCGACACAAAAGGCCGCATACTGTATGATTCCGTCTACAGAAAATATCCAGAATGTGCACATCCGTAGAGAAAGCAAGTTGGTGGTTGCCAAGGGCAGGTGGGGCGAGAAAATGGCACGTGAGTAGTAGGTGGGTGCGGGGTTTTCTTTTAGGTGATGAAGGCGTTCTGGAACTAGACACAGGTGATGGTTGCATTACACTGTGAAGGTACCGAATGCCTGAGCCGTACACTTTTCACTGGTCTGTGTGGTGAATTTCTCCAGGATTAAGGAAGCCATTATGACTTTGGAGCTTTGTGCTTTCTCTTGTCAATGTGAGCGTCGGGGGTCCCTTCGGCTTTCTACCTCTTAAATGGCAGTGGACGCAGTGCTTTTTTCACATCCTGTAACTTCTGTTTCTTTAAACACTTTCAACGATGTACCTGTCTCCTGAGTGCACAGAGACTCAGTGTCAGCATTTGCATTCCGGGGTGTCCTCGAAGGGTATCTGGGATCCGATGGCAAACAGCCAGACAGCGCAGATCTGGGGAACCACATTCAGACCCAGAGCCCAGAGGTCTGGAGCTGGGGAGACTGGCGTGATGGGAAGGTCATGGGGAAATGAACAGAGGGGTGCGTGAGATGATCCCTGAACACCAGGCACCGTCTGCAGGCTACATGGGCGCCGTGGGAGGGGTGGCGCTCTGTTCCTGTACTAGTAAATCTTATATTTTTATTTTTTTTTATTTATTTATTGGCTGTGCCACACGTCATGCAGGATCTCGGTTCCCCGACCAGGGACTGAACCTGCGCCCCCTGCGGTGGAAGCGTGGGGTCTTAACCACTGGACCGCCGGGGGATTCCCTAAATTTTACACATGCATTCTGCTTAACCAGAGACATTTATTGGACTTCTTTCCATTTGTTTCTTTTAACCATCTTGAGGCACGGAGGATGGTTTCAGAGAAAGCAAAGTGACACATGCTCAGCGCTGTTGGAGTTTGCACCTTCCTCTGCCTCGGTTTGTTTCTGAACGCTTTCTTCGGAGAGGGAGAGGCTGAGAAGAGTCCCTTTCCAATTTGCTCCCACTTTTGCCTGGACCGGGGAGGGAGGTAGAACGGGGGAGCAGGGTGCCGCTCTGATGGGGAATGAGGGGGCTGTGCCTGCTTCTCCGGACCCCGGCCCCGGGAAGGCTGACTCCTCGCGGGGAAGGACGGAGGGCAGGGTCTGGCGCTGGTCAGGGGACCAGGGTGTAAGCCCTGCCGACACCCAAGCACACGGGGCTCTTTGCTGGAGAGTCCCGTCGTCTCAGTGTGCACGTCAGGCCAGCCGACAGTCCCCTGAGGCCTTAGGGCGAGTCCCCTGCAGACTCACCACCAAGGACATGGTCATTCCCTCACTTTGGACAAGTTTAGCCCTGCATCTTCCTCCGGCTGGACTCCATCCCTGGGAGAATGTTCTGATGGTGACGGGGCCGGGCATGTCGGCTGCGCACCATCTCAGCTACCGAAGCAGTTTTTTAGAAAAATGCCTTTGTATTCTGCTTATATAGTAAGTGCCCTGTGCACTTATTTATGGTCTCTAAAAGAGCATCAGTGCTTCTGTGAGTGCTGGGGAGGGAGCACCGCATCCTCCCTGGAAAGGTGGCCAGGCTGATGATCGCTTCTATGAAATTCCTTCAAGGCAGGGGGTTAACCAGCTTTGCTGAAGTGTGAGCTTTGGAGTGACAGCTGACCATCCCGTTAGTGGGGACGTCCTACTTGTTTTGAGCCGTCTTTGCCCTGTGCCCCTAATCTGGTCGTTAAATCGGTCAAGCTTGGCCCAGATCCTCGTAGCCAAAATAATGTTCTTCTTTCTCGTCTCAAGTCACGGCCCTCCTGAGCGGTTCCCACCTCCGTCAGGAGAGCTTCAGTGTGTCAGGGGGAGCCACCCCGGGGGCATTGTGATATTTACAGCACAGGTGACAGCATCAGGATGTAAAGAAGCCGTTCATGTCTTTTCCAAAGCCCTCGCTTTCTCTTCTGCTTCACGGTTTCCACTTTGTACCCTGTTCTTTCTCCTCATGCATTTTCATTCCGTCCGATTGCCTGTAATGTGGGCCCATTCCTTCACAGTGAATGTGAGAAATTTGGGTGAATAAGTTCATTTATATGTTTTTCTTAAAATTAGATTCCACATATAAGTGATATCATATGATATTTGTCTTTCACTGTCTGACTTCACTTAGTATGATCATCTCTAGGTCCATCCGTGTTGCTGCTGATGGGGGGGAGGGATAGATCAGGAGCTTGGGATGAACACACATACACACACGACTATAGATAACATATATAACCAGCAATATATCCCTGTGTGTGTCTAGCACAGGGAACTCTACTCAGTACTCTACGATAACCTACAGGAGAAAAGAATCTAAAAGAGAATGAATATACGTATATGTGTCACTGAATCACTTGGCCGTACACCTGAAACTCACACGAACTTGTAAATCACCTGTACTTCCACTAAAATTAAAATTTGAAAAAAAAGAAATTGAGGTGAGATTGGGGTACTCTGTTTCGGCCAGGCGATGCAGGAATACGCAGATATCCCCAATCTGTCTTGACGCAGGCTCTGTCCCTCCCTGTGAGGGCCCCGAGAAAACTCTGTGTGCAGACAGGACCTCTGTGGACACGGCAACACTGTCGGCTCCAGCCCCGAACCCAAAAGAACTCCAGCAGGAGGGACTGGACTCGCATAAGCCAGGCGGCCCGCCATCCCTTCCTCACCCGGCGGAAGGGGTGAGGGAGCTCTCTGGGGCCTCTTGTGTAAGGACGCTAATCCCATTCGTGAGGGCTCCACCCTCATGACCTCATCACCTCCCAAAGCCACCACCTCCAGATAGCATCGCATTGGGAGTTAGCATTTCCACATAGGAACTTGGGGAGCATGCAGACCTCCTGATCTTGGCCGTTTCTATGTATGTTTTTCTTACAGAATCCTTCTCTAAATCACTCTTAGCATTAGAGAGGTCACCCAAACCTGGCTTTCTCACCCTTCCTTCCATCTCCCAGTGTAACGATCTGTCTGCTCACTCTTCTCCGGGACCGAGGACTCTCCAGCTAGGGAGATTCTCAACAGGCCAGGGAGGAAGGTTTCAGGGTCTTGACATTCCCCAGAATTTTGAGGACCACTCCGGTTACACCGTTTTCTTTGTAGAATTCAGCCAGTTGTAAATGAATGAAAACCTGAGGTGAGCCCTGATGCGTGGTGGATAATGGCACAGCCCTTAGGAGTGGAGGGTGAACAGCTTCTTAGGCAGAGCAAGAGAGGAAGGGCTTCGTCCTACACACTTGTCTTACGATAAGCGCCCTGTGCACGGACGCGCCACAGATCCTGGTCCTTCGGGATCCTGCTGCAGTAGTCAGAACTGGAGCTGCAAGGGGAGACTCCCGTTTACGAACTCACTCAGATGCATTCCGGGTGGAGGTCTGCAGGAGGGGCACGCATGGTCATAACAAACGCTGTTACAATTAATTCCAGCTGGCTTTATCTATGGGCGGCCTCTCTCTCCCTCTCTCTTTTTTATTTTCAGTGCACCTATTTGATTTTTGTTGGGCGGGTGGTGGGGGGAGGGGCTTGCATGTGGGATCTTAGTTCCCCAGCCAGGGATTGAACCCGGGCCCACGGCAGTGGAAGTGCGGAGTCCTAACCACTGGACCACCAGGGGAGTCCCAGGAGGCATCTCTTAATTACAGAACTTTGAAACCGCATAAAGAACACTGTTTTAAGAATGCTTAGTCTTCCAAAGTGTAAGAAAGTGAAAGGGAATTAAGCTCTAGCAGGGATTCTCTGTGTTGGTTGTTCACATTTGTGAATGTGCTAGATTCAGCACAGCTCCATCTCAAAATGCATTTTTTTTTTGCTTTGGAAAAAAAAAATCAGTTGAGGGTTAAGACAAGCTCTTATCTGAAAAGGCAATCCACTCGTTACAAAATGACATTTTACTGTGCTGTATACCTGAAACTAACACAACATTGTAAATCAACTATACTCCAATAAAAAAAAATTTTTAAATGACATTTTATCAAAGCTCCATGATGTCAGATATCTTCTGGGTAGCATGAGAACATGATTCAATATTCGCTCACGATAATTACGAATTATTACGTGCAGAGTATGTGAATTGCTAATCTTCCTTTGTCTTAGAAGCGAACCTTTAGTTGTAGACATCTGGCTACGAGATATTCAGCTACTTAGACTGAAAATAAGGCATCATCAGCAACAAAAAGTTCTTTTGTAAATTTGGGAAAACACTAAAGTGTTAACTTTTATCAAACATTGATAGTCATAGACATTTCAACATGTGAATACAAGGTGATGTGTATGTGTGTAACCTATTTATGAACTGAGATACGTATTTTAGCATACTACTGGTCACTACATATATGTTTATAGTATGTGTTTGTCATCCTACATAGGTATGTATATGGTATATAGTATATATAGTGCACGCATATATGTATTTAGTGTACCAAAAGTGCATTTTTGTTTTTCAGTTATTTCAGAATTCAGTGAGAAGTTACTATATGGTGAAGAAGAGTGTTCCTTTGAGTTGTTCATAAATGAAGAATCTTATAATCGGGGCAAAGATAGCAATGTACAGCTCAGAGTGATCAAACAGGTTATAAACGGGTGTATTACATAATTTCAAAATCTGTAGGTGTTCACAAATTTTAACCCTGCAAACAGCCAAAAAAGAGAACTTTCTAAGAGTGGTCGGAAGACCAGGGCGAGAGTTAATAGTGGTGAAACGATTTGGTGTCTCATTTTCTCTATGTGGTCTTTTAAAACTAATTGCCATCAACAGACAAATGGATAAACAAAGTGTGCTTTATCCATGCAGCAGAATATGATTCAGCCTTAAAAAGCAAGGACATCGTGACACGCACTAGGACACAGATGAACCTTGACCTTGTGGTCAGTGACATAAGTCAGATGCAGAAGGACAAATACTGTGTGGTTCCGCTGCTGAGAGGCACCCACAGCTGTCAGGTTCTTAGAGACAGAAAGGAGAATGCTGGGTGCCAGGGGCTGGGGGAGAAAAAAATGAGCGGTTGTTTAACAGGGACAGAATTTCCCTTTTGCAAGATGAAGAGTTCTGGAGATGGGGAGGGGGCGATCGTTTTCAACAAGGTGAATGTACTTAATGCCTCCGAAATGTACCCTTAAAAATGGTTAAGACGGTAAACTTCGTTATGGGGATTTTATCACGGTCAGAAATAATTTTCACCTTACCCAGTGCATCGTGAATATTCAAACAACGCCACCGTGTATAAAATGAAACAGGATCCTCCCTGCCTGCACACGCGGCCCCGGCCCCCTTCCCAGGAGGTCCCTACAGCCCGCTCTTAGCTGGACAGTTCTCCTCACCTCTGTCTCGGAAAGGATTTGGCGTCCCACAGAGCTGGGCTGTGACCCCCGCCCCATCATTCACTGGCTCCATGTCCTCCAGCAGATAATGTCACCTCTCGGCCTCACTTTGCTCATCTGTGAAACGGGCACAGTAACAGCCTGCGACGTTGGCTGTTAGAAGTAGGTGGCAATGTGTGTGAAACGGGCACCTCCAGGCTAACAGTTTGATGCCACGTGAGGGGTGTGAGTTGTTTTTGCTGCTTTTTGCCGTTGCTGTCTCATTCTGAACACTTACGCTCTCTTGCTCTTCCAACTGGGGTTGCATTTGTATTTTCCTGCTGCTCTGAACTCCAGCAGCAGGCTCCCTTTTCAGCTGCCTTGCCTGGTTGGGTCTTTAGGCCATGGCAGGACCGTTGGTACCTTTGCTTGAGAAATTCCCCAGCTTCTGGACTGGGCCGGCAGGGATCTCATCTCATGACAGACGCAGTCACGTCTGCGCCGTTAAGTCAGCCGGAGCCCAGCCAGGGCACCTGCCTTTTCTGTTTCTCTATCTCAAGGTGAACACTCCGCCTTTGCCGAGGTGCCCAGTGCAGGTTGAGGCAGCCAGAGACTGACCCTGACAGTCAGCGGCGGGGGAGATGCTCTTCAGGAACTCAGACAGGATGGGCCGTCACATGCTCTTCAGACTCTGGTTTTTACAGTTTTCATGGACTGTTTTGCCTTGTGATGACGCTCTCAGAGTCTGTCCCTCTTGTATCTAGTTGGAAAACAATGCAGAGTCACTTCCAGGCAGACGTAGAGAAGAACCATCAGGTGTGGGCACAGAAACAGGGAGGGGTTTCAGACATGCCGGGAGCCCCCCTGATTGTATGGGAACGGAGACCTACTCAGGCAGGGCGACAGCATGGGCATGGCGGGGGCGGGCTCCCATCTGGGTCCCTTGCTTGCTGCCCTCCCGCCTGTGTCTCGCTGCATCAGCTGCACTAAGGAGCAAGGGAAGAAGTGAGGGGGAGCCATGAGAGTCTTCAAACATCCAGAACTGACTGTCTCCCCAACCGTCCTGAAGGTTTCAAGTGTCGACAGAGAGGTGGGGCGAGACTGACTTTTTTAAAGATACCTCTCTTTATTAATACTCAGTACAGTTCCTTTAGCTGTACCGCGTGTACTTGAGCATCCTGAAAAAGTCACAGACCAGAGTACCAGCCAGGCTGGCGCAGTCAGTAAAAACCGGGGTTCGCTAAATAAATAAGACATGAATATTTATATTAGAAAAAACGCAAGCAATCTGAATAGGTGTTTACATCTATAGAAACAGCTGTGGTTTTTGCTGCCCTGATGTCAGACTATTTGTCTTCACGAAGTTAAAATAGGACGTTTATTAGGTAACACTTTGTTAGCCAAAGTTCATTGATGATACGTAGCTTGCGTTGAACAAAAATGGCACTTCTTCTAAACAAAGTGTGGTTTGCAGTGTAGGTTTTTCTCTGTTCCCAATAAGCCTTTTCCGCGTCAAGCAAATAGATCGGGGATATTCTGGTTGCTGTGGTAAAGTTTCCGTCGTGTACGTGCAATGTTAATTTTCTTTTAATGAACAAATTTAATGTAATTACATCTCTAGTTATATGAAAATGCTCTTTTGTCTCTCTGTTTCATAATAATTCTGTTTTAGGAATAGCTGCATTCTCAAAAAAAGTGTTTTTTTCCTGCTTTTTTGCCAAATTAAGGTTGTTCAGAAAAATAATTTAGTTTTTTCAGGGGGGACATTACTCTGTTTTTCAGAAGTTAATGTGCTATACTCTTCATATCTTGGAGCACTTTTATTTAACTTTTAAGTACTTTTATCAACTAACTCTTTTAACAGTTTGAAACCTCTTTAGAAACACTTTGTACTAATCCATGTTTGTGGGGAAAAAATAAATTCTGGTTACTTTAGACAATAATAATTCAAATGCAGTGGGATTGTAAGTGGCTATTGAGAAACATACAATTTGAAACATTCTTTATTGGACTAGGTGGTATTTCTCACATTAGCCTTAGTAATATCTACCCCAGACACATGATACAGGGTCCCAGTGAGCGAACCAAAACCATTTGGCAATTCAGAAATGAATATAGATATTAATAATGATTAGTGGATTTTTGCCCTATTGGATTTCAATTCAGAAGTTTTACGCATAAACGAACCCTCTCACTGAACAGCACAGAAAATTGGAATGCTTTTTTTTTTTTTCCAAAGAGCATATGTACAATGGCGGGGGGGGCTCACTACAGCAACATCCTGGCATGGAGAGGATTCAAAACCTTAAACCCCAAACGTTTTCTCCTTTATTGTGCTCTTTGACAGCTAACGGCCCCTGTCTGTTTCCAGAGAGCAAAGTTGAAGTACCCTTCACGGCCCTCTCTTTCTGACACTTCCTGTCGCGTTAGTTGCCGAGGTCCACTGACTGCATCTCGATGCAGTTCTGTTCACCTCTGCTGCCTGTCCCCACCTGCTCTGGGTACCGACATCTTTGTAGGGCCATGGCCTTTATCTTCACGTCCAACCTGTGCCAATCCGTCCACCCCAGAGTGGCAGGATACCCATCTCGGTGGAGATCAAACCTGCCTGTCACCCCCTAATTAAAACCTTTACTGTCTCTCCATCACTTCTGGGTAAAAATGAGCGTCCTTCGTGTGCTGAATAGTGTCTTCCATGTCTGACCCCGGCTCTTTCTTAGACTTCCCTCCACCCTGCAGTGAGAGATCTGCATGGAATAACAAAAGCAGCGTCCAGGGCGCACAGGCATCGGAGTGCTGTGCATTCAGCTGTTGACACAAGCACAGAAAAAAGAAAAAGCTGGAGGGAAACACTGGACCTGAGTGGTTCTCTGAAGACTTGGTTTGTGTGTTTGTTCTTGTGTACACTTAGAATATAAGTAAATACAGAATGAAGCAAAATTTATTTGAAAATAAATCGAATTTGATTTTTGTGTATAGTAAAAGCATAGTAGCCCAAAGTAGGTCTCTGAGTAGCTGGATTTGGGGCTGAAACTTACTTAAGATTCACAGAGAGTCTGAGTTTCACACCATTTAATCTCTTTCACATGTGTCTGCTATAAGAACATTTATTCCTCTTCTGGTATCTTCAACTTTCAACTGTAAAACAAAAATTCATTTGTCACATGGTGGGTGAGCTGAGCCATGTGTCTTTACTTTTTATTTCATTTATTTTTGCTTCGGGAGTGAGCTTGGTCTTTTTTTCATTAACTTTCATTGGAGTATAGTTGCTTTACAGAGTTGTGTTAGTTTCTGCAACGTGAATCAGTCATACATACACCTATATAGCCCCTCTTTTTTTAGATTCTTTTCCCATAGAGCCCATGACAGAGTATCGAGTGGAGTTCCCTGCGCTCTACAGCAGCTCCTTATTAGTTACCTGTTTTATATACAGTAGTGTGTATCTGTCAATCCCAGTCTCCCAGTTCATCCCACCCCACCCCCTTTCCCCCTTGGTATCCATGCATTTGTTCTCTACATCTGTGATCTGTTTCTGCTTTGCACATAAGTTCATTGGAACCCTTTTTCTAGACTCCACCTATAAGCGATATTATACAGTATTTATCTTTTTGACTTACTTCACTCTGTATGACAGTCTCTGGGTCCATCCATGTCACTGAAAATGGCATCATTTCATTCCTTTTTATGGCTGAGTAATATTCCACTGTATATATGTACCACATCTTCTTTATCCATTCCTCTGTCAGTGGGCATTTAGGCTGCTTCCATGTCCTGGCTATTGTAGATAGTGCTGCAGTGAACGTTGTAGTACATGTATCTTTTTGAATTCTGGTTTTCTCCAGATATATGCCCAGGAGTGGGATTGCTGTGTCATATGGTAGCTCTATTTTTAGTTTTTTAAGGAACCTCCATACTGTTCTCCATAGTGGCTGTCCCAGTTTACATTCCCACCAACAGTGTAGGAGGGTTCCCTTTCCTCCACACCCTCTCCAGCATTTATTGTTTGTAGATTTTTTGATGATGGCCATTCTGACTCAGGTGAGGTGATACCTCATTGCAGTTTTGATTTGCATTTCTCTAATAATTAGTGATGTTGAGCAGCTTTTCATGTGCCTCTTGGCCATCCGTATGTCTTCTTTGGAGAAATGTCTATTTAGGTCTTCCGCCCATTGTTTGTTCGAGTTTTTTGGGGTTATTATTATTATTTTTTTTGATATTGAGCTGCATGAGCTGTTTGTGTATTTTTGAGATTGATCCCTTGTCAGTTGCTTTGTTTGCAAATATTTTTTCCCATTCTGAGGGATGTCTTTTTGTTTTATTTATGGTCTCCTTTGCTGTGCAAAAGCTTTTAAGTTTCATTAGGTCCCATTTGTTTATTTTTGTTTTTATTTTCATTACTCTAGGAGATGGACCAAAAAAGATCTTGCTGTGATTTATGTCCTAGAGTGTTCTGCCTATGTTTTCCTCTAAGGGTTTCATAGTATCTGGCCTTACGTTTAAGTCTTTAATCCATTTTGAGTTTATTTTTGTGTTTGGTGTTAGGGAGTGTTCTAATTTCATTCTTTTACATGTAGCTGTCCCGTTTTCCCAGCACCACTTATCGAAGAGACTGTCTTTTCTCCCTTGTCTATTCTTGCCTCCTTTGTCTTAGATTAGGTGACCATAAGGGTGTGGGTTTATCCCTGGCCTTTCTATCCTGTTCCATTGATCTATATTTCTGATTTTGTGCCAGTACCATACTGTCTTTTTTTTTTTTTTTTTTTTTTTGCGGTACACGGGCCTCTCACCGTTGTGGCCTCTCCCGTTGTGGAGCACAGGCTCCGGACGCACAGGCTCAGTGGCCACGGCTCACGGGCCCAGCCGCTCCACGGCATGTGGGATCCGCCCGGACCGGGGCACGAACCCGCGTCCCCTGCATCGGCAGGTGGACTCTCAACCGCTGCGCCACCCAGGAAGCCAAAGACTTTTTTTTTTTTAATGGATAGAGTGCTTAAGATCTACTGTTTAAGCAGATTTCAAGTATACAATACAGTGTTATTAATTATAGTTACCTTGCTGCACATTACTTCCCGGGACTTATTCATGTTATAACTGGAAGCTTATACCCTTTGAGCAATATCTCCCCATTTCTTCTATGCCACCGCCCCCCGTCTGCCCGGGGCAACCGCAGTTATACCCTCTGTTTCTGTGAGTTCAACTTTCTTGTTTTAGATGCTGCATATGAGTGAGGTCATGCGGTATGTGTGCTTCCGTTACTGGCTGATTTCCCTTAGGATAACGTCCTCCAGGTCCATCCATAGTGTCACAAGTGGCGGGATTTCTTTCTTTTCTAGGCTGAGTCACTTTCCATTGTATCCCATTGTCTTTATCCCTTCGTCCGTGCGTGGACACGAAGGTGGTCTCTGTATGTTGGCTGCTGTGAATAATGCTGCAACGAACATGGGAGTGCGGGGGTCTTGATTTCACGGAGACCCTTCCTTTCCGTCTCTTTACGGGAGGCGGGCTCTGTGTCATCAGCTGAACGTTCTCCGCACTGAAAACAAGCAACAGGCGTTCAGCTGACCGCCCGACCGCAGAGCCGGCGTCTTGGTGAGACGTGGAGGAGTCACGCACGCGAGGAGGTGATGCTCGCGCCCCAGGCCTCGCAGCGGCTGGCCTGAGCTGATACGAGACCCTCGACTCTCCATTCCGCACTCACGCCTCTCTACTCCCCGACAAAGACGGGCCACCAAAGAGAGCACACTGAATGGTCACGTTTCCCTGGCTCGTTATCTTCAGACGAAGGGCGCCGAGTCTGCCTTTGTGCGGAGATCCTTGAGAGGTGAGAGGGGAGACTGCAAGTAGGTCGAGAGAGGAAGGTACGGCTCCAAGTTATGCACGCCCCGAGGGTGAGGACCCTTTGATCTGGACTCAGAAAGGCAACTGGCAAGACGACTGTAGGGAGAGCAGAACACCTGATGTAAAGGCGCGGTGGGGAGAGATGTTCCACGTGGACCAGAGACGGGTAAGTCACAGGCGAGGCACGACGAGAAGGAGTGCTCGGAGCCTGAGGTCCTCCTTGAAGAGCCTCTTGGAGCTCGTTGCCCACATGCCCAGGAACGCGAGGGCTTCTGTGACGGGCGGGGGCACGCGATGGCAGAGGGGCGTGATCTGTGAGCATTGAAGACGGGCTCGCGGGTGCAAAGGAGAAAGTCACTTGCTCAGCTGGGCTGGAGCTTCCGAATCCCTCCACAGAAGCCAAGCCACCCGCCTGTGGCAGCAAAGGGGCTGAGTCGTCACTGGGTACATACAGGAGCGAAGGTTTCGCCGATGATTTTACAGACGATGAAGAGGGTGATGGGCCGGCGGTGACTCGGTGGTTCTGCACTGGGGGTGACTTTATGCCCCAGGGGACATGAGGCCGCGACGGGAGACGTTTTGGTGTCACAGGTCAGGGTGGGAGGGTGCCCTGCAGGCATCGGGTGAGTGGGTCCAGGGGTCCCGGCACAGCACGGCTCCCGTGACAGAGAATCGTCCCGTTCCAAGCGGGTTCCAGGGGCGAGGGCCTGGACATCGTTGGGGGCTGGGCTGTCTTTCCACATCCCACTCTAGGTGGGGATCGGTGTTACGGAGAACAAGGAGGGCCACGTGAGGGTGGCTGGGTCGGCGTCCCGGCGTCCTCCGGAAGCAGGACCCGTGTTGTTTGCTCCGACGAAACCGTGCTGGGATTCCTGCTGCATGTGGCCACCTTGCCTCCTGTGTAACCCCACAGCTCCCGTGGGGTCTGCGTGTCCCAGGCCCCCTCCCACCCCCGGTGAGTTCCTGATGCCACAGGTTCTGCTAAGGGGTCCTCTCGTTTCCCTCGGACCTGAGTTCTCTCGAGGCGAGCGGTAGCTCAGGTGTGTGCACCCCTCCGTCTGGCCCCTTGTTCTGGCCCCGCGGACGTTTAACCCAAGGGCATAGGCCTGAGGATGCTTCCGCCCCCCGCGGCTCAGTCGCGGGCAGCTTCCGTCCCTCTCCTGAGCGCTCACTCGGTAGTTCCCACGCGCTTCGGAGCAGGAGCTGCAGGTGTGCACCCACCCTCAGAGCCCTCCAGCCCATTGTTCTTGGAAGGGGTGGAATGCCGCGGCAGGGGGGTGAGTGCGCGTTGGGGTGACAGCCATGGAAGGTGGATGGATTTCCGCCCCCGTCCACTGCGTTTGCTGCCACCTGCTAGCACCCAGAGCCTCCCCAGGCTGGGAACCTGGTCTTCCGTGAGCTTGGAAAGGGTTGCATCACGCCCAAGTCTACGTGTTTCCCTTTGAAAAGCCGCTACACCGACACTCATGGCTAGTTTTAGGAAGGATTTGACACTGACGGTTGGATTGTCCTGAAACGCCTGTTTGTTTTTCAGTGCAGAGAACTTTCAGCTGAGGACACAGAACCCGCCTTCCATAAAGAGACGATCGTGTTTTCATTTTTCTAGACAGAGCCTGTGTTTTGGTTTGGGGTAGAAAGGAGAGGTCACTGCTCTCCAGGGGAGAAAGAAGTGCTTGTTTTGGAAACAGACACAGAGGACGGGGAGGATACGGTTCTTCGCCCGCGTGACGTCTTAGACGCTTTGCAGCCCGTGTCTTCGGGGCTGGCGGGGTCGACGGCACGCCCTCTACTGGGAGGACGGGGAGGGTCGCAGAGAAGGAGGGTGGCCCGCCTCAGGCCAGCATCCTTCATGTCTCTCTTCCCCGTGCCCTTTGCAGGAAGATGGGGACCCTTTTGCTTTTGCTGCTCTTGGTCTGCGAGGCCCGGAGCCACGCGGCGCCAACGCCCAACTTCGTCCTGCTGATGGCCGACGACCTTGGCATTGGGGATCCTGGCTGCTATGGAAACAAGACCCTCAGGTCGGTTGACGTGGAAACACAGGGCTGCCCTCGCAGGCTGCCGTCCCGTGATGGGCAGCGCGCGTTCACAGAGCACAGCCCACGGGGAAACGTTCAGAGCCCTCAACGGCACGCTTTCCTGTGCCGCTTCACGTAGACACACGCGGGCGCTAGTGGGCAGCTGCCATGACTCCTCTATTCGAATCACTGTTGGATGAACTCAGACAGCTCACTGGGAAGGTGTTGGTCATAATTCTTTCTTCCTCGCCCGTACTCGGGGGCTTTTTTCCCATCACCGTGTTTCCCTCCCTTTGGTTCGCCTCTGCTCTTTTGTCTTCTGTTTTTGGCCTCTGGCTCCGTTCCCATTGGGACCCAACCCATCCCCCCTTGTCAACCACTTGCTGTCGCCTCTGAACCTTTCTTCTGCCTCTGGGCCAGGCTGTGCTGGATTCTCAGGCTGAGAATGATGCTTGTTAGAGTTTGTTTAAAGCACGTGCAAGGATAAGATCTGCACTCAGCGTCCTCTTAAAATTTTAGTTGACTGCGTATGTCTCCTTCCCCACCTTCTGCTTCATTTTGTGAAAAGTTTAGATCTCACCGTTAGACATTTCGGACACAAACCTTGTTAGTAATGTAATTTTTCTTATCGAGGTCACAATTTGTTTCTTTTTTCATTTTAAGTATCATTTTAAAATACCATATGACATCAGTATTAGATATAATATTAGATATGATATTCCTAAACTTTAGTGAGATAATAGATAACTGTTCTTACTAAAGTGTCTTAATTAAAAAATCACAGTCAAGCCTTTAAGGTTCACTGTCTGCCAATTATCCAAAAGAAAAAAAGGGCTGTAAAATCCTAAGTAAGAATTCATATCAATAATACCCTAAATCTGCCTTGTCCTCCATATTAGCATCCAGTTCTTTTTTTTTTAATTGAATATAGTTGATTACAATGTTGTGTTAGTTTCAGGTGTACAGCACAGCGATTCAGTTTTATATCAATATATATGTATGTATTTTTATATATATACTTATATGTATATATTTATACATACATTTATTTATATATGTAGATATTCTTTTTTTCCGAGTCTTTTCCATTTTCCATTATAGTTTATTACAAGGTAAAGAATATAGTTCCCAACTGATTCACTTTGTTGTAAAGGAGAAACTAACACACTACTGTAAAACAGTTATACTCAAATAAAGATGTTAAAAAAAAAAAAAAAAAAGAATATAGTTCCCCGTGCCCTACACTAAATCCTTGTTGTTTATCTATTTTGTTTTTTTGTGTGTGTGTGGTAGGCGGGGCCTCTCACTGTTGGGGCCTCTCCCGTTGCGGAGCACAGGCTCCGGACGCGCAGGCTCAGTAGTTGTGGCTCACGGGCCCAGCCGCTCCGCCGCACGTGGGATCCTCCCGGACCGGGGCACGAACCCGTGTCCCCTGCATCGGCAGGCGGATTCGCAACCACCGCGCCACCAGCGAAACCCATGTTTATCTATTTTATATGTACTAGTCTGTATCTGCTAATCCCAAACTGCCAATGTATCCCTTCCTCCCCAGTTCTTTCTGAAGGACATTTTTCATGTTACGTTTTATAGTATCACACCCCAAAATAGTCAGATTTTTCAGTGGCCAATCTAGTCACTAGGGGGATTAAGTCAAACATACAGACAGCCTCCGTGTTCTCAGTGTCTTGTAACTTAAGGCCAAAGCCAAGTGGAAATGTTGAGAATTAAAGGCCTAAGTTCAATTAATCGGTGAGAGAGCGGCTTGCCATTACAGTGCAATGCCGTGATCTTCTCCTTCGAGCCCTGCATTGTTACAGGACTAGCCTGGGGGCGCCGGACCGGGGAAGCAGTGGCGTCACAACGGAGCAAGACACGTGCCCCACACCGCAGGCAGAAGTCTTGGAGGGGAGTGCCATTAGCCGCTCCGTCCCTTTACAGGGAGGCAGCTGCCGGGATGGGGGATGGGGACTGACGGAACAGGCCTCTCCCAGAGGACAGGGAGGCCATGGCAGGGCGGGGGGAGTCCCCTCTATGCTCCGACCTGAAGTATAGAAGATGAGCAGCCTGGCAGAGAGGCAGGCGCTGGGGTTCCCGCTGGAGGATGAGCGATCGTCACTCAGCGTGGACCCGGACCTGAAGGACCTCCCCCTCTGAATGCCTAGGGAGTCTGGCATGATTCCCTAAGGTGACGGACCACACCAGTCCTGCATAACAGGTGGCAGGATGGCTTGTCCCGCATAAGGCGTCATCCTAGAAGTCAGCCCATAAATGAGTGTTTCCTTAGAGGAAAAAAAAAAAAAAATAAAGACACTCAGGGTGTGTGCGTGTCCCACGGCATGTCATGTTTCTACGTCGCTGTGTGCCTTTTCCCTGGAGTCTGTGACCCCTTTGTTACTGACCCCTGGTAAATGCACCGGGGGCCCATCGTCCCTTTCCCCGGACGATGCTGTCACCCCCTTCTCCCTGGGGCCATGTGGAAATTCGGCAGAGCCCGGTGAGAGCTGGTTAGGAGCTTCTCTTTGGCTGTGGTTGGGAAGAGAATAGACAGGCTGCTCCCAGAGCTTTCTCGTTTGGGGCACGGAGGTAACTGGTGGGGGGCACAGGCGACGGAGGGGAGAGACCTTGACCCTTGACCCTCCCACTCCTCACAGCAGCCCCTTGTCAGGACTTGGCTTCTCTCCTAAATCAGCAGCTCAGAGCCCCCAGGGGGGCATGGGTGGGCCCCCGGAGAGGGCAGACCTGGATGATTTCATCCTCAGCGTGGTCCTCTTGTCACTCTGAGTCTCGGTGCTGTGTCCCCTTCCTTCCCCCTGTCCCACCGCAGTTTCCCTGGATAAGTGACAAGTGACTCCCTGTACAAAGCCAGAGAGAAAGCGTTCTTTTCGGGCTCGCAATGAATGACCTGAGTCTTTGTTCCAGGACTCCCAATATCGACCGCTTGGCCAGAGAGGGAGTGAAGCTCACGCAGCACCTGGCAGCGTCGCCCCTGTGCACACCCAGCAGGGCAGCCTTCATGACGGGCCGGTATCCCATCCGCTCAGGTACCCAACCTCCTGGTTCCGTCGCTGCGGCCCTGGTCCACCTCCCCGTCCTAATGCTTCCCCTGTCTTAATGGTGGGTTTCTCCTGGCTTAGGAATGGCGTCTCAGTCCCAAGTGGGAGTTTTCATCTTCTCGGCCTCTTCCGGAGGACTTCCCCACAGTGAGATTACGTTCGCCAAGCTCCTGAAGAATCGAGGCTATTCCACAGCTCTGATAGGTATGGACAGCTGGGGGCGGGTGGGGCAAGGTCCTGGGTGAGTGGGGAAGTGGGGAGGGCATGAGAGCAGCCTTCTTTAAGATGAACTGACTGATAGCGTTTGCACAAGTGTAAATAGGGAAGAAAGTATTTCAATACTAAATTCAAACACCATGCGTCTCTATGTACTATTTGAATGTGTAGATGTGTGTCCTTATTTATGTATGTATGTGTATGTGTGTGGATGGATGGATGGATGGTGGATGGGTGATGGATGGATAAATGGCAGATGAATGGATGGATGGGTGAATGAATGGATGCATGGATGGTGGATGGATGGACGGATGAATGGTGGATGGATGGGTGAATGGACGGACAGATGGATGGATGGGTGGATGGATGGATGCACGGATGGATGGATGGGTGGATGGGTGGATGGGTGGATGGATGGATGGGTGGGTGGATGGATGGTGGATGGATGGATGGATGGTGGATGGATGGATGGATGGATGGGTGGGTGGATGGGTGGGTGGATGGGTGGATGACTAAAGGAGTGAATGGATGGGTGGATGGATGGATGGATGGATGGGTGGGTGGATGGGTGGATGGGTGGATGGGTGGATGGATGGATGGATGGGTGGGTGGATGGATGGGTAGATGGGTGGATGACTAAAGGAGTGAATGGATGGATGGATGGATGCACGGATGGATGGATGGGTGGATGGGTGGATGGGTGGATAGATGGATGGATGGGTGGGTGGATGGATGGGTAGATGGGTGGATGGATGGTGGATGGATGGGTGGATGGATGGATGGATGGTGGATGGATGGATGGATGGATGGATGGATGGGTGGGTGGATGGGTGGATGACTAAAGGAGTGAATGGATGGGTGGATGGATGGATGGATGGGTGGGTGGATGGGTAGATGGATAGATGGGTGGGTGGATGGATGAATGGAAGGACAGATGAGTGGATGGATGGATGGATGGATAGATGGATGGTGGATGGATGGATGCATGGATGGTGGATGGATGGATGGATGGTGGGTGGATGGTGGGTGGTGAATGGCTGGTGAATGAGTGGGTGGTGGATGGATAAGATAGAGAGATGAGACAGATGACAGAAAACCGATAGAGCAATGGATAACTAATTATGCACACACACAGCACGCAAAACTACACACACACACACACACACACACCACACTATTGATAAAGGTTTTCATTTTACGTTTCAGTACTAAAATTGCATCTGAAGTTTTCTCGGTTGACATTCCCACTGATTTTATCCCCTTGATAGGAATGAAGCCTTCTCCCCTTTCACTTGATAAACTTGGGTCTATGCAGGTCATCAGAGGAACCCTAGAACATCTCCTGGGAGCAAAATGACCGGTCTCTTTCCTCCCACATTTTGTCAAACCACCATCACTTTTTCTCTTGTGTGAGGCACTCCCTAATTTAGTGATACGGTCACATTTCATTTTTATTCTATTTTATTATTTGGCCTCACCGCGTGGCACATGGGATCTTACTTCCCCGACCACGGCTCAAACCCGTGTCCCCTGCAAGTGGGAGCATGGAGAGTCTTAACCACTGGACCTCCAGGAAAGTCCCGTACAGTTCACATTTTATAAGAAATGTTTATAGGTGTTTAAAATAATTGCTGAGTTATGAGCATGATTTCCTCATGCCTCAGCGGTAGTTTTTACGTAAGGATTCATTTCCACTTCTGACATTTCAGGGACAAAATCAAGTTGGTTTTAAGACTTTCCTTTTAAGGATTCGTCTTTAAAAAAAAAAAACACATGTCCCCAGAAAACAGCGGTGTTCATCTGTGCAGTTTTGTCTCCTGCCTTTGAAGTATGTGAGGTGTGTGTCTTTCATTTTATTTGTATTTTTTCCAGTCACTAAATCCCCTCTTGTTTTCTGGTGGAGAGAGTGGTTCCTACCCTACCGTTTGTGGAAACGGAGGTGGAAGCGGTAGAGTCATCTTGGCTGGTGAACAGGCCGACGGAGGCCACTTTCCAGCACGCGGGACTCAGAAGCTGCCCTTCGTGTCGGCGTGTCCATCGGGACTAAACGTGCCTCCTGTTTGTCTGTCTGCTCAGGGAAGTGGCACCTTGGCACCAGCTGTCGCAGCAGCACGGACCTCTGTCACCACCCCCTGAGCCACGGCTTCGACTATTTCCACGGGCTGCCCACGAGCAACCTGCGGGACTGCCAGCCGGGCGCGGGCAGCGTGTTCACCATGGCCTTGAGGCTGCTCGTCTTCAGCCCCCTGCAGCTCATTGCCGTCGCACTGCTGACCCTGGCCGTGCTCAGGCGCCTGGGGCTCGCCCACGTGCCCCGCTGCGCCTTCTTCTGCCTCTCCCTGCTGGCCGTCCTGGTCCTCGGCGCCCTGCTGTGCTTCCTGCGTTACTTCCGGCCCCTGAACTGCTTCCTCATGAGGAACCGGGACATCACCCAGCAGCCCATGTCCTATGACAACCTCACGCAGAGGCTCACGGCGGACGCGGCCCAGTTCATACAGCGGTTGGTATCGCCTGCCAGCCTGATGCTGCCTGGGCCGCGTGTTGTTAATATAGGCTCTTTCAGGTGCTCCCGTGGAGGTGGAGGAACCGGGGTGGTCCTCTGAGCTATGCTTCCCCTTCTGTGGTTGGGCGATTTCTCCAGCTGGGCGTGTACTGGGTGGGGGGGAGTGGGTCGGGAATTGCGATGACCTGGGCTCCCCCCAGAGATGCTTTGCCAGTTTCCCGCACGTCCTCTGCCTATGAGGCCGGCCCCCCAAAAATGTCTGGGTGGCAACGGGGACCTTAAGGCATCACCACGGTCTTTCCTCTTCAGGTGTGTGACTAAGAGAGGAAAGGTCATGTGCATTGTTTACTGGAGATGTTATACGATGTAAACAGCGTGAGGACATGCAAAACACTCTGGGCGCGTCTCCGAGAAGAGCAAGTCTGTGAGTCAGCTGGGTGAAGCAGATGATCTCTTGTGAGTCTGCTGGGGCCTCTGGAGTTTGTACTTGTGGTGTTTGCAGTCAGCAAAGGGGGTAACCGTGCGCGGAGGGCTTGGCAACGGTCTGTCTCAGGAACACTCGCTATTAAAAACGAACAAAATTGTTTTGCCGCCTGTGAAAGTTTAGAGGATAGTCCCACAGAGGAAGGTGGGAACTCGGTGTGAGAATCAGGTGTTTGGCCTTGCTGGTGATTTGCCCTGCGCACGAGAGCAGGTCTGTCCAGGCACCAGACAGTGGAGGAAGACGGCAGCACGGCATGAGGAAGGGTGTGCTGATAACTCGATTCTTAAGAGAAAGGGGACTGTGTTCAGCTGGCCGTCGCGCTGGTGAACATCTGTGTCCGTGATTCTGAACGTGGAGATACCGTTGATACTGTCAGTGCCCACGTCCAGCCTACCCATCGGCTCGCACAGCCAGAGGCGGGCATCACTGGGCCGGACGCCCGCGTCGCCGGCGTGGCGCTTGGTGCAGATCTGTCCCTTGTGGCGTTGCCTTTGATGGCTCGGTACGTGGTGGCATAGCAAATTGGATCGTTGGAACTTCCCACGGGTAGACCAAGAAGGGAAGAGGAGAAAAGCTCTTGACCGTAGGTGGAGAAGTGTGAGCCCTCAGACTTTGTGTAGGGAGGTGCTGGGGTGCTGGCTGAATCTGAAGATTGTCAGTCTTACCTTGAGGGATTCCTACTGAGGGGTTCTAAGGTAAGGCTTTGCGTCTCCCTGTTCACAAGCTCCCCGAGAGTTCTAAACGCCTGTGGAACATGCTGAGAAATGCTAGAGCATCTGTGGGTTTTTGCTGTTGTTAGAGAACGGAACCATCACTAAGCTGCGTAGATTTTTCTAGAAAGCGGTGCTGACCTGATCTAATGCAGACGCTTTTGAACTTCGTAAGATACACATTTCACGCCATCATCCAATAAGATGTGCTACACAGATGTTTAACTGAAGCAAAAGCTTCCAGAAAGGATTTATTTCTTCATAGAGTGATCACTTCTGATACTTCCTCCCTGATGACCTTCTGTTTTATTTTTTTAAAAATTATCTGGTTGTGACACGAAATTAATGTCATGACTCAACAGTGGCTCCCAGTGTGCATGGCAGACAAAGCTTTTACCTCATGGGTTATCCTTACAGTATTTTACACGTAAGAGAACGGCCATCCCGAGGTACAGTGGTGCTCTGTGGATGGCAGACCTACCCATTTAAGCCAGAATATAACCGTCTGCTGTTTGGCAAACTTGCTGAAGCAGCGGAACCCTCTCCTGTCCCTGTCCCTTGACTATCAATCCCTCAGAAACGTACAGGGGGGCGCCGAATAATGCAATGCTCCTTCTAACATCACAGGCTTCAGGAGTGACCCTCAACTTCCAGGGTGAGTCACATTTTGACAGCATGTGGTATTTGGACACAGATGATTGAATCTATAGGATATATGAATATTCATATGATTAGGAGGAGTTTTAATGGGTTCCTTGGCATATGACTTTGCGATGGGATCGAAACAAATTTGATTAGCCTAAGGGTTTGAACCTCAACCAGTTTATCTTTGTTTAACTTTAATTTCATTTATTTTTTATTGAAATATAGTTTATTTACAATGTTGTGTTACTTTCAGGTGTACAGCAAAGTGATTCTATTATATATACTATAGATATACTATGTAGATATATAAATTCTTTTTCAGATTCTTTTCCATTATAAGTTATCACAAATTTTTTTTTTTTTTTTTTTGCGGTACGCGGTCCTCTCACTGTTGCGGCCTCTCCCGTTGCGGAGCAGAGGCTCTGGACGCGCAGGCCCAGCGGCCATGGCCCACGGGCCCAGCCGCTCCGCGGCATGTGGGATCTTCCCGGACCGGGGCACGAACCCATGTCCCCCGCCTCGGCAGGCGGACTCCCAACCACTGTGCCAACAGGGAAGCCCTATCACAAAATATTGAGTAGAGTTCCCTGTGCTCTACAGTAGGTCCTTGTTGTTTATTTGTTGTATGTATAGTAGTGTGTCTATGTTGATCCCAGTCTCCTAATTTATCCCTCCCCACCCCTTTCCCCTTTGGTAACCGTAAGTCTTCTATGTCTGTGAGTCTTTTTCTGTTTTGCAAATAAGTGCATTTGTATCACTTTTTTAGATTCCACATAGAAGTGATATCGTGGTATTTGTCTTTCTCTGTCTGACCCACTTAGTATGATCATCTCTAGGTCCATCCATGGTGCTGCAAATGGCATTGTCTCCTCCTTTTTAATGGCTGAGTAATATTCCATTGTATATTTATATCACATCTTCTTTATCCATTCCTCTGTCGATGGACACTTAGGTTGCTTCCATGTCTTGGCTGTTGTAAATAGTACTGCACTGAACATTGGGGTGCATGTTTCTTTTCAAATTAGAGGTTTCATTTTTTCTGGATATGCCCAGGAGGTGATTGCTGGGTCATATGGTAGTTCTATTTTTAGCTTTTTAAGGGACCTCCACACTGTTCTCCATAGTGGCTGTATCAATTTACATGCCCACCAACAGTGCAAGAGGGTTCCCTTTTCTCCACACCCTCTCCAGCATTTATTGTTTGTAGACTTTTTGATGATGGCCATTCTGACCGGTGTGAGGTGATATCATTGTAGTTTTGATTTGCATTTCTCCAATACTTAGTGGTCCCGCCAGTTTATCTTTATCTTACATTGGGGTTTCTGCAGTTTTCTTCCAGAACTAGATGTTTAGAATGCTCTAGCAATACCATAGTGGGAGGTTATGCTTATTGAATTATTTGAAAAGGGTTTAGTCTTTAAATAGGCGATTCTAATGTAAATGACTATTGTCCACATTGGAGCAATGCATAAATTGGTCAGTATTAGTGACAATACTACCATGTGTGTACCATGATGTCATTCACACACACAAAAAAAACTTCTCATATACGTTATCTGAAGATTCAAAGATTTTAAACATCTAGGTAAAATCATCCTTGGGGGGCTTCCCTGGTGGCGCAGTGGTTGGGAGTCCGCCTGCCGATGCAGGGGACACGGGTTCGTGTCCCGGTCCGGGAGAATCCCACATGCCGCGGAGCGGCTGGGCCCGTGAGCCATGGCTGCTGTGCCTGCGCGTCCGGAGCCTGTGCTCCACAACGGGAGAGACTGCAACAGTGAGAGGCCCGCGTACCGCAAAAAAAAAAAAAAAAAAAAAAAAAAAAAAAAAAAAAAAATCATCCTTGGGTAACATCGTCTTCCTGTGTTACAGGAGATATCTGATTTGCTGAATAGTTATTTTCAGGAATCTAGAGAGAATGGCCTTAATATGGTACCAACGAATCATAACAGATTGTGACACTATTGTATTTATAAAAATTTTTTTCGAGGTTCAGAAGACATTTAAATGTGTACCTCTTTGACCTGAATATCGTGAGTAATTTAGGCAGGCCTTACCACCTCTGTGAGACATGGATTCAGGGCTCCTCAGAAGCAGAAGAAAGAAAACCTCATCCAAGCAATAACGGTGTTTGTGAAATTTATTCAAATGCTCTTGAATCAAAATTTTCCGATTGAAACCAGTGCTTTATTTCAGTGTACTGATATAAAAACCAGTTTTGGGGTACACAGCTCTCCCTGGGTTCATTTGTCAGAGGTGATGAGGAAAATGATTTAAACTCTCATTTCTAAAATTTATCTTCTCTCTCTGAGCCTTGTGGATGAAATGATTTATACTCAGACGTTTGTTCTCGAGATACTAACTTGTGATGTGAAGATACAGGTGACAAGGGCAGAAGGGGATGATGCTTTATTGGTTTGTGATTGTCTCAGATGAAGTCTGCTTAGCCCAATTTAGGTACCTGCCCCGGGATTACAAGCAGGTGTTCCCAAGTTGAGGAGAGTGACGGTGTGGAATATATAACTATGCACTCCATGATCCCTCACCTTAATTTACTCTTTTAGGGACAGAACTTATCTTGGGAAGATGCTTCTACTATTAGAGACCTAGATAATTAGCTCAACGTATGTTTTAAGCTGTACAGTAATTCGAGACAGGTCATCCTAAACACACTTTAATTAGCAGGAAATCCTTGTTGCTCTGACAGGAAGGAATGACCTGTAGATTTCTTAGAGATACTTAATCGTCCTTATATGCCCTGAATGAAGGGCTCTTCGGTCATTCCAGCTTTCTCCCTGGTCATGACTCTCATCCATGCTTTGTAAAACAGATCCAGCTTGGGTGCCCAGCTAGGGGTGTGTTCAAGTTTTAGCAGATCCTGGTTAGATATACGCCAGGCATTGTGGATATACACGTATTCTTGGTCACGTTTCATACCCCTCACCTCTTACTTGCTACAAAAGGACCCTGGAAGAATGGGTAAAGAGATGTCTTCTTGTGGAGGAATTTGAGGCTCAGAACTTTGGAGTGAGAGCAAAAGCCCCACAGGGAATAGTAGATAGCGGATTAGAGCCCATATCTAACTCTCTGTGAGGGCTCTCCTGAGTGCACCATAACGAGCTTGCTGCCTTCTTTGCTTCCACATGTACTCTGCAGACTTACCAGTAAGGTTCGAGTGTGGATTATTTGGAAGAAGACTAGGAAACTCAATACCCCTTCTCCGAATGGAAGCATCCAGGTTCCATGTCCCCCCAAAGGAGAACTCACCTGGGAATTCTTAGATAAACTCATGTTCGTAGTACAGTCCTTACCGTGGCGAGGGAGAAGTGGCGGAGTATTTCGAAAAGATGTAGGCTCTGTGGTGACGGGTGAATTTAGCAAGTTAATTTTGTTCCTAAGGTGGTTTTGTAGTTCAAGTTGAACTGCATTGAAAAAGATGCGAGGCCAGCGGGTGGGAAGAGATTCACGTTTCCGAACCCGGGTCATTTCTGCCACGGCAAGAGCCAGATTTGTTGGCCCCTTCCCTTTGTAAAGTCACTGAAACTGGCGTTTTGTTGCTAGAAAAAGCATTTCAGTTGAAAGGAACCACTGTGTGTTTCTCTGCCAGTAAAGACACCCTCACTCTGAAGAAATATTCCAAAATGATGACTTTATACAAACCCACATAATTTGTATAGTTTAGGGTATCCAGTTACTGGATTCGTAAATGCACATGAAATCTACCAGGAGTGTTCTGTTCTCCAGGTCCTGGTTTATGGAAGTTGCATTGACATTACACACAGACACACACACACACGTGTGTGTGTGTGTGTTTGTAGCTTTAAAGCCTGTAATCAAAAGTGAAATCAAAGCTAAGCATTTTCAGGTAAGCTCATTTTCCGGTATATCTTGTGCTTCATGAAAGCGTCCTTTAGGGTCTACCAGAAAATAAGTCCAAAAGCTGGAAATGACATAGCGTTCTACTTTTCATCGGATTCCCCAGAGTCGTAAGATCCCCTTTTCTAACTTTACCAAACCCTGACCCCTGACCTGTCCCCACAAGGAAGCCACGTGACATCAGAATTATGGGGAGTATGAGTGCCTGCGGGCAATGACACCCACAGGGAAACGTCCCGCCCTTGGTGGGGAGTCACGGGGAAGAGCCCCTCCCCAGCCTTTTCCGTAGTCTGCAGTTTATGCCGTCGTACAAGCAGCGCTTGGGTCGTGGTCACGCCCTCGGACCTGTGACAGCGGATAAATGTATCATTGGAGAGCTGACCTGTTATCCTGTCCTGGTGCCGTCAGCGTTTCGCACACTCAGGGTCCCGAGATGCATTAACAGGGCACCTCCAGCCTAGCCTTTCACCTTCCCAGCTGGGCTGTGGTCTCAGTGGCCGTGGTGAATAGCTGTGACGGGACACAAAGCTTCTTTGGAGCAAAGGGATCATTTTGTTAGTTTAAATAAGAGTTTAAGCCAGGAAAGAATAGGGGCGACATTGACTTTAGTTCTTGGTGAGAAAAGTAAATCAGACGAAAGATTAACGGCAACCCACAGGGAGACACACGCGTACAAGCACGTTCAAAAGTGGAAAAGTTAAATAATCAAAGAATTGTCTTGTTCAATAAGGGTAGATGCTACTTGATTGGTTTCCTTTTTTTTTTTCCTTCAATATTTTTTTTTTTTTTTTGCTGTATGTGGGCCTCTCACTGTTGTGGCCTCTCCCGTTGCGGAGCACAGGCTCCGGACGCGCAGGCTCAGCGGCCATGGCTCACGGGCCCAGCCGCTCCGCGGCACGTGGATCTTCCCAGACCGGGGCATGAACCCGTGTCCCCTGCATCGGCAGACGGACTCTCAACCACTGCGCCACCAGGGAAGCCCTCCTTCAATATTTATTTATTTATTAAGCTGCACCAGGTCTTAGTTGCAGCATGTATGTGGGATCTAGTGCCGTGACCAGGGATCAAACCTGGGCCCCCTGCATTGGGAGCGCAGACTTTTAACCCCTGGATGACCAGGGAAGTCCCTTGGCTCGTTTTCTAACATTCATCCGGCAAAAGGACCTGAATTTAGGAACGGGGAGTGGTTCTTTGGATGCACCCCTCCTTCCAGGCTGAGCAAGCTGCAAGCAGAACGCAGTTCTGGAGGATGCTTGTCTTTAGCCATCCTGGGTCCAGGTCCACGGCATTCCTACCTGAATGGCGTCTGGATAAAGCGCGCTCGCACCTTCCCTTCTTCCTCAAACCCCCAGATCTCTGGGGCGCCCCAGGATTATGACGCACACGGGAATCAGGAGGGGCGAGCTTTGGTACATCAGGCGTTAAGGCGCAGATACGCGGAGGCCCAGGCTGGCACGGAAATGCGGGATGAGGCTTGGGGCCCGAGGGAGCTGGATTTGGTGAAGCCCATTCGGATGGCCGGCTCCCGGGGGCTCCCGCTAACCGCTGTCCTGAAGGAGTGTGGGTGGTACTCCCAACTTCCCAACGTTCCAGAGAAATCAGAAATAGCGATTTGCGTGTGTGCAGGGGACCATTTCGGGGGATTTTTTTAAGTTGGAAATTTCTCGATTTTTAAAAACATTGGCCTCGTTGTTTGGCATTCGGTCCTGATGTTGAGTGGATTGCTGTGCGCTCCACGTCTGAGAAGGGATCCCCGTTATACTCACTTCCCTGCTTCCCTCTGGGGAAGCGTGAGGGTGATCTGCTCACATCCTGCATGTGCTGCTTTCGTGGGTCCAGGCTGGGAGGGAACCCGTAGAACAGATGACCTATCTTTATGTCGGACGTCCACCTACTAACAGAGGTATCCCAGGCAGGGCAGGTTTCCTGGGATGGGGTAACACAGGCAGTCTTGTTTGTTTCCCTTGGAGGGTCCATGCAAGGGGGCACAGCCCCATGCTGTTGTACTCCGCTCCTTTTAGGGCACTCCTGAGCACTCGGCATGATTACTCAGCCGTACTCCCTCTACCTGCTTCCAGGACAAGTCACGATGAACCCTTTGGCGAGGCACTCCCCACTCATCGCCCACCTGCATTGTCCCCAGAGGTAGGCTATGAGGATCCTTGCATCCGCCTAACTGGGCGGGGGGCCTTCTCCAGAGAGGAAGGGGCTCCGTCTAGAAAGCAGCGAGTGCACAGGGCCTCTCGTCAGTTTGTCGTGAGCCTGTCCTCTTTGCAAGGGACCAAAGGGGGCATGCATAGACTTGAAGGAGGGGGGCGATGAAGAGGAAGAAGACAAGAAACAGAAACAGAAACAAAAACAGAAGAAGCCGCAGAAGCAGACGCAGTTTGGAAATCCATCTTCTTCCCTCGTGTCAAAGCTCCTATTACAACGATTTCAATGGTTACCTCTCTCCTACTACCTGAAGCGTAAAGAAATTTGACTTTTTTTCCTACAGATGTTCAGTACCTCTGGGTTAGGGTACTTAGCGAGTGAACGCCAGCCAGGTCATTGAAAACCGGAAGCATCCGAGAATCTTCCCAGCACCTGCTCCGGAGTGGGGTGTGGGGCTGACCTCAAGCCCTTTGATTTAAGTTCAGCTGTGCATGGAGGCTTGAGCCTGATCATGGCTGGTGTCCATGGTCGGGCGTCCTTACCGTAGCCCATTGTGGGTACAAAGCCATGTAACCTGTAGGAGTCACACAGAGTCACAGGCAAGGCTGTCTGTGAAGGATCGTCTCACAAAGAGAGCCCGTCGCGAAGCTTCACGGATGAGGCCGTTGTGGGGAAGCTCGGGTGCTTGTGGGCAAGCAGGGACGCTTGTCATAGCTGGGGGGACGCCAGCGTGACTACAGTCAGGGCAGCATCTTAAATCTCGTTACACAAACCGACTTTCAGACCTGGGTATCTCTCTCTTTTCCCTCTGTTTTTGTAGGGAAAAGGTGGCTTTCATGGTTTTCCTGTCTTCGTTTTTATATTTAAGATATATCTTTCGTTTTTCTGTGGTTTTGAAAATAGCGTGTGCTACTTTAAAAAAAAAAATCAAAGCAGTCTAAAAATATAAAGGAGTAGAAAGTTAAAATGTTCCCAGTTTTTCCCCCCTCCCAACGAATTGACATCCTATTAGTGGTATCTTTCAGTTAGCGGTAAAAATCCATATAGTGGGGGTTTTCGTTTTTAAAAATGTATCCTGAAGAGTTTTCAGTGAATCGTGTGGGGCCACATGCCATAGAAAGTGTGCTTTTGAAAGCTCACCAGGTAAGTACACAGGTTACGCCTCTGCCATCGTCCACTGCTGTATCTGAATAACATCCAGGGGACAGTGGCTCGGACACCGATTCGTTAATGGAAAGCGTTCACGTGCACTGGCACCCGGCGGGAACGTCTGGAATCTCTCCCTCTCTCTCTGTCTCCAGGAGTGAGTTCTGACCCCTCCCAGGTCGAGATTCACTCTCCTTCTCTGTATCCATCCTCTGACGTGCTCCATCAGCTGAGACCAATTATTAACGGTCTCGTCTGAACTGTGGGTTGCTGGTGGCCGGAGCCGGTCCAGCTCAGCGTTATATTTTTAGTGGCTGGAGTCGCGTGGGCAGAATAGACGTGAAAGGCCTGGATGGATGAAGCGCACAGCCGGGCGTGTCCGCCTCTGTGCGTACAGAGGGGTGGTCACACGGATTCCGGCTGGGTGACTGTGGCCACTGCCACCTGGTTTATGCCCTAGTCTGATCACCGGCATCTGAGGGGTCTCGGAAGGAATCCACAGACGTCCCTGTCTGCGTTTCCATCGTTCCCTACGCTGACTCAAATGGGGACGCTCGGCGAATAATCAAGGTCAGACTTTGAGAAGAGGAACCTGATATGCAAGACTGTGGCAGACAGAAAAAAATAATGATAATAACGCCATAGCCATCTCCTTGCCTAGGTTTCACTCACGCGTGGACGGGATGTAAATCTTTTTGACTCTGAGATTGGAGTGATTGCAGGTTGCCGGGAAGGCGCAGAGCTGCCTTCCGTATTTGTAACAGATAGAGGGAAGGCATGCAGCAGCCGAAAGTTCTACCTTTGCACACAGCGTGCGAGACAGTGACAATAAATTTTCAAGAGAGTTGTTTACTGAAGTGCTTCAGCTAATAAAAAAAAAAAGGAGCTAAGCAGTTATGGAGAGCTCTCCCTCCCACCCACTTGCTCCAGTGTCATTTGGTTTTCAAGGTCGTGGAGAGGAAGAGAGACCTGGGCCTTTTGAAGGAGGGAGGAGAGCCTTTCCTGCCCTCTTGAAGGATAAGGCTGACCAAGGGTTCCTCCCCGCCACCAAAGAGCAAGCTCTCAGTCCCACCCCAGGGCGTGTGCAGGGCAGTCATGGTGGATGTCTGTCCAGCCCACGTGCCCGTACCCCAGTGATCGCACCTCTGTTCCCGGAGGGTAAACCTTCGTGGTTCGGAGCTTGTGCAGCTGGGTACGCTTCCCCAGATGTTCCAGGGTTGGTTTCAGTGTATAAAACCTCATCAGTCTTCTTGGACGCCTAGCACCCTGGCTGGTCTCTGTCATGGGCTGTCTACTGGATGCCAAAGAGATGATAGAAAAATAATTCTGGGGCTTCCCTGGTGGCGCAGTGGTTGAGAGTCCGCCTGCCGATGCAGGGGACGCGGGTTCGTGCCCTGGTCCAGGAAGATCCCACATGCCGCCGAGCAACTAAGCCCGTGAGCCGTGGCCGCTGAGCCTGTGCGTCCGGAGCCTGTGCTCCGCAATGGGAGAGGCCACAACAGTGAGAGGCCCACATACCGCAAAAAAAAAAAAAAAAAAAGAAAAATAATTCTGTACCTGGGTGCATATTTATCATCAACGCATGAATGGCCCTCTCTCCTTGCACCCAGGGTCCCCCTACCTTACCAGACAAAACTCACATCCGGTGGTCGTTGATTGAGCCCCAGCGTGGTACCTCTTGCACTCAACTCAGCTGTTTTTCCTGCCCTCGTTGTGAAGGACGTTTGTCTTGGGCTCCCTTGTTCGCTTGCTGCCTGCACCCGCTTTATCCTTTGATTTTTTTCATTCTCACCTCACGTTTTCACATGCCTTCATCTTGTGGTCCCTGGGATTATAAAATGCAAATAACGTTGATGGCTGCCTCTTTCCTCGGTTTTCTTTTTCCTTTTTTTTCCAAGCTGTTGGGTATGCAGTAGCTCATCTTTCTCTAACCAATCACATCCTGCACTTTAAGTTATGTCCATGTACGTGCTTTTGGGAAATGGAGTTTTTTAAGCTTCCTTGTCTCTTTTCCTTAACGCTAAGTCTAAAGATAAATGGGAGAGCAGATGAGCCTCAGGTGGCAGTGAAATTGTACCCATTCGTAATGTAACTGCCTATTTGGGGACGAGAATGAAGAGTGAGATTTTATGCTCATTTGGGGAAATCCAAGCCAGTTTTTAGGGCTCTAATCTGCTTCTTGAGAAGGAGGGTACAGTGTGTGTATCCAGGTGTGAGGAAACGTGCGCCCAGAATGACTAGGGTGGAGATTGAACAGGCCACCTGTGTGGCCAAAGTCCATGGTGTAACCATGGCTTAGTCTCACTTCTTTCAGCGTCTTCGAGGGTATGTACCCTTCGCGGTAGCCAAGGGATGCCTTGGGCACACATGCTCATGCGAAGATCATCAGCTCGGATGACAGCTCCTGTGCGTCTGTCTGCACGTGCATATCTATCTCTTCTTTTCTTTCCGAGAGGCCACAGTGAGATTTATACAGCACAGGTTGTGGGTTCTCATTCCCCTGCCTTCAAACTCTCGTTACTGAGAGAAGTGGGGCAAGCCACTTACAACCTTTGTCTTTTTTTGCCTTCTTAGTTGTGAAGTAATAACAGTATTTCTTCATTTTATACTCTTGTAAAAGAAAAAAAATGTGACAGAATTCATCTCCCAGCGTTGGAAATATACAACACTGTTCAAGTAATCAACAACAAGTTGCTGAATTTGCTGTTTTCAGAGCACAGGAAGTGCCTGACTCACTCATAGTGTGTTCTTGTGTGTTTATTTTCTGTTCCCAAAAGCGAGCGACCTTGAAAGTGTGATGATCAGTAGATGTGAGCAGTCGACCCACAAGTGCAGGAGGAGCTGAAAGAACCCAACTTGCATTCACATTAGGAGATTGAAAATGAATTTAGAGGAGAGTCACCCATTTATTTATTAGAGGTAAAGTTATGGCACTTGTGAGACCCAGTTGTAAATTTGAAGTGCTTTGGTTATCATGAGGGGTTAGGTTAGTAGGTAAACATACAAGCAACGTTGCTTGAATTCAATAGATTCTTCCTTTAGAACTTTTGCTCGATGGCAAAGATGTCGAGCACAGGGTGTGATTCCTCCAAAACAACCAGAGACTTTTGACTTAGGTTAGAAGTTTGGAGATATGTATCTACATATATAGATAGACACAGACACAGACACATATGTGTGTGTATATAAAATATTTATACATATATGTGTATATATATTATTTTGTATATATAAAATATATATACATGCATATATATATTTAATAACACCTGCTGTAGAGCAACTTTTACACGAACCACGTTGCATTTATGAGTCCCAAGTAGTTCACTAAAGTTCTGGGTGGTAACTTTTGAAGGTGAAAGAGCTAATGCAATATTTCATTGAATAACAGAGGCTTACGGAACCGATGCTACCCGCCAGTTATTGTGCTGGTGCCAGGAATCCACAGATGTAGATGACATGCCCTAGCCTGTGGTCTAGTGGGAGAAGGAGAGCATATGAATGATCCTTGGGTAGACCCGCAAAAATGCTTTATTAGAAATTACACTTATTCACCCATTAACGCATTCATTCCCTTCTTCATTTGTGCCCTGATAGCCTTCAAAAGGGCACTCACTCAGTATTCCCTTCTAGCCAGAAAGGAATTGCTGGTGGTCGCCCGGAATAAGGTAAAGGAGGAGGCTATTCCATGAAATTGAAACACAGCAATTGAGTGCATTTCTCAGAGGTCCACTAGATGTCCAGAGGAAGTGATGTGACTTACTGATCCCTCTGAGCAGACTCGGGTGTGAACCCCCACACCTCCCTACAGTAACCATGCTGCCTGGCTGTTGTCCCAAGGACCACATGTGCACAGTGACTTCTAACGCTCCAGGGACTCATAACGCTCCAGCATCTGTGCTTTCTCAACAATTCCACCAGAGTAGGCTTAGGTGTACTCTGAACTACGAAAAGCTTTTGCAGTACCACCCGTCTCTCTCGACTAAAGTACAGATTGAGGCCAGTTCAGAGGATGTTCCGTTTAACTTCCAAAATTCAGTATTGACAATGGAGCGTTCCTGCCGGGAGACTTGCTGTACAGTAGAAGGTGGGCAACACGGCGGCACGCAGAGTTGAACTGGCTTTTCAGCTGTGGATCTAAGTAGTTGATAACTCAAGACACTGTCTTTACTAGGTAGGAGCGCGCGCGCGCATGTGTGTGTCTGTGTGTGTGTGTGTTTTCCAGAAAGAATACAGTTTTGTAGGTGCTTCAATTCAAATAAATTTCAGAGAGAGAGGGAAGAAAAGAATTCAAGAAAAAAGTAGGTCATTCTCCAATACCTTTTTTTTTTTTTTCTGAGTTGTCTCTTTGGAGAATATCTCAAGCACATACCACATCAGTCTGCTGATCTGTAGAGGGCACGGTGAGTTACCTATGGAGAGAGACTTGCCATCCCCCACATGAGAGATTGAGGATTCGGCATCATTCAGTGGTATTTTCTGAATTTTCAGACTGCATTGTGTGGTCATAGGTTGATCATAATCAGAATGGTGGCCACATCTCCTTTATCCGTTCATCCATTGATGGAAACTTAGGTTGCTTCCATGTCCTGGCTCTTGTGAATAGAGCTGCTGTGAACGCAGGGGAATGGATGAGGAAGGTGTGGTACATCTATACAATGGAATACTACTCAGCCACCAAAAAGAATGAAATACTGGTATTTGCAGCAACATGGATGGACCTAGAGATGATCATACTGAGTGAAGTCAGTCAGAAAAAGACAAATATTATATGATACTGCTTATACACGAAATCTTAAAAAAACTGACACAGATGAACTTATTTACAAAACAGAAGCAGACTCACAGACTTAGAGAACAAACTTACGGTTAGTGGGGAAGGGTAGCAGGGAGAGATAGATTGGGAGTTTGGGATCGACACGTACACACTGCCGTGTTTAAAATAGATAACCGACAAGGACCTTCTGTAGAGCACAGAGAACTCTGCTCAATATCCTGTAATAACCTAAATGGGAAGAGAATTTGAAAAACAACAGATACAGGTATATGGATAACTGAATCACTTTGCTGTATGCCTGAAACTAACACAACATTGTTAATCAACTGTATTCCGATACAAAATAAAAAATTTTAAGAAGTTCACTGCCAGGGCTTCCCTGGTGGCGCAGTGGTTGAGAGTCCGCCTGCCGATGCGGGGGACACGGGTTCGTGCCCCGGTCGGGGAGGATCCCACGTGCTGCAGAGCGGCTGGGCCCGTGAGCCGTGGCCGCTGGGCCTGCGCGTCCGGAGCCTGTGTTCCGCAACGGGAGAGGCCACAGCGGTGAGAGACCTGCGTACTGCAAAAAAAAAAAAAAAAAAGTTCACTGCCGTTAAGTCGGAGCTGATTTAATTTTCCTTAGTTAGTATGCTGAATCTGATACTATCGTTTGAGACTGAGAAATTATAAATGCCATTTTTTTTACCAAGGAAATAAACATTTTCACTTTCAGAATAAAAAACAAGAACAACGGTGGCCAACTATTTTGCTCTTGAACTTTGTTTTTGTTTTTTTTTTCAGGAATGCTAAGACTCCTTTCTTGCTTGTCCTGGCCTTCCTACACATGCACACGGCTCTCTTCTCTTCGAAGGACTTTGCCGGCAAAAGCAAACACGGCGCTTATGGAGATGCTGCCGAGGAAATGGATTGGAGTGTTGGTATGTGTACCTTTATCTTCAGTCTGTCCTTCAGATGTGACTGAGGCTTTTCCTGCTTCTATCTTATTTTCTCTGAGTTTCCACCTGTGTCCCCGGTGCCTTTAGAGACAGCACGTGCTTTTTGTTTTTGTGTTTCAAAAAAAAGGAAGCCAAACAAACACTAACTGTGAAAGGTAAGTAGGATATAAAAAGCACCTCAGCCCTGAGTCCCTGCTTGTGGTTACCAATGGATACAGCACCAAGAGGAGTCCGGGTCTGTGGGCTGCTGATCAAGGAGATGAACGAAGAAAAGGAATCAAAGCATTAATGCTTATCACCACTTATTCTTTTAGCAATTCAACGTGAACAACCCCTTGTCTGTAGCAAAGTTAGGCACAGGGTAGATTCGGGAGGCAGAGGACTCGCCGTGGGCTACGGCCTTGGTGAGTCTCGGTGCGGTAGCACTGGGGTCTTCCATGGATGCTGTGAGCCCCACTGTGTTTCCTTCTGCAGCTTTGTGTTCTTCTTGCTGCATCTGTGAGGACGGCAGGAATTGCCTTGCTCTCTGTGTCCCTTCTCCCTAAGCAGATTAGCCTATTTCTGAGAAACGTAGCATGTTTTTCAGAGATACAGGGAAGACTTCCTTCTGAGGTTTCCTTTTTAAATGGTGTCTTGCACATCGACGCGAGATCACGGTGACCGTCCTTTCCTCTGCACGGCTAAGCAGTCTCGGGTCTGTTCCACAGAGTGTAGAGGAAGCCAGAGTATGTGGGTTAAGCAAAGGGATGGAAAATCCGTGGGTTCTGAGCTTTGCATTCAATTCCTGTCTATCCCAGAGATGTCTCTTACGGTGACGTCGCTCGCGCCATCTGGACAAAATTGCACAAAATTGAGCAAATGGCACCCGTGAACAGGTTGCTTACGATTTTTGCATATTTCCTTTCTTTTCCTCCCCGCCACACACCCTTCTCTCATTCTTCCTTCCTTTTCTTTTTATGCCCTGGATGGATAGTTTGTTCATCGAGATGTTTTGGAGATGTTTGAACATGGCCGCAGTTTCTTGGTTGGTTTGTATTAAGAGCAAACTGAGCGCGATTTGGCCATCAACATTGGGAGTGACAAGAACACGTTTTGTTTCATTTAAACCTTCTGAGGAGCAGTGTCTTTTGGACAAGATCACTGTACCCTTATTCTAGCTTCTAGCTCTTTCTGTTACTATCTCCGTGAACCTGAGAGATCTCTGAAACCTTGGGGCTGATGAATTCACATGAGGTAGCTTCCAAGTTTCTTTCTTTTCTAACCTTCTCTGTGATGCTGTCAGGTATCAGAAGTGAGCACAGATGATGAATCCGTACTAGGCAAAACCAAACCAGAACAAGCTCCCTAATGAGATTCGTCAGAAGAATTCATTATAGTTAGGGTTTTGACATGCACCCGTACAAGCCTGCCTTCTTTCATTTTTCATTCTTAAAACGTTGCACGTAAGTTAGTTTACATTTTCCACACGGTAGTAGTGTAAATCAGTTGAGTACTTCGTAGCATGAGTCAGTAGAATATTTCATCTCTTTAATGAGCGTTATATGTTAGTGTAACAGGTTTCGTGTACACCTCTCTGGCGTTTGTTGGCTAACAGGCAAACTCTTGCTGGTGTCATCACACTTACTGATTAATTTTTATTTAATTACAGCAGTACATAGGCCTACCCTGAATCATTAAAAAAGTCTAACTTCCGATGTTTTCCTGCTACTGGTCCCTCTTGAATAAAACAGAGAATGGTTTTTAATCTTCGAGATGTGCGTTAGACCCTGATGTCATATTAATAGATGATTGTGTTCTTTTTTTTGCCAAAAACTAAAAATCCGTCCCTTAAGCCATTACATTCATTTCTCAGGATGTTTCTGCTGTTTTACAAATACCTCTGAGCACTTGGAGGGATATTCCTTCTTTCCAAAAAGAGCCTTTTACTGTCACACAGAAGGGGACTGTAGCACTCTGGATAATTAGGTGATAAAATAACACGAGAGTATTGGCTTAAAAAGAAACGCTGCTAGTACCATGGGCCGCTGAGCTGCAAGATGTTACCCAGAGAGGGCACATCTCTGTCCTTTAGAGCATTTTCTTTCTAAATGTTTGGAGTCACCATCGTTATACGGAGCATAATTTTCCCCGCTGTGGGTTTCTCTGTACCTGTAAAGGCGAATTCATAAAAAGAACCTTTCTTATTTAATTGTCCGCCATGGCCAATCTCACCCCATATCATGGTGCTGGATGGCCTTGTTCTTACCTGTGTGATCGCTGTAGCTTGCATTGTTATCATGACGCAGGAAGGACTGACCGCACAGACGTGGTGTAAGGTCTGTGCTGTGGAGCTCGCGGTAAAAGCTGGCAGGGGTAGCTGAAATCCTGGAACTCGAATACTGCCGTGCAGTTCGAGGGGTGGGCCATGTTCTAATGCTCACAGCCACCGCCTGTGAAGTGCGTGCCCTGCGCCTGGTCCGGGGCTTCACAGGTCTCCCCTCCCTTCGTGCCGTTAACAACCAGGGCAGCATTCCTGCTGCGTCAGAGTGGTATCCAGTCGACCGTAAGTCACAGGGAAAGAGCTGGTTCCTTCATTCATCACCTCTAGGAGATGCCGTTTTTGTGCCTAACATTTTTTTTTTTTTTGAGGGAGAATGCAATGATGATGAGACCTTGGCTTAAGAGAATTTCGGGGCTCCTAAGGGATTTAAGATTTTTCCAGTTGATCTCGTAATAACCCAGAGCAGAAAGGAATGAATGAATGTCCCGAGGGAGGCGCAGACAGCGCTCGAGTGGTTTCGAAGGGGAAGGGTCTCCGTATGTGACCAGTGGCCGGCCTCACCATTTCAGCAGGGCACGCTGACGGGTGAAGCCTTTGGGCAGTCGTGGCTCTAGTGCCGAGTCTGATTTCCATCTCCTCAAGCAGGCAGAGCTTTGGGGGAAGAACAAGGGGGTAAAATCACAGTGTTTTCCAGTGCACTGCAAGTATTTTTTCTTTTGGGGGGGATGGGGGCGTGTCGTTCTAGCTGCTGTAATGACATCTTCCAGAGGCCTGTGAATGGGTCGGGGACAGAGGGGACGGGTGCAGGGAGGGAAGTGGTTCCCGCCAGTGGTTTGTTACCTGCGACGTGTCCCCGTTACAGCGCTCACAGCTGCAGGGGGTCGGGTGGAATTTGCCTGCAATGGGCTTTTATTTTGCTCAGGATGAGACTGGCAAATTCTGTAACCTGCAAAGAGAAAGCAAGTCGAGAACAATGAGGTGAGCGTAAAAATAAATCTCTGACTTCAAATCAAACCCTTCAATTAAAAAAAAAAAAAATCCCTGCCACTTCTAAGGGTTGGGACCCAGTGGCTTATGTGAGATGCTTTCTTTCAAACGAAAACACTAAGTCTTTTTCTTTCGTGGAAGAAACACTGACCTTCTTAGTGGGACCCCAGAAGTCTTCAGGAGTTTGGATGTCAGTTGCTTGGGGTCTGTGATCTAAGGCAACCTCAGTTTCTCCTCCTAGTGATTTTCCCGTTGGGGCTCTGGGCAGTGCCACCGTCTGTGGGTACAGGGGTGGAACAGCGAACCCAGCGGAAGGAGAAATAATGGATGAATTCACGAAAGGCGAGCTGGGGGGATGCTACAGAATGAACCCTTTTCCGTACCTACTGTATAGCTAGCCAGGTGCCACAGAGCTTTCCTGACCCCGCGTCAAATGCGTCTTGACAAAGGGAGGATACACTGGAAAGCCTCATTTAGCAGGAGGTCAGGGTGGTCCCAAGAACCTCAAGAAACCCAGGGAAACTCTGACGATAAGAAGGCTTTGGGGTTGGCCCACGTCCCTCAAACGTACAGCATCATTCTAACCAGGGTTTGGCTTGTTGGACATAGGTCTCAGGAATGATCCATTTAAAAACGGACTGTTTCTAAACCTCTTGGATTAAAATCGTTGCTGGAGTCTGAAATGCAGTGTACGGTGAACGACCCCTCAGTGACGGGTGCGTGTACTCAGGCAGAAGTGCTCTGGTTGAGTTTCTGTAGAAGACATCTTCTTTAGAACGCTATAGACCAGGCCCATAGTAGGTACCCCGTAAGTAATGTTTCAAGGTCAAGTCACGGGGAGCAGGTGCCTGTTAGTTGTAAGGCCCTGACTGTGCCTGCTGGAATTGCTAGGAAAGCGTGGCTTTTTGTTACACATGTGGGTGCTGGTCCAAAACGTGTAGGATTGGATTCACTGGCTTTGCAAGAATATTAAAAGCAGTCGAGCGCCTTGTGACTCAAGATTCATCTCCATCTTAAACCAGCATAAAAGTTTCAGAATCCGCCTGCCTGTTTCTAGTTGTCGAGAGCTAACATTGCGATGTCGATAGTCTTTGTCCTTCTTCTGTGTTCCATAGAGAGTGTCATCTGAGCTGTTAAGGTTGTGTGTTTCGCTTGGGATTCAGTACATCGATTTTCAGTCTTGAATGTTTAAAATGCTCTTATTCTTGATAAATGAGACCTTCTTTAAAACGTGAAAATCTGTACTCAGCCGTAAAAAGGAACAGAATTGGGTCATGTGTAGAGACGTGGGTGGACCTAGAGACAGTCATACAGAGTGAAGTAAGTCAGAAAGAGAAAAACAAATATCGTATATTAATGCATGTATGTGGACTCTAGAAAAACGGTGCAGATGATCCTATTTGCAGAGCAAGAATAGAGACGCAGACATGGAGAACAAATGTATGGACGCCAACGGGGGAAGGGTGGGGTGGAATGACTTGGGAGATTGGGATGGACATATATACACTCCTATGTATAAAAGAGATCACTAATGAGAACCGACTGTATAGCACAGGGAACGCTACCCAGTGCTCTGAGGTGACCTAAATGGGAAGGAAATCCAAAAAAGAGGCGACATATGCAAACGTAGGGCTGACTCACTTTGCTGTACAGTAGAAAGTAACACAACATGGTAACGCAACTACACTCCAATTGGAGAACAAAAGTGAAAATCATGTGCTTGCTTCTGAGGCAACCTGAAAATGGAAAAGGGCAGGTGGGCCTTCAGAGGAAGGGCAAAACAGGAGGGACCCCCAAAAGAAAAATGGAAGAACAGCCAGAGGATGAGAACATAGACTAGAAGTAGCGTCATGGCACTCTGGGGTGAAGAGCATCTCAAGGAAGGAGAATTAGCGCCAACCAGGACTTCTGAGACGTCACGTAAGGAAGAGGTGAGACGGGAGCAGTGCATTCAGCGACCGTGAACTTTAGGATTGCGTCAGATTGCGAAGCGAGGGGTATTTGAGGAGCTGGCGGTCAGTGAGGTTGGAGATTCCTTGTCATTTCATTGAAGTATAGTGGATTTACAGTGTTGTGTTAGTTTCATGGCTATTCCTTTCTCAGAAGCACGGGGATGGCTTCTCAGACTGTGTCGAGCTCAGCTCTGTTTGCAGACTGTGATTTGAGCGTTGGCCTCCACGTGTGGGGACCAAGTGGTTCTCAGTGCAATGCGGGGGCAGAGAGAAGGATCGTGGAGCTGACGGATGACTGAGATTTTGCTGGGGTAAACCACAGAACACGACTGGACGTGAGAGTTGGGCAGTCATCAGGAGAGAGACTGGGCTGGCGGAGTAGGGGAGGGGAAGGAAGAAGGAAGGGGACCCAGTGGCTTTTGGGAGGTGACAGGTTGGAGGTCCAAATCGGATAGTAGGAAAGGTGTTGGCAGGCTAGGACAAGGTGAAAGTGTTTCCATTTCAGGAGTAGAACAATTCCAGCTGCTCCCAGATCCATGGCATGTATTTAGTGTTGTTGTTTTTTTTTTTTTTCTGGCCACGCAGCACGGCATTCGGGATCTCGGTTCCCCGACCAGGAATGGAACCCGTGCCCCCTGCGGTGGAAACGCGGAGTCTTGACCCCTGGACCGCCGGGGAGGTCCCTGCGGCGTGTATTTAGGATGATGAGTGAAAGACTAGGGTGCACCCTTCTCACGTCAAGAGATGAAGTAACTGGGCAGCCAGGGTGTTCAGCGGGCACCTTTGGGGTGACAGGGGTGCATGCACCGGAGATGGGGTCCTTGGCCGTCCTGTGATCGTTAGGGCTGAGGAGCTTCATTCCCTTTCAGAATGGCTGTTTACGGCTGGGCGGGGGGGGGGGGGGCGGGCTGGAGGGCTAACGGTGGGCTTTACAGGGAGAAGTGCAGAGTCATTGGGGACCACGTGTTCAGGAGCTGAACTTCCAGTTTCATCAGTTAGACAGTCACACTCGAGGCCTGGAAATTACTTCACGGTTGGGTCACCAGTGGAAGGTCCCAGTTTTTAAGAGGTTTCAGGGAGGAACAGGGGTGGCGCATGTGCTCTAAAAGCTCCCAGCCCTTGGGCTTCCCTGGTGGCGCAGTGGTTGAGAGTCCGCCTGCCGATGCAGGGGACAAGGGTTCGTGCCCCGGTCCGGGAAGATCCCACATGCCGCAGAGCGGCTGGGCTAGTGAGCCATGGCCGCTGAGCCTGCGCGTCCGGAGCCTATGCTCCGCAACGGGAGAGGCCACAACAGTGAGAGGCCCGCATACCACAAAACAACAAAAAAATAAAAAAATAAAAGCTCCCAGCCCTGTGCAGCAAAGCCCCATCTGTCAACTCAGGGGCACAGAGGCGGTACTAAGAGCTGGGTGCTTGTAACACGTGGGTCGTTGTCACTTTGTAGCCATTGGGCCCGAGGTCGCGAGCACTGCTGGGGGTGCACTTTGAGGTCATAGGAACCAGAACGTGGAGCGCTCCGTCATAAAACCCTTAAGCTTCTGAAGGAAAGCACGTGCATTGCCCAGTCTCCTGCAGCGGAGGTTGGAGGTGGTGGGAATTCTTAAATGCGTTTTTTTTTTTTTAATTTGCATTTTTGTTTAAAAATATGCTCTGCATGAAGGGATGCTCAACGTAGCTAATTATTAGAGAAATTCAAATAACCACAATGAGTCAGAATGGCCATCTGGCCATTGTCAAAAAGTCTATAAATGCTGGAGAGGGTGTGCAGAAAAGGGAACCCTCCTAAACTGTTGGTGGGAATGTAAATTAGTGCAGCCACTGTGGAGAACAGTATGGAGGCTCCTGAAAAAACGAAAAATAGGTGCCATGTGATCCAGCAATCCCACTCCTGGTTATATATCCAGAGAAAATCATAATTCGAAAAGACACATGTACCCCTATGTTCATTGCAGCACTATTTACAAGAGCCAGGACCTGGAAACAACCTAAATGTCCATCGACAGATGAATGGATAAGGAACATGTGGTACATATACACAATGGAATACTACTCAGCCATAAAAAAGAATGAAATGATGCCATTTGCAGGAACACGGATGGACCTAGAGATGATCATAGTAAGTGAAGGAAGTCATGCAGAGAAAGACAAGTATTATATGGTACCACTTATATGTGAAATCTAAAAACTAAATGGGGGCTTCCCTGGTGGCGCAGTGGTTGAGAGTCCACCTGCCGATGCAGGGGACACGGGTTCGTGCCCCAGTCTGGGAGGATCCCACATGCCGCGGAGCGGCCGGGCCCGTGAGCCATGGCCACTGAGCCTGTGCGTCCGGAGCCTGTGCTCCGCAACGGGAGAGGCCACAACAGTGAGAGGCCCGCATACCACACACACAAAAAAAAAAACAACCCCCCCAAAATAAAAACTAAATGAATATGTGTACAAAAGAGAAACAGACTCACAGACGTAGAAGACAAACTGTGGTTATCAAAGGGGAAAGGGTTGGGGGAAGGATAAACTAGAACAAACCTAAAGGAAAAGATTGCTAGATTTAATGACAAAATCTATTATTTCCTGATGTCAAAAGAAGAAGCTAGCCAGACCAAAATCAGTTAAAAAGCCTTTGCGACATCTATGTAAAATGAAAAGAAAATCTATGTAATAAAGAAAGAGCTCATACAAAGAAATTGACAAAAAGATAAGTATCAGAAAAAATGAGTTGTACCCATTTGTGGTATCAGCTCATCACAAATTGCTAGCATTATGATTTCTAAAAAAAAAAACCATGCCCCCAGAAAAACTTTGTTAATGAGTGAAAGAGGGCATCTTTTATATTTTTTATTTTTAAAATTTTTTAATTGAAGTACAGATGAAGTAAAATATTATGTCATAGGTGTACAGTATAGTGATTCACCATTTTAAATGTTATACTGCACTTACGGTTATTATAAAATATTGGCTATATTTCCTGTGTTGTACATTCTGTAGTTTATTTTATACCTAATAGTTTGTACCTAAACAGGGCAACTTTTTTGAAAGTTACATATGCCGTACCATATTGATTCCTAAAGAGGTCAGTTTTCTTCCTTTTTTTAATTAAACAAGAAAAATACTGTTATTGTTTATCAAGTGGGGTCAGTATATTTTCACAAGCCCTATCCTCCAAGGATGATATGGTAAGGAGCTCCAGCAGCTGAATTTTTCACGAAGTCGCCTCTGCTAACCATACTTCTGAGTTTAGCTTCCAAAGTGTATTTTAAATATTCAGCCAGCACTTCTTCTGAATCCCAAGCCATCAATGACACAATTATTAAAACTCAACTCGAGCAACAAATTGGATCTTACTTTCTCACTGGTGCTTTCCTTCACTGAAAATTCCCTTTTGGAATTTTGAAAAAATTTTAATCGTCTGGGAGAGAGAGCAAGTGTACGTGTGTATGTGTGTGTTTACAATTATCCTTTTGCATTTTCTCTTCAACTGCATTCTTAATAACACACCTTAAAAAATGTATGAGTTTGTAAAATTTGCTTAATTCAGTAACTTCCGTGAGATGCTAATTCCCCAAAGTGTCAATTGAATTTTTTAAAAAGGAAATGCACCAGTTTATTCCAGACTATCAAATCTTAACTATATGCTTGGGACGGCAGCTTAGCTCTGAATCAGATAAACTATGACCTCCAGTGCTATCACCATAATCCCTGGTTACCAAGATAATCAGGAAACAGAGCCTGCAGACAGCATCATCCCTGGGACTTCTGACAGGGTCTGGTATTACAAAAACCTCTGCCTAATGAACAGATTTTTCATTCAAGCAGCTCTAGACAGGAGAGAAATGAAATCCTTTCCGTTACAGACCACTGTTTACCTGAGTGCAAGATAAATAATGAGGTTCTGAAACTTGAAGAAAACATTGAACAGGAAATGATGACAATCTGTACGTTGTAAAGGAGTGACTAATTCAGACCCACCTACATACCATTCTCTTTCCACGATTGTCAAATCTGTTTAATAAAAAGGCAGGATAAAAAAAAGAAACTACTATGCTCAATTGACAAAGATAGACACTAAGTTTTAGGACATGTACCAAAAAAATTAAGAAAATGTGCTTTTAGACTGTTTGGGAGAGCTTACTGTGAACTTCCAAAATGCAGGGCTTCTGCAAATAATATATGGGGTATTGTTACTGGAATATACTTTCTGTTTGTTTGTTTGTTTGCGGTACGTGGGCCTCTCACTGTTGTGGCCTCTCCCGTTGCGGAGCACAGGCTCCAGACACGCAGGCCCAGTGGCCACGGCTCACGGGCCCAGCCGCTCCACGGCATGCGGGATCTTCCCGGACCGGGGCACGAACCCACGTCCCCTGCATCGGCAGGCGGACTCCCTACCACTGCGCCACCAGGGAAGCCCTGTTTATTTTTTAAATTTTATTGAAGTATAGTTGATTTACAATGCTGTGTTACTTTCTGCTGTACAGCAAAGTGACTCAGTTATGCATATATATATATATATATATATATTATTTTTCATATTCTTTTCCATGGTGGTTTATCATAGGATATTGAATATAGTTCCCTGTTCTGTGTTCTACAGTAGGACCTTATTATCTATCCTATATATATATATATATAATAGTTTGCACCTGCTAATCCCAACCTCCCAATCCTTCCCTCCCCTCCCCTCTCCCCCTTGGCAACCACAAGTCTGTATGTCTGTGAGTCTGTTTCTGTTTTCTAGATAAGGTCATTTGTGTCACATTTTAGGTTCCACATATAAGTGATATCATATGGCATTTGTCTTTCTCTGTCTGACTTACTTCCCTTAGTATGATCATCTCTAGGTCTAGCCATGTTGCTGCAAATGGCATTATTTCATTCATTTTGATGCCTGAGTAATATGGAATATATGTTTATTGAGGTTCATGCTCCTTGTGGCCTTGAAGGAAATGAATTTATGATACATGAAAATCATATCACCTATGCCAAGATATCCCATTATTGACAATTTCTGAAGTGTATGTTTCAGGAGTTCTTTGTGAATGACAGGGCCATGGGTTGGCAGACACAGTGGGTGTGAAAGATCGCTGACCAGCCCGGAATCATGCTTTCTTCTGTGCCGCTTCTTTGGGGCAGTTTTCTATTCCTGCAGGGGCCGTCGTGTATCAGGACGAGGTCACCCTTGAGTTCTGGGCTCCACAGAATTCAAGAGCAGAGTTCTGAGGGCCCTGTCTACCTGCATCTCTTTTTTTTTTTTTTTGGGTTTTTTTTGTGTGTGTGTGGTACGTGGGCCTCTCCCGTTGCGGAGCACAGGCTCCGGACGCGCAGGCGCAGCGGCCACGGCTCACGGGACCAGCCGCTCCGCGGCACGTGGGATCTTCCCAGACCGGGGCACGAACCCGTGTCCCCCGCATTGGCAGGCGGACTCTCAATCCCTGCGCCACCAGGGAAGCCCATACCTGCATCTCATATACCCTTTTGTAAGAGCAGAAAAGTTTTTTACTTGTTGTCAGTGTCATCTGTATTTTAAGTTGAATGTTTTCCTCACGAGGTGTAATTCTTTTTCTGATGTCCAAAGTCATGCATATTATGCAAAACCAAGTAATGCAGACACAAGCAAGAGAAAGGGGTCGCCCCATGTGACCCCACCCCCCTTATTAGGCAACCTCGTTCATGGATCACTCCGTAGCTTTCCTGTCTTACGTGTTGCCAGTGCTATATAGGAAGACTAAGATGCAGTCCTTATTATTGAGAGTGTTTTATACAAACTCTGTACACTGTTTTGCAATGTTCATTTTCCACTTACCTATATACTTAGGCAGTTTTCAATATCAGCATTTCAGTCTTCATGTCCTCACTCTTAGACTATGGTTTACGTAATCAATCCCCTGGGAAGGACATCTGAGTTGCCACCAAAGTTTTGTTTTTCTGTTTCAAGCAATGCTATCATGAGTATTCTTCTCTGTATCTCTATAGGAACTTGCTGGAGCATTTTTTTAAAGAAAAAATTCCCAAAGTTAAAATGCTGGATCAAAGAGTCTTTAAAAATTGAGTTTTAGTAGCGACTGAGTTAAAATGTCTTATCCTTGTTTTTCCCGCAACAGTGGGACACCCACTGAGGATCTATGAGAATGCTAATTTCCTCATAATCTTACCAACTCTAGAATTATGATTCTAACAGTGTGATTCTGAGAGTATTGGGTTGGCCAGAAAGTTCGTTGGGGTTTTTCCATAACATCATACGGAAACCCGAACGAACTTTCTGGCCAACCCAATATGTTTACTTGTAAATTTGTCAGGTGGAAAGATACTCTTTCACTACTTAAATTCCCCTTTCTGCTGCATGTGAAGTTGAGACTACATTTTAGTCCGGGGTTGTAGTTTTCTCTCCTAAGAATCGGCTGTTCATATTTTTTGGCCACTTTTCTGTTGGATTGTGGGTCTTCTTCTTGTTGATTTGTATGTGCTTTTTACATATTAAGGACATGAATAGTTTACTTGTATGTTGCAAATATTTTTCCTGGTTTTTTTGTTCGTAGTTTCACTTTATTTATAGTCTTTTGTGATGAATTCCCATGGTCAGATTTGACTGCCTTTCTTTCATGACTTTGGGGATTGATAACTGGCTAAAAGGGGCTTTTTCTCTACCCACCAAATTATATAGCATTTGTCTTATATTTCCTCCCATTATGTTTATGGTCTCATGCTTTACAGTTAGGTGTTTAATCTGTGGAGAGGAGTGTGTGTGTGTGTGTGTGCGTGTGTGTGTGTGTGTGTGTGTGTGCGCATGTGTGTGTGTCCCCATGAATTGTCATTTGTCCATTATTATAGGTATTGGTCTTGGTTGGGTAAACCGCCTGGCTGGTGTGGGACCTCACAGAACTTGAGTAAGACGGGTGTTTTTGGCCCGATGCTGTACCTTGCCTCTGGGCAGCAGGCATCAGGTCAGGCCCTTTCTTCAGGTCTCTGTGGATTTCACAACAGTGGAGTCCTTACAGCCACTGTATATCAGGTGTCTATAGTTTGGAGGTCTCCTCCCATGGGGACCAGCACAGAACGATTGACAAGGAAGGTCTACACTGTGAGTGGACATGGGCATCGGCTCACACCTGTCCTGATACCCCCGGAGGTTGGTGTCAAGCACCTTAGGGCAGACAGAGATGGCAGCCACACCCCTTCCACTACCTCTTGGTCTTTGGTGTTACTGTCCCACCTGGCCGGGGACACAAAGCCTTCAGATCGTGCAGGGGAGAGGCTATCCCCGAATACCCCAAAGGGAGGTCCCTGCTCTCCTCCTAAATGTCTTTGTGGGCAGTGAGGAGGGAGCAGTTTGGCAGGTGCCATGTTCCCACCTGCCCTCGCGTGTGCGGACCCCACCTGCATCCAAAGCTCAAGGTGCACGCCTGGGATCCTGCTCTGCCTTCCCTTGATGGTCCTGACCTGGTCATGTTCCTTCTAGATGAGTCACCTTTGCAAAGAGAGTTAAGACGCACATTCACCCTGTTTCTAGAATCCTCAAAAAACAGAGTGAACGCTATATCGATTTTTACTTTTAGAAGATGGAAAAAAATACGGGATTGTTGGAAGACATTTATAACCACGTTTCTGAGTCTGCGGTTTCAACAAAGGCAGGCAATTCATGAGCTGAGCCCTTTCTTCCAGGTAAGACAGTTCTCAAAAGGCTGTTAGGATATACCCAGAGAAAACCATAATTCAAAAAGACACGTGCGCCCCAATGTTCACTGCAGCACTATTTACAACAGCCAGGACATGGAAGCAACCTAAAGGTCCATCGACAGACAAACGGATAAAGAAGATGTGGCACATATGTACAATGGAATATGACTCAGCCATAAAAAGGAAGGAAACTGGGTCATTTGTAGAGATGTGGAAGGACCTAGAGACTGTCCTACAGAGTGAAGTAAATCAGAAAGAGAAAAACAAATATCGTACATTAACGCATATTTGTGGCATCTGGGAAAATGGTACAGATGAACCGGTTTGCAGGGCAGAAATAGAGACACAGAGGTAGAGAACAAACATGTAGACACCAAAGGGGGGGAAAGCAGGGGTGGGGTGAATTGGGAGATTGGGATGGACATCTATACACTACTATGTATAAAACAGATCACTAATGAGAACCTACTGTGTAGCACAGGGAACTCCACTGTACAGTAAAAACTAACGCAACGTTGTAAAACCACTATACCCCGATTTTTTAAAAATTCAGTTAAATTTTTTTTAAAAAGGCTGTTAGGGATGGAGTTGCTCTTGGCTGTGTTCACTGAGAGGTTTGGTCTCATGTCGCTGCCTCTGGTGCTGGCCCTTGCAGTTTTCACTGCGTCGTCTTCTTTTTTTTTTTTTTTTTTAACATCTTTATTTGAGTATCACTGTTTTACAATAGTGTGTTAGTTTCTCCTTTACAACAAAGTGAATCAGTTATACATATACATATGTTCCCATTATCTCTTCCCTCTTGCGTCTCCCTCCCTCCCACCCTCCCTATCCCACCCCTCTAGGTGGTCACAAAGCACAGAGGTGATCTCCCTGTGCTATGCGGCAGCTTCCCACTAGCTATCTAATTTCCATTTGGTAGTGTATATATGTCCCTGCCACTCTCTCACATGGTCACAGCTTACCCTTCCCCCTCCCCATATCCTCAAGTCCATGCTCTAGTAGGTCTGTGTTTTATTCCAGTCCTACCACTAATCTCTTCATGACATTTTTTTTTCTTAGATTCCATATATATGTGTTAGCATATGGTATTTGTATTTCTCCTTCTGACTTACTTCACTCTGTCTGACTTCGTCCTGTTGTCACACCGCCACCACCTGGCTCCCTAGCAATACTGATGCTTCCAACAGTAAGCGTGTGCATCTTCTCTCACCTGCCACTTACTCTCTCCAGGTGCCGTGCCTCCCTAGCAATCCCCGTGTAGCCCTGCGAGGTGGGGGCTGCATTACCCCATTTTACAGATGTGCAAACCAAGGCACACAGGTGGAACCGGCTTGTCCCTGCAAGCTCTCACAGCTGGCAAGTGGCAGAGGCAGAATTTTGATGCAGGTCCATGCTGTGACACCCCACATAGTGTTAGCTGGGACAGATGTCCTCGTGAGACGTGGCTTCCGCATCTCGACGGCAGCGGGGCTGTCAGGGAAGGGCGTAGACTCTGGGACCAGAGGGCCGAGGTTCCACCTCACCTCCTACACACCTGGGTAAACTGGGGCAGGTTACCTCTCTGGTTGGACCTCTATTTCCTGATTTGTAAAATGGGGTGCTAACATTGCCTATCCAGTTGCACACTGGTATATATATGTATATATATATATATATATATATATATATATATATATATATATGTGCATCTGGAAAGCTTCACATAAACCATAATGGAAAAGAATATGAATATGTATAACTGAGTCACTTTGCTGTACACCAGTAATCAACACAACATTGTAATTCAACTATACTTCAATTAAAAAGAATTTAAAAAGAAAAACTTTGCAAAAAACGAAAAACAACACTGCCTCTCTTGCTGGGCCATCTTGGAAACTGTCCAGGATGTGTTAAGAGCTCTATAGATGTCCCTTAGGATTATGACAGCTACACACACGACTTTCACTGTGTGTCTGCACTTCACCATCTCTCCTTGAACTATACTTTCTTAGTCTTTTTTGGTGGCAAAGAGGAGCAAATGGCCTTTGATGTCGCGGGTGCCGGCTTCACGTGTTTGAGTCTTGTGACATCCTGTTGGTTTGATGTGTAGCCATGAGAAAATGGAATAAATGTGACCGAGTTCAAGCTCGTACCGCTCACCGCACAGCTCACCGATAAATAGAGAGGCGGGTTACTGGGGCAAGGGGTAGCGACTTTACTCGGAGAGCCAGCAGACCGAGAAGGTGGTGGACTAGTGTCCCAAAGACCCATCTTCCCCAGGTTAGAGTTCAGGCTTCTTTTACTCTAAAAGGGGAGGGAGTACAGTCAAACATTTCCTGGTGCTGGTCAGCCTCTGGAGGGGACGTGTTCATTTCTTCCTTCTTTTGCAGCCTTTCACAGGGGGACCTGGTCAGGATGTTTCCTGTGAGCTAAGCACAGGTAGTTTTAGCTTCGTGCTCATGACCTGGAACGCAGGGTCCCCAGAGATGGGCCGTTAGGTATATAGGCACCATCCCTCTAGTGATGAACTTGTAATAGAATACAGAGGTTCTTCCCTGTTACATCAATAGCATCTCTCCATATAGTCTTTGCCATCTGAGATCACGGGAACATGACTCTCTGCGTACAGGCTGAAGGAGCTGCATCTCCAAGAAACCCTGTGGATCGGGAATTCAGGGTCACGGACTGAGTCTGCAGGGAGGTGACTGTGTATGTTTGCAGGTGGTTTCTGGGCTGACCCACTTGGCTGCATCTCTCAATATGGCGGCCGTAGCCCTGGGTTGGGGGCAGTTGTGACTTGATGCTCTTCAGTTACCTTAGGATGGAAGCATTTGGGAAAGAAAGTCTCTTTACGGAGGACTCTATATAAGTCATTTGATTTGCTCCCAACCAGTAGAGAAAAAGCGAAGCCAGGTCATCAAGTAGCATACATCCCTAAACAAACTCTTTCTCCAACCAAAATGGACCCTTGTCCATTGGGCACCCCAGATACCACTGATGCAAAAAAAACTAAAACAGAACAAAACTCTGTCGTTTCTGGAGTTTGCTGGGTGCTTGCTGCACTTAACAGAAAATTTCGTTTATTAAGGTCACTGCCAGCAGATGCACCCATCGACTCTAATTTATAGAAAAATGTGCATGTTTATCCATGACTTAACTTTTAAAACCAACCCTCAGTGTCATTCAGCTCCGTGATCTCCTGGCAAAATGTGACTTTGGCAATGCGTTCACGTTCCCAGTTCATCGAAAATTGTTAGAGAAGGAGCAGTGTTGTGACAGTATTTTTTCATTCTGAAGTAAGACAATAGCCAGAAGAGAGCAAAAATGACAAAATTACAGCATTTTAACTTTTAACGTTGGTCATTTGAAGGTAGAATTGCCCATCAGATAACTCTGTCTACATCCCCGTTGCCTGCCTGCCAGATTTCATCGGTAACAGCCATCTTATAAATGCATTTATGCATCTGATTTTCAGCAAGTAAACAAGCTGTGCATTAGGAAGACGGAAACCTACAAGAAATAAGTGTCTTTGACAGTCTTGGAAGCTTTGAGCGCCGACTTTGAGAAAAGTCATTTTGCTTTGTCTTTACAACTTGGCATTTGCGTTTTGCTTGGTGCTGCTTTGCAGTGGAGCCAAGGGGAAGAAGAGAAAGGAAAGGGCATTGCTGTTTATTTGGAAATAGAAGGAATGACCATAGATGCCAGTAGCGTAGGTCTTCCATTCTTTGACACCTCATCCCCATTTGGGGATGCTTCTGTACAAAACAGCTGAGCTGTTCTGCACAGGAGCAAGGCTGGCCCAGGCATCATTGGCTGAGGAAGCAGTCCGTTCAACTGGGGTGAAAGAAAGGGAACCTGTCCAACTGAAAAACAGTGTGGTATCTTTTTAAAAAAATTCTAAACATATATCAACCATTAACCCAGCAATTACACTCCTGAGCCATTATCCCAGAGAAACAAAAATATATGTTTAGACAAAAATCTTGACATAAGTGCTTATAGCATTTTTGCCTATAACAGCCCTGAACTGGAAACAACCTATAAACAAACAATGGTACATCCATACCAGCATGAAAACAGGACTGAACTTGTGATACCCACAACCTGGGTGAATCTCAAGGGGATTATGCTGAACGGAAAATTTGAGAGGGTAAAGTCAACGCATCACCCCAGAGCTAGACGGACGTTTCAGGGGAGCTGCAGGCTGGCGGACTGGAGGTCTCTTGGATTCAGAACCAAACATAAGAGAGGAGCTTGCTAGGGTGTTAGTCAGTGTATCCGGGTTTGAATCTGTGATTAATGCACAAGGTTTCTGCAAAGGAAAGCATAATTTTCCATTTTGTATCTTCAGCTTTATAGATGATCAAATCCAATGCAAAAAAAAAAAAAAAAAAAAAAAAAAATCTAGTCCTAAAACTGAGAATGGGTATGGATGGTGTGGGAGAGCGTCATAAAATAAGAGCGCTCTGAAGGGCTTGGTTTCCTGGATCGTTCACCGTCCGTCGTCTCTGGACGTTCTGTGCTCACAGCCCAGGTCAGGCGGGAGGTGTGAGGCGATCCCTCTCGCTGCTGGAGAAGTTCTGGCCGATCTCTTTCTAGAGCTTTTCACTGGCTTCGATCACAGAAACGGCCCCGTGGGCGTGCACGCAGCGTCGTTCGTTCTCCACCACAAAGCCCGGATAGCCTCCCACGACAAGTTCAACCGGTGGTCATTCCAGAGAGCAAAGGAGCTGCAAGCTTTCTTTTCTGCAAGACAGTGAAGTCCAGCAAATACAGTGGCACAGCTGCATCAAGAGTGGGGAGACCTGTGTTCGCTCCTCGCACTGTCCTGTCGAACGATTTCCTGCTGCTCTGATTATCCGCTGCTCGGGTCAGCCAGCCCGTTGTGATGCTTATGACCCCGGGGAAGCAGTGACCACACACACGGACCACGGAGCCTTCCTCTGACTCACAGGCACCACCCCGACTTTGGTTTTGCCCCAGACGCATGCGTGCAACGCCGCTGCACGGACACGGTGACACTTGCGTACGTGCAGGAAAGCACTGGTGTGCTTGGTGAAAGTGAGGACTAGTTGTAGTTATTCAGATTCTCTCCAGCAAATGCAACACCCTGGAAAAAAAAACACATACAATTTAGTGTTAAGTGGAGAAGGTAGCTGAGCAGAGCCATGGAAGCAGGAGGGTCCGTCACACATGACAGCTGTGATGCGATGAGGTCAGAGACGTGCTTTATGCACGAAATCACGGCATTATCGTAACAACCAGGTACAACACCCACATCGGGATGCGCTTCCTCGAACCAGTATGAACTCGCACAGGCACCAACCCAAGAAGGAAGTGAAGCCAAATCAAGGAAGGGTCATCCATACATAGGCAACATTTCCGTCTTACAGTGTTCTGTTTCTTAGTTACCCTAAGAATCCTAATTCTCTATTTACTGTGTTTAGTTCCCACGTATAAAAGTTATGTGTTCAGTGGTGTGCAACTCAAATGTCATTCCTGGTGTAATTCTTGAAATCTGTAAAAGGCCAACCATCCCCTTTTATTATATGTCAGCAGGTTTTAAACATGTCATCACAGGGAAAGTCTCTTCTAAAAGTATGCTCCTCGATAGGCATCATTTAGGAGCTTTTAAGAAACTCAGGTTCTCAGACCTCACCCCAAATTTACTGAATCAGAATCTTCATTTTAGGTGGGGCAGGGGCGATAAATTAGGAGTTTGGGATTAACATACACACGCTACTAGATATAAAATAGATAAACAAGGACCTACTGTAGAGACGGGGGAACTCTACTCAGTATGGTGTAATAACCTAGAATGGAAAATAATCTTAAAATATATATATATAATATATATATAAAACTCAGTCACTTGCTGTACACTTGAAAGTAACACAACGTTGTAAATTAGGTATACTTTAATTTTTAAAAATAAAGCAGTAAACAAATGTTGATCAAATCATTAAAAAAAAAAAGAATATTTTAGCATGGTTCCCAAGGTGACAAATAAGCTTGTCAAAATTCGAAGGACACCGATATATAATAAGAACATGCTACGGAACCTATACTCTGCATACAAGGTCTTGATTATTATTTTGGTCACCCAGAAGAATGAAAAAAATGCATAAAGTAGCCTAATCAGTCCCTTACTATCACATGTGCTTACTTTTCCGTCACTATTTGGAAAATGATCAGGGATAGCTTCTAAACGTGTTTCTAATGAAGGTCTTCTGTATGCACTTAGGAGATGGGAAAGTGAGTGACATGATAAGACGATGATCCCAAAGTCAGTGGATGTGGGTGAATCTGATTGAATAGGAAACAGACGGGATGTGGCGATGGGTGTGTTGATGTCTGTTTCACCGTGGCTGCCAGGGAGGGATTTAGCCTTTTACTGAGGGCCTTCGGACAGGAAGGTTCCAGGACTCCTGCATCACAGGCTTGTGGCAGGTGTACCTGCGTGCACCAGAAAGGGCTCCTGACACGGTTGGAGCCTCTTCTCTCCTGCATGTTGTTATTGTTTTTTAAAAAGTATTTATTTATTTGGTTGCACTGGGTCTTAGTTGCAACAGGCAGGCTCCTTAGTTCTGCCTCGCCAACTCCTTAGTTGTGGCAGGTGGGTTCCTTAGTTGCGGCACATGGGCTCCTTAGTTATGGCATGTGAACTCTTGCAGCATGCATGTTGCAGCATGTGTGTGGGATCTAGTTCCCTGACCAGAGATTGAACCCAAGCCCCCTGCGTTGGGAGCGCAGAGTCTTAACCACTGAGCCACCAGGGAAGTCTCTCTTGCTCGGTTTTTAGTGGAGGTGGAGGCCACCCTGGTCTCATCACTCAGGGTGTGGAAATGAAGTGCGTGTAGCAGCTGCAAGAGTTTCATTTTCAATGCTTCCTCGGACCTCCTGTCTGGATGGCATCTGAGTGAGTCTCAGACTATATTCTGTGCAACCTTTGCATTAGATCCAAGTATAGTAGGGCAAAACACCTCATCTTCTGCTTATGTATTACAATATTTCACTTGCTACTGTCTGAAAAAAATACCCTCGAATCAGATAACAAATGCAAAGCTTCTGAACAAACACCGCCAGCTCTCCCCCACGTATCCCCCCAAAGCCAGCACATCATTTTTGTATCTTATGCATTGCAAACAAATAGTCCAATCTTTTTTGGTCATATATTACTTTTACCTTTGATGTGTAAGCTTTCGAACTTGATTGTATACTATAGGTAACCCATATGCTTTCAAATGTCCCGTCTGTGGGATCCCTTGAGCTCCATGTGATGGAGAGGATCAGGGCTGGAGTTTTGGAGATCTTGACCATTTATTTTGGGAAGAAGTACAAGATCGAGTTTACCTACATTCCATGGACATTGCTTCCAGCTGGAGACAATAAATCTCTGTGCTTGTTGACAGATATGTCCTGATGTGTGACATGTTGGTTTTGCTTCTAATCCCACATAAGCTAAACAAAGAATCGCCTTTCCGGGGCCAACCAATGATGGCAGAATTTCTCTATCCCACTCAGTAACTGATTCAGGAGAACCTCAGGACATAGGGTAAAGCTTGCTTTCTGGAGCAACGCCTAGCATTTCCCATGCCCCAGGGAGAGTCATAGCCACCACCAACTGCTGCAATTAGAGACTCTCATTTATCTTAAAATCCTAGCCTCCATGGGAATATTTGACTTCCACCATTCACCTGTTGATCACAGGAAGGACTTAGCTAAAGTAGTTTTAAGGGAACTTTTTAGGGTTTCCTTCATTCCCTGGAATTACATTTAGTAGGTGGACGTTCTTCCTTAATTGTTCATGGTGGGTGGCTGCTTCAGGAGATATTTTCTTTCCTTAATGAGCTCGATGTTTCCAAAAGGGTGACTAGGGACATCACAGCATTTTGCTTCCATGTTTTGCCTGAGTCAACCTACCTTGTAGAAGAAAATAGACAGATCTGCTGAAATAGCAAGGCTTCCATTAGGCAAGCTGAGCTTTTAAAATTTTTTATTGAAGTATAGTTGATTTACAATGTGTGTGTGTGTGTGTGTGTGTGTGTGTGTGTGTGTGTGTGTATATATATATACACACACACGTTTTCAGATTCTTTTCCATTACAGGTTATTCCAAGGTATTGAATATAGTTCTCTGTGCTATACAGTAGGTCCTTGTTCTTTATCTATTTTATATATAGTAGTGTGTATCTTTTAATCTCAAACTCCTAATTTACCCCTCCCTACCTCTTCCCCTTTGGTAACCATTAGTTTGTTTTCTGTGTCTGTGAGTCTGTTTCTGTTTTGTAAATAAATTCATTTGTATTATTTTTTTAGATTCCGCATGTAAGCAATATCGTATGATGTTTGTCTTTCTCTTTCTGACTTCACGTAGCATGACCATCTCTAGGTCCATCCATGTTGCTGCAAATGGCATTATTTCCTTCTTTTTTATGGCTGAGTAATATTCCATTGTGTGTGTGTATGGATATAGATATATAGATATAGATATCACATCTTCTTTATCCATCTACCTGTTGATGGACATTTGGTTGTTTCCATGTCTTGCCTGTTGTCAATAGTACTGCTCTGAAACTTGGGGTGCATGTATCTTTTCGAATTAGAGTTTTCTCCAGCTATATGCCCAGAAGCGGGATTGCTGGATCATTTTTAGTTTTTGAAGGAACCTCCATACTGTTCTCCACAGTGGCTGCACCAATCTGCATTCCCACCAGCAGTACAGGAGGGCTCCCTTTTCTCCACACCCTCTCCAACATTTGTTATTTGTAGACTTTTTGATGATGGCTGTTCTGAGATGGGACCTCACTGTAGTTTGGATTTTAGGCAAACTGATTGCTTGACTCAGATTTTTAACTCCATTGTAAGAGCCGAGCTGCATTGAGCACTCCTAGTCCTGGGCTAAGAGTTTGGGATGCAGTTCTCTTTCATCCCTTATGGTAACCTTCTACTATTACATGTTATCGCTTCTGACTTAGAGGCAAAGAACCCCAGTGAGCAAACCAGGGACCCAGGACTCAAACCAGGTTGGCTTCTGTCAGGCCCCGGAAGCCAGAGCATGAGCAGTTAATATGCTACAGCATAGCACTCTTCCCTTTCACATCAGAGCTAGGATTCTGCCCAAGCGCCAGAAACCCTTCCCTCCCATGTGGCGCGCCACAGTCCCGACTCCAAAGCGTGGCTTGGCACCTGCTCGTGGTGTGAATCAGTGGCGCGAACAAACTCTCCAGGACCCAGGCTTCCCTCCTGAAGGAGGAAGGACCCTGATTTTCACAGCGCCGAGTTTTCTCCTTTAGATTGACAAGTTCTCATCTTTTCCAGTGTGCTAGCTCTTGCTGTCTCTGGTTAAATAACAAAGAGCTCTGGAAATGGCTTGTTTCCTATATTTGTTTCATCCTGGGAAGAATGTGAGAAAGCTTTGGAAATAAAGCCTTTCATTTATAAGCTATCCTGCAGACCACCATCGGTAATTCAAAACTATCATCCTACATAAATTGGTATCATTATACCTGGGGGACCTTCTGCAAGATAATATTTGTGGACCTCTGACTTCCAATATCTGGGTCTGAAAGCAAGGATAATACAGCAGTATTTGTTCCCACAGGAGATTTCTGGGCACAGTTTTTAGAAGAGAAATACGTTAGACCTTTATAGGATCAATCTCATGAAAAATTTAATGGTTAATGGGCTCCGGGCTTTTCTGAATGAGATTCTGGCGTAAGACCCAAATAGTTATGAGGTACAGGGGTGCCTCTTGCAGGAGAAAAAGAACTGAAAGGAAATCAGAAATCTGATGGGTTTCTGTGTGTAAATGCATGGTGGCCTCAGCTAGCTTCTCTTGTATTAATCCCAGCCCAGTGGTGTGCAGTGATTTTGATGAAAGGGATAAAGTTATCACTCTGGGCAATGAATCAGAAAAATTGATGGGGACAAAGAAAATACCATGTATCATGTAGCAGGTATCACGGTCATTTGAAATATTGGAATTTGCAGGAAATGTCTAGGGAGGAGTGTGAAAATGAGGAAGTATGCAAGATAAATTTTAGTAAAAGGAATCTGTGTTGTAAATGCAGCTGCAGGTTCGTCCGGATATGAGAATAGCCTAGAGGGGAATCTGTACCTAGGAGATGTAGCTGGCTTGAGCACAGGCAAGGGTCACCAGGAGGCTTTGGGAATAAACGCCATCCGTGACCCTCTGCGTGCCCTGGTCTTTAGCCTGTGTTTACTAGGCTTTTGCAAACACGTGTTGAATGCATGGATGAGGAAGTCTAGGAGCCAACAGTGCATTTGAAAGGCATCTTTTAAAAATTAGTGGACTATTTTTTAATATGTACTTATTTTAACAATGCTTCTTTTTAAATTTTTTTTAATTTTTTGGCCGTGCTGTGTGGCTTGCAGTATCTTAGTTCCCCGACCAGGGACCGAACCCGGGCCCTCAGCAGTGAAAGTGCAGTCTCCTAACCACTGGACCACCAGGGAATTCCCAGTAGACTTTTTTTTTTTTTTTTTTTTTAGCAGTTTTAGGTTTATAGAAAAACAGAGTAGAAAGTACAGAGAGTTTTCCTATATTCATTTGTTCCGCACACAGTTTGCCATGTTATCTCTTGTATTAGCGGGGCACACATGTTGCTTTTGATGAGCCAATATTGTTACATTATTATCAATTAAAATGCATGGTTTACATTTAGGGTTCACCATTGGAATTGCTCCTTCTGTGGGTTGGGACAAACGCGTAATGTCTACAGCATCGTACGTAATACCTTCCCTGCCCTAAAAATCCTCGGTGCTCTGCCTCTTCTTCCCTCCCCCGCCTCCGACCTCTGACAAGCACTGGTCTTCTTACTGTCTGCCTAGTTTTGCCTTTCCCAGCATGTCAAAGAGTTGAATCATGCAGTATGTAGCCTCTTCAGATGGGCTTCTTCCACTTAGCCGTATGCATTTAAGGTTCTTCCATGTCTCTTCATGGCTTGATAGCTCATGTCTTTGTATCACTGAATAATATCGCACTGTCTGGAGGGACCACCGTTAGCTTCTTCATTCACCTGCTGAAGGACACCTCGCTTTGCTTCGAAGGTTTTGGCAACTGTCAATAAACGTGCTCTAAATATTTATATCGTGTCCATAGAAGTTATCACGGAAGCCACATTTTTTAAAAAGGCATTTCTTCACAGCATTTTCTTCACGCTAAGATACTTCTATGTAATATATGAGAGGTGAATTTCATTTGAAATGGAGGTGCGTGGTTGTATGCCCTTTTTGCAAAACACCAATTAAAACACAAGGAAGCGAAACCCTGAATCCTCTGCTCTCTGCCTAATCTGTGGTGTTTTATTTAGAAATTACTGTATGCACCAAAAGGGGCATTTTTCCTTCAAAGTGTTAAGTGGGGGTTACATCGCCTTGTTGCTTCTTTCTCTGTGAACTCGTGATAAGCCTTAAATTAGTGTCAGAGTCAAAGTCCCCCAAGCCCGAGTGCACACGTGGCTTGCTTAGCTGAACTAAATCACAGCACGATAAATGTCTGGCTGACCATGGTTTATCGTGGGTGACAAATCACTAAAATGGCCCCGTGCATATTATTTTCGGTCCTGAGGATGACATTTATGTATATGGTGTGGCTTCTAGGAATGTTTATTCTATGAGTTAAAACACTGAAAAAGATTGAATGTACTCCAGCCTGTGGCACTGCAATCAAGTAGCAAGAATATGTCTGGTAACAGGTGACTGGGGTCTTGCTTTCACGTCAGAAATCACCTCTGCCACCTCCGTGGGGGGTGGTCTCTGCGGCCTTCTACCCCTTTTCTGGAAAGCAGGACAGCGCCTAAGCTGGTCTGAAGATGGCTTGAGGGAGATGGGAAAGGAGACAGATTCAGCTTCCAGGGTGGGTAGGAGCTGGGGCTTGGATGGATGTGGGTTCCCACATGGATGTAGGAGCTGGCATAGTTTGAACCTTCCATGGGCACTGGGGGAAGGAGCCCCCAGGCTTTCTTATTAGCTTGTTGGACACAAGTGGAAGAGGCAGAGGTGAGACTTAAAAGCTCTTAGCTGTCAAACATCAAAAAACCGAGTCAGACCCTTTAATACCTCAAACAATAACAGCATGCATGGACTAAATTAAATTAGCAGCATGTGAATGTAGCAATCTCCATGAAAATTGTAAATTATATACCTCTAGTCTGACCATCATTTTCTTCTCATCTGAGAGCAGGTGGTAGCTTCCTAATCAGAGTCCGTGTTTCAGCACATTCTTCAATCTTCAGCTGGCTTCTGTTTTGTTTTGTGTTGTTTATTCCTATGGAAAATTTGAGGCATCCATAGAAGCAGAGAGAAAAGTGCAGTGAACTGCCATATGCCCTGGATCCACATTTAACAATTAATGAAGTCACGCCTGATTTTATTAATCCATGCTCCGTACTCACTTCCTTTCTTCCTGGATTAATTTGAAGAAGACAGCAGCCATCATATCATGTCATCCATGGGTGTTTCAGGATATAACTCTAACTTTTTTTCCTTCATGTCTTTTTTTTACTCCTCTGTGATTTTCATCGAGTTCATCCACTTAACTCTGCAGGGTTTGAGAGTCTGGGTTTTGCAGTCACACTAACTCTTCCTTTCTGGGTCTCTCACTTCCTAACGGTGTGACTTTGAACAGGTCATGTATCTTTTTGGAGCCCTGTTGCCCTCACCTGTGCAATGGAGCCAGTGCTCTTTACTCGTAGGGTTCAGTATGCTGTAGTCAAGAGAACACGGAATAAAGTCCTTTGCAGGCAGAGTGTTCAACACATGGTACCCGTTACTCTCATTGTTGACCGTGGTATCATTATTATTTTGAAGGGTTGCTATATGGAGGTTAGTATACAATGTGTGAAGTATGGGGAAAGAAGGTGAGGAGAAGAAAAAGGCAAGTGTGAGGCCTATTTATTTTCATGATGGACAATTTTAGACCTGGGTATCTATGGTAAGTATGAAAAAGGTCATTCATCATAAAATAGTTTTGGAGATGTTTGTTTGTATAAGAGGAACAGTGTTGATTTCGTTTTTTCCAGTCAATAAGGAAAACTCGTAACCTCCTTCATAGCCTCAGGCCAGCTGGTGATTGCAGCAACTTGGCTGCTCTCTTCCGGCGTCTTCCTCCAAGGGGCTCATGATCTGTGAGCCTGATTCTTCTAGAATCCTTGATCAGGTCTCCGTACGGGGTCACCCCGTGATGCCTAGACGTTCAGATGGTGCTTGTCGACGACACGTAATTCAGAGACTGCATCTTCTCATTGTCTCCGCCAAGAACCCGGCCGCTGTGGCTCCTTCTGACTACGCTGCGTCCCCTGTTGGGGTCAGCACAGGAGAGCTCAGTGTGTAAGACCATCTCCTTCTCACCATCAGAAATGAACAGACAGGTCGATGAGGGCGAATCACCTCCCTTTCTTTTGTAAAGATTCCACTGTTTTAACACTGAGTGTTTTCTCCCCTTCAGGGCAGATCTTGGATGTTCTAGATGAGTTGAAACTGGCTAATAACACCCTGGTCTACTTCTCCTCGGACCAAGGAGCACATGTAGAGGAGGTGACTGTCCAAGGGGAAGGGCACGGAGGCAGTAACGGAATCTATAAAGGTGAGATATCTATCCAGGTGGGAAATGCCACGGCGTCAGCTCTGGACTCTGCCTGCCCCCCACAGCTTACCCCCTCGTCACCTTCTCCTGGACCTTGGGGCTGTGGTGCTGTTCTTCTGCCACTTGAAACGTACAGGGCTTTATTGGGTCACAGGCAATGAAAACTCAGACGGCCAAAGTGACCATTTCCGGTATGGTCCCCCCAGAACTTAAAAGCACGCATTCTGTGTCCGGACAGTAAAATGAGGGTGTTTTCCCCCTAACTGTAAATTCAGCCCCATATGTATAGCTGGTTCAAAAAAGACGCGTTACACCCTCCCCCCATGACCTCTACAACTACAATTGCTTGAAGCCTGGAAGTTTGTGTTAATTTGTTACAGCAACCATAAAAAACTATTAACTTATAGTTGGACATCAGAAGTTTGAAATGGGTCTCACTGGTCTAAAATCAAGATGGTAGCAGGACTGCATCTTTCTGGAGGCTCCAGGGGAGAATCCATTTCCTTGCCTTCTCTAGCTTCTGGAGGTGCTCACTCTCCTTGGCTCATGGACCCTTTCTTCCTCCTTTAAAGCCACCAACGCAGTGTCTTCAAACCTTCCCCCCTCTCTCTCTCTCTCTCTGACCTCTGCTTCCATAATTCCATCTCTTGCACTTACTCTGACTTTCTTACCTGCAATTTTAAGGACCCTTGTGATTATGTCAGGCTCACCCACATAATCCAGAGTAACTTTTCCTATTTCTAGACCCTTAATCACATCTGCAGAGTCCCTTTTGTCATGGAAGGTAAGCTAGTCACAGTGTCTGGGGATGCGGATGTTGACATCTTTGGGAGGTCATTATCCTGCCTATCTCCATGTGCTACAGCATTGTGGACTGATGCTTCCTTCCTGACACAGCATTTGATAAGCCACCACCAAGATGGATCAGGCTACCTGTCATTGGGGAGATTAGATAAGACCCATCTGCTGACCCCAAGTTGCTTGTACAACATACACTCTGCGAATATGAGACATAGATACCTGGTTATAATAACATGGGGCCCATTTCACAAAGACTTAGGTGAGATGCCTCAAAGGACATATCCGTGCTAAGGGTTAGGACACCACCCGAATCTGCAGTGGGTGTGGGTTGGATGTAACATGGGGGAGGATGATTAGAAGTGACCATGCAAAGAGGCAAAGCAAGGTGTCCCAGACAGTAGGGGCTGCTGAATAAAGCAAGATGCATGACACGTAAGAAAGCGCAGGACCATTGAATTTTGCTCCATAAAGCCATGAGGTGCTTTATTGCCCTTTCATTACTCTCTCACATGGATGTTTCACAGATTCCCAGGGACTCAGGAAATCAGAGTTTACCTACAAAGATATGAAATGCTAATCTATGGCGTGCTTTCATCCATTAGTTTACAAAACCCTGATTGAGCTGTGTATCTAGCACTGGGTTAGAGGCAACAATACGGCCCCGCCCTAAAGGAGCCCATGGGTAGGTGGGTGGCTGGTTGGTTGGTTGGTTGGTTGGGTAAATGGCTGGTTGGTTGGGTGGGTGGTTGGTTGGGTGGATGGTTGGATGTTTGGTTGGGTAAATGGCTGGGTGGGTGGGTGGGTGGATGGGTGGATGGTTGGTCGGGTAAATGGCTGGTTGGTTGGGTGGGTGGGTGGTCGGGTGGGCGGTTGGTTGGGTGGGTGGGTGGTTGAGTGGGTGGGTGGGTAGGTGGGTGGATGCTTGGTTGGGTAAATGGCTGGTTGGTTTGGTGGGTTGTTGGTTTGGATAGATGGTTGGATGGTTGGTTGGGTAAGTGGCTGGTTGGTTGGGTGGGTGGTTGGGTGGGTGGGTGGTCAGCTGGGTGGGTAGGTGGGTGGATGGTTGCTTGGGTGGGTGGATGGTTAGGTGGGTGGTTGGTTGGGTAGATGGTTGGATGGTTGGTTGGGTAAATGACTGGTTGGTTGGTTGGGTGGGTGGGTGGGTGCATGGTTGGTTGAGTGGGTGAATGGTTGGGTGGTCGGTTGGGTGGCTGGTTGGATGGTTGGTTGGGTCACTGGCTGGTTGGTTGGGTGGTTGGTTGTTTGGGTGGATGGTTGGGTTGGGGGTGGTGGGAGGAAGCCTAAGGAGGCCCATGCTATTTAACAAGGGTGTCGACATTCTTGGCACAAGATGCCGGTGGTGCATACAGCAGGGAGAGCCTCACTCGGCCAACAAGGCCCAAGAAATGTTCCCAAAGGAGACCAGGCTGGGAAGGAGGTAGCCAGGGTGTGCTTGAGCTCTTGTCCTTCTACCTCAAGCTCTTTGCACTCTCCCAACCACGTACCCTCCTCCGTAGAGCTGGGACGAGGAGAGAAGCAAATGGCTTCCTCTGCAAACCGGCGGGAATGGGGTAACTCTGGATCACACCAGTCCTGAGCCAAACGTACGGCGAAAAGGCAGTCTGTCAGCCGTCCCAATGGCAGCACACGTAGCCTGAGAAACCTTATGCTTCTATTTACATCCTGGACATGCACATCTGAGTCCTTTCAAATTCTGAGCACCGGGGGGCAGGGACCTTTGTTTACACCTTCGGTTACCTGGAACCCAGGAGGGAAGGATTCCTGTTCAGTGCGGGTCTGGACAACCTCGCTGGATGTTCACACCACTTCCTTTGCTTGTCATCGTTCCCTCCCCAGTGCAGGACACACAACCGATACTCAGCATATGGGTGAAATGACTGAACAGGTGTCTCTCCTCGGGACAGGATTAACCCACTCTTTCAGCCAGACCTCCTCTATTCAGTCTTATTTTCGAGGAGCGAGAAGTGAAAATATGTATTCCTGTAGAGTAAGATGAGGTGCTTTCGTCGTATTTCCTTGAGGTTATGGAGAGGTGTGCGGAGAGTTGTTTTTATGTTATTTTATACATGATAGTGTCTCTCGAGATGGAGTCACAGACTGCATTTCATGCACTGGCTTCCCCGTCCATTCATTCCCCTGGTGAAGGTCTGTTAGGTTCCAAAGTTGCTTAGTGGCTGCTGCCAAGACGAGTACATAAATCACAGTAATAGAAGTGGTTAGCAAGTAATACGGTATTTAAGAAAGTCACATATATGGTGCGATGGAGCCTTGGTTCGGAACAGATGACCAAATGACCACCAGCTGATGAATCTGAGGAAGCCTGATGAGCAAATGAAGATGTATTGGCATTTTGCGTTGATGGCTGACTCTTCAGAGACGTGAGTGGATGGTCAGGATGAGTCAGAAAGAGAATCCCAGGCTTCCCTGGTGACACAGTGGTTGAGAGTCCGCCTGCCGATGCAGGGGACGCGGGTTCGTGCCCTGGTCCGGGAGGATCCCACGTGCCGCGGAGCGGCTGGGCCCGTGAGCCGTGGCCGCTGAGCCTGCACGTCCGGAGCCTGTGCTCCACAACGGGAGAGGCCACAACAGTGAGAGGCCTGCGTACCGCAAAAAAAAAAAAAAAAAAAAAAAAAAAAGGAAAAAGAAAGAGTGTCAGAGGTTTGAATGATGCCTTGGAACTGGGTTCTCATACAATCTGGGAAGCATGCTCACAGCTGCTCCCTGTTGTTTTTTTGTTTTTTTAAGAAACATATTGGAGGGCTTCCCTGGTGGCGCAGTGGTTGAGAGTCCGCCTGCCGATGCAGGGCACACGGGTTCGTGCCCCGGTCCGGGAAGATCCCACGTGCCGCGGAGTGGCTGGGCCTGTGAGCCATGGCCGCTGAGCCTGCGCGTCCGGAGCCTGTGCTCCTCAATGGGAGAGGCCACAACAGTGAGAGGCCCACGTACCGGAAAAAAAAAAAAAAAAAGAAACATATTGGATGTATTAGAAATGCTTTGTTTGAATGCTAGAAGTCCCATCGGTGTCTGACACTATATTAATATCTCAGCCACTACTCTATTGCGAAGCATTGTCCCTTTGTCAAGTTTAGTTGAAATCAAGTTCACAGTGAAACATTGTTATGGTATGATGCTCAAAAAAAGCAAAAAAAAAGAGCGGCTTCCTTCTAGCTATGGGGAATGACCAAAGACTTCTCGGTGTCAAGACGCCTTGTTTTCTAAAGCTGTGAAGTTGCATGCACTCCTGTGATTTATGCAAACACAGAGGAATCACACCATTTGAGCTCATTGATCAAAAGAGCATCCTTCCAGAACAGTCCTGATTTGCAATCTTCATCAGAACTGCTCCAAAAGATCTACACTTCCTCACATTGCCTTCTCTTCTCTAGTCACATCCCGTCCTGCCTCACTCTAATAAGGGCACTCCTCCTGTCACTTAGGGCCCCCCGAGATAATCCAGGGTAATCTCCCCATCACATGATCCATGAGGTAATCGTATCTACAAAGTCTCTTTTTCAGAAAACAAGGTAAAATTCAAAGGTTCCAAGGATTCCAACATGGGCATCTTTAGGGGTCATTATTCAGCCTTCTGCTCAAAAAATAAGTAAATAAATCTATACTATTTGAGCTCAGGGATCCCTCTGTATTCCTCAGTCTGTTTCACTAATGAAATCTATGGACCGCCTTGGTAGAATGGGTGTGATTAAATCACTACACAGAGTTCAACAGCTAATCCCTTTTAATCAAAGGAACATTAGATTCTGCTGTAGTTTGCATTTCCAAAAATTAATTTAATTTTGTGGGGTTGAGGGAATAGTGACACTACTAGTTTTCTCTCTCTCTCTCTTTTTTTTTTGCGGTACGCGGGCCTCTCACTGTCGTGGCCTCTCCCGTTGCGGAGCACAGGCTCCGGACGCGCAGGCTCAGCGGCCATGGCTCACGGGCCCAGCTGCTCCGCGGCATGTGGGATCTAGCCAGACCGGGACACGAACCCGGGTCCCCTGCATCGGCAGGCGGACTCTCAACCACGGCGCCACCAGGGAAGCCCTCTTTTCTTTTTTTTAATTGAAATATAGTTGACTTACAATGTTGTGTTAGTTTCAGATGTACAGCAAAGTGATTCATTTATACACACATATATGTCTATTTTTTTCAGATTCTTTTCCCTTACAGGTTATTACAAAATATTGAGTATAGTTCCCTGTGCTCTACAGTAGGACCTTGTTGATTATCTAATTTTTTTTAACTTTAAAAAAAAATTGATTTATTTTATTTATTTATTTTTGGCTGCGTTGGGTCTTCGTTGCTGCACGCAGGCTTTCTCTAGTTGTGGTGAGCAGGTGCTACTCTTCATTGCGGTGTGCAGGCTTCTCATTGTGGTGGCTTCTTCTCTTGTTGCAGAGCATAGGCTCCAGCAGTTGTGGCACATGGGCTCAGCAGTTGTGGCACATGGGCTCAGCAGTTGTGGCTCGCGGGCTCTAGAGCGCAGGCTCAGTAGTTGTGGTGCACAGGCCCAGTTGCTCTGCGGCATGTGGGATCTTCCCAGATCAGGGCTCGAACCCATGTCCCCTGCATTCGCAGACAGATTCTTAACCACTGCACCACCAGGGAAGCCCTGTTTATCTATTTTATATAAAGTAGTGTGTATCTGTTAATCCCAAACTCCTAATTTATCCCTCACCGCACTTTCCCCTTTGGTAACCATAAGTTTGTTTTCTATATCTGTGAGTCTGTTTCTGTTTCACAGATAAGTTCATTTGTGTCATGTTTTAAATTCCATATATAAGTGATATCATATGGTATTTGTCTTTCTCTGTCTGGCTTCACTTAGTATGATAATCTTTAGGTCCACGCATGTTGCTGCAAATGGCATTATTTTATTCTTTGTTATGGCTGAGTACTATTTCATTATACGTATGTATCACATTTTCTTTTATCATTCACCTGTCGATGGACATTAGGTTGTTTTCCATGTCTTGGCTATTGTGAATAGTGCTGCTATGAACATTGGGGTACGTGTATCTTTTTGAATTACAGTTTTGTCTGGATACAGGCCCAGGAGTTGGATTGCTGGATCATATGGTAGCTCTATTTTTAGTTTTTTAAGGAACCTCCAGACTGTTCTCCATAGTGGCTGCACCAATGTACATTCTCACCAACAGTGTAGGAGGGTTCCCTTTTCTCCACACCCTCCCTAGTATGTAATATTTGTAAACTTATTTTCACCTTTTCCCTAAAATATCCTCCCTTAGCTGGGACCAGAATAACTTCCCTAAGATTTTCTTAGAGTTTCCTTCCTCTTCCTCACAGCTGAAAATTCTCCGAAGTCTCGGATGAGATCATACTCCTAGCTCTGGCTTCCTTTTCATTCCTCTCCCAAGTCAAGGTCACCCAGCTGGAGGCTCCCCGCTCAACCCCCGCCTCCCTTTTACTCTGCCTAAAGGCAAGTAATACATGTCAATGGAGTGGATAAATTAACTCTGTAGATGGCTTCTGCAGAAGCATTGGTTGGTGGATGTGAGGGCTAGAAATCGTATTTTCCTGAGTGTTCATGAAAGTAGACTTTCTCCGCGTGCAGAGAAATGCTTTCCGAATTCCCTGATGCCTGCAAGAAAGGCACTGCAGCTTCTGGCAGTTTTCCTTGAAGTGCAAATTCCAAAAGCCGATGATTGGCTGGAGTCCATATGGCTTAGGAGTTGCTTCTTAGAGTCACTGAGTTTGGTGGCTCTTTGCCTCATGCAGTCACACAGCTTTCAGAGCAATGGATGCTTTCGTTGGGGGAAAAAAAAAAAACAGCAAGAGGCTCTGGTAGTTTATTAGGAGGTGGTTACATTCAGGTTCATTCTTCAGATTTTAGCAAACATTTTCATCAGCTCCCCAAGAGAGGGCAAAGCTGGCTGGTCTTGCTAGTATCAGGACTTGTGTGCCAGGAGGCATCCCCCAGGCTTCCCCAGGCTTTTTGTCTTTGAAAGAAGCTCACATGTTATCCTCACCTAGCAGTTCATTCCTTCAGTTAAATTCCACTGACAAGCACGCATATATTGAGCCTCCGTAGTGTGCTAGGCTCGGGGCTACCTTCTAGGACAGTGACAGCAAATACAGGGTCCCCAGCCTCTAGTAGCTCATATTCTTTGGTTGAGATGGACATCTAAGGAGATGGTTTCAGAATAACAAACTAGAAAGGACGCTCTGAGAAGGGTCGATTAGACGTTGTTCCCCCAACCTGGGAATTCAGAGAACTTCCCAGGAGACACGGACCTTTTGCAGGCTGATGTTTGGAAGTGTTGGCTGGGAGAGGAGAGGTGGAGAGTTCATTCCAGGCAGGAGTGAGATGCTTAAAGGGAGCAGAAAAGCAGCTCAAGGTTGCCAGAGGTGAAGGTGTAAACAGGGATACTGGGTGATGCAGCTGATGAAAGGTAGCCTACATCCACGTTAGTATGTCCGATAGAATGAAGTAGATAGATAGACAGACAGATAGGGATGGATAGATAGATAGATAGATATGATGGATGGATGGATAGGATAGATAGACAGACAGACATAGGTAGGTAGGTAGGTAGATAGGTAGATAGATAGAGATGAACAGACAGGTAGATAGATAGATAGATAGAAATGTGTGCATATATATTGTGTGTTTATATATATGTGTGTATATATATATATGTATGTATTTGTGTGTGTGTATATATATATAGTTATTGCCATTTGGGTAGTAGTTAAAATTGGAGGTCAAGAATATCACCCAAATCCACTATAAGGAAGGGGTAAAGAAGTGATCATAACGATGAACTGAGGGGTAACATAAGACGTGTCATGTTTTTGGCTGGTGTGATTGGGTAGATAGAAGTTCTTTGAGGAATTAGGACTCCCAGGCAGAGACCTGGTTCCCTTGTCTTTAGAATTTGAATAATAGGATCGTTATTATAGGAACATCGTAGAGGACCGTTGAGATGATTAAGAAGTCAGTACACGCAAAGTGTGTCCTAAGTGCCCTTAGTGAGGGCAGGGGATACTGTTATCTGCCAGAGTGCACGAACTACAATCCAGTTGTATTCTACTCACATCTGTATTCTTAGAACCTAGAACAGTGCCCGACGTATTGTAAGAAATTATTTTTGAGTGAATATGTAAATGAAAAACCACTTGAGCTTAGGTTTGAAGGATCAGTGGTTTAACTCAGTGAAGAGGGCAGTGAATCAACGTGGTTGTGTTGGTAAACCCACTGGTATTGGCGATTGATTAGATATTGGGTTTGAGGGAAAGGAGGACGTCAAAGCTGTCTGTTACGTGTTTGGCTGGTGTGATTCGCTAGACAGAGGTTCCCTTTAGGAATTAGGACTCCTGGGCAGAGACCTCTATTGGGTTGGTGTATGGGATCATTTAGCGTAAGAAGAGAAGAGGGTCAGGCACCAAGCTGAACGTAAAAGGATACGGGAGATAATGATCCAACAAAGGAGATACGGAGAGAGTGACGGGGAAATAAGAAGAAAGCTGGGAGGGAAGGGAAGATCCAGGGGAGAACATGGTTCGTAGAAATGGATGCTGATGAACAGTCAAGTCGGATGTAGACCCCAAGAGTCCATTGTGTATATTATACATGTGATATTCCTGAGAGTATTTTCAGTGGGCAGCAAGGGGCAGAGGCTGGCTGCATAGAAGGGGCGGTGGAAGGTGAGCAGTTCCTCAGATTCTTTTCAGCAATGTGTCTGTGCAGCGGGGGAGATGGGCTGTGAAAGGGGGGCTTGGTCACGGGGAAGGTTGGAGTGTGTTTCATTCTCTCAAGTCAACTTCAGTAGACGGGTCGTGAAGGTCCAGGGGACAACTGAGAATGTCAGATTTCCGAGAGCACCGTGGGGACTGAGACCCACCGTGTAGAAGGAGTGATCTTTGCAAGGAGGCGGCACCTCGCCTAGTGCGGGAGGCAATGCGGAGAGCAGACGCTGGTGCACTGAGGAGGGACGGTGGCTGGAATTTGAAGGCGTGCCCAGATGACGTCTTCTGTTTCCTCTCCGCAGGAGGAAACAGAGTGACCTACTGAAGGCGGGGTAGGGCGGGGCATGGGGGTGAGAAGTAGTATTCTGGGGGCGGGTTGACATGCCAGCTGCACGTGGGGAACACTGGATTCCAGGAACAGGAAGGGACCCCATTTGGTCACTTTAACCAGATGCGCAAAGTTGAGAAGATCTCGATTTACAGAGCACAGATAGATATTTTCACTGAGGGCTGGTTTCGTACTGGGAAGGCGCGAATATGTTTCAGAGGTTCTCTGGGATCCAGTCTTTGAGCAAGAATGCGATGGAAATGGTATATTGCATGATCTGAGCTGGTCGTCGGGACCACATAGGAAAAAGTTAGCAAACATCCCGAAAACTGAAGTATCACGTGGAACAATCGCGACTGTCCACGTAAGTAGAAAACCGAACTACTGGATGATGGCAGTCTTCGACGAGCTGGCCGCACTGGGTTTTATTTGACAGAACGTGTGACCGTGGTACAACAGGGTTCCACGTTGCAGAGTTTGGGCCCAAGGTGGAGAAGGCTGTATTGGAAGGCAGAGGTTTGTGGTTAGATAGTAGAGTGTTTGGATCACTCACTTCTGAGGCGGAGCGGGTGGGAGTGACGTGGTCTGTGGCTGACGGGGGCCGAGGTTGCCTGGAGGGGGACATGGCTGGGGATGTGACATCGGTGGATACAGTGAGGTCTGGGAGGGCAGGGAGTTGATGTATTTCGTGCTACCTGCGCTCCTTTTCCTGGATGGAACGCACAGTGAGACTAAGAAGATCGGCGTGTTGGGAAAGGCCCCGGAGGAGAGAACTTCGGGAGTGCAGCAGGTTAGGGAAATGAAAAAGCCTAGCAAAGTTAAGGGGCCAAAAGAGGTTGGAAACAGGAGTTTATGGCCACCCCCATCTGTGAGGTTCTCTTTTTTTTTTCCTCCAGGAATACTCTGCATCAGTTCATCCATTACTTCGTTCATTCACTGCGTATATTGGACCTTCTCTATTTGGAAGGTATTGCGCTGTGGACCGCAGTTGATTCAACAGTAGATTCGAGTTTCTTCTCAAGTACTCTTGGTCCCGCTGGGATGATGAGATGGGATCGCGTTGATTGTCACACATCCCATAAACGAGAACCTTGAAAAATGCCCAGGAAGTGGAGAGTAGGAAGACATTACGTGTGGTAGTGGTTGTAGAAGCCTCGATTAAATAGGAAGAGCGTGTTATGCAGGCTTTCGAGGGTTTATAGAAATGATTTTGGGGGTTGGGGGAAAATCCTGGCAGAGAAAACAGCAACAGAACTTTGCAGAAGGCGGGATAGGATGAGTTGTTTGCTGGGGCACTTAGGTGAGACTCAGCTCAACTAAGGAATGGTATTGGAGGGGTGGTCCAGAGCCAGGATGTGGTTACTTTACATTTCAGGCTGAAGGAGAGATTCTTTAGTTTTTTTCATTCTTGCAGAAGATATGAAGGAGTCCAATTAAGTGAAAAAATAAATCATCAGTGGAAGTTGTGGTGACATTTCCCCCCTAACACTGAAGGAGTTAATATGACGGAGTATGGTCAGGGCTAAATCTACCCAAATCTAAATTCAGTAACTTTAAGAGCAGGGCTCTATATGTGGAAGCTATCAATCAAAAAAAAAAAGGGGGGCTACAAGTGAACTTATCTACATAACAGAAATAGAGTCACAGATGTAGGAAAGAAACTTATGGTTACCAGGGGGTAAGGGCTGGAGATAAATTGGGAGATTGGGATTGACACATACACACTACTGTATATAAAATAGATAGCTAATAAGGACCTACTGTATAGCACAGGGAACTCTACTCAATACTCTGTAATGACCTATGGGGGAAAAGAATCTAAAAAAAGGGTGGGTATAGGTATATGCATAGCTGATTCACTTTGCTGTACAGCAGAAACTAACACAGCATTGTCAATCAACTATACTCCAATGAAAAAAAAAAAAGAAAGAAAAAGAGCAGGGCTCAGTAAACTATGGCGTTTGGGCCAGATGCAGCCTGTTGCCTGATTTTGTAGATCAAGTTTTCCTGAAACACAGCCATGTGGATTTGTTGCTGTCTGGCCCTCCTGCTCCTGAGTTTCTGAGGAGCAGGGCAAGCCACCCAAACCACCTAAAATAGTTCTTCCCTGGCTTTTCAAAGGAAACACGTGCCACGTCCCCTGGCTCAGATGATTTAGGCGTTTGATGTCTTGCTTAAATAGTCACCTGTAGCTTCTGAAACCGGGTCGGTTATCTTAAGGGTGTTCTTCAGTTCTTTACCTCCCCTTCAAGCAGTGACATGAGCAGGTGACTGCTGTTTATTTTTGCCCCGATAACAGGTGGATGATAGTTTGATAGAACCTGGGCAGTTCTGTCACATCTCCCATCTATACTTGGTGGGGCTTTAGACCCTGGACTGAATACATCAAGGAGAGTGTCAACTATAGCATCTTGGGTGAGAAGGACCTTAGTGAGAATTAGATTCGTCACGTGGTTCCCATCAGTCCAGGGAAGCAGTGTTATCGGGCGGGGAGATGCCCAAGAGGACAAAAGATGACAAGTAGAGTATTTCACAAAACTCTGTGCCCACATCAAGCAAAAGAATGACGAGCGTATGCTCTTGCCATGCCGAGGCGTTGGACCTGCCGGGTGGCAGCATGTGCAAAGACAAAAATAAAAGCTTGGTTTAGAGACAGCTGTTCCTAACAAGAGTCTCGGAGTGAGTGGTAGAAGAATTTTCTCTGCACCTTCCTGGAGAGATTAACTCAGCCATCATGTGTCTGTGACTTCGTATCACGACCGAGTGCCACCAGGGTGTTAAATGCGTGAATCTGACAGTTACTCAACCAAATTTTAAATTTAGACGATGCTCTTTTCAGACACTTTCAGAAAGAATCCACACTCCCTCACCTGTTTTTCCTGTGTCTCCCGTGCAATCCCCTGTCCTTCCCCGCTGACCCTGTCTCTCCTTCGCAAACCAACTCACAGTCTGTTGCTTCAGGGCCCGTGTTCCCAGGGAAGAGGCCCCCTCTGTGCTTTTTGTCGGGCTGCCATCGGTTATGCACAGCTTGCTACAGAGTCATGGGGAACTAGTCCTGGGGAAGCAGCGTGTCTGATTTTCCATCCATCCGCGTGTTCCCTGCTGGAGGGAGGCAGCACCCCTGGCCTCTTTGAGCCCAAGGCCGCCGTGCCGCTGTCTCCCTTCGCCAAGGACCATTAGTGAGAGACCTTGGGGGGCATCTTCTGCTGACATTGTGACCCACTCCCAGCTCCCCCCTCCAGCCCCTCCTGACACCCCTTTCATGCTCTACTTAGTGATGTTCGAATTGCCTCATACGTGCAATGCTCGTTTTCCCAACTAAACAGTAAGAGCTATGCCAGTAATGAAATACTAGCAGTGATGAAAATGGCTGTAGTCAGTGGCCTCCTGTCTCTCAGGCTGGACATCGTAATCCTGTGGAACACCCACATCTAACATGTCTGGAGCGTGTAGCGCGGCCGGTTCATCCGTGTCCCCAAGGGCACAGAACTGGTGTTTTCATTGCCTAGGGCTGCTGCAGGAAATCACCACCCACTTGGTGGCTCAGCCCAGCACAAACGGATGATCTTACAGTTCTGCAGGTCCGATGTCCAAAATGGGTCCACGTGGGCTAAGATCAAGGTGTCGGCAGAACTGTGTTGCTTTAGGAAGGCTCTCGGGGAACAGCTGTTTCCTTGCCTTTACCCGTGGCGAGAGGCCACCTGCATGCCCTGGCTTGGGGCACCTTTCTGTCGGTTCAGAGCCCGTGACGTACCATCTTCCGGTCTCTCTGACTGCGGCCTCAGCTGCTCTGATGCCCACTTTCCTGCTTCCCTCTTTCCCTTATAAAGAGCCTCGTGACTATATTCGACCCACTCACATAATCCAGAATAATCTCTCCTTTTGTCAGATAAGGTACCATATCCCCAGATTCCAGGGGTTGCGGGTGGACCTTTGGGGGTGCCATTATTTTGCCTCCTACCAGTGGTAAAAAGTAGAAATGGAACTTGAACCCCGTGACCCCAGAAACATTGTTGTAAGTCTTTGTTGCTGCGAGATTTGAGTCTCCCTGATTACAGAGTCAGCACTTGTGTCCACCAGGCAATGCTGGCCGTGTGTCATGCATGTAGTGACCGGGACATATATATATATATATATTGGGTTGGCCGAGAATTTTGTTTGGGTTTTTTCCATAACATTTTATGGAAAAAACCCAAACGAACTTCTCGGCCAACCCAATATATTTTTTTCACCACAAGAGATACTGTATTGCTTGTGAAATTCTCATTGAATCCATGTCATTAAGTCACTAGGTTCTTCCAAATCGGCCACCCCGCGTTGAGCATTGAAGAGTGCATCGAGGTACGTGTCGGAAAGATGTATAAATCTCCTTGATGCCTCTCCTTCGGCGTTTTAGGGGGAAAAGCCAACAACTGGGAAGGAGGCATCCGGGTTCCAGGCATCCTCCGGTGGCCGGGAGTGATCCAGGCTGGGCTGGAGATCGATGAGCCGACAAGCAACATGGACATCTTCCCCACGGTGGCCAAACTTGCGGGGTCCCCTCTGCCGGAAGACAGGTACTGTGACTCCCAGGTGCTCGGGACAGTCTCCTCTGGATTTTGTGGGCAAGGGTGTTCCGATTCGCCTGCGCGGTGGCGTATGCTACCTCCGGCTGGACCCGTTATCCATGCCCAGTTATGGGATTTACTGGTGGGTCCAGCAATGTAAACACTGCTCTGTCCATCCTGTTATCCCAGTGGGAGATAAAGTCCAAAGCCTGAAGGGGATGGACAGTCTTTTTTTTTTTAATATTTGTTTATTTTTTCATTTATTTGGTTGCACCAGGTCTTACTTGCGGCAGGTGGGCTTCTTAGTTGGGGCTCGCTGGCTCCTAAGTTGTAGCACATGGGCTCCTTAGTTGTGGCAGACGGGCTCCTTAGTTGTGGCATGTGAACTCTTAGTTGCAGCATGCATGTGGGATCTAGTTCCCTGACCAGGGATTGAACCCGGGCCCCCTGCATTGAGAGCACGGAGTCTTATCCACTGTGCCACCAGGGAGATCCTATGGGACGGACGGTCTTTAACTGAGCCTCCCTCTTTTGGCATCCCGTGGAATATCTCTCTCTCTCTCTCTCTCTCTCTCGGACAGCTGGGCAGATGCCCTCTAACCTCCCTTGTTTCGTCCCACACCTCTCCTCCTGGCCCTGCTCACCAGCTCTTTGCTGCAGCAGCGAGAAAGGCAGTTGGGTGCCCAGTCAGGCCCCTTTTTTCCTAGCACGTCTTCATTTAGCAAGTTCTAAATGAAATGTCTTTTTCTTAAATTTAAATACAACTTCCAATGGCCTTGCCAGTGGTTTCTCCTTAAGTGTATTTACCAATCTGAAGAGTTGTAAGTGAGGCACACTGATTCATTGTTTTCATTAGTTGGGTGGCAATCCAGGGTGACGGCAGGCACACGGGCTGGAAATCTTGTTCAAATTCAGGTGCCGACAGAACCAAGAGGAAACTGGAAACCAGAGAGGAAAACAACAGCTCAGCCAGAGCTGAGTCCATGGAGAGGTTTGCTCACCTCCCGTTGTATGCAACCTTGGTTCACTCTTCTTTTTTTTTTTTTTTTTTTTTTAATTTCCACATTAGGTGTACCTTCCTCTCAAAGTGCACGCGCGCGCACACACACACACACACACACACACACACACACACACAGATGGGAAAGGCAGAATTATAGAGTTCCGCCCTTCTCAAACTTTGTGGTCTCGAGATTCATGTACACTCTTCCCAGATCCAGGAGCCCAAAGGTGTTGTGTTTCTGTGGGCGATATCTATCAGTGTTTGTCATATGAGCAATTAAACCTGGAAATAAAAGTTTTTAAACGCAAGAGGGCCCAAGCACACATTGCATCGGCTGACAGAGTGGTAATGGAGCCACTGGGGAAACCCACCGTAAGCTCGTGACAGAGTGGTGGTGCAAAAGGCAAATAACGTTTTGAATTACTGCAAAGACGGTTTGAGCTCATAGACCTCCTCATAGGTCTCAGGCATCCCCGTGGGTCTCTGGACCACGCTGTCAGGGTAGCTGGTGCTCCAGAGAAGAGCAGAGATTCCTGGAGCTGTACTGCTGCGGCTTCGCTGCTGCCGAAGCATTGAACTTCCTGGGCCTTGATTTCTTCTCCTGCAAATGGGTTCACACTTGCACAGCATGGAAAGCACTAGAGCCTGTCAAATGCAGAGTAGGGAGGGCATGAATACTTGCCATTTTTGTGTCACCCGCCATATTGAGAGGTAACAGGTAGGGAAGTAGAGTTGTTTGAAACACTTACACGTTTCGTGTCCATCTGGGCTCAGAGAATCATCCCTATGAGGGCTGAAGGGGCTTCTAAGAGCTTCTACTCCAGTCAAACTATTCTTCTTCCCCTCTAATGACAGAAAACTTGGCAGGAGTAGCTCATCAAAAGTCTTTTCTTACAGAAAACTAAAACTCTCACCCCTTATTTTATTTACTCTCTGGCCCTGGTTCTTTCCCTTGGAATAAATCTGATTAGTTCCATGACCAGTGCACACTGAGCGTTCAGATAGTTTCGTTAAGTACATTTTTCTCTCATGGTTCACGATGTTAAATTCGTCGGTACGCTCTGCTTTCACAGTATCTTTATATTTTTAAAATATTTATTTATTTATTTGGCCGTGCCAGGTCTTTAGTCACGGTATGCAGACTTCTTAGTTGTGACCCGCGAACTCTTAGTTGCGGCACGCATGTGGGCTCTAGCTCCCCAACCAGGGATCGCACCCGGGCCCCCCGCGTTGGGGGCACAGAGTGTTACCCACTGGACCACCAGGGAAGGCCCTGCTTTCACACTCTCTTTAACTGGTTTTCCACCTCTCTGGGAAGAGCCAAGGGAAGGGAGAAGTTCAGAGGCAAAGAGGAAGACCCCCGAAGGGTGGTCTTGCTGCCGGCACCTCGTACCCACCCCGATCTGAGGCTGATGGGGGTCGTCCTGTGTTTCTCCCACGTGCCCATTGAGGAAGGAAGCGGCCTCCCTCCTAAGCTGACCCAAACATTCTGTGCATGAGCCAGTGTCATCAGGGGAGCCCATTCTGACTATTGAAGGTTCTTGCAATGGAGCTCACCTGTCGACGGTGCAACTCAACCCAATGATACTATGTCTGGGTTTTGGTCCAAGGCTCTGCAAGATGTCATTGTCCTCCAAGAGGCAGCACAGATGAGCAAACAGCAGTCTGCTTCCAGATTGCTCATGGGAATAACATGATCTCACAATATACTATTTAGGTCATGTCACCCACCAGGTCTAGAAGACGTCCTCGTGTGTCTGCCCTGGAGACGTTGACCATCGAAAGGGATGGTTCTCAGCTGGGGTGACTGTCCCTCCCAGGGGCCGTTTATCAATGTCTAGAGACGTTTTCGATTGTTTTGACTCGGGATGTTGCTGGCATCTAGTGGATGGAGGCCAGGGTTGCTGCTAAACATCCTACAATGCACAGGATGCCACCCTCCAGCAAGGAGTGATCTGGCCCAATATGTTGGCAGTGCTGCGGTTGAGAATTCTGCTCAAAAGCTTATTATTGCTCTTTTATGGAAAAGGTCATTATCTATATAATGAAAACCTCATCAAAACCTTTCAATAAGGGCATCTGGATAATATCCTCATATTTATCTATATCCACCTATAAATCGGATACATAGGTATCTACTCTTTAGAAGACAGCCTAACTCTCTCCCACTAAGATTGGTGGAAATCAGCTTCCCTGATTTCTTGCTTAAGCAATATTAAATTTACATTTCCCAGGTGAATAAACACATTCAGAGAGTTGGACCCAGGCTATATGACAATCACTTAATTAGGTTCCCTCACATTTTTCCACATTTTTCATTGAACGAGAGGAGTTTTGTTCAGAAGACCCCTCTCCTTCACGTACAGCCTCGTAATTCTCAAGAAGCAAGTGCTGTTCCCGATCAATCCTAGCTTGGTGAGAAATGAAAAGCCCTTCGACGCAGGGTTTCTGCTTGGGTAAAAAGAGGGGCAGTCCCAGGTTTACACACAGAGCTTTTCACTTTGCAGCTTCTCAGTGCCGCCACGAGAATTCTCTAATTCAGCCCCGTGGTGTGCCTATATGAGATTCCTCTGGGCAGTGAATCTTTCCTTCATACCTACCGAGGCCATCACCCCAGGATATGCAGAAAAATCTTTCCCCCTGCGTCTCCAAGTAAGCTGATTCTGGACATAAATGGAGGGCAGTCTTTCTTTGTGATATAAAACATAGGCAACAAAAATATAATACCTGAACACATTAATTCATTAAAGTGAAAACCTGTCAGCCTCATCTTTGCAAGCAGATAGAGTATTACCATAGTGAGTCTATGACCATGCTCCCTCTTAATAAAGATTGGCATGCCCAATTCTCCTATTCCATAATGAAAATTCGATTTCATTTCTTTTTTCCAAGTTTGGAAAAGAAATCCAAATGCTTGGTCTCACTTATGTCTGATGAAGGCAAGGGGAGCGACTTGGTTCTCCCACTTCATTTTGCTGACATCTAGCTGGGTGAGCACAAAAGACTGCTTCCATAGAAGCACTACAGATAAGACAGCAAGCTGTACCCACTTCAGCTCCATTTTGCAGAATAAAAGTCGAGACTCTTCACGTACGTGTGACTTCGTATAATTGATCTTGCTTTCTATTCACATATGGCAGAATGTTTGATGTTTATGGGTGGAAACACTTTTAATTATGAAAGAGACTTTCTGGGTACTTGGGATTCCCTTTAATTTATCAAAGATCTATGTGCTTTCTTCTAAAACTGCTTCCTTTCCTATTCTACAGTGAAAAAAAAAATCACCTTATTTTTTTGTTTATTTGTTTGACATCTTTTTTGGAGTATAATTGCTTTACAATGTTGTGTTAGTTTCTGCTGTATAACAAAGTGAATCAGCTATACATATACATACATCCCCATATACCCTCCCTCTTGCGTCTCCCTCCCACCCTTCCTATCCCACCCCTCTAGGTGGTCACAGAGCACCGAGCTGACCTCCCTGTGCTATGTGGTTGCTTCCCACGAGCTATCTGTTTGACATTTGGTCGTGTATCTATGTCCATGCCACTCTCTCACTTCGTCCCAGCTTACCCTTCACCCTGACCCCGTGTCCTCAAGTCCATTCTCTACGTCTGTATCTTGACTCCTGTCCTGCCCCTAGGTTCATCAGAACCATTTTTTTTTAGATTCTATATATATGTGTTAGCATACGGTATTTGCTTTTCTCTTTCAAACCCAGTTCACTCTGCACGACAGACTCTAGGTCCATCCACCTCACTACAAATAACTCAATTTCATTTCTTCTTATGGCTGAGTCATAGTCCGTTGTATATATGTGCCACATCTTCTTTATCCATTCCTCTGTCAGTGGACGCTGAGGTTGCCCCCCTGAATCACCTTATTTTGAACATGGCAGCAAGTAACTCACCTTGTGCCCCAAGTTACCCTCTGTTTCAGTCCCCCAAGCCTTTCCCTTCTGCTGTGATCCCCGAACCCTCCCCAGAGTGTGCCAGGCACAGGTGGGTCTGAGGGACATCCCCAAGTGCGTGGGTCACTGACTCAGCTGAGAGAGAGAGAGAGCACGTTCGTGGGGGGATGAGGTCACCGTCCCCCCCAAAAGTTCCTCAAACATGTTCTTTTCAGTTACGTGAAAGTCATCTCCATGCTATTGAATTTGACCTGAACTTCAGACATGACTCTCCTTGACACTGAATTGTTACTATCCCCTCGGTTGTCATGAGTCAGGAACCCAAAGAGAATCATCTCACTTTCCAAGTTAAAGACAATCTCAAATGAGCACATTTTTCACAGAATCAAGCAGACACCAGGGGGAAAAAGCATCCAATTTTGTAGCCGTGGCTGTTCTGCAAACTTGCTATGAAAAGTTGAATTTGTTTACAGAAAGGGCCAATCAGACAATTCCCAGAGGGAAGCAGCGATGCTTTGCATCACTTTGAAAGTGTATGGGCCCTTCTGCCACGAATCGTGATGTTGTACAGACATTTCCGCCCCAGCCATCCCAAGTATTTTGATAGCTCAGACACCATTTAAAAGTTTAGCTCAATAGAGCCACTTTCCATTTTTCACGGCAGAAATGAGCCTCTTTTTGACAAGCCGTATTTCTCCAGCACTGTTCAACAGTGGTTTCCATCGCTGTGTGATTTATCGCCGGCTTCCAGGAAAGAGTGCGTTAGGTATAGGATGTAAAAAAAAAAAAAAAAATGCGATCTGTCTCTGCATTGCAAGAAAGAAGTTTGCAGAACAGACTTTGCTTCCCTCCTTAAAAAAAGAGACAAGAGTCCGCCCGCCGATGCAGGGGACGCGGGTTCGTGCCCCGGTCCGGGAGGATCCCGCGTGCCGCGGAGCGGCTGGGCCCGTGAGCCACGGCCGCTGAGCCTGCGCGTCCGGAGCCTGTGCTCCGCAACGGGAGAGGCCACAGCAGTGAGAGGCCCGCGTACCGCAAAAAAAAAAGAGCCAAATCTTACGCTTGGAAGTCAGAAGAAAAGTCTATGAGATTTACAGTGTTCTTGTCGTCATTAACTCCCCCGTTGTAGGATCAGGCCCAGTTCAGTTATGAAATACTAATCTTAAGAAAACAGTTCTGTCTCCTGCGTTCTTAAGTGCTGAGATTTGTGGGTTTATGATGAAAAACAGCTTCGAGAAATGAGCTAGACATTGAGTCAGAGAAACGGAGATTCATTCTCACCGTCGAGCCATCGTGGAAGGGCCTTGTCTCCACGTGGAGCTAAAGGTGGTGGAGAGGGGTCAGGCCCATCTGCCCCATGTCCCACCTTCAGGGTTTTCACCATTGGGGGCTATTTATGCTCGGGTCCCCCTCTCTGCTCCTCTCCCCTCATCCCTTGCTTCCTTTCCACCTGCTTAGGCTCTCCTCATCTTAAGGACTGAGTTTTTCTTGAAATTCACAATATCTGCCATTTCAGGATAGAACTCGTATTCAGAGAACACACTGCTTCTGGGTAGAATCATCTCTCTACCTTGTTGCTCTCATGGCGAATGAGAATCAGGCTTGAAAGTGAGCCAGTTCTGCCTTTTGTTCTTATTTCTAACTTACAATAATAGAATATTTTCAGTTCTGTGGACTTGTGTGGAGTGCATGATTAATAACTAAGGTGGGACCAGAGAATCAGTCAGCAGTAATTACATGATGGGATTTTTAGCGACACCGAAATAAACCACAGAGAAAAAAGGAAAAAAAAAAAACAAAAAAACCCTCAAGGGATGTAGGACCCCTCAAGAGTGCTTACCCACATTATATAACCAAGTTAAAGTTCCGGTTTCTTAATTCCTCATAGTAGGAGGGGCCAGGGATGGAGTGTTTTGGTTTTTTAAAAAATTTTTTCTTGGAGTCTAGTTGATTTACAGTGTTGTGTTAGTTCCAGGTGTACAGCAAAGTGAATCAGTTATACATATATATATATATATATCCACTCTTTTTCAGATTCTTTTCCCACATAGGTCATTATAGAGTATTGAGTAGAGTTCCCTGTGCTCTACAGTAGGTCCTTATTAGCTATCTATTTTATATACAATAGTGTGTATATGTCAATCCCAGTCTCCCAGTTTATCCCCCACCCTTACCCGCTGGTAAACATAAGTTTGTTTTCTACATCTGTGACTCTGTTTCTATTTTGTAGATAAGTTCATTTGTACCCTTTTTTTAGATTCCACATACAAGCGACATCATATGATATTTGTGTTGGAATGTTTTTTTTGTTTGTTTTTTTTTTTTTTGCGGTACGCGGGCCTCTCACTGCTGTGGCCTCTCCCGTTGCGGAGCACAGGCTCCGGACGCGCGGGCTCAGCGGCCACGGCTCACGGGCCCAGCCGCTCCACGGCACGTGGGATCCTCCCGGACCGGGGCACGAACCCGCGTCCCCCACATCGGCAGGCGGACTCCCAACCACTGCGCCACCAGGGAAGCCCTGTGTTGGAATGTTTTTAATCAGACAAAGAAAACCCTCAAGTTCAACAGTCTCCCTCTTTCCAAGTCGCTTTCTGCCCCCCCGGTTTCGGTGGCCGTGACCTCATGGTCATCAACGACTTCAGTTTCTCTAGTGGCTGTTAATGTATGTTTCACTCAGCACAAAATTATAGGCTTTTTTCCTTTATGTAACATCCAAATAGTCTTAATTTTGCTCCTCATCAGTTGTATACAGTTATCGCCTACGGTCTGGAAAGTTCCCCTTCTTGGCCTAGTTATAGAAGAGATGTATTTACCTTTGAGAACATGAACATATGTGTAATGTGTATATGTGATATGTAAATGCATGTGAGTACATTTACATCTTCGGGGTATTTAATATCATCATTATTATTTACAAATCACGTCCCTGGGACTTAGAACTTCATTTGCGTTGAAGCCCATCCAATCTAAATTGCCCCGTGCTGTATGTTATCTTTTTCAAAAACCCAGATTGTCAGAAATCCTTATTTTCGGTAGATCCGTAGCTTGTGAATACACCGTTTGCCAAGGCAATAGGCAGAAACCTCGATAGCAGGGGAAGGCGGTGGAAAGCACGGACGCCCAGTCAGCTGCGTTTCAATCCCACTGGCTCTTAGGACACACGTGGAGTTGGGTGAATCACTCCATTTCTCCATCCCCTCATCCTGGAATGTCACTGGTCACAACTCACGGTGCCGCTTGGAGTATGAAATGAGTTCATGCGCGAGCAGAGCCGACTTCCCTGCGTTGCCTACGGCACCCGGTGTGGGTCAGTTAGTGTCCCGGGTTGGTTACTTCATTACCATGTCGTAGCTCTATCAAGCCCCCATTTGCCGGAAGGACGGCGCCGACATCGGGATGTTTTAGCCCAAGGCTGAAACGTCAGGGGGCCCCCTGATGCCCCCCTGCTTTAACCCCCAGGATCATCGATGGACGTGACCTGATGCCCCTGCTTCAAGGGAGAAGCCGTCGTTCGGATCACGAGTTTCTCTTCCACTACTGCAACTTCTACCTGAACGCCGTGCGCTGGCACCCAGAGAACAGTGAGTAGACGCCTCCTTCTCTCCACGCCTGCAGGGCCGTGTGCAGTAGAAAAATTGCAAGAGGGCGTTGCTCTCACGAGACGCCCGAAAGATGTTCAGTTTTGCTTTCTCCGTCCGCCTCCTCGTCCCTTCTTCTCTTACGCCCCCCTCCGGTCCCCTGGTTGTCCAGGTAGGGCGTCACACGCTGCCGTGACATGTGCTTGCAGCTCCCTCAACCTGGGGGCACTTCCTTTCTTCTCCCTTCCTGGCGAATGCTCATCCATCCGCCCCAACACCCCTGAAAGCCGTCTGTCTTCTCTGCCTGCTGTCCTGCAGCTTTTGCACTGGCACCAAGTGCCTTTGAGATGTTTACCCGACCTTCTCTCCCGAGCCTCGAAGGTAGGGGTCGTGATTCATCGACCTGTGTTTGGTCGCGGGTCGTGTGTATTTGCTGGATGTAGATATTTAAGACAGAGTTCAGACGCTTTGATGTTATCATGGTTCCCAAACCCAGGTGTGTTTTAAATTGTGCGCTGTATCAGTGACGGGGCCTTCTTTGGGTTTTCCAACAGCGGATACAGGGGGTGCGTTTCTAAAGAGCATAAAGGACCAAGTGAAACCAAGTGAGAATCGTCGGTGTAGTGATAGGTTCACGTCTGGGTTTCAAGTGTTTAAACTTAGAATTACAGTAAGGCTCACATCGCTGAGAGGCCTAGGGGTCTGTGGGAATCCAGCAACTGTTATACCCCTGCTGTATATCCCAGAGGTAGATGCTGGTATTGGACTTGGAGTTTCCTCCTCAGTGGGAAAATGAAACTCCCCGCTTCTCCAGTCCATTTTGGGATTCTGCTCCCAGAGGCGAGATTCTCCGAGCCGCTTGTTTCTCCCCTGCAGCTGGTGACTTTGTAAAAACTCAGGTGACTCTGATACTGGATTTCAATGTACCCCTCACCCCATCCTGCTCACCCAGCCAGTGTACCAAAGACATCATTTAAAGAGCAGCTGCTCCATTATTCTTAGCGTGGAAAATTATAACCCTTCCGTTACCCAGAGAGATCACACCAGGTTTACCCTTCAACGTTTATACTTTAAATCTGGACGGCTCCCTTGAGATAGCTTCTGGAAGACCGATATGGCAAAGCCAGGGGCGCACGATTCTAGGCCCGGAGGGATCCTATTTACGTATCTCGTCTATGTGTCCGTCATTCTGAACACCCATAGGGATGCTGTCTCTTTTTAGGATTATTGGCAGCATTTAGATCTGAGCCATCTCATCATAAATGAGAGATGTGGTCCTCGCCACTTCCTTTTATACGGAGCCTGCGAGAAGCGTAAAGAACAAAGTCTCGGGGACTCTTGGCTGTTCAAAGAAGGATGATATCACGTCCTGAGCCTTGCAGAATTGCATTTAAATAAAGCCAACCCCCTCGAGTTAGAGGAACCGGAAGAAACATATTGGATCTGGGGCTGGAGAAGCACATTATGTGGGGGAGTAAACAGAAAAGGGACAGGAAGAGGCAGAAAATAGGAGTAAGTGAGAAAAACAAGACCCAGATTCTGATAGGCAGCTGGCCTGGGGATAAAACTTGCTTCTAAGACACACACAAGTGACATTTTCTCTGATGCGGTTCCTTACTGTCTTCTGTCTTGAAGCGGCAGCACATGAGGAAAAATGACCGTGTTTCCACACCGGAATCATCCATCTAGCTAAAAGGTCTCAGGAAACCATGGGTTCTATGAATCGTCTCATCTGCTTTTCAGATTGTGCCTGAAACTCAGTAACAATGGTTGCTGCCTTGGCTGTCACACATGGCTCCATGGCCGTTTGCTCAGTATTTCATCGGTTCATTTGTTCTACCCGTATTTATTGAGCACCTACTAGGTGGCACCTTCTAGGCCCGGCTGCACGCCTGTCAGTGAGCAAAAGAGACCAAATTCTCTACCAGGGAGTTGCTTACCTCTTAGCTCAGGACGGGCTGCCGGCTGTGCAAACAGCTGGGAATGCACAGGTATGTAAGGAAGTCACCCGCGTGTGTGGAGTTACCTGTCACCTAGAGAGTAAAGAAAGTAAACTAGTACTAGTTAGAGGAGATGACTGACATCATCTCAGATCTGTGCTGGTAGGAGTTTATGATGATCACTACACGGGAGACACTTCCCATAAGTGTCAGCGGTAAGAGGGCTGCCTCTTGACCTTCAGATACTTTGCTAGAAAAGAAGAGAGACATTTAGGATCAGGGTTTAGAAATGCAGCGTCAGGGCAGCAGTGAGCTGGGTGGCTCAGGAATCTTGCCAGCTTGTTGGGAAAGCGTTGCTACCTGGAAGTCAGCCAGGCGGCAGCACTGACACCCCGGCAACTGACAGACACAGCAAACGCACGCCCTGTTCCTCGCTCAGAAAGCACAAGCTTACCAGCAGTAAGTACACTGGTACCCGTAAACTAGAATTGAGTGGTGGTGTGGTTAAGATCCAGTCCCCATTGGCCTTGATTAGTTGGACGCCTCCATGTTACAATTCCCAACTGGTTACTCATTTTTCCCAAAACTTAGAGCTGGAATGCTGTTTCCACCCTTTTAAAACACGAACCCCTTTCAGCTTTTATATACAGCGTCTCCTCTATAATTGAATAATTCTCTAATGATAATGTTTCTGTAATTTCGTTGTCTCAGCAAATTGAATGGCCTAACTTAATCATCTCATATCCTTACGCCCATTGCATTTTAGAAAAACTCATGAAAGCATTATTAGGACACCAGTAACTTTTCTTGCATTACAATGGGAATTGTGAGTTTAAATTTACTGTTCCGCGTGTATTCAGAAAGTTTGGCTCTAAGTTTTGACCTATGAAGCCGTGTTAGTAAAAATTCAATGTAATGACAGCTTGGTTTTTATGGTAAAATTTATCTTAAAAGACTGGTAGATAGTTAGCTCTGAGAGTCTGCTGCAGATTTTTGAGCGGATGAATATAAGTCTGTAAACTAAATGCTCGCATTCGTGTGAGAGTTTCCAGACCAGCTGGTCGTTCAAAAATCCGTGGGATGTGGTTATGCTGATGTGGAATCCAAGGAGCCCCATAAATCCTGCTAGCTTTTCAATTCAAGTTTGTTGGAAACTTCTCTCCTGTGACAGTTTTTTAAAGCATCATTTGAAAAACCTCAATAGTACACCTGAAACGTACATTGTTTGTAGAAAAACGATAAACAATTTTGACTTTTAAGACTTCAAAATAATTTTTAAAAATCTTAAATCAGGGCTTCCCTGGTGGCGCAGTGCTTGAGAATCCGCCTGCCGATGCAGGGGACACGGGTTCGTGCCCCGGTCTGGGAAGATCCCACATGCCGCGGAGCGGCTGGGCCCGTGAGCCATGGCCGCTGAGCCTGAGCGTCCGGAGCCTGTGCTCCACAACAGGAGAGGCCACAACAGTGAGGCCCACATACCACAAAAAAAAAAAAAAAAAAAAAAAAAAAAATCTTAAATCACAACAAAAAGCAGTAGGAAATTATAATTCATTCCACAGAAATTTGTTTATATCTAGCTCTTTTAAAGGTGCCTTTTTTTTGAAAATAGGAGATGAGTGAGGTTTAAAATTGCGACAGCATTACAAATAGTAATTGAGGAAAACTATAATTGAGGAAAAAATAGTAATTGAGGAAAATGCTTGCTTTTGTTCACTAAGATATTCACCCAGTTAAAAAATTAATTTTGCCTCTAAAATGCACTTAAGAAAAGAGAGAAGATTCTAATTACAGCTGCCTATGTCTCAGGAGTTGATTGGTGTAAGAAAGGCTGTGCTTAGCTTTTGTCTTTATTAATGACTTCAGTTTGTGTTGGTGGTCTGATTGTCCTTTGTCTGATTATCGTAAGTTAAACCTGAAGGGTCAGAAACAACAAATCGAGGGCTGAAGCTGAACTCACGGGGGCTGTGGCATTTTCAAATGAAAGCTGCAGAGAACTTTCCTGTACTCCGGCTTACCTTAAGAAGGAGAAGCCCTCGCCCAACCAGAACTTTTGTTGCAATTAAAGAAAAAGCACATATACGTAAATCACTTCAAGGATATGTTTCAAGTCTTAGGATTTCCTTTTCCTTTTGGATGAAAATCTCGACCAAAGGCTGCATTCCCAACAGCTCTTGACCTTTGCGATATTCACCCACTAATTCCTTCACCTGCCTTCTCAGCCCGGTATCGCGGGACGTGTGTGCGTGTAACTGCAGAAACGCAGGGTGATGTGTCCCAGGGTGGACGGAATCTGCTTTGCCCACAACCTAAGAGAAGGTGTGATGGTGATATAGGAGGAAGGAGAAGGTTTCCCGGAAATTGTGTTCAATGTTTATTCAATTTGTTTTATCTCATTATCACTCAGACTCTCCAGTAACGGGCCTATCGTCCCAACCATTCATTTCCTTTAATGGAAAAACACTGTCATAAATGGATTTTTTTTTGTTTTCTTCCACTTGGTCTATCAAACATGTATTTTTATATGGCACTTCCTATTACCTTATAAATAATATTACACCATTTTTGAAACATACATCTACTTTTTTTTTTATTGGAGTATAGTTGATTTACAATGTTGTGTTGGGCTTCCTTCGTGGCGCAGCGGTTGAGAGTCCACTTGCCGATGCAGGGGACACAGGTTCGCGCCCCGGTCCGGGAAGATCCCACGTGCCGCGGAGCGGCCCGGCCCGTGAGCCGTGGCCGCCGAGCCTGCGCGTCCGGAGCCTGTGCTCCGCAACGGGAGAGGCCACAGCGGTGAGAGGCCCACGTACCGAAAAAAAAAAAAAAAAAAAAAAATTAGAGTTACAATGTTATGTTAATTTTGGCTGTACCGCAAAGTGACTCAGTTATCCATATATGTACATTCTTTTTCATATTCTTTTCCATGATGGTTTATCACAGGATATTGAATATAGTTCCCTGTGCTCTACAGTAGGACCTTGATGTTTATCCATTCTATATGTAATAGTTTGTATCTGCTAATCCCAAACTCTCAATCCATCCGTCCCCCAAATCCCTCCCCCTTGGCTATCACAAGTCTGTTCTCTACAGACATCTAATACTTTTCGACTAAAGTTTTCGCATGTCTGACCTAAGATTTCATTAATTCTTGGACGAAAAACGTGTCAGCCATGACTTCTGTTCATTTGTCGCAATGCAGCCTTGCTTCCTTACAGAGACAAAATACATCAAAATGGGAGTTTCTTTCTCGAACGCCAAAAGCACAGTGTTTCTGAACGAGTCCTCCAGTGTTAGCTCAGCACCCAGCCTATTCGCAACTACCATTGGCCACTTCTTCTGCCCTTTTCCCCCTGACTTACTCGTTCCTTCTGATTTTCTGCAATATTTTGCACATCTCTCTTCTTCGATGTCAGCATGGGGCATGTGTCAGTTCTCATGGTATTCCTGCTTGCTTCTAACTCCGTCCTGATTTGCTTCTATCTGCTAGCAGACCTGGGCATTTTCTATGGGTACATGTTCGTTCTAACCAAGGCATGTTGTAGTGAATATCTGTATTAAGTATTTATATTAGGTATTCATATTTATATTAAATATTTGTGTCTTCCTCACCTTGGGATCTTCTGTCCACAAGTGTTTTGTAGGTGGTTTAAGGCTTTTCCCTCTGTTAATCTCTTATTCTAGAAACACGTCATCTTTTTTATGTGACCACCGCCTGTCTTTTGAAGACATACTTGATAGCAGTACGCTGCACCCTTACGTTTATTCTATTATCTCCTGTCTAGCAGACGCTCTGCTATGCTCTTTGCATATGGTGCCTCTTTTCATCCTCCTTATTAAAAGTGATTTTGATTATATTCGTATTAGATTTGGCCGTAACGGAAACAAAAAGTCACAGTAGCTTATATCAGAGGGAGGTTTCTGTCTTCATCTCGGGAGTGAAGCCTAGCGGTAGGTGGTGAAACCACAGGGTTTCAGGGATGTAGACTCCAGGCTCCGTCCCGCCACCTGGAAGATGCAGCAGCTTCCTCTGCGTGGAGAAGGCTGACAGTGTCCAGCTACGGGCAGCAGGAGGGAGCAGTGGATGGAAAGGATGAGGGGAAAAGGGTGCACGTCCGATATCTCCCAAGGAAGATGCTCCCCGGGCCAGAAGTTGGTCACCTGTGCACACCTGGTGTCAGAGGAGGCCGGACAGTGTAGCTTTCATTATGGGTGTCTGTGTGCCCTGGGGACACCCCACAGCTGAGGCCTGAAGATAGTTATCAGTCTCTCTACCAAAGTTATTTACAGATGAGGACGAAGAGGTGTCAGAGGCCACAGAATAGGCGTGCAGTAGTAACCAGAGTTGACTGCAAAGTTGGATGCTAAACCAGCACTGGCTACTTTGAGAGTCTGCCCTGTGGTAAACTGGAACTCCTTCCCCCAAGACCATCAGTTCTTTTATTCACGCTCACAAAGAGGATTCTCCTTCCTCCCTGTTGTCTCTCTGGCCATCTCCACAGCCCCATGGACTGTCGGTGGAATCATTCGTGCCCTCTCATTCCCTAAGTCCACCCGTCATCCTTGGGGACCTCAGCTCTGGTCTCCCCTGGATGAACTCTGACCCTGATCCACGCCCTCCCGCTGCCGCCACGTCCACCCTGCACATGCCTCTGTGCACACGCTTTCTTGAAGGCAGAGGTGACGTGGAGGCACCCCCAGAAATCTCTGACTTCCTGGCTCATTTAGCTGCCGTGACCCAATGTCACCAAGCAGCCTGGATCTCTGGCTGGCTGGAGGCGGTGCTGGCACTGAGCGATTTTAGGCAGGACGCCCCCAGTGGCTCTGGAGGAGAGACACACAGAACGCACCGGGCTTCCTGTCTGTGCCCATGCCGGCTTTCGTGGTGGCAGCTGGCTTCTTCCCTCTCTTTCGGTGTCTTCCTGCCCATTCCGTCGGCCCATTCGTCATTCATTTACCCAGCACATTTTTATTGAGCATCTGTTCTACGTAAGGCCTCGGACGCTGGCAGTTCATAGATACGTTCCCTCTTCTATGTAAGGCTCCAGGTACTGGGCGTTTAACACACGTGGGAGATAACAGTTCTTCTGTTCAGAGAGCGAGGAACCTAGAAAGAAATGGAGTCCACAGACGGTGGTAGCCCTTCAGGGCTGAATGCACGGTAGAAACTGCTGAGAGGCGCCAGGAAACAGGGGTAACTTCTGGCTGGAGACCTGGACAGGCTTACGGAGGAGGAGTTGTCGGACCTTGAACGACGGACAGGATTTCAACACACGGAGATAGCGGGGAGTGCGAGACTTTAGCACGCCCTGTGTACCCACTCAGTACAGGATTCATATTTCCGTCCCCCAAAATGCAAAAACAAACGCTTAGTCAAAGGGAGTGTCTTGCTTTTGGGCCCTCAGGCATCGCTCGTGGAGCTAGGGTTCCTCTAAATCTGAATTTAAAAAAACAGGTGCTCTGGGTCCCAGCCCTTACCTGCTTCCTCTTCCTTCTCCGTGTTTTTGTATCTTGAGTCTCAGTGCAACCAGTGCAGGAAGCTGGCAGAACTGGGTCTGTAATCCATGAGCCCAGTGCTGGGTCGTTGGGGGTCTGGGCTACAGAGAGTGGGTGGACACGAGTCTCGGGGGTCAAGAACAAGAGCCCTTGGGTCCGCACTTCTCTGGGAGCGTGTGTGAAGAGCCTGGTGCCCTAGGTGGCTCCCTGTGGGCCCACATCCTAGGATCTTTGGGTCTAAGACAAGAATGTGGCATTGATGTCAGGTGGCTGGCTCAGGACAGGGGAACACGGTTGGGGGGCATCGTGGAAGCAAGGTGGTCGCCGTGAGCTTGAGGACCTTGGGGTGGATTTTCAGGCATCTGTCCAGGAGATGAGACCAACATCAGCAAGGCGGCAAGCTGGGGGTCCCAGGGGGCTGGTGAGGGCCGCTCACGGTGGGAAAACACAGCAGTCTTTGAAACACTTCTTGAACGGCTCCAAGATGGCGCCATGTAGTGGGAAACACTGCTAATACCCAAAACCCCAAATGACTCTGGGTGGATTCTGTATGTACGCAGAATCCTCCAAGCATCCAAAATAAATCTTGCCAAGACTAGCTGTTCAACAGCATTCATCAAAGGATATCTAGGGCTTCCCTGGTGGCGCAGTGGTTGAGAGTCCGCCTGCCGATGCAGGGGACGCGGGTTCATGCCCCGGTCCGGGAGGATCCCACGTGCCGCGGAGCGGCTGGGCCCGTGAGCCGTGGCCGCTGGGCCTGCGCGTCCGGAGCCTGTGCTCCGCAACGGGAGGGGCCGCAGCAGTGAGAGGCCCGCGTACCGCAGAAAAAAAAAAAAAAAAAAAAAAAAAGGATATCTAAATCTGAGTGATAAATTAAGAGCCAATGTGTTGAAGCCATTTAAATTTTGTTGTCCATATTCTTTAAGAATCCATGGGGGGGGGGCAGGGAAAGGTGTCTTAAGACTTGTATTACAGTGGCAACAGGTTTAAGAGCATAAAGAAACTAGTGTTTTTATCTTAGATTGAGGGCAGCTTTATATTCAAGGCAGAGGTGGTTACTAGTACGCACCTGGCATTGTTCTGAGGGCTTTACACGCGGAGATGGATTGTTAACCCCCAAAGCAAAGCCCCGAGGCCAGCACTATTATTATCCTCACTTCTCAGAAAAGCAGCTGCGGCCCTGAGAGGTTAACCGCCCCGCCCAGCGTCCCACAGCTAGGAAATCACAAAGCTGGGATTGGAACCCGCTCTGTCAGAGCCATCAGAAAGGGAAGGAGAGTCCAAGCGGATCGTAGTCAACTAGCCACCAAGACAGGAAACACCTCTGAAGCTCAGAGACAAAGGATGTCTCCCCTTGACGCTGGTCATGGCTCCAGACCGATGAGAATCCTCGCACGAAGGGAAAAGCACTTTGCAAAAGCGGACTGGTATCCGTTAGGCAGAGCTAAGCATCTGATATCTGCGGAAGGTGGTCCCAGTGCCACGTGGACAGAAAAAAACGGGCTTTGCGTTCTCTCTGTTTCTGTTCTTGGGGACCCTGTGTGCTCAGGCTTGGGGTTTCTCTGTCAGTGGACCTCTGAACCTTTTCTGGTGGCTGAGCCCCTGGAAGTGATCAAAATCGCAACAGCTGTTCCTGTCCTGGGCTCTCACACCCCTCAGATCCCTGAGAAATCCCGGGAACCCACTGCTTATTTTAATTTGGGTGAAATAGCTGTTTTAGGATTACACTTGGAAGGTGACGAGTTCAGGGTCTAGGTTAGGAGTCAGGTTTTTCTTTTAAACTCTATTTGCCTTTTTGTCAAAGGACTGTAAACTTTCTTTTCTCATGAATCCACTCCGTTTTTTTCCAGTGGTGATTTTGCATAAGAATCGGTTTCATAGCTAGGTAGTGATCTCCACAGCATTTCCCATGGCCTTGACAAAGCAGCCCTGTAACTGTATGTCACTGACATCTTTGTCCTCTAATAGTCACAATTATTTCTCTTAAATTTTGGAGCATATTTTAAACCTAAGTCGAATTATCGTTCCCATCACTACTTAGACTATTTTTTTGAAAAAAATGTTCCATTTAATTTTCCTGCATTCTCCCTAGAAAATGTAATAATTGCTTCCTCTGGTCAGTGGGCCTCACTTGTAAGAAAGATTCAGATCCCGTGGTGGTCAAAATATTTATCTGTGACAGAGGTGAGACAGAAGCAACCTTTGTTCAGAGTGGACTGGAATTTTAACAATAGGGAAAAAACTTTTTTAACTCAACATTTTTTTAGTAGTATATGGAGAAATCCAGGGTGAAATACATTATTAAAATAATTTTGGTAAACAGGAATAAATATACCTATTAGAAGTATAAGGTGACACCAGGTGCCTCCTGTTTTATCACGTGATCTACTGATTTACTTTTTTTCTGTTGAAATGACACCCTTGACAATGTCGATTTCCTGGGTGTTTGGTGAGCAACAGAACAGAGCCCTGAAGTAAGGCTTCGTGTCTTATACACCTACATGCAATAAAATGCAGCCCAGTTTCTTTCATGTGAGCAACTCCTAAGTGGTCTAAGCAAATAATACAGAGAATACGCAATGTATCTTTTTTTTTTTTTTTTTCTTTTAATGCGGTACGCAGGCCTCTCACCGCTGTGGCCTCTCCCGCTGCGGAGCACAGGCTCCGGACGCACAGGCTCAGCGGCCACGGCTCACGGGCCCAGCCGCTCCGCGGCACGTGGGATCCTCCCGGACCGGGGCACGAACCCGCGTCCCCTGCATCGGCAGGCGGACTCTCAACCACTGCGCCACCAGGGAAGCCCCGCAATGTATCTTTTTATAAAAAGTTTTAAAAGTCCAAATTGCGCTATAAAAAGGCAAACACCCCTACAGCTTACCCAACGAAACTTCAGAAAAATTAATTCTTCCTTTTGCACCTGTCCGAGCCACACTGCCAGACCACGGCTGCTCCCGGTCAGGATGCTTGAGGTTTATTTGCCGACTGGTCCTTAAAACTGCCCGCCCGTCTGTTCACACGTGGGCAGGACAGAGCACAGGTGGCTAGTGACGGAATCTACGTGCACGGCTTTCAAAAGCAAGCGGGTAGCGCAGGCCCTTAAATGAATTTGTTCCGGGAGCCTGTACTCTTCTTGGGGTCTTAAGCGCACCAAGACTTGACCCGGATGTCAAGTTCAAAACAGCCACCAGGTTTGCAGCTTTGGGGCCAGAGCAGAAGAGGCTTGCTTCCCCACGCCTCTGTCTGTAACAGCCCCGGCCCCGCTGACCCTGACGGAGGACAGATTCTAAGTGGCTGCAGCTTCTCGCTGCCGAAAAGGCTTCTGAAGGAGATCTAGGGGTCAAGGGGAATGAGACGGCGGGGCCGGGGTGGGGGGGAACGGAAAGAATTTGAAGGTAACCCGCTTCCTCTTTACCTTCTGCTGGAGAGGGAAAGCAGGCCCTGGAATTCTTCCTGCAGCCTCGCAGCCTGAATTCATCTTTAGAAGGCAGGTGCCGACCTGTAAGGTGTGTAAAGCGACACAGGCAGTAAGTGTGCCATCTCTCCCAGCATCGACTACGCGACAGACGGGAGGTTCCCCGTTATGGATCTCTTCGGTATATTCATCTAGGCCATATGCACATTGCTTGTCTGTGCTGACCGGTTCTTCCCCAAACCAGGGAGGCTCTGTCACCTTTGAATATGCTTGTCCGAGGTCAGGGCCTGTTTGGGGAGAACGTGGGAACCACGGCAGTTGTCTTCTGTTAATTCCATTCATTTCTTTTGCATTTGGGTCCATGGGCCACTCGATACCTATAACTACAAAATCACCATCTCCATGCAAACAGATGATCGAAGTGAATTAAATAGGCCTGTGATGCTTTCTAGTGGGACAGTCTCTATGGTTTTATATAAGAAAGCTGAAAGGATAAAGCGAAGGACATATTTCCGCTCTGCACCTAATTCTGCTTGGTTCATACGTGTTAACTCTGTTTTGATCTGCCACCTTTTTCTACCCAGGAAACAGTTTTTAGACCTCTGTCAGAGCATGTGTGAATAGTAGTCAGCTTTCAGAAAGTCATAACACTGTAGGATAAACAGGAAATCAAACATTTCACAATTAGTTGTTCGTAAATTAATTTTTTCTAAAAATGTCAATATTGGGTGTTTAATGGAACACAGAAGTTACATTTTTAAAGCTATGTAACCATCGTACTCTGGGGTCAATTTGGAATTTGTAGCACCTTTATGAAGGTATCACATATAGAGCATGGAATTCCGATTCAACCATTTTTAGTAAATGTGTAGAGTTCTACGGCTACAGTCAAATCTAATATCAGAATGTTTTCTTCACCCCCCAAAAGATCATTTCTGTAACCCAGCTGCAATTTCTCCCCATCCTCACTAAATTCTGGATGGGATGCGTCTGGGATTTCTTAAAAGGGAGGAAATCAAATGTTAGCTGAGGTCCTGGCGTGTTTCAGGTGGTTCCTGATGGCTGGATGTACGTGTACGCGTGGGTATGTGTGTATGTGTGTGTCGCGTTTTACCCTCTCACATACATATTAGCATTGAGCTTGCCTCTTCCCTCCACTTTGTTTTCAACAGAAACACAGGCTGCGAAGCTTAGCATCTTGAAGTTGGAGAACAAAGAGGGTCAGAGCTCGGAGCTTAGAATCTGTTAGTCAGTGTCAGTCTGCCGAGTGCCTGCCCCAGCGCAGCTGCAAGCTGTCAGGTTTATGAGACTGAACTGCGACAGTCCTCTTAGAGTTCTCTGCTCAAACAATTAGTAAGCTTTTTTCCTTTCTCACCAGCTTCTCCCAAGAAATTAGGGGTTGGGCTAAAAGATGGAAGAGAGAGAGAGAGAGAGAGAGAGAAAGAAAGAGAGAGGGAGAGAGAGAGAGAGATGGATTAAGGAGGAAATGCCAAAGTTTTAATGTGGTTAAATTTGCCTCCTGACAGCTATTGCATAATCAGCTTCGTCTCTTGTTCTGTCGTGGTGAAACAGCAATGCATGGGTTTTTTTTTTTAGGCTCTGTCTCTTACCCTTTTGAGCCTTAAGCATGAGAAATCCATTCCATGCATAATCGAGTGGTAGGTCCCTGCCTTCTTGCGGCGCACGGCAGGGTGATGGCTGTGCATGTTCTCTTGGGCGGCGGCTCTGATGGCCCTGTCCCCACGAAACCCACTTCTGTCCGTGTCAAACCCAGGTACGTCCATCTGGAAAGCCTTTTTCTTCACACCCAAGTTCTTCCCCGAGGGCGCCAATGGATGCTTTGCCACCCACGTGTGTTTCTGTCACGGGCAATACGTCACCTACCACGACCCGCCTCTGCTCTTTGACATCTCCCAAGACCCCAGGGAGAGACACCCGTTAACTCCGACGTCGCAGCCCCGGTTCCGGGAGATCCTGGAGACCATGCAGCAAGCGGCAGCCCGCCACGCTGAGACCCTGCGGGACGTCCCCAATCAGCTGTCGCTGGGGAACCTTATCTGGAAGCCGTGGCTTCAGATGTGTTGCTCGTCCTCAGGCCTGTCTTGCCAGTGCGACTGGGAGAAGCGGAATGGGACAGGAAGCCGCTAGCCACGTGCGTCTGGGGGCGCCCGGGGCCACCCCAGCTGCCGCATCACAGACGGCCCCGGGGAACGGCCCCGGAGAAGCCACGGCCCTGGCGGCTTCCAGCCCGGCCCTCAGATCCCTCTTCTCTGTCTTCTCACCTGGAGGCTCCATCACAACCCCACATTTACACCCCGGGGAGAAAATCAGGGTTTGCGGTAAACAGAGGCTTGGACATTAGCCACGTCTTCCGAGGCCAAGGTCACATGAACGCGGTAGGCGGGTTTTCCGTGAGTCTGGCCAACACCAGTGCGGACGGGGAGCAGGAAGTTGCACAGGTAGCCTGTTCATCTCTCAGCCAGTGCGTGTGATCCACGACATGAGGCGTCACTTACTCCACAGGCCGATGTGATGCTGTGGCCACTGTGATTCCCCTTATGGCGCATCACGAAAAAGAGAATAAAATTTAAAGAGTGTTTACTAAATCTAACACGTGCAACGTTATAATGAGTAAAAGACCATCTTGACCCGTCATGGATGATGGTAAGTTCTAGTTTGGTTATTGGAAGGCAATTACTGTCAGCATTGTTTGCAATAATATGAAATACTATTCATGATATATATGTTTGTGTATATATATATACAGTTTCTTCAGGAAGTTTACAGTATTTAGAAGCTTATCACTACTTAAGTAAAAACAATAGAGGCTCTCACAGCTGTTTGTGCTACAGCCTTTTGGTGAAATCCCTCAGGAACAGTGATGCCAAGACAAATCTCTCCGGTACGGATTTGCATCCCATAATTTGCAGCATTCTACTTGGGTTCTGCTGTTTCTTGGGTGAACGGAGGTTCTGAACTCAAAGGCCACTTCGGTGATGCTGCAGTCCCTGGAATCCCTTCAAACAGGATGCAGCATTTTTGGCGTGTAAAATGTGCGATATTTCATGGGGGGAGAAAGACACAAGCAGTCCATCCACAACCCATACCCATGACCGTGACATCTTGAGTTCTTGCAGAATTTAATGAAGAGAGAAGGTGATTCATGTCCGTACTTGTGTCTTGTGTGGTCTGATCCTGTGGCTAAGAAATATCTAGGCCTCCACCAGGAGATGTGCAGTTTTGTTTGAATTCCATTTCCTGCCACCTCAGTAACGCAGGACGAGGCGTAACCAGGTCACGTCGGAGGCTGGCGGGGTTAGGGGCACAGCTGGAGAGAGTTCCAACGTCTGAGCCACCGGCGCCTCCTGAGGAAAGGATTCATCTGTGCGGAGAGCACTTAGGTCACTTCCAGGCACTGAACATTCTCCAACAGTGTCATGCGGATGCCTTTACTGATGTGTCCTCAGGAGCTGTGGTCCATCTGTCTCCCATGCATCTCTTTCGGGAACATGTCTGAACATCTGCTCCGGGCTCAGGGTTTTTCTCGATCCCACAAGAGAGCAGGTCAATGGAACAGCCCACCCCACCGGTACCCTGACCCCTCCGGGCACTTTGGAGAGAATGTGTACAGTGTGGCTCAGGCTTTCTGACAGTGGATTCTGATTTCCTCCGTTTGTCTCCACTGAAGAATTTCTAAGATCCAGCAGCATGTCCCCAGCTCCTCTTTAAGGTCTACTATTTCAGATTTTAATCTTTCTTTTTCTTAAAAAGGAGAAATGATTCCCACCCCGCCCCTGCCCACTCCCTGGGAATGGTTTAAAGTTGGAAAACAAACAGGAGTCTTTCTTTTAATGCGGATTTCTCATTCCAGAAATGGCCCGAAATCTGTCACGTTGTTTTAGGAAATAGTCTCATGAAAGAATGCACCAGCATGTGACTAACGTGGCAGGACTATTGCTATTATCATACAAAAACTATATAAAGCCACTGTTACGAACTTACGTTTGAAGATGATCGTGTTTACTCAGAGTTGAACATACTCAGTGCAGATGGACTTTTACAAAGCATTTTATGATGTAAGAACATGTGTTAGAGGGTGAAATAACTTGAAGGAGTTTTATAGATGATGTGAGTACATAGCTTCGTATGGAATTAATTGTTTGACCTGTACAATAGTAACAGCCAGTGAAGAATACATGTACCTCTGGAGCTACAGTGAGCTTTAAAGTATTTGCCTCAGAATAACCTGGATCACCCTTATGTTTCACGGTATTTGAAAATCACGTTTATTTGTCATAATCATAATTACCATAGACTTCAGACCACTTGCCATCTGAACGTTTTGCTTGGAATGTACAGCAGGAAATTGGAATTCCCATCGGTGTGACCTCTTGAGTTTGTTATGTGCAAACCTTAGTGGGTTTTGAGCTTTAAACAAATTCTTTTAAAAAAAAATCTTTGTATTTCTAGCATTTTGTAGATGTGAAAGGCTAAGCAAACACTAACCTATAGACAGGGCGTTGTTTGACGATGTCAGCATCACTGCATGAAAAGCAAAATCCCAACCTACATACCGAGGTAATTAAGGATTAAAGAAAGGAAACAGATCTCAGGTAGCCCTGAAGGACATCCAGTGAAGAAGGGTAAAGAAAACGGGTGAAGTATTTGGCATCTGTCTGAAAAATGCGAACTGTGAAGTGATCGCCTCTGTGCAGGTTTCCCAGAACCTTGTCCTGATGTTAATGCAAAACTAAAATAAAATTTTCCGTGGCAATTAAACGTTCTGTGCTCTCGTGCCGTGCTTTCCCACAGGACTCAATTCAGCAAGCGCGCGGAGTGCTTCCTATGCTTGGGTCACGGTGTTAATTGTTGGGGAAAATGGGTTTTAGTTCAGCAGATATTTATGGAATGTCTGAGGCTGGGGGAGGGGGGGGTAGGAAGTATAGAGACGGGTAAGAAATAAATAGCCCATGACTTTCCTGATTAGAGGGCAGGGCAAGGGCCAAGTTATCCATCACGCACGCGGCCTCTTTTCAGGGGCTCACAAAAACATGTCTAATGTCTTTTAACGTCAGAAACAAAAACTGAACATTTGGGGTTGGAGATCATGGATGCACAGGTACCAACGCGGTCGTAAAATAGAATTCTTGTGTGTTTTAATATGGTTTATGTTTTTATGTAACCTGTCTTTATCTTGAATCTTATACATATGTTTCCTTCCTGGGCCTTGGAAGTCTCAACCGGTCCTGGACCCAGATGAAGCAGCTTCTTTGCTCAACAGATGTTTGGGGCAGAGAAGAGTCTAAATTTTGATACAACAAACCTTGCCCTCTCTTCTCTACCTTTCAGCTGGAAGGCAGAAGCAGAGTCAGACTAAACTGCTGAAGCCATGAGAATGAGGCAGGAATGCGGTGATTCTGGGGCCCAGATGGGCTCTCACCGACCCAGCCATTCCGGACGAAAGCTAAACCGTGCCCGTCGGGAGGCGGGCTGACCCATGGGTCATAGTAGGGAGAGGTGTGTGTGGGTGAAAGATGTTGCTTTGCACAGACTCCTGTGCAATACACGCCAAGCTTCATCACCTCCTCTTTGGTCCGGAGAGGATGTCAGGTGTGGTGTCCATGACCAAGTGCCTCGTGAACTATAGCAGCCTGACTCCCCTCATCACCTCCCATCCATCTGGGCTGCCCTGGCCTCAGACAGGACGTTGTGGGTGCCCTGGCCATCCTTGGTGTTCCGAAGCCACGAACCGGGTCTGTGTTGCTACGCCTGCCTCTAGCTGACATCACTTCCTACCATCTGTCTGTGTGATGGGCTCCGAGTTAAGGGATTGTAATCTACCAGTATTTAAGAGTGTCAAATAGTACGTTAGAGGAGCCGTTTCAATTAAGGAAATGTCCACTTACCTAATTAGAACACAAGCAACTTGAAAACGACCCATGTGTTCATGCAAAGGAAATACTGTCATGAAGCAATTTCTCAGTTTTCTGAGAACTCAATGGACCTTACATCTAGGAGAGCCTCAAATGTTTGCCCTAAAGGCGGTTCTCCTCACGAAGTTCACATCCTCTCAATGACCTCTCACGGTACTGCTGTGGATCTTACCCATCTTCAAAGAAGCTGGTTGTCAAATGAATGTATAATATATTCAAACCAGAAATAGACTCACAGACATAGAAAACACATTTATGGTTACCAAAGGGGCAAGAGAGGGGAGGATTCAATTAGGAGTTTGGGATTAACAGATACACACCACTATATACAAAATAGATTAAAAAAACAAGCATTTAGGGGCTCCCCTGGTGGCGCAGTGGTTAAGAATCTGCCTGCCGACGCAGGGGACACGGGTTCGTGCCCCGGTCCGGGAACATCCCACGTGCCGCGGAGCGGCTGGGCCCGTGAGCCACAACTACTGAGCCTGCGCTCTAGAGCCCGTGAGCCACAACTACTGAAGCCTGTGCACCTAGAGCCCGTGCTCTGCAACAAGAGAAGCCACCGCAATGAGAAGCCCGCGCACAGCAACGAAGACCCAAGTGCAGCCAAAAATAAATAAATAAACTATTAAAAAAAAACAAAACAAAACCAAAAAAAACCAAGCATTTACTGTGTACCACAGGAAACGATATTCAATATATTGTAATAACCTATAGTGGAAAATAATCTGAATATATATATATATATATGAGTTACTTTGTTGTACACGTGAAATACACAATATTGTAAATCAGCTACACTGCAATTTTTTTTAAAAGGCAGATTGTATGGTTTACCCAATGAGCAAACATAATGAGTTTCATATGGTGGTCTGGGATATAAAATTGGCCTCCCTGGCTATATGAGGATCTCAGGTTTCAAACTGTATTACCTGTGCTGAGGGATGGTGGTGTTTTTCTGAAGGCCCAATTTCCGATGAATATATTATTGTAAATATGAACTGTGAATTGCCTGTCAAAATTTATGTTGTCTAAGTTTAACACAGGGTGCAAAACTAAGTCACACACAAACATATGACATATTCCCTAGTGGGCAGGGCCCCTCAGTAACTGCATGTGAAGCAGAAACTGTCTCATAGCTCTTACGTACGGTTTCATTGCAACGGGTATCGGGCAAGAAGACATAGCCCACTTCTTTGATCTTTGGGAACATAGAGACAGTCGGGCCTGGCCAGAGGTTCCCCGCACCACCCTCTGTTTGTAGCTGCAGAATGCAGAATATCCAGGTAACGACTCTGAGGTGGTCCTAAGGAATGGTGATGCCATGATGGTAACGAAATAGCCTGGATTCCTGAGTCACCACCTGGGGCAGCTCCAGAGAAACCCCCCTCCCCACATCCACAGGTGGCTGTGACCTGAACAGGATCTAATCTGTTTTTTAAGCCACCGAGATTTGGAGGCTGGTAGTGCAACAGCAGCTAGGGTTACTGACCTTGACTAATAACACCAAGCTTGGCCACGTTACGTAAGCCTGACTTTCTGTGATCATTTTTCGGATTGCAAAAGGATTTTTCCGATCTACTGGTGTTGCTTTGAATAGAAGCCTATGCACTAATTTTTAATTTTGATTTTATGGTGGGAAGAACCCTTAACGTGAGATCTGCCCTCTTAACAGATTCTTCAGTGTACCATACAATATTTTTAACTACAGGCACAGAATTGAACAACAGATCTCTAGAATGTATTCATCTTGCATGAGTGAAACTTTCTACTCGTCGATAGGAACTCCCCATTTTCCTCACCCCGCGCCCCCGCCCAGCCCCTGGCAACCACCATTCTGCTCTCTGCCTCTGTGAGTTTCCTCATGTAAGTGGAATCATGCAGTATTTGTCCTTCTGTGACTGGCTTATTTCACTTAGCGTCTTGTACCTAAGATTCATCCGTGTTGCTTACTGAAAGATTGCCCTCATTTTTAAAGTTCAAGGGTGTCTATTGTTAAAAAACAAAACAAAACAAAAGGCAACAAGTCTTGGTGAGGATGTGGAGAAATTGGAACCCTCTACATCGTTGGCGGGAATGCCAAATGGTGTAGCAGCTGTGAAAAACAGTATGGAGATTCCTCAAGACATTAAAAAGATAGAACTACCACAGGATCCAGCCATCTCACTTCTGGGTATTCATCCAAAAAATTGAAATCTGGATCTCAAAGAGATATCTGCACAACCATGATTGTTGCAACACTATTCATAGTAGACGGTATGTGGACAGAATCCTAAATGTGACTAACGAATGAACGGACAAGGAGATGTGGTATATGCCTTAATTCTTTAAAGACCATCAACCATATGAAGGTGGGAAACAGAGAAACTTAAAGATGGAAAAATAATGGACACCACCACCACCTGCCCACAGCCCAGACTTGTGGAGAAGTAATTCTGCAACTACAGTGTGAGTGCGTGAGAAACAGAGTCGCTTGCTTTATACAGCCAGCACTTTGATCGCTACTTAAATGTTGAGATTCCTTCTCAAAGTGGAATGTTACATTTTGCATCATGGATTATGGGAAAATAGCAGATTTCAAAATACATATGCCTAGGAAAGATGGTATTTCTAATAGTAAAATCTTCTAATGAATACCTTTTTATAAAGTATTGTGGCTCGCAGATATTTGGTCCTGTCCAGAACGCCCGAGGAGACATCTTGGTCCACACCAAAAGGTCCTTAATATTTGGTCCTGTTCAGAATTGTGTGGCGGGGACCAAATATCTCACGGACCTTTTAGATAGGACCAAATTTCAAGGACCTTTTGGCATGGACCAAATGTCTGATGCACCAAATGTCTTACCAAAGTTTTGGACAGGACTGCATATCCTGCAAGGAATGTTTGTTTTAATTCCCTGCACATTTTATCACCTTTGAAATACTTGCAAAAATATTTCCTGTGCATATGTCAAAGACTCCTGTGAATGCGATATTTTAGTTTTGTTGACCAGATTTCAGTCTCAGAAAAAGATCAAAAGATGATGTAATGTTTTTATGCCAACTTCTTTCAGCAACCTTTGCAATAATGCCGTGTAACTAATGTTTAATATTTCCAATTAATCCATGAGATGCTTATCTCCTGTGCTTTTCTTTAAAAGTCAGCATTGAAAACATTCAGTTAATGCAGAGTATCAGTTTCGTGTTAAAATCTGAGGGGCATTTCTGCAGCAAGGTTTGAAAGCAGCGTTGTCTAGTGCCTCTCAGCGAAGGTGACAAGTGCCATATGAAAAGGTTGGGAGAAGTTAAGAGTTTCAGATAATTCAGAAAAGGGCACTCGTGGCATTTTATCAGGCGAGGCAAATGTATCGGGTCAGTAACTGCTACGAGAGAGAGGTAGGAGACAGCCCATCCGTTAGAGATTGTATCAGGGAGACGTATTCCCAGCTGCGGCATCAGAAGCAGAGATAAAGTGAGTTTCTGCAACACGTTTCATCACCCTGAAGGTGAGGTGGGAAACTGTCCCAGGGCCCATGCGTTGCTGTGATAGGGTGGCATGTGGGATGATGTTTGCTTAGACTCATGCATCCCAGGCTTGATTCCAAGTGTGCGTCTGTGCATTCATTCATGGACTTAATCTTCATTCCATCTCTGTCAGATAGATGTTATGATGGTCTCATTACAGATGAGGAAACAGATATAGAAAACAGGACGTAAACAGACTGCTTTATGCTCAGATTTATGCCGTGATGTTTTGGTTAAGAAAAAGTAAATGGATAGATTTTCATGGTCTCCATGTATGACTGTGCGTGCTGTCTACTGCACAACTCTGGGGTGACATGAACACACCACCGTAGGAAGAGTGTTTTCTAAATTTGTCCAGTGTGCAACCTGGGCCACCGTACGTAGCAGGCTTGGTTAGATGGTGACATTGTACAAAGAGCTGGATATGTAAGTCATTGATAGAACTTATTATTTTGATTGGCCTACCAAGGAACACAGGACGGTGCTGCGTGAATTCAACCCACACGTTGGATCTATGAGCTGGCCTGTAGACTTGAGACGTTTCCAGAGGAAAGAAGCGATCCAAGGATACTGACCATTAAAATGGAGTTCAGATTAGTGGAGTTGGTTTACTGCATTTAAAGAAACAGGCACGTGGTTTTGTGTTTGTTCATTTACTGTTTACAGCCCTCCCTATGGTGTTTGCTAAAGGTTTGTGGCTTGTTCCACGGTCCAGGCACATTTTAAGATTGTGTTTTGGAGGAAATGTCACCTGTCACTTCAGAGCTGCAGCATCAGTTGCCAGTATACAAATTTCCCAGCACTCTTTACACATCTCAGATAGAGGCTGGTCCCCCAGACCGGTCTCAGGGTGAGGATGACACCAAACAGAGACCCAGATGACCCACAATGACCATATAGGGTGAGCAAGGAATAATCCTTTGTTCTTAAGTGACCAAGGGCTTAGATGTTGTCACTGCACCTTTAAGTACCTTCTTGACTAATTCATGTCACCACTCCGTTTCTGCGAAGAAATAATGATTAAATTTTGCCAGATACTTCATCACTCATTTTTTTTTCCCTTAAAGAACATCTGCTAAGGAATCCGGGGGCATTTTGAACACTGGAATGGTTGAGGCTTAAGCAGGCTTAGAAAGATATTTTAGGTAGTTGGAGGAGAGGAGAAATAGGATGGCTTTGGGCCAGGAGGAAAAACAAACAAACAAAACACAAAAATTAACATTTAGGTTGACTGAAGCTTCAGAAATGTACACATCTCCTAACCTTTTCTGAGTGGGCTTTAGGGAGATAAATAATCACTTCACTGGGTGACATCTTACAGGGCATGGAAATTTATCAACAACTGTACAAGTTAAATGTCTCTGCTTTAACAATAACGTCAAAGCCTACATTTAATGCCATGTTAAATGTGTTGCGTCTTGTTTAATTGTTTAAAATTTTTGACACTATATTTAAAGTCAAAAGAATATATAGTAGGAACAGTGATATATTTTAAATGCCAGTAAACCATCTTCTGACCTTTTATCCTTTGAATTGTTTGCCCTTTTTATTTTCACCCCAGTAATGTTTAGTGAATTCTGGTGCCAAAAAAAAAAAAAAAATTATGTAGTGCTCTTGTTTTCCCATGACAATGTTTTAAAGGGCGACTTGTGTTAGGGAAATATTTAAAGCCATACTGCGTAATTTCCATCACAGCAAGGCGGTGTTAAAGCTTTTCCAGGGCTATAAATGGTTCTGCTCATGTATAGTTGTTTACATTCAACAGTGATGACAATTAGAAGAGAAGTACCAAGCAGAAATGAGACAGTGACTTATGCATTATAGTGGAAGCAGGGGTTGCAGGGGAGAGGAAGACTGGTGTTCCATCTAAGCCTTAATCTAAGAAGCAAGCCTTAATCATCCCCACTTCTGTTTATGGTGCATTTCTCTTAAAAGATGAAAACGTAGAGGTCGGAGGACTGAAGTTGCCCTGGGTCTCAGTGTGGCAATTATCCCGTAATAGTCCATCTTCAGTGATTCTAGATAATGCATGAGAAAGCACTTGATGAATGCTTCTGTCCAAACAACTATTTAGCTCCGGGGCAGACAGAAGAGCCAGAATCTCAGACCTTCACCTCTCACTGTCTTGTATGTCTGAAACGTGAAGGAATCCGGTGTCAGCTCATCACTTACCATGCTTTAAAAATACATGCTTCTCCGCAAAAGGTGGCCTCTGTGCTCTTCTGCTCCAAGGAGGTTTTCTAGAAGTACAAGAAACCCCTTCCGAAGATGTGGAGATTTAGTCTAGGAAATGACAGTGCTCTTGGCTTATCTTTCGATGCGATCTGGCCACGAGCAGGGTCCCTAACAGCTAGATGGCATGCTGCCCTTTCTAGAAATTAGTGGCCGTGACAAAACTGATTCTGCAGCAGCCCCGGCGAATATGTTAACGCGTACTCAGTGAACGGCCTACATACAGAGCACTGCACGTGCAATTTGCAACATTCAGCAACAGCATGGAGCAAGCCCCGTCCTCCTCTCTCCTGGCGTGCTTCTACACTAACCACTTGGGCTGGGCGTCTCATTTCTCCTCTTTGGAACATAACCACAGACATGTGCGTGCTCTGGACGGAAAAGAGTTTGACCGAGTGAATGAATGGGACTCCAAACCACTCATTTTGAGGATTGAATTTCAACATAAAAGAATTCAATTTCTGTAATGTAAGTCACGCCAGTGCCTGAGAAGGGAGGATGGTGACAAAGGCAGCTGAATGGTAAGGCACCGTTATGATTAAACACCATTATTTAATAGAGCACTTTTAATTCTCCTAGCAAGAGAGGATTACCCAATTAGAAAGTGTTTTCGTCAGTACCATATTAAGACCCGTTCTGATGTAGCTTTCTTACTGTTTTAATTGCAGTGTGGAAGGACAGATGCAAACTGCAGTCGTACCCTAAACCATTTCCCAGTTTGTCGATAAATATTCCTGAACCATAAAATATGGATTTGCCAACGTAGGGAGGGAGTTAATCACATTGCCCTAGAGTTTCTTCTGTCTTGGCAGATAAAGACAGAGTCCTTTCCAGCATGGAACTCAGCTCTCTGATTACTGTAGGGTTCATTGTAGGTACCAATTACTTTGGCGTTAGAAAAGCAAGACATTTTCATCATGGACGTGGACATAGAGCAGACGATGCCTTTTGATTTTTAACATTAAATGTGATATTAGTAAAGATCATTTATTTATCATTCGCGTGGGGTTGCACTGTGGTTGTGCTGACAGGAAGATGCTTTCACTCTGCCCTCGGAAGCCTCAGCACTTTGAAATGAAAGCTTGGAAGGAAATAATGTAATATGTTTCCTGAGAGAGGCACAGATGAAAATTTACATTTTAAAATTCATTCTCATCAGTGTTATTCCAAATGGAATGACAGGATAGAAAGACTGCACGACAATTGCTAACCATAATTTGTTTAAAGCACTATATTGTGGAAAACGGCAAACAAACACAAAAGTAGAAAGACTGCAGTATTGAACCCTCCGTGACCTCGTCCTCAAACTTCAAACACCATCACCATCGTGCTCACCTTCAAACACAGTTGCAGTCACAATATTCCCTGGTGGTCCAGTGGCTGAGACTCCACACTCCCAATGCAGGGGGCCCGGGTTCGATCCCTGGTCAGGGAACTGGGTCCCACCTGCCGCAACTAGGACTTAGCGTGCCACAACTAAAGATCCCACGTGCCGCAACTAAGACCCGTGCGCGCAGCCAAATAGGTAAATAAATATTTTTAAAATAAATAAAGAAACATAAACGTTTGCCTAGTCATCCGTGATCAGAACGTAACCATTTTAATGTTGCAAGGTAGACTACGTAAATGGCTACATTTTTCTCCAGAGTGTCTGTATTTTCATAGGAGTAAAGAGTAAAGATGATGAATAGACACCGACGGTATCAGGGTTCTCTGTGTGTCACACCATCTCAGAACTTAGTGGCTTCATACAGTACCCACTTACTCAGCTCCTGACTTTGTAGGGTGACATTTAGGTGGGGCTCGGTGGGGTGGCTCTTTCCTGTCTTGGATTATCTCCGTGGATCTTGGCTCCAGTATCTGTAATTGGCGGATGAACAGCTGGGGTGACTGGTTTATTATGGCTTCATCCGTGAAGGTGGGTAACATCCAGGGCCCCTCTCCATGTGGCTCCCTCATTCTCCAGCAGGCTGGTCCAGGCTTGTCCTTAAGGCTGCCGTTCCGGTGGTTTCAACATCAGCAGGCAAGGGCAAGCCCAGGTGCAGAGTTTGCAAGCATCTGCTGTTGTGTGTTTGCCACTTTCCACTGCAAACAGGTTCCGTGGCCAAACCCAGATGCAAAACGTTGATAAGTAGACCTCCGCACTTACAGGGCGTAATTGCAAATTCACGTTGCAACAGGACGTGCACACAAGGGAAGGGAAATCTGTGGCTAGTGTTACAGTCTACTTCATAAAGTTTTATCAGTGAAAGCAAAAGGAAAGGACACGGAGAGCAGTGAAAACGGCAGAGTAAGGACCTCCAAAATTTCCCTTCTCCGTGAAATCAGTGAGACAGCTAGAAAAAGTTGTCAGAGATAACTTTTACAGGAATCTGGAAATTAACCAAAGGCTTGCAGCAATCCGGGCAGCAATTATAAGAGGAAAATGGTTGAGTCTCAGTAAAAAAAACGGTAAGCTTGGTGGTATTTTAACTTGCCAAGTGCGATCCATCATTCTCCAGCCTTGAAAAACAACCCCCCCCCCAACCCCCCCCCCCCCCCCCCGGCTTCCCTAGCAGAGGCAGCAGAGGGAAAGAACAGCCTGGCTCTAGCAAACCCTCATTCCTAAGGGATGGATTATTTGTCTGTTTTTGCCCTGACTTGGAGCTTGCCTCACGCAAAGAGCCTTTACCTGGAGAGAATAAAGCGCTGAAACATGCAGCATCGAGGATGAACGTTGAAAACATTGTGGGAAGAGAAAAAAATATCACAGACAAGAAAGCACGTATTCTAATGATTCTATTAAGACATTTCAAGAATATGCAAATCCAGGGCTTCCCTGGTGGCGCAGTGGTTGAGAGTCCGCCTGCCGATGTAGGAGACACGCGTTCGTGCCCCGGTCCGGGAAGATCCCACGTGCCGCGGAGCAACGAAGCCCGTGAGCCATGGCCGCTGGACGTGCGCGTCCGGAGCCTGTGCTCCGCAACGGGAGAGGCCACGACAGTGAGAGGCCCGTGTACCGCAAAAAAAAAAAAAAAAAAAAAAAAAAAAAAAAAGGATATGCAAATCCATAGCGACAGAAAGTAGATGAGAGGTTGCCAGGGTCCAACAGACTGAATATTTATGACTCCGCAGACTTCTTCTGTTGAAATTCTAATCCCCAGTCAGACGGCACTGGGAGATGGGGCTTTGGGGAGGTGATTAGGTCCTCAGGGTGGAGCCCTTATGAACAGAAGTAGTGCCCTTTTAAAAGAGACCCCGAAGACTTCTCTCTCCCTCCTGCTACTGTGTGAGGACACACAGCAAGAAGACACTGTGAACCAGGAAGAGGGTCCTCACCAGACACCGGATTCTGCTGACACCTTGATCTTGGACTTCCCAGTCTCCAAACTGGTGAAAAATAAATTTTTATTGAAGCTACTCAGTCTACGGTATTTTTCTTATAACAGCTCAAAAGGATTAAGACAGAGGCTGAGAAGTGGCCTCTTTTTCTGTGTCCTGATGCAAATGTTCTGAAATTAGATAGCGGTGATGGTCACACAACTTTGTGACTATCCTAAAAGCCACCAAATTGTCGATGTTAAAATGCTAACTGGGACTTCCCCGGCAGTCCATTGGTTAAGACTCCGTGCTTCCAGTACAGGGGGCACAGGTTTGATTCCTGGTTGGGGGACTAAGATCCCACAGGACGCATGGTGTGGCCAAAAAAAAAAACGTTAAAAAAAAAAATAAAATGCTAACTATTATGAGATGCGAATTGTATTGTAATTTTTAAAAAATTAAGTCCATTATTTCAATAACTTAAGAGACAAGAAAGTAAAGTAGCTCTCTTTTAGCCTTCAGTGATTCAAAGTTGACTCTCTACATGTACTTGATGGCAAAATTGTTTAACTTTTACACCATCTTTAGGATGGAGTCCTGGGCTTTTGATGGCACTTTCTGTTTGTTTGTCTTCCATTTGCCTTGATGAACAAACCCCAGCTATGTTCCAGCTACTCTTCATGCCTTGAATGCCCCCTTCTCTACCCACTGACTCGTCTCCCCAAATTGAGGACCCACGATTTATCTTAGAATTCTCAGTTCAGTTTTCTCCTCTCTAGGAAACATACTGTTTCCCCATGTTCACGCATAACCACTGCTATTGTGTCTTCTGTAAGATGTGGATTCAGCGAGATGGGTTTTAGACTTCTAGCCCCTTGAGGGAAGAAATTTTTTATTCATCTTTACATCTCATGTGAACAGAATGATGCCTGAAACCTTTACAGGAATTTTTCATCTTCTCTGGACACTGGGAAGGTTATACCTCCCATCATCTCTGGAGCATCGAACCCGAGGCCAGTCCACCCCGTCCATTCTCCCACCTCTCTGCACACGTTGCCCAACCAGCTGAAAAACAGAGTGGTCCCAAAGGAGTGGGAAACCTCCATCCACACAAAAGCCTGAACAGGGATGCTTACAGCAGCTGTATTCATGATTGACAAAACATGGACGCAAGTAATGTGTCCTTCAGTAGGTGAATGGGGAAATAAACTGCAGTCCATCCAAACAATGGGGTATCATTCAGTGCTGAAAAGAAATGAGCTATCAAGGCATGGAAGGACATGGAGGGACCTTAAATGCTTATTATTATGTGGAAGGAGCCAATCTGAGAACACTACATACAGTATGATTGCAACGCTGTGACATTCTGGAAAACACAAAACCATGGAGAGAGTAAAACGATCAGTGGGTGCCAGGGGATGGAAGGGAGGGGTGAATAAGAAGAGCACAGACAATTTTTTAGGGTGGTGAAACTGTACTCATACAGAATAGATACTATAATGGAAACTGTACTCATACAGGATAGATACTACAATGGAAACTGTACTCATACAGGATAGATACTATAATGGAAACTGTACTCATACACGATAGATACTATAATGGAAACTGTAGTCATACAGAATAGATGCTATAATGGAAACTGTACTCATACAGGATACATACTACAATGGAAACTGTACTCATACAGGATAGATACTACAATGGAAACTGTACTCATACACGATAGATACTATAATGGAAACTGTAGTCATACAGAATAGATACTATAATGGAAACTGTACTCATACAGGATAGATACTACAATGGAAACTGTACTCATACAGGATAGATACTACAATGGAAACTGTACTCATACACGATAGATACTACAATGGAAACTGTACTCATACACGATAGATACTACAATGGAAACTGTACTCATACACGATAGATACTACAATGGAAACTGTACTCATACACGATAGATACTACAATGGAAACTGTACTCATACACGATAGATACTATCATGGAAACTGTACTCATACACGATAGATACTATAATGGAAACTGTACTCATACACAATAGATACTATAATGGTGGATACTTGTGTCATTATACATTTGTCCAAACCCATAGAAGGTACAAGACCAGGAGTGAACCCTAATGTAAACTACGGACTTGGAGTGATGCTGATGTGTCCACACTTGTAACAAGTGTACCATCTGGTGGGGGGGTGTAGATAATAGAGGGGGCTGTGCAGGCGTGAAGGGGGGGTGTGTGTAGGAAATCTCTATACCTTCCGCTCAATTTTGCTTTGAACCTAAAACGTCTCTAAAAAATAAAGTCTTCAACGTACACATGCACACAGAGTGGTGATCATCGGGCTGCCACGTGACCCTTTCAGCTTCTCCTGGATCCCGAGGGACGGGGTGAAGTCTCCTGTCCAGAGTGTGTTTTCCGTTCCTGACTTGAATCTAGAACCCAGGGAAAGTTCAGGATCTGCTATTATAGGATATTCAACCCCAAGGAAGAGCCATTCCTACTCCAGGGAGCGTATCTCACTTTGCCTCTGTGAACAAGACTCCCCTTTGGAGCCCAGCAGAGAGTCCAGTGTGAGCAATGCCCCCAGGAGGTGTGCACCGTGGCCATACCCAGCTCCAATCCATTCCCCTTCTCCAGGTCTCTGGGCATCGTTGTCCTACTACTGTGGGATTTTTCCCCACTGCATATAATTAAGTTTGTTCCCTTTGAATGAAAATTTGTGGCCCCTCCCCAAGTCATGCTCCCTAGCTGCTATGATTCTCTCTTTGCCACCCCCCCCATCCCTACATGAGTCTTTATCAGAACCTCTTTATGCCTCCTTTATATGATCCAATGATTTCTGCAATCTGAAAATATTCTTAATAAATCAAGATGAAAATATGATCTTTCAAAGAAGGACACATTTTTGGACACTCTCTTCTTGAGAGACCTCTAGCAGCTCAGCTACCATTCAGAGTGGTCCAAACCACCCATGTAAAAATGGCTCTCTTAGAAAGAACTGTTCCCTAAGAATCATGCTGATCTAAAGTTATGTATGCAAAGTATGTATTTAATTTCTCATTAACCTAAAAATCTCAATGAAATAACTGTGTCGTGTACATTTGTATCCACTTCTTCCCTTAGTGGACAGTATCTAATTTTTCTTTGTGCTACTTTGAAATAAATATCTCATGGAATATCCAATAATAGCAGATTCTGAACTTTCCCTGGGTTCTAGATCCCAAATGATATATTGGTGTATTTGGAAAGTTAGATTTTTAGCAATAAAAAAATCAAAATGCAAACTTAAGGAGCTCTGGGAAGAAAAATAGTGGAGCAACAAAGGAAAAAGTGCTTTTTTTGCAGATAACACAGGCTTAAAATAGCTAAACTCCTGTTGGGTTGGAAGATAATAACAGGAACAAGGCCTTGGCCTAATTAAAATCATTCCAAAAGCTACATAACGTATATTCAACTTTCAGTTATCTCAGAGATCACAGAATTGGGGGTTTGTGAATGATAATTAAACTTTAGCTGTAGAATTAAAGCCTTAAAAACTGGCAAAAAAAAAAAATTGTATGCGTTTGTTCTACCCCTTCAATCAGATTGATGGTTTAATTCTTCCTGTATTGTGTGAGCTGTTTTTGCATTTAAGGGATAAAAGACATGAAATGATTTTTCTAAGTCTTGTTGTTTTGAAGAAGGTGTAGGTTTTCTAAGTAGAACCGGTCTGAGCTAATGTCCTCAACTCTGGCATCCAGAATTGAATGCCTGGCTTTTAATCACTTACTGAACTGCTAGAAATATCACAGAAGGACTCGATTTTATATAGATTGCTAATTAATGAGCTTCAGAAATTTGGTGACTTAGAAAAGTAACATTTCTTAGGCATTTATGATGTGGTTACTTTCTGTAAATACCGACATACCTTGAGCATGTGGCATTCAGTGGTTCTGGTTCAGGACAGACCTTTACTTGAATGGCTTTATTTTCATACTCTTTCTTGGTTTTGAGGCCATTTGTTGGCAGTCTTTGGTCTTCTGCTCTCTGATGCAAGTGCCTTGTTCTGTTTAATTCCTTGTGTCAGAAAACCACAGGATTAGACCTTCAGATAAATACATCAACTCTGGCCCAAGACCTGCAGACTTTGGCTTGGCAATGGCAATGTATTAGTCAGTTATTTCCATCTTAATAATGCTGCATAACAACCAGCTCTACTCAGTGGCATAAAAATACACATTTGTTCTCCTGCTCATTGGTTTGTGGGTCATCCAGTGTGGCTCTGCTCCATGTGTTGCACCCAGGATCCAGGCTCAAGGGGCAGAGGACAGAAGCACCCAGAGGGGCAAGAAGAAACACATGCTGCTCATCAGATCTGTCCCTGTAACAGTCATTTCTGTTCACATTTCTTTAGCTGAAGCAGGTGTCAAGAAAGTCTATTTCTCCCATAGGTAATTTTCCATGGCTGTGCAATGAATCACCACCAACTTAGCAGCCAAAACCAATACCCATACACTGATTCACAGTTCAGCTGGGTTTTCTGCCGTACATCTCACAACGTGGAACCAGTGTATCATCTGGGACTGACTGTAGTTCTCACCTGCGGCTTGAGATCGTCTTCTAAGCTTGGTGGTTATTTGCAGAATTAATTTCCTTTTCATACTTTCCATGTGGGTTCCTCCATTTAAAAAAAAATAAATTATTAATTTATTTATTTTTGGCTGTGTTGGGTCTTTGTTGCTGCACACGGGCTTTTCTCTAAGTTTTGGCGAGCGGGGGCTACTCTTCATTGTGGTGCGCGGGCTTCTCATTGCAGTGGCTTCTCGTTGCGAAGCATGGGCTCTAGGCGCGCAGGCTTCAGTAGTTGTGGCACACAGGCTCAGTAGTTGTGGCTCACGGGCTTAGTTGCTCCATGGCATGTGGGATCTTCCCAGACCAGGGATTGAACCCATGTCCACGGCACTGGCAGGCGGATTCTTAACCACTGCCCCACCAGGGAAGTCCCAGTTCCTCCATTTTTAAACCAGCAATTGCAGGTCAAGTCCTTCTCTGCTTTTTGTTCTATTCAGTCCCTCACCTGATTGGATGAAGCCCACCCACAGTGGGAGAGCAATCTGCTTTACTCAGAGTAATGATTCAAATGTGAATCTCATCCAGAACACCTCACAGACACATCCTGAAAATAACATGTAGCTAATTAGCCCAGCCAAGTTGATACCTAAAATTAACCATCACAGAGCATGTCAAGTTCATGAGCATAGTTGAAACAAGTAGGGGGAAGGGGGGCTGGAGACGGAGGATAGGCAAGGACCACAGTGTGGGGAGCCTCACTGAAGGGCTTGTCCTGTAGTCTAAAGTCATTGGGAAACCATCAGAGGATTATAATAAGGGCAGAAGTCTGATCGCATTTGAAAGACGATTCTTCGTGCAGTGCAGAGGAGAACAGAGTCTTTGGTGTAGCACTGCAGAATGTGAAAAGTAGACAGATTCAGAACTTCTTTAGGAGGTGAAGTGGATAGGACTTGGTGGTTGACCAGATGTAGAAGATGAGGGAAAAGCAAGGATGCTTCATACTGTGGGACCCAGGACAGTTGTAAAGATTTTGCATATACCCTGGGGCACTGCTTCTCAGTTGTAAGCTACAGATCGTCAGGGTGCCTGTGAGTTCTCTATAGAATTTTTTATATTGCATTCTCATTTTTTAAAATAAGGTTGCTATCAGCTCTATGCTTTTATTTATTTATTTAAAAAATTTTTCCTTGGCCGTGCCACACAGCTTGCAGGATGTTAGTTCCCTGACCAAGGGTCGAACCTGCACCGTCGGCAGTGAAAGCGTGGAGTCCCAACTACTGGACCGGCAAGGAATTCCCATGGTCTCATTTTATTGATAGTACAGGGTAAATATTTTTTTAGAAATGACCTGAGCATTCTGGGTGATGTAGCCAATGACCCCATGACTGAGTTCTTTCATCTTATTTCAGAGACTCCATTTGAATTCACATGAACAATTACATTAGTGTCCTCTGGGGACCATGTCACGTCCCAGTGAGCTGTTGGGAGAAAGGTTGGATAGTACATAATTCAATAGAAAAAGTTTCGAGAGAAAGGAGTCACCACCAGCTCCGCAGTGATCGCAAATTCAGAAAATCTGTATTTCAGAAATCGATGTCAGGAGCAAGGAGGATTCCTAGGTTGCAGTAATACGTACAAAGTCTATATTAAAAGACACTTATTTCCCAAAACCTCTCAGAAGGCCACAGAATATGGCTTAGAGGCTACATAGCAAGGGTCAGTGCAGCGGGGAAGGATCCGTGTAGCAGATACACCGAATTCTTCTAGAGAAAATGTGGCTCCCCACTGACTGATCTCCACTTCTTGGTTTCTACAAGACTAGGGCCTGAGCCCTGGAATCAAATCCATCTACTCTTCCCAGCATACACACACTCCTTGTAAGCTGAGGTGCATGAGCGCTTCCAGAGCCCCCTCCGAGTGTGTGTGCTCGGTGGAAGCAGGTCATGGCGCAGTCTCTTCGGGTTTCTATTCCAGTGTCACCTGCCTTGGCTCCACTGATTTCCCTCCTCCCCCTGACTTATTCTTCTTCATAGCACTTAGCACCACCCAGTTGATGGTGGTGCTTCGTGGTCTCTCCTGCACCGAGCTGGAATGTAAGTTCCGTGCCAGTCAAGACATCACAGCTGTGTCCCCAGTGCCAAGTGCAGAGACCGGTGCCTAGAAGGCTGTCGGCGAGGCTGTGGAAGAAATATGTTACTAGCTAACATAAAATCAATCCATTAATTGATAAAACAGAAGAATGAGACCTGGAGTAGGAATGTGCAGGGTGTGTGGCTGGGGGGCCACCACGACCCTCTCCAGGGTCTAAAGGACAGATTCTGTGAGAGAGAGGGGTGTGGGGGGGACTGCCTCAGGCTAGAGCTGAGGTCATAGACACGGACACCAACGCTGCTTCTCCATCCCACCCAGGGATCCGCACTGTCCCTGATGGGGTCTCTCTTCTTTTCTCAGAGGTGAGCCCAGAGGAGGTGGCAGGCAATGAGGAGAGGGATCGCAGGGGTGCAGACAGAACTCCAGGGAAGGTGACGGTTGAGGACTTCCTGGGCGGAGAGCGAGATGAGGAAGAGACGTCAAGACACACCCCAGGGAAAAGGGCAAGCTCTCTTTTAGGTTGGCTGATCTTTTGAAGGGCTCAAGGCCTCCCGTGACTTTCTGTGCCCGCTCCAGAGGAGCCGGGGAGGACAGATTGGCAGCCGTTGACTCCAGGACAGACGGAGGGCAGCCTGAGAAGCTGGGGCATGGGGTTAGGGACCGGGAAGAGAGAGGAACCAGGAGGATGGAGTCAAGCCCTGAGGAGGGAGACAAAGAGACTCAGCATGACCTGGCCGTCTTCCCGTCTGTCTGAGCGTTGACTGCTGCAGCTATCGGTTGAGACACTGGTTTTGGCAATAGTAACGGAGACCCAGATGAAATGTGACTTACACGATATTGAATGTGGCTGCTTTAGGACTGGCTTTCCGTTAAGACTTTCTCAGGGATTCAAACTCCTCCCATCCTGTTTTTTGTCATCCTTCAGATGCCGTTTTCCGAGTTGATTCACGAGCATGTTTTAGAATGTGGACCGTGTTTCACTTTCATCGCTTTTTTTTTTTTAAAGACTTTTTTGATGTGGACCATTTTTAAAGTCTTTATTGAATTTGTTACCATATTGCTTCTGTTTTATGTTTCGGTTTTTTGGTCGTGAGGCATGTGGGATCTTAGTTCAAGCCTGCACCCCCTACATGGGAGGCCAAGTCTTAACCACTGGACCGCCAGGGAGGTCCCTTCACTTTCATTTCTCACTGGCTAGAATGCAGTCACATGACCAAACTAAGCCACAAAGTAGTCTGGGAAATGTAGTCTTTATCAGGGTAGCTCTGTGCTCAGATAATAATTCTATAATTACGAAAGGGATGCGGAATAGATATTGGCGCCACTGGCAGCCTCTGCTACCCTCCCTAATGACCTACATTCCAGCCTGTCATCAGCCTCGTTTCAATTGTCATTTTAGTTTCATACATGAGGGAGTAATTATTGTCTCTATTTGCAGGTGAGAAAAAAAGTACTTCACTTGAGGGAGGTAGTTTTCAGCAGGTGGATAAAGCAGTGATGGAATTCTGGGCGGAAGGTTGGAGAGGAGCATAGCAATTGCAAGCCCTTTAATTTTCTCGTGCCGACATGCTGGTGTATGTGTGTACCCCTCTGTGTGTGTCTGAATTCATGCACGTGTGTGTGTGTGTGTGTCTGTATGCGTTTAAGGATGCTTTTGTGTGTGTCGCTTATGAAGGTTGAAAATTGGATTGTAAGGAGGCAAGCCTTGAAAGGTTTTAAGAAAGGGGTAAAATGCTTCTCAGAAATTAAACTATAGCAACCACAAACTCTGTGTTGCACCCCCTTTGGTGCCTTCAGAGCCTCCGTGGTTCAGTTCAGTGAAAGGGTGACGGGCAGAAAAGTACCCGGTTTTGTCCTTAAAGTCAGTCAGTCAATATGGCACTGTCAACACAAATGATGCTCAAACCGGCTTTCTTGGAAGGGATAAAATACCCCCTTCTATACACTGTTCTGTAAGATGCAGAAATGCTTCTCACGTTTCAGAGAGTTCTACTTCTTTGTCCTTCAGAGAAGAAAAGTAAAGCGTGGACTCGGAATCTCCCTTCCAGGACTGAAAGCATCGTCTTTACAATAGGCTCATTTTTCTCCGGGGAAGCAGGAGGAAATGACCCTTCTCCAAAGGGGGCCGCGGCTCCCGTGTCTTCCCTGCCCCTCTTCCACCCCGCTCTGTGCTCAGCATCTTTGCAAGAGGCTGGAACATCATGCCACAGGGCAAATTGCAATCACATGAGGATTGTAAATGAATTCAAGCCATAGCAGAGGCAACAAATGGGTTTCTGTCTTGAGATATGACATCTGTGCCAGCCATATATCTTGGAGGAAAGACGGCTGTTCCTTCCTTCTCCTTATGGATGCTGAGGCACCATATATAACGCTCCACGATCAAATAAAGGATGGCACGACGGGGAGTGGAAGTGGTTATCAATCCCGTGTGTGACAGCGTGTACTAGGTGGATTTCAAGGGAACTGCTCTACCTAGAACTCTTTCCTAGAGCGACCCCTGCCCAGAGCCCCTGTTCAGAGGCCGCACCCGTGGCTGCATTGGTAACCACCTTCTTACTTCAGCTCAACACCCCCTAACTACACACACAAGCAGCTCGGAATAGGAATAGATGAAGGATGTATCTACAGGCTGAGGAGAAATGGACCATCTGTCGGGCTGGGTATGAAGGCAGCAGCTGAGCCAGTCCAGTTTCTCGCCAGGAATCTGAGGCTCACAGAACCCGAGATTCTGAGGCATGTGGCTGGAAGAGTTCCAGCTGGGACATCGTGGAGAGTCTTGTCTTGGGGTGACATTGGCAGCCACCCGATGCTGAAGTTAGCAGAGAGAGAGAAGCCAGGTAGATAGAGGGAGACAGTGGGGAGAGAGGATGGAGGGGAACAGATGAGAGACAAGTGGAGAAGCAGAAAAGCTGAACAGGAGGTGGAGAGAATGAGAGAGAGGAAAAGATATCTCTTCTGCAAATGTACGGCTCCATTTCTGGAACCCCCGGGGTTGGCTTTCCTCGGTTTCCTTTCTTTGCATTGCGTGAAATTTCCATGAACTCTCACAATAATGTGATCTGACTACCCAACCGGAGTTGTCTCAAGAGGATATCTGATAGTTACCAAAAAACACGAGCCCCACTTGCAGTCAGAATTAGCTAATGCTTATTGCCTGTTTACTGGGTAGCGGGCAACGTTCTAAAAGCGTTACGTAGATTGACTCCGTTATTTCTCAAAATGCATTACCAGGCATTTCATCCCATTTCCCAGATGTGGAAACTGAGGGTTGGAAAGGCCGGTCCCTTGCCCCAAGCCTCCGCGTACATAAGAGGTAGAGCCGCAGTCTGCACATGACAGTGTCACTCAGGTGTCACACCCTTAGCCTCTGTCTTAGCTGCCGATCGGAGAGACCCATTAGGGTGTATGTCAAGGTGAAGCAAATAAGAGTTTGATACATGGTGTCTTTTTTGTGTTAATTGGTCCATTTACATGATGTAAGATTCTCAACAGCCCCAGAATAGCTGTTGGACTTACATTAAGACATGCATTGATACCAAGCCAGGGGTTTGCATCGATTTAGTTGCTGACCACCTTTGGATATTGCTGGAGAGGGGGCAGCTCTACAGGGAAAAGAAAGGAAGCTGTACCTGTGGGGGAACAGCTACAGCAAAATCAGGAGCAGGAATACGTGTCCAAGCAAGGAAAGTTGTTCTCTGGACTGCACCTTGGCCAAGGCGTGGTTTTGACTGAGTTGGGTGAAGCCAGCAGTCCCCTCTGGGCAAAATCCTCACTCATTTTCTTACCCCGTACTTCTGCAGTTGTCATCCTTCCCTGGGCAATCTCTCTCTCTTCCCCTTTCTCCCTCGTTGCCTCACACTGTTGCAGAAGCAGGGGCTTGCTGGGTACCACACCTGCTTTTTAGAAGTCCATGGCTATTAGTTGTGTGCCCCTGTCCCCGGTTGCCCTCCTGCAAGGTGGACGTACATACGGCTGCCACCTTGGAGCGTTGCACAGTGATGTGATGAAGACACACACACACACACACACACACACACACACACACACACACACGGGTGTAGCAAAGTGATGGCAGCATCTGGAACGTAAGGCCCACACTCTTTGGCGTCCACAAATACGCTGCATCCTTGGCCCGCCCCCTGGGAGGCCGTGCATCCCTATTGCAGGGTCTACCCCATCTGCCCCGGCAGCTGTTTACACCGCGGCCACAGTTTTCACGTCTCCAGGCCTTGGTCCCTTTCCCCTCTCTAACTCTTACCGAACTGAGAACACGGAGCTCTGTTGGGTGACTCTCCCGCAGCTTTTGCACGCTTCACCTCGAGGCTTCTCTGTGCGCTTGTATCTTCCTTCTGCCTTGGCAGACGCCTTCGAGACGCCCCGCTGTTCCGCTGGGCTCTTCCGCGTTGGAATGCACTCCCTGCCCTCTCTCTAGGATCTGGACCCGCCCGGCTGTGTCCTCTGGAAGTCCAGCCTCTTCCTTCGCCCAGATTTCCCTGTCCTCGAGCTTCCCCCCAGCCCTCCTTCCCTGGTCCGCGAACGCTCCACCCCATTCCTTGTTGCCTCGTGGAACCCGACTACGTCATCGCGCAGAGGTGCACCTGCGTTGGTTTCACCCTCCGTGGACCGCCTTCCGCGCTGTGCGGTTGGAGCGCCCCTTTCTAAGGGCCCCCACCCACTCTGGGCTGCCAACAGGAGAATCTTCCTCGTGGAGTTCTCTAGGCCACGTGACACTGCCAAGCAGCTCTTCCTTTTTCAAACCCTACTTGTGGGTCTGGGAAAGCATCCTTCTGAGTTCTTCTCTGAGTTCATCGCATGCCTCATTTTCCTCTGAGGAGCTCTCTGTTTTCCCACCATTTCTCCCTTATCCTACCCACTGCTGCCTTTCTGTTAGGTGCAGGGATTTTCCCCTTGAGGTTTCTCGTGTCTTATTCTATATTCACTTCCTGGCTGTAACTACTTCTTCTTAGAAATGACGCCCAACCCTCCCACCACCGCCCCCCCCCCCACTAGCTCTTACTTTTACCCCAAGTTGCAATCAGTGTTAACAGATTGCTCCCCACACACTTTAAACCCGACCCATTCCGAACAGAATGAATTAACCTCCCCTTTCCCTGAAGGAAAGAAAAGAAAAAGCACGCAGCCCTCCTCCTCCTCGTGGCTAATTGCGTGACCGTCTTCTGATTCCTTTAGCCTCAAAATTTGGGAGTCGTCTTTTCTCTCCCGCAACAGTTCATTGAATTTTTATCGAATCGTGTCAATTCCACTTTAGAAATAAAATGTCTCTTGAACTGGTACACTTTTATTGATTGCAAACGCCGCTCTCTTAGTTTAGGGTTGTGTCGTGTCTTATTTAGATGATTTCTGATGGATCAAGCTTCCTACAGATTCTTGCCCACTCTCATCTATTCTTCAGACAAATGCTGGGATTTTCGTTCTCGATACTCATTCCCGAGCCTTATCTTCCTGTCTCTGTTTCCTCTTCTCTCCACATTTCTTATGTTCTAACCGCATCAGAGAACCTGCCATTTCCTCTCCTTGGCCGCAGCCATATATCTTGGCTCATGCTAACAGATCCCCACTATTTGGAATGTCTTTTCTCCTTCCCCCAACCACCGAAGTCTGGATCAGTTTTTTCTAATCCTGCCGTAAAAAATGATCACAAACTTAGCAGCTTCAACCCTCACACATTCATCATCTCCCAGGTATGTAGGTCAGAAGTTTATAGGGTGGCGTCACTTTGTTGCTGTGCTGTGGGTTTCGTAAGGCTAAACTCAAGGTGATGGATGGCCCGAGATCTTATCTGGAGACTCAGGGAGGACCGGCTTTCAAAGCCATTCCGGTGGTTGGCAGATTCCAGCTCCTTCTGGCTGTAGGATTGAGTTCCCCGTTTCCTTGCTGGCTGTCAGCCAGTGGCTGTGCCATTCTGAGCTCCTTATGGACCCCTGCATCCCTTGCCCTGTTGCCACCTCTGTCTTCAAACTGACGACAGGACACTGTGTCCTTGCCATGCTCCCCGTCTCTCTGGCTTCTGCCGTGTCTCTCCCACTTCAGCTGGAAAAAGTTCTCTGCTTTTTTAGGGTTCACGTGACTGGATTGGGTCAACCTGTGTAATTCAGGATTATCTCCATACCTGAAGGTCCGTAACCTTAACTACATCTGCAGATGTAATTGTCCTGTAACTTGACAGGTTCGTGAGTACAAGGCATTAGGGTGTGGACATCTGTGGGGGGGCGTTTGACTTACCGCAAAAACCCACAGATTTTTCAAAATGCAAACTCTGTCTCTGTAAAGCAATGTTTGCTTTGTTGCTTCCTTCGAGGTATTATTGTGACACTGTGTTTATTAATGTCCTCTTCACGCAGCATCTCACTTTGTGCAATATTTAATTAGAGACGCTTATTTACAAGTCTGCTCCTACCACTCGTGCTAAATCACACCAGCTCAGAAAACACCCTGATCACCTTGATATTCATATGCAGAATCTAGCACAGAGCCTTACATGCCTTTGTGAAATAAATTGAGTATGTTTTACAGTAATTTGATGAAGCTTTCCTGAACACTTGCTATATCTGAGGCACTTTGACCTCCAGGTCATGAGCAATTAAAGATATCAGTTAACGCAAACCATGATAGGTAATTCTTTCTAAGTGTTACTCACGTCAATACCTACTCTGACTTACATGGAAGGACAAACCCCACACACTCATTGTAATAGCTGTGTATTGCTGCACGACAAGAAACCACAAACTAAATGGCTTGAAATGACACACATTTATTGCCTCACAGTCAGTGCGGGTCACGGACCCAGGCATTGGGTCCTTTACTGCATGATTTCTCACTAGGCTGCAGCCCATGTGTCAATCAGGGCTGGGATCTTATCTGGACATTTGACTGGGGGAAGAGTCACCTGACATAGTTGTTGGAAAATTAAGTTCCTCCCCAGCTGTTTGCTTGTTCCTTTCCAAGCAGGCAACTCCAGCATGGCAGTTTTCTTCTTCCCAGTGTGTGACCTGAGAAGGCAAAAGAAATTTTAAAAACTCGAAACCAACCAGTCAGAATGGCCATCATCAGAAAATCTACAAACAGTAAATGCTGGGGAGGGTGTGGGGAAAAGGGAACCTTCTTGCACTGTTGGTGAGAATGTAAATTGGGGCAGCCACTATGGAGAACAATATGGAGGTTCCTTCAAAAACTAAAAATAGAACTACCGTGTGACCCAGCAATCCCACTACTGGGCATATGTCTGAAGAAAACGCTAATTCAAAAAGACACATGCACCCCAATGCGGCACTATTTACAATAGCCAGGACATGGAAGCAACCTAATTGTCCATCAATAGATGAATGGTTAAAGAAGATGTGGTACGTATATACAATGGAATACTACTCATCCATAGAAAAGAATGAAATAATGCCATTTGCAGAGAAATGGATCGACCTAGAAATTGTCAGAGTGAAGAAGTCAGAAAGAGAAAAACAAATATCATATATCATTTATATGTGAAATCTAGAAAAATGGTACAGATGAACTTATTTGCAAAGCAGAAATAGAGTTACAGATGTAGAGAACAAAAATATGGTTACCAAGGGGGAAAGGGGTGGTGGTGGGATAAACTGGGAGATTGGGATTGACATGTAAACAATACTATGTATAAAACAGATAACTAATGAGAACCTACTGTAGAGCACAGGGAACTCTACTCAGTGCTCTGTGGTGACCCAAGTGGGAAGGGAATCCAAAAAAGAGTAGATATATGTATATGTATAGCTGATTCACTTTGCTGTACAGCAGAAAGTAACACAACATTATAAAGCAACTACGGTCCAAAAAAAATTTTTTTTAAAAACATGAAAGCAAGATGAAGATATAATCTTTCATACATCATGATGGAAGTGCCGTCCTATCACCTTTGTTATGTTCTTTTGGCTAGAAGCACATTACCAAGGCAACCTACACACAAGGGAAGGCAATGCTACAAAGGAATGGATTACCAGGAGGCGGGATCCTTGAGGGTGTCTGAGGGTCTGCCTGCCCCATCCATCCTTACAGAGACAGGGGTCCTTAACCACATGAAGTCATTCAGGTGATTGTAGAGTTCAGTGGGACAGTTTTGAATAAGTTAGATGGAGGGGCTGGTATTTTGAGGAAAGCGACTTGGTCAGTGAAGAGAATATGGATGGGGTCCTTTATTTGTAAAGGCTTTTAATAAGATTATGTAACTGTAACTTATAAAAAGTGTAAATTACATTACTATAAATGAATGTATTTATAAGTCCTGTATTTATAAAGTTAATAGTCTTCATATCAATGATGAAGACATATCATAGCAGTTAACTACCTTGCCTGCCCACTGCTAGGCATAGGACCCCATAGAGATTTTATACACGTGAATTATATATGTTTATATTTACCACATTAGAAGTCATAGTGGAGACACCTAAAAATATTTATACATTCGTATGAAAATAACCGTAATAGTAAACCTATTTCACAGGAACATAAAAACATGTTTATAAAAAATAGTTAGAATTTCCAAAATAAAATTGTTAAATGCAGCATTACTTTTCGTTAAACATTTTTGCAAATTTTTTTAACCTCTGTTTTTAATAATAGCTGGATACCCATAGCCGCTGACGCATTCAATCTGTAACGATACATTGGTTGGTTGGTAGGTATGAAGAAAATCTGGTCTCCCACAGGCATGTTGTTAGAAAAGATAGGATAATTAAATGAGTAAATATATTTAAATAATTAAATGTATTTAAATAATTAAATAATTGTGGATATTTTTTCTTTAGGACTATACCAAAACTCATCATGGATAGATTCTTACAGGTTCATTAACAATGTGATCTAAACCTATATCAAGAAACTTTTTTTCCTTTGTGACATCAAAATTCATTTTTAAAAATTGAAGTATAGCTGTCTTACAATGTTGTGTTAGGTCCAGGTGTACAGCAAAGTGACTTATATGTATATATTTCCCTGTGCTATACAGTAGGTCCTCATTGGTTGTCTATTTTATAGATAGTAGTAGGTATCTGTTCATCCCAACCTCCTAATCTATCCTTCCCTCCCCCTTCCCCTTTGGTAACCCCAAGTTTGTTTTCTATGTCTGTGGGTCTGTTTCTGTTTTATGTATCAGTTCATTTGTATCATTTCTTTTAGATTCCACATGTAAGAGATATCATATGATATTTGTGTTTCTTTTTCTGGTTACTTCACTTAGTATGATCATCTCTAGGTCCATCCGTGTTGCTGCAAATGGCATTATTTCACTCTTTTTTATGGCCGAGTAATATTCCATTGTAAATACATACCGCATCTCCTTTATCCATCCATCCGTCAATGGACATTTAGGTTGTTTCCATGTCTTGACTGTTGTAAATAGTGCAGCTGTGAACACCGGGGTGCACGTATCTTTTCAAATTATGGTTTTCTCAGGGTACATGCCCAGGAATGGGATTGCAGGATCAGGTGATAGCTCTGTTTTTAGTTTTAGAAGGAACCTCCATACTGTTCTCCATAGTGACTGTACCAATGAAGTCCATTTTCTTCATCTAGTACTTTGCATGCATCTTTTACCCACACGTGACTTATAACATTATGCATTAGTCGTTTAAAACATATCCGTTCGCTAAGTTATGCAGGACTTCCAAATGGTCACACATTTCATTACATAAGATCAAAAACTCACATTTATTAACATCACCACTGATTTTATTGGGAACCAATTTAAGTTTTGGGAGCCCATCAAGTTCATGGTGGCAGATGCAAGATTTCTAAAATTCTAATTTTTTCCTGAGATCTTGAATTTGTCACTGACAACAAATACCGTCAGATGTTTTCCATGAAGTGACATGCTCACTTTTGTTCATTTTTGAGAAAATGTCTGCCAGACACCCAAGTCTGAATGGCCACAGATTGTCTGTCAGTCATTCTACCAAGTAAAAATGGGAGCTACTATTTTACCTCACTTCTCAAACAGCAGTACACTTTTTGTTCTTTTCCTGGATTCAAGCATCAAACTTCATTGTGCAGGAGAAGCGCTTTATGCATACATCCCACTTCTTCATGCAGAATGTTAAAAAGACACGTACTCAAGATATTTAAGAAAGTCAGCAATGTTTACAGCTTTATCAACAACATTCTGAAGTGAAACTGGCATTCTTTTATTCCAGAGCATGGTAGTGATGAATATTAGTACAGTTTGGGGTCAGTGCTAAGGTGCCAACAGTTCTCCCTACTTTTGCACCATCAGTACAATTGTGAACAAGGTGAAAATGGTAAATGACATTTCCATATGATTATGAAGGTGGACGTGTTCTCAGGGACCCTGTGAGATATCTCCCGGACTACCGGGGTCCAAGGTCCACACTTTGAAAGCCACGGTACTGGAATAGAGCAAGCAGCATCCTTGAGTGATGCTTGACGAGATCACAAAAGTTAACAGGTACTTGACTCAGAACTCCTGTGCTCTCTCCCATCAACACTGAAGCTAAAACTCAACTCATCATTGCCTTTCTCACCAACAGTGTCTATGGACACCAAAACAAAGCAAAACTTCTCAACCTACTGGCTACTTCCGTATTAGCCAAACCCAGGTCTTCAGAGCCTTCTGAGTTTTGGGTGCTGTTGTTATTGCCGTTGTTTTTAATGTACTTGTAGTTTATTCATTTGCTTATAGCTTTTATTCATTTACTTATAATAATATTTATGTGTCAGCAGTGTATGCATTTACTTGTTTTGCAAATATCTGTCTGTTCAACTAGATTCAATACCTCTTTGAGGAGTCTGTGCCTTTCCTAGTATATTACACTAAACTTTGAAATACCAAACGCTGTGAAGATCTTTGTTTTTTGCTTTTTTAAAAAACATCTTTCTTGGAGTATCATTGCTTTACAATGGTGTGTTAGTTTCTGTTGTATAACAAAGTGAATCAGCTATACATATGCATATATTGTCATATCTCTTCCCTCTTGCATCTCCCTCCCACCCTCCCTATCCCACCATCCCTCTAGGTGGTCACAGAGCACTGAGCTGACCTCCCTGTGCTATGCGGCTGCTTCCCACTAGCTATCTGTTTGACATTTGGTGGTGTATATACGTCAGTGCCACTCTCTCACTTTGTCCCAGCTTACCCTTCCCCCTCCCCATGTCCTCAAGTCCATTCTCTACATCTGCCTCTTTATTCCTGTCCTGCCCCTAGGTTCTTCAGAACCATTTTAATTTTTTTAATTTATTTATTTTTTAGATTCCATATATATATGTTAGCATACGGTATTTGTTAAATAAAGATCAGGAAGTGTGTACCATCTAATGAAACTATAAAGAAAGTAAAGATACAGTTAAGCATATAAACCCCATGGAGGATGCAGCTGTCCTTGTGTTTGTAATAACAAAAGAGTGAATTGGAAAGAGAAACAAATGGAAACAATCTTTTAATTCTGTTCTCCTAAAACACACCTTGAAAAGCTCATAAAGATACATATACCACAGGCAACACTGGCAATTATAAATAAAAGCAGTACTAGAGAGAGATAAATAGATCTTAAAATGAAAATTGACTGAATAACAATGTAGGTCTAAAAGCAAGTGCTGTATAATTGCCCTTTTGTCAATGCAATTTGTATCAGGGAGCATTCTTAAAACTCATAAAACATAGTTGTGTTTCTAAATGTTCACAGCCCAGCTGCATTCCCATTTTATTTATTTATTTATTTAAAATAAAGTTATTTATTTATTTAATTTTGGCTGCATTGGGTCTTTGTTGCTGTGTGTAGGCTTCCTCTAGTTGCGGCGAGCGGGGGCTACTCTTCGTTGCGGTGCGCGGGCTTCTCATTGCGGTGGCTTCTCTTGTTGCGGAGCACGGGCTCTAGGCATGTGGGCTTCAGTAGTTGTGGCACATGGGCTCAGTAGTTGTGGCTCACAGGCTCAGTTGCTCCACGGCACGTGGGATCTTCCCGGACCAGGGCTTGAACCTGTGTCCCCTGCAATGGCAAGTGGATTCTTAACCACTGCGCCACCAGGGAAGCCCTGCATTCTCATTTTAAAGCTTGTTTTGCATAATGGGGTTTGGAGAGTTGTATAAATTCCTGATTATGGACTGTTTTCTATCCTGGGTGTTATCACTCCGCGTCTGCCCAAGATCTAATTTGCCGTGTGGTCCCTTGGGCGCTTTTCTGTGATGAAGCACCGACCTGACACCCTGGCAGAGATGGGAGACCTCTGGAGTTGTAGTAACCAGGGTGTGGTGGTGATAATGGGGGTGACAACCCATGGCATCTCTCAGAGCCTCAGTTCCCCCTTCTGCGAAATGGGAATGAAAACATTTACTGCTGGATGATGTGGTAGTTCTATTTTTAGTTTTTTAAGGCACCTGCATTATGTTCTCCATAGTGGCTGCACCAATTTACATTCCCACCAACAGCATAGGGAGGTTCCCTTTTCTCCACACCCTCTCCAGCATTTGTCGTTTGCAGATTTTTTGATGATGGCCATTCTGACTCGTGTGATGCGATACCTCATTGCAGTTTTGATTTGCCTTTCTCTGATAATTAGTGATGTTGAGCATCTTTTCATGTGCTTTTTGTCCATCTGTGTGTCTTCTTTGGAGAAATTTCTATTTAGGTCTTCTGCCCATTTTTTTGACTGGGTTGTTTGTTTTTTTGGACATATAGCTGCATGAGGTGATGTGTAATCTGATTTTTTTTTTTTGATTTTTTAAATGATGTAAACGAACTTATTTACAAAACAGAAACAGACTCACAGAATTCAAAAACAAACTTATGGTTACCAAAGGGGAAACTTGGTGGGGTGGCATAAATTAGGAGTTTGGGATTAACATACACACACTGCTATACATAAAATAGATAACCAACAAGAACCTGCTTGTATAGCACAGGGAACTCTACTCAGTATTCCCTGTATGGGAAAAGAATCTGAAAATGAATGAATATATGTAAAAAAAAATTACTGTTCAGGAGTGTTGTAAATGTTAGAAAAAAAAATTTTTTTTTTTTTTGCGGTACGCGGGCCTCTCACTGTTGTGGCCTCTCCCGTTGTGGAGCACAGGCTCCGGACGCGCAGGCTCAGTGGCCACAGCTCACGGGCCCAGCCGCTCCGCGGCACGTGGGATCTTCCCGGACCGGGGCACGAACCCACGTCCCCTGCATCGGCAGGCGGATTCTCAACCACTGCGCCACCAGGGAAGTCCTAGAAAAAATTTATGTATGACATTTTACACATGCTCAGTTCTCAGTAAGTGTACCTGTTGTGTGTATGAGGCCCATGCTATATTCTCACATAACTGTTTTCCCCTTTCATTGCTCTATGAGAAATATTTTTTCTTAAAAATTCAATTTGCCCCATCACTTACCTCCTTCCTGCAACGTAACATTCTCAAAGAAATTGCATCCATCACTAGCGGCACTCAGTGACGTCTCATCTCTCCCGCCACACAACTTGACCCTGACCTCATCTGCTCATCCTGGCCTGTGCTTCCATCCAGACCTGGGAAGGTCGTGATGGCCATTTCTTCTTAATAAACTCTTCCTGGGAGAAGACCCTACAGGTCCGGTTTCCTTTCGGATGACTCTCCACGGCATGCAGGTCCGGAACGCTCAGAAAAAGGGTTGTAATTCCTTCATCTGCACCACTCATGGGAGATCTCAAGTTCCAAGATAATGTGCCACAATCGGGCAATTCTGCTGGGAGTCTGCCGTGAATATTCATGACTAAGGTCTGCTGCAAAAGCCTAGGCCCCTCCCTGCCCTTCCTTCGTGTGGCATTCCAAAAGGAGATGAAAGTGATGTAAAGGAGACTGCTTTAGTTGGTTTCTGTAGTTCTTATGCATTATTAATTTTCTTAACCAAAAAGAGAAAAAAAAAAAAAACCCATGTGCACGTCAAGATTGATTAGAATCCTTAATGGAGATTTAATTTAAGGGTTGTTGCACCATAACTTCTACCCAATAGCACTGATTGTTGGAAGGAATGATTCGCTGTCTACTAGTTACACTAATAGTTACACACGAGTATCATGTCTAATGATCTCAGACGGGCTGCCTGGGAACCGTGCTCCTACACATCCACTTACACTTGCTTTTCCTAATTGAAATTAATTGGAATAAATGTGTCAGACAGTTAGATTCAGAAACCTAATTTTAATGGAATGATGGCGCTCTATTTCACACGCACACGCCTGCCTGTTTTTTCCTTCTTATACGTTGGTCCTTTGGCCTTGCCTTTTAATGATAATGTGTTTTTTCACGTTCCCGGGTACTCAGATCTCTCAGAAGGAGGGTGAGATTCAGGATCTGTCTGCAAATGGGAAAAGAGCATGTCCATTTGATCATGTCGCAAAAGTAGCAGAGGCAAAGAGGAATCAAATCCTTCACTCGGACGGGCAGCTGCTACATGCAGTAATTATTCCATAGACGCTGAGTAAATATGTCTGAAATAAATAAAAGTGGTAGATGAGACTTCTTTAACCTTGGCATTCTGCACTCCTGTGAACACAGCCATAGAAAACTGACAGGTAGGCTCTGGATGTTCTGAGAACTTACTGCTCATCAAAGACTTATGCCTAGACAGGTATTACTGTATCAGACCAAAACCCAGAACAGGCAATGACCTTGAAAAGAGCGCACGTGATTCCTATAGACAAGGTGCGTAGTGTAACGCCCTGCATTTTCTAAGGACTACATGTTACTCTTATCGTTTGGGATGCCCTCCGTGGTCATCCAGACGTTGTCCCTGCGGAATTTGGGGTGCGTTACGTGTGACAGGAGCAAATTCCTGTTCTGTGCTATTGCATTCTCACATAAACCAAACCACTCTATGATGCCCGAGGTTCCAACTGTTGATGGCCAAGGGTATTGAGGGAAAAATCTACGCACCAAGAAAACCGTCCTGAAAGCAGCAACAGTCTTGCACATCAAGCATTCCTGCTGAGTCCAGACATATCATCTACGTGTGGATAATCATATCTGAATACCAGGTATTATTGTTATCTATGTGCTTATTAACATGTTTCTTGTATCCTGTTGTTGGATGCATGGTTGATACACAGGAAGGGCATAGCTTTTGCAGACACTCCTGGTGACTGTGGACACACAAGCGTACGATGCTGCCAACTGCCAGCTCTGAAAACACAGCCTGATCTCTTGGGAAAGCTGGACCCTAACCGGATACTTCAGGTTTCTTTGTGCCTGGATGTCAGCGGCATACCCATCTTTTTGCAGCGTATGAAGTCATCAAACATATATCTGACCAGGCTTGAGGAATGTAGGGCTATGCATTTGTGTAAGGTTGGCAGATGAATTCGCATCAAAGTTGGCTTGTGGGAAATTCAGGAAAACAATCCAAGCAGAGGAGAGAATGTAGCCCACCTTCTCAGTTAGTTACCTGTCTTCTCTCTCTCTGGCTTGGGATTCAGCCTGTTGGATGAATCACAGAACAAGCCCCGAAAGTTAAAGGAAAGCTTCTTGCAATCACTGCAGACTCCTGGACCCAAAACAAAATGTATGTCAAAACATTTCACACTACCTTTCAGGTATGTGCGGGGGGGAAAATGTACCTTTCATTATTTTCTGTGTGGCCTCGTGTTATTGTCAAATCTCCCATGTCCAGTGGTGCTGGCGGAAGGGGAAGAATCTCAAACTTCAGCCTGCCTTTCAGGGTCACGGACGCTTCTGGTTTTATACTTTGGGTAAATATCCCATCAACTCAGGACTGAAACACCCCACCGCGTTGGAATCCTCCTTCACCCCGACCGAAAGGCTGTTTCCCATCCTCAAAATGGTGTCGGGGTTTGAGGGCAGCCTCTGTAGCTTCTTGGGGGTGGGAAAGAGACCTGGGGAGTGAGGTATGTCTCCTCTCTTCTCGTGTCGCTTCCGGCCGTGCCCATGTACTTGCAGTTGGCGTAGCCTGGGGTGAGTTCTCTGGATGAGAGTGATGCTTCTTGGTCCCCCCCCCACCCAGACCCGCCAATGGAGCTGCTCATGGAAGCTCCACCTTGGCCAGATCTCTTGCTCTCTAGATTCTGCCTGTTTCCATTTGTTCCTTGTTTTGGGCATTCCATTCTGCGGGCCTCCAGTGTGGAGTAATTTTCTCTCCCCGTCCAAAAGACAAGATGGTCAGCCACCATTCAGCTCTCTTCCAGGTAGGAATGATTGAATCTCACCAGAGCAAAGGATGAACGCTCAAAGGTTTGGGAGGTTCCTCTGGACCTATTTCTCAGGAGATGTTTCTTTGTCTGGACAAACCAGGCCACCCTCGCCCTCCACTGCGATTTCCTCTGCCTTGGACGTCTATCCCAGCTTTCAGGAGGCTCTCCCCTTCTCCTCAAGGTCTTAGAGGGCTCAAGATGCCCGCATCTCAGCTCTCTGCCTCTCTCATTTCCTCCTTGGTTCCTCCTCCTGACACCAACAAGAGCCTATATTTCACATTCCTGTCTGGTGGTCTGGTTCGGACTTTCCTTACATTTTAACTCTTGGGTCTCCTCTTTGAGATTGTTTATAGCAAAATGATGGGCCGAGACTTCCAACTTTTGCTCTTGGTTTATCAAGAAAACCTTTTGAAGTTAGGAAACCTTCTTCTTTCTTGTCGATGCCTGGTATGCAAAACTAGAGTATCTCTGAAGATTGAAACACATCCACTTTACAGCCCAAATCGAGCTCTGAATTCTTTGTCCTGGGGCCCTGTGTCTTCTGAAGTAGTCAGATCTCCTGGGTTACTGGATGCAGTGGGCAGGCCGTCATGAACTATAGGGAAGAGAAAAATAGTTTGCTTTATTTCCAATAGACTCTTAGCTTTATATACAAATATATATGTATCTCCTATCCAATCACTGAATCCCCATCTACAGCTAGTTATTGAAATAAGTCAGTTTTACATAGTTATAGTTAGGATAAGTGGCAACTTTCAGGTCTAATCTTCCAGTGGGGAGAATGATTTGAGAGGGTGAGTAAAACATAAAGACCTGAAGTTTTCAGTCTCTTCCTTGGAGACAGTGGGCAGAGTGTCTGTCTGTCTGTCTTTCTCTCTCTTTTTTTTTTGTCTTTTTTGCAGCATACAACTTACATAATTCCTGATATGGCAAAGTCATGTCCGAAGAAGTTATGGAAATAAAATAATCAGGGCAGTAATGTGTTCATGAGATAACACAGTGAGGGAATCTCAAGACATTATGGTCAATTAGGAGATTTTGTCCTCTAAAATAACTGTATTAAAATATTTAGGGGCTTCCCTGGTGGCGCAGTGGTGGAGAGTCCGCCTGCCGATGCAGGGGACACGGGTTCGTGCCCCGGTCCGGGAAGATCCCACATCCGGGAACCCGTGAGCCGTGGCCGCTGCGCCTGCGCCTCCGGAGCCTGTGCTCCGCAACGGGAGAGGCCACAACAGCAGTGAGAGGCCCGCGTACCGCAAAAAAAAAAAAAAAAAAAAAAAAAAAATTTAGTAGACTGGCAGAGCGTCGTGATAGCTCGTCGTGGGCTCAATCCTCGCCCCGCATTCAGAGCTTTCCTACACGCGCTTCCGGTTCTTTGCTCTTGGGGTCAGGTTATCTGGCCACCCAGGCTTGTCGGCCTTGAAGGGGTACGAGGGCCGCCTCCGCCCCGATTCCTCGGGGAGGGAGGGGCAGCCGGGCCCTCAGGCTCGGGGGACCCTAGCCTTCCCTTCTGCTCTGAAGCTGGTGTTGCCGAGATGCCCACTTTTCGTCCTCATCTCTGCCTTTCTGCTTGGCTAGAATATCGCCTCGTTGCCTCTCTGCCTTCCTGAGCGGATGGGAGCTGGGGAGCAGGTGACGTGGCGTTTCCGGGGGCGGGGCGAGCAGGGGAGCTGCAAAGATAGGCGGCGTCACACCACGGGGTCTTCCGTCTCTCGCTCCGAGCCCCCGTCCCCAGCGCGGCCATGGTGTCTAAGGCACGTGTGCCTTGCATCCCTGACACCCGCCCCCCACATGTCGCGTGACTGAGACTGAGCTTCATCCACAGCCTTTGGTTCCAATTCCTGGTTGCTCTTATACCAGCTGTGTGACTCTGGGCACGCCACTGCATCTCTTCACCTCTTCCCTTCCTCCCCTGCCAAGCCGCAGTGATTTCTGGCTGCCAACATCAGGATTTCCACCTGCGAGACACAGTGCCCGGGGCACGGGGCATCCTCAGTCAATGCGGATTATCTTGTCCTTCTGGAGACCCACGACAGTCTCTGCTCAGCTGTCTCGTCCCTCCTCTCCAAGCTGACCCTCCGTATCAGCTCCACGCCTAAGATCTCAGTACCTTTTTGCAGCATATAGGGCCGTAGAGCCAGAGGTTGGCACACAGAATCCTTCCACGTGGGAACATAGAGCATTTCACGGTGACGAGTATCCTTCATAGTCGTGGCTTCCGGGGTCGGTGGCAAAGCCTGTTGATTCATAGGAGGGTGCTTGATTAGAAGGAAAGTTTTTCCACTTCAGCGCCGGTATCTGCTTAGGGGCGGGAGAAGTCACGAAGGGGAATTGGTACGAGCGGGCCAAAGGAGTGGTGATGAGAGTCGTGTGACTGGAGAGTCTTAACCTGTGTGGAAAAATCCATCCACCACCCGTCTTTAGGTGCTATGGCAGGTCTGCTCTTAACTATGAACAAAATGCAGTTTCGGCTAGTAGAACTGGTTTTTCAGCTCAGGGGAAAAAATCACATGTCTCTGTGTGTGTGTCTATGCGTGTGTGTCTGTGTGTTCCAGTCAAACCCAGGAGTCAGAGTTCAAAGGGTATAATCCAATGGGTGGGTAAAGAGAACAAGTCAGAGAGAATGCTGAGGGGCCGGGGGGAGTAGGAGAGAGAGAAAAAAGCACCGGCAGAAGACAAGCGGAGTCAAGCCACGTATGCCCAGCCCTAAGCTTTCCCCTCAGCCCGAGACATTGACACAAAACACTTAGGTTGCTTCCATATCCTGGCTATTGTAAATAGAGCTGCAATGAACATTGTGGTACATGACTCTTTTTGAATGATGGTTTTCTCAGGGTATATGCCCAGTAGTGGGATTGCTGGGTCGTATGGTAGTTCTATTTTTAGTTTTTTAAGGAACCTCCATACTGTTCTCCATAGCGGCTGTATCCATTTACATTCCCACCAACAGTGCAAGAGGGTTCCCTTTTCTCCACACCCTCTCCAGCATTTATTGTTTCTAGATTTTTTGATGATGGCCATTCTGAATGGGTTAAAGACCTAAATGTAAGGCCAGACACTATCAGACTCTTAGAGGAAAACATAGGCAGAACACTCTAGGACATAAATCACAGCAAGATCCTTTTTGACCCACCCCCTAGAGAAATGGAAATAAAAATAAAAATAAACAAATGGGACCTAATGAAACTTAAAAGCTTTTGCACAGCAAAGGATACCATAAACAAGACCAAAAGACAACCCTCAGAATGGGAGAAAATAGTTGCAAATGAAGCATCTGACAAAGGATTAATCTCCAAAATATACATGCAGCTCATGCAGCTCAATAACAGAAAACCAAACAAGCCAATCCAAAAAAGGGCAGAACACCTAAATAGACATTTCTCCGAAGAAGACATACAGATGGCCAACAAACACATGAAAGAATGCTCAACATCATTAATCATCAGAGAAATGCAAATCAAAACTACAATGAGATATCATCTCACACCGGTCAGAGTGGCCATCATCAAGGAGTTGTTTCTCATTGTGAAAGAGATGTGTAGTAGGAAGTTCATATTTGCATTTCAAAGAAATCACATGGGTAGCATTGATAGAATGTATCAGCTTCAGAATCTCTAAGAGTGGTTCTAATCAGGGTGATTCTTCCGCCTACGGGGTATTTCCAACATGTGAAGACACAGGGCCATGTGTGAACCGAGAAGAGGGCCCTCACCAGACACACCAGACCCGCCGGTGACTTGGTCTGGGACTTCCAGCCTGCAGAACAGTGAGAAATCAGTTTCTCCTGTTAATAAGCTGCTTGGTGTGTGGTATTTGTTACAGCAGCAGAAGAGACTAAGTCACATGCACCGAGCCACTTTTTGCTTAGATTCAAGTTTCTCATGAGGGTGCTTGGGAAGAGAGACTAGGTTGACCAGCCATCCAATCGTGCCGGGCTGCATGTGAGTCTATAGTTCTCATTTCTGATATACAAATTGATGTTCTGTTGTACACACTGGTACTTTACACGAGGATCCCCTGCTGAGCTACTCCCCGGCTTGGAGGGAGGTCACCAGTGTGCTGGAGGACAGTGATTCTAGCCTGAGTGCCCACAAGAAGCTGGCCTGATCTCATTCCTTTGCTCTAACTACAGAAGTCCCTCTGACGCCTCCAGCCGCCTGTCCCAAGACTAAGTTTCTTCTAAAGGAACATGATACCCTGCTTACTGTTTCATACCGAGGGGTAATATTCAGGTAATATCAGACCCTTCCAACAAAGTGTCTGATGTCCAGTTCATCTGGGACATTCTGGTTCCTAAAATAGGTTTCTTTACTGTGGGACTTCCTAGACCTTTTTATTTTTGAAAATGCGTTGTGAAGATCCCAGCAGGAGATGTATTACGAATTGTTTCTCAATGTACTTCAATAAAGAACACGGTTTTCATGTTCTCTGTTTATTGCGTTTTCCTGTGTCTTTTTCTTGCCATCCCCTCTTACTTGTGCCTGGTTTCTTTCTTTTCTCAAACAACGCCAACTTGGGTGATCATTTCAGTGTCTTCTCTGACCCCTGCTTAAGAAAAATTAATCACACCTGTCCTTGTAAAACCTCTGTTACAGACCGACCCAAGCATGTTGTATCAATGTCATTTGTCCGTATCTCTGTCTCTTTGACTAGAGATATTTTCTCTTTTACTTTTTGTGTCAGGGAGGACCTTGTTCTCCTTCAGCTTTTCATCTTACCTCCCCTCACCTAATTGGGTGCCTGTATCTGGCTCACAGAGTGTTTGTTTTTTTACTGAAGTATAGTTGATTTACAATATTATATTAGTTTCAGGTGTGCAACATAGTGAATCACAATTTTTGAAGGGTATATTCCGTTTAGTTACTCTAAAATGTTGGCTGTATTTCCTGTGCTGTATAATATGTCCTTGTGGCTTATTTATTTTAGACCTAGTAATTTGTACCTCTTAATCTCTTACCCTTGTCTTGCCCCTCCCCCCTTCCCTCACCCCACTGGTAACCACTAGTTTGTTCTCTCTATTTGTGAGTCTGTTTCTGTTTTGTTATATTTTTTCATTTGTTGTATTTTTTACATTCCACATATGTGATAACATAGAGTACTTGTCTTTCTCTGTCTGACTTATTTCACTTAACATAATGCCCTCTAAGTCCATCCACGTTGTTGCAAATGGCAAAATTCCATTCTTTTTTATGGCTGCATAATATTCCATTGTGTATATGTACCACATCTTCTTTATCCATGCATCTCTTGATGGGCACTTGGGTTTTTAACATAATGTCCTCTAAGTCCATCCATGTTGTTGCAAATGGCAAAATTCCATTCTTTTTTATGGCTGCATAATATTCCATTGTGTATATGTACCACATCTTCTTTATCCATGCATCTCTTGATGGGCACTTGGGTTGTTTCCATGTCTTGGCTCCTGTAAATAGTGCTGCTGTGAAAATTGGGGTGCATGTATCTTTTCAAATAAGTGCTTTTATTTTCTTCAGATATATACCCAGGAGTGGAATTACAGTGAGTATTTTTGAAGTCAGACTCAGAATAAAATAGCATTGATTCCTCAGACATTATGCATCAGGGCTGCTGTGAGAGTGAGAAGGAGGTGGAAGTGCGGCACCGTTTTCCATCACATCTTTCTGACTTGTCATTCCTGGGCAGTCAAGCCGTAGTCAAGCCCAGTGACTTGGGATTTATCCAACATGTACGTCCTTGTCAAAGTTCAGCTTTCACTCCTCTTTCCGAGCAAGGGTGAGTTCAGGTAGCTTCCACTGACCCTCTGTCTTCTTTCTCTAAGGCCATTCCATCCGACTCCAGCCCTCTCCTGGTACAGCTCCTGGTCCACTGAACTCTTAGACTCGGGTTCCCAGGAAGGAAGGAAGGAAGGAAGGAAGGAAAGTTACCTGGCAGGGATTCGGACACTGGCCTAAGAGCCATAGTTGATTTTAAACATAAAATAAGGTCAAAGAAAAAAGCAGCCTTATGCTGAGCTAGATTTTTCTTAACTGTGACTCCTCAGTGTGACATAGGAAGCTGCTTGGGGTCTTTGAGCATCTTCTCCTCTCTGTGGGTAGTAATTCAGAGATGGAGGAGGCTTGTTCTGTTGTGCAGCAAAGAACTCCATCTTTCGGGGGCCTTCGTCCCCCTTTTCCTACTCTTCTCATTCTTTCCAATCTGGGGTAATCCTAAACCTGACCATTGATTTTTAAAGAAAGACGTTCATCAAAAAGAAGAAATTTTGACTTCTTTTCACTCCCTTTTTAAGTCACGCAAATAGGAATCTACATTTTCTAGCTTCTTCTGAGAGACTGAATTGTTAGACAGAGGGGTGGAATGAAAAAGTGCATTTTGGGGGTGTTAGTCAGCTTCAAGCATTTGCCCCTTGGTGTGGGGCATGAAGCCGCCTTTCTGAAATGAAACAAGAAGCATTATACTGAGAAAATTCCTTCAGCATCAGTGAGAGACTGTTGACTACGTCTAGGAAGAGAGAAATTACTTGTTACGAATAGGGGTTCTGTCTTTCGTTAATAAGAAATCAGGAGGTAAGAAGAAAAGAAAGAAGAGGGAGAGGAAAGGAATGCAATGGTAGTTGGAAGAATAGATCAAGGAATTCATTATTGTATACTTTGTGTATATGTCTCATGTATGATTTATTTGCATTTAATGCTTCTATTATCTGGGGCATGCGCAGAGTCAGTGAAATCTATTAGAGATACATATTAAAGGTCTGTGCTGTAATCGATGGAAAATTCATTTCCTCAGTTTAAAATAGAGAGGCGATTTTTTTCCAGGTCCACTTGTAAGACTCTGGAACAAATGGACACCCTTTACAAATATAAGCAGCATGCTGCAAGCCAGCCGGGGATTTGTTTGCTCACATCTTCCCAAAGGTTTTGGACAGGCAATGCACAGATCAGTACAGTTCTCGATGGAACTGCAATTGACTAAAAGCTTGACAAATGAAATAAATCCGGATGCTAATAAAAGAAAAGAAAATGTTTCTTATAACGGAGAAGATATATAGATACAGACATAGACACACACATTTCGTGCACAATTTTTGCTAAGGAGGTATGTTAGCATTGCTTTGCCATTTTTCCAAAGTATTACGGAAAGAAATGGATTCTCTCCACATCACGTGCTACCAGGTAGTTGACACCTTGCTGGTGAGACAAAGAGGCATCGATGGCCCTTGCAAATCTCGTCCTCTGACGTAGCTCTTATGAAAGTAATAATAAGTGATATCTAATGTCTCTGGGATATTTGTTATGAGCTGGGTACAAAGCAATTTAATAGACTATGTAATCTCTTCCTAAGGGTAGAAAATATTGCTTTCCTTATTTTTCAGATTATCTTATCCATAAAACTAATTTCTTTCAAATAATAAATGCTTCTAGAGAGAGAATTCCAAATTAAGCCAAGAACATTTTATGCTGGCAGTCAATTTATATTAGTGTATAAAAAATCAATTTATATTAGCGTATAAAGCAGTTTAATGCATTCATTCACTTGTTGACTCTTCAACTTTTTGGAGTGCCTAGAATTGTACCTGGTAGGCAGTATGTGCTCAATAAACATTTGTTGAGTGAATGAATGTGTGAATGAGTGAGTCAGTCACAGGGCTCGGGGGGGAAAAAGCTGACCCAAATAGGGATACTGTCCTCCAGTCTGATATTGGGAATCTACCCTGCACTTAGATGGCAGCAATAGAAGATAGAAATGGCATATAAAAGGGGAGTTCTTTGAGAAAAATACAGCTTTGCAGGTGGGTGACCAGAAAGGACTAGTGGAAGAGAGCATAGTTTCATACGACCAGAATGGGGGTCAAGAAGCCAAGATTTGTAAAAGAAAAAGAGAATGCATTTCCCTGTGGATTACAAATGGCTGGAAATTCACCAAGGGAAGACCTTGTGAAGAGCAGGCCATGGTAAGAATTCATTCTAGTAGCCAAGTAAGGAAGCATCCCCTCAAAATCCATTTGAGGAGATCGTTGAACATTCCCGTTAGAGTGAGTATGATAGGCCGAAAAGCGACCTCTGCCTGCACCCCGGAGATGTCCACGTCCTAATCCTCAGAACTTGTGAATGTGTTACCTTGTACGGTGAACAGGACTTCGCAGGTGTGATTGCGTTAAGGAACTTGCGCCGTAGAGGTTATCCTGGATTAAACCCACAGGGTCCTTGTAAGACAGAGGCAGGAGGGTCAGAGGAAGAGAAGATGTGAGGACAGAAGCAGAGATCAAAATGATGTGACCAGGAGTCAAGGAACATGGGCGACCTCTAGAAGCGGGAAAAGGCAATGAAATGGATTTCAGACCACGGCCTCCAGGGGAGCAAGATATTGCACGTGTGTTAAGTTAAGCCACAAAACGTCTGGCCATTTGCTACAGCAGCCGTGGGGATCGAGTACCATGAGCTAAGCTCTTAGACAGGCATGCTTTTTCTCTTCTCATGTCCGTTTTTCCCTGCCGTGTCCCCCGTTCAGCACGATAAAGCAACCTTGGTAGCTCCAGAGTTTTAAATGCAGTGTCCTGATTCATACGGACCTCCAGGAAGAGCTGTGTTTAAGCTTGAGCTGTTTTAAGATATGGCACAGCAGCCCAACCCTCTGAATTGAATCCTCTCTTGATCATTGGCCTGCTGTTGCTATGGCGCCCAGATAAAATGCTTCAGATGCTTTTTTTTTTTTTTTCCCGAGGGCAAAACACCGTCAACTCACATATTCCAAGAAAGACGTGCCACTTATCATCTTTATTCCAGGAATACAGATGTATGCATTATTATTATTATTATATATTTTTTATTACAGAAGTGTGTATGTCAGAAAATCATTTCGATGAGCCTTCAAAATATTTGGAAGGAAATGCAGTCAAAAATGCGCAGCTCTTTACATTGATTCTGTTGACCTTTGGCTTGCTAACCTTTACTTTCCTATTTTCCCTGTGGAAACGCATCAACTGTTTCTACAAAAATATATAAAAGACATTAGCAAATTGGACAGCATCTGTGTTCTTATCTTTCTTCCATGTCCAGGATGAAAAATGACTCTTTTAGATCATCATCAGTAATGATGACATTTTCTGAGTTGGACAGAAACCCACCATCAAACTCATAACCTTCAAGGATTCAGCAGAAGACGTGGATTATGTGCTGCAGTTTTGTTGTTTTAAATGACATATACACGGTTAGGGTCTTTGGTTGTGGAAAACATCACAGATTCTTTAGACTTCTATGAAACTAGAGAGATCCAGCTGTGTCCCAAATTTAATGAAAAGTTGTCAGGATTTCTTTCAACCCCGTGTGAAGCAGCACAGACACAAAGATGTATTGGAGTTGGTTCTTGATTTTGGAACTAGGACTTGTGACAGAAAAGAAATTGTAGACACACAATCACTGCAGTGCAACCTTCTTGATCCTGAGGCATAAATCAAACCCCCAAATCCAGACCGTCTTATCTTTAACTCTTACTTTAAAGCTCAACAGAGATGAGTGAGCTTTGATCTAACGAAATTCCTGTTTTCCAGGACCACAGAGAAGTTTTGTGCACGTGCTTGTGTGACTATGGATAAAGGCGATCATGTCTGGGATCCTGCTTTTTGTAATTGTCCACAAAGACAGTTTAGGGTGGGAAACAAGTGCCTAGTTAGGAGACATCACAGGGTATCCACGTGAGGAACCTGGTTCACCTGGGTTTCATTGGTTCAAATGTTCTAATATGTAGAGTTGAAGATTTAAAGACATTTGGATCTCGGAGGGACACGGACATTCCGCCTACAGCAAATAATGACAAGAGAAGGACAAAGTAGGACAAAGTAGAAGAGTATCAAGTGCACGTCAGACATCCACCCTGAAAGGAAAGGTGTCAGGAAGGTACGCTCCTTCACGCACGGTGTGTTCAGTTTCTTCCTAGATGCTTGACAGGTGTCGTGCAAGTTGCAATGGTGCCGTGAGGATGGGGTAAGGTTGTTTGTGCTGGATAAGATCTTGGTGTGGGTGCCAAGAACTTCTGGGCAAAACAATGCCCGTAAAGTCCACATGATGAAATATTCATTTCTGGGAAAACCCAAGGAAAAATTAAGTCTGAGGGTGACATACTCCACAATAACAATGTGAAGATTGAACTCGTCTGTCGATAAGAGAAAAGTAAGAAGAGCCTAAAGCTATTTTGGGTAAAGCAGCCCAGAGGGCAGGATTCAGTATCTTTCTGCTAATCACAGTGATGTTTTGTGAAGAGAGAGGCAAACGGTGAGATATGGGTTTTTTATCCGGTGTCCAACCGTTTTTGAATAGATGATGTGATTCGTCCTGATTTTCGTTTTCAATACCCGGTCTTTCTGTCAATGTTGTAGTTTGGGAATTTAAGAAGAAGGGAGTGTCTCCATGGGGGACAAGACGCATCAGTATCTATGTGCTGACGTCCAGAGGGTTCTGGGTTGGCAACACAGAACCAGGGGACGTGGGCAGGAAAGCCAGGGTGAAAGTGGAGAATCAACGCACATGCGGGGCTGGAGGAAGCAGCGTGTCCCCTCGGGCAGGGTCTCCAGGACATTGGAGAGGCTGCCCCACCTATGCCCCAGGCTGCGTCTTGGCTGGAGAAGGTGTGTCTCCTGCCAGAGAGAAAACGTGAACCCCCTGTGCTCTCTCCACTTCTCTCATCGTAAAACAGGGAGGCCCGGCCGGGAGCCATGTACTGTGTGACCTCTTACCCTCCTCACCAGCCCACCCTCCAAATCCAGCAACGGCTGCAGTCGTGAGCTAGGAAAGAGCGTAGGTACGTCTTCTTCATGTGGCGGTCTATCTGTGGTTCTCCTGCTGGTCTGGCACTGAGACCGGCTGGCACCTGGGACCCTCTGCTGCAGTGCTGTGACGCTTGCACCTGGACACACCTCTCCTCCAGCAACAAAATACAAAGAGGCTATGTGGGACTAAAAATAACTGCGTGTGTGCACAGGTAGGGCAAATTCTGGACAAAAAAAGAGACCCAAAAATCCCAACTGCCACTTTTGAAGAGCCCGGAGCAAAAGCAGCGTCCTGCCCATGCGCCCTGCACTCGACACCACCAAAGGGGTGGGCAGACCCCCTAAGCCCTCCCTCCGGCCCGACCCCTGGACACACCCCTACCCTCACTGCATAGAAGGAACCAGCTCGCACCCCCTTGGGGAGAGAGCAAGCAAGGGCACCTGTTGTTTGTTCTTGCGCCCCGCCCCCCCACCCCACCGCCGCCACCGCTGCAGCGGGGGCCCCGATAAAGACTTGCCTGAATTTCTTGTCTGGCCTCTGATCAATTTCTATTGACCAAGGAAGGCCAGGAACCATGGTTGGGAACAGCATTGTGCTATCCCAGGAAACTTCCCACTCCCTGTGACGCGGACGCCTGCCTTCCCTTGGGGGTGGCCTGTGGTCTCTGGGCTCAGAGGCTGCCCACACTCCCATCCCAATTCTTCTATCACCCCTGCAGTCCGGGAAAGGTTTGTGGACGCTTTCCTAGGGTTCGCGGCTCTCATCCACAAAACGTGGACGAGGAAACAGTACCTCTCCGACGGCGTAGTTGGGAGGACGCAAAGGGGGAGGTTCCCAGGTGGTGCACAGGGCCCGCTGTCAGCAGTAGGCGCTCAGCCAGCGCTCACCGTGATGCTAACGCTTACGGTACAGCTGACACTTCTGAATCTCACGCGCCGTGCATGGTGAGGAATAATCTCGTAGCCTAGACCATCACTTGACTGCTGTCCAGTGCGGACGGGGGTGGCGGGGGGAGTCTCCTCACTCTGCTGGATCGTCCATTTAACTTCCCTAGATCTTCTCCACTTTCTTCTTGCTCTGTGCCCTGGGAGGCTGACCGGTGTGGACAGTATCTGTGGATGCTGTGTTTCTGGCTCTAGGATAGTCTGAGCAAATAGGACGGAGGGAGGGAGGAAAATGAGAACGAGGGTGCCTCTCGCTCTGGCTTTCTGTCTCTCTGTGAGGACATCTGGGGCTGGAATGTCCCTCAGCGGAAGCTGGCTGTCTTCTCACGTGGCTGCCGCAGACGCATCTGTGTCTCCCCAGAGGCTGGGAACTCTGCCCTCGCCAGGGTGTGGAGACAGCTCCACTGCTGTTTGTTCTGAGCTCCTTGCACGGTTTGCGGTTTCGCTGCACACATTTCTAATTAGACCGTTAATTAAAACAACGAGCGGAGGAACACAGTCCTTCCACGGATAATCCCAATTTCAAGATGCTCTCGTTCTGTCTTCAGAGCATTCTCATTCTCTTCTGCTGTCTAGTCAGACACACTTTGGAGGTGATACATTACTCACGGAACGTGGGTTTGCGGATGCCAGCCTTGCAGGATCGAATGTACTCGTCTAAGAGGCCGTGGCATATAAAACCACTGGTAAACATTAAGGTCTGGCCATACGGTCATTTCCCTGAGCTGTGTGTTGCAAGGTGATGCATTGAAGCACGGTCTGTGGATGTGGGTTTTTGGATTCAAGCACTGTCAGCAACCACTTGCATGAGATGAACCCGTACTAGAGCCCTGAGCACAGACACAATGCCACATGGGCATACGTAAGTATTCTGAACATGCAGCTTTTATATTTTCCTAGAGTGCTCTCACTGAAATTTTACCCTTCATTGCAACGTGTGATGGTCATTTGTAAGCCCAGCCACATAGATGCAGCAAATACACTACTTCTGTTGTTTACATGTGTTGTTTAGCTTCAGAAACGTCTGGAAATTGTACTTTGAAAATTTTACTCGAATGAAATAGGGGAAGAGATTCTTGGATTTCTCCCAGCAACTGTAGGGGATCCTAGTACATTCTTTCCCTTGTTTTCTTTTTCTTTTTTTTTTTGAATTTTTGAATTTTATTTTATTTTATTTTTATACAGCAGGTTCTTATTAGTTATCCATTTTATGCATATTACTGTACATATGTCAATCCCAAGCTCCCAATTCATCCCACCACCCTGGTTTTCAAAGCCCCTTTCAACCACTGTATTTCTTTCCATCATATAGGACTCTCATTGCTTCTGGCCCTTCTGGTTAAGATAGAAATCCTAAAATTTTCTTCTCATTTCCTAATAGCCCACGCTGCTGGATTTCTGGTTCAGTGCTGGAATGACTGGCCAGTTATTTTAGGGTGGGGGAAGGGATAGTAGAGGGACTGCTTTCTGCATCTGAATTGAAAAGCAATCCAGGGATCTCCGCTGAAATGCCTCAGAATTGCTCTCTTGGCCCAGGAAGCACGTGATAAAACCAGACTTTTTGGGCTTCCCTGGTGGCACAGTGGTTGAGAGTCCGCCTGCCGATGCAGGGGACACGGGTTTGTGCCCCGGTCCGGGAGGATCCCACGTGCCGCGGAGCGGCTGGGCCCGTGAGCCGTGGCCGCTGAGCCTGTGCATCCGGAGCCTGTGCTCCGCGACGGGAGAGGTCACGACAGTGAGAGGCCCGTGTACCAAAAAAAAAAAAAACAGACTTTTAAGGGAACTCAAACATTTAGCTCTAGCTCTTTGACACGGGACTATGTCTGAAGCAGTGTGTTTCCCAGGGCATGTGTACAGGACAACAGTTTATTCCGAATTTACCCCTACCTAAACCCTTTACCAATTTCTGGAAATAAATATGTTTCCTTAACATCAGGCGCATTCAAAACCCAGTGGGAGCATGTATCTGCCTTCAGAAAATGAATTGACAGGTAGAAACAGGAATCAATAAAACTGCCCCTATACCCCAAGCTTGATGCATCTGAGAGCAGGATATGTGATTTTTGGAGTTTTCAATATTTTTTGAGGTTACACAGGGGGTGAAAAACGCTTTTGATAAAGCAGTTCTGATATTCTTCCATTGTATTTACACATAACATGTATATGAAGATAAAGGATAGATTCCATATTACAGATTGACCTTAACTTTTATAAGAGATTTATCAGAAAATCTTATATGCAGAAGGCATTGGAGGCATGGAGTCTGTTTGCATAATGAGCTGCTTGGTTACCTCTTCATGTTGTGTGTGAATAAACCCCACCTAAATTCATGTTATGGGTGGTTCTTTTCCTATTTCACCAACAGATAATCCGAGCAAAGTCTCGATAATCAAGGTCCTCAGAACTGCAAACTCTCCTTGGTTCTTGGTTGAGGGCCATAGTAAACGCTCCCTAAAGTATTTAGAAGGGGTGGGATGTGCACGCTTTCTATCATCATTAACATAGCCTAGAAGTTTTCACGCTTTATGAAGCCATTTTTCATCCCGGTGCAAATTTTAGCCTTTAGGCTTGGCCATAAGTCAGTGCCTCTTACTAAGACTAATTCAGCTAGGGTTGGGTTTGGGGAGTCTGGTTCCTAAGGAAAGAGTGTTTGTGAAGGAGTGGGAATGGATAGTGTATTTGTTATCTACTGCTGCATGACAAATAACCACAAACCTAGCCATTTAAGTGAACACACGTCTGTCACCTCAGAACCTCCGTGGGTCGGGGATCTGGGAACAACGTAACTAAGTCTTCCGCTCGGGGTCTCTCAAGGTTGTAATCACGGTATTGGCCGAGCAGTGTTTTCATCTGGAGGCTCAACTCGGGGAGAATCGGGTTCCAAGTCCCCTTAGCAGAAATCATTTCATCGTGATGGTACCTTTGGCAACGTGTCTTGTGAAGGCAGCCACTGAGAAAAAGGGGGCGGATGGTTTTGCTGCTTGGATATTCTGGGTACTCCCGGGCTCGCTTTTAAGGATCTCAGCAGATCAGGTCAGGCCCCCCCCAAGATAATGACCCTTCTGATTAATTCAAGGTCAACTGATGAGGGAGAGTTCAATTATATCTACACACTCACTTTATTTTTGCCACAAAACCTAGCACGGGAGTGGTACTGCGTCCGCTTTGCCGCGGTGGAAGATCTAAGGCTCTGATCGTGTTCCAGGAGAGAAAATTAGACGAGGGCATGGACACCTTGGACAACATCTGAAGGTGTATCCACCAAAGATAGAATACCCAAGCTGGCACTTCTCTCCACCTTGGGTGGACCACAGGGCACCCTAACAAAGGACCACTGAACCAGAGCTTCATGGTCTTTTTTTTTATTATTATTATTATTGGAGCGTAGTTGATTTACAACGTTTTGTTAATTTCGGGTGTACAGCAAAGTGAATCGATTATACATATACATATATCCACTCTGTTTTAGATTCTTTTCCCATATAAGTCATTATATAGAGTAGTGAGTAGTGTTCCCTGTTCTATACAGTAGGTCCTTATTAGTTATCTATTGATATTTTATATATAGCAGTGTGTATCTGTCAATCCCAGCCTCCCAATCTACCCCTCCCCCCCCTTACCCCCCGGTAACCATAAGTTTGTTTTCTGCGTCTGTGACTCTATTTCTGTTTTGTAGATAAGTTCTTGTGTACCCTTTTTTTTAGATTCCACATACGAACAATGTCCCATGATATTTGTCTTTCTCTGTCTTACTTCACTTAGTATGATGATCTCTACGTCCATCTCTGTTGCTGCAGATGGCATTATTTTGTTCTTTTTTATGGCTGAATAATACTCCATTGTATATACGTACCACATCTTCTTTATCCGTTCCTCTCTTGACGGAGTAGGTTGCTTCCATGTCCTGGCTGTTGTGAATAGTGCTGCCGTGAACACTGGGGTGCAAATATGTTTTTAAATTATGGTTTTTCCAGATATGTGCCCAGGAATGGGTTTGCTGGATCATATAGTACTGAGCCTCGAGGTCTTTAAACGAGGTGTATGGACTGGCTTCATGAAATCCAGGAGGCTCTGGAGGGGTGTACAACCTTCTATACACATGCCTGTTTCTGGTGTTTTCCTGGTGAGGTGTAGGTCCATGGTTTATATTTGTTTTTCCCGTGAATACTGTCCTGAGACCTCTGTCCAGATACACACGGAGGGGGAAATTCCCCAAAAAGTTCTCCTGTCTGGGAAGGAGATGGAGGAAATGGTGGTAGCATCTTCCGTTAATGTTGTGTTAAGTGCGTCCTGATAAAGAAGAATCCTGTCTAGATACTGGTTCTTGCAATGAGCTTCTCACCACCTTTCTTCCCTCCCAAGGTCAACAAAATAAGAGATGCTGTTCTAGACAGTTCTGGTGTCTTTCAACTGTATGTTAGCCTTTGCCACATTCACCGTCCATGCTTTGCCCAGATTATAGCCACTTCACTTTTCTAGGAGTTCATGACATAGTGACCCCCAGACTTCAGATGGAATAATAAGCAAGGAAACAAAAAAAGGTCTGGTTTCCAACCAATGAGTTAGTGACTTTCTATCAGAAGGTACTCAAAGTCATCGCCCCTTCCTCTGCTTCAGCCCATAATCTGTAATTATTGCGTGGGTACTTGCTTTTCCTCTCTCCGTATTCTGAGATATGGGCCTGGCTGGCCCTGAATCAGCAGGTATGCTCAAGTGTCCTGCAGCCGTCAACTGAGCACTGAAATTCTTGTTTACGGAGCAGCTTTCATGGGCAGTAGGTTATCGCAACGCCACAGTGACCCTCGGAATTCTTCCATCCGTATTTTCATTTGACCGATGCCTCAAAGTCATGCAGCTGATCAAAACAGCTGATGAGGTGTTTTTAAACCCAGAGAGGCTTGACCTAAACATTCATGATCTCTCATGAACCAGAGCCATCAAACTGGGGTTTGGGGACTCCTGGAAGCCTTTTCATTAAGTCTGAAAAATACTCCATGTGATAACAAATTCTTCCCTCTGCATTTTTTCTTTTTTTAGAAATTTATTTATTTATTTATGGCTTCGTTGTGGAGCGCGGGCTTCTTGTTGCAGCGGCTTTTCCTGTTGCGGAGCACGGGCTCTAGGTGCGCAGGCTTCAGTAGTTATGGCACATGGTCTTCAGAGCGCAGGCTCAGTAGTTGTGGCGCACGGGCTTGGTTGCTCCGCGGCATGTGGGATCTTCCCGGACCAAGGATAGAACCCATGTCCCCTGCATTGGCAGGCGGGTTCTTCAGCACTACGCCACCAGGGAAGTCCCTCCCTCTGATTTTATACTCCATCAGTGGTTCTCAGCCAGTGGTGATTTTCCCACCTCCCTTCCCCCACGCATCCCAGGTGACACGTGGGAACATCTGGAGACATTTTTGGTTGTCACACTTCAGGGACAGGGCTGCTCCTGTTCTGGAGTGGGGAGAGACCAGAAACTATGTCAAACATCCCCCAATGCACAGGACAGCCCCCTACAGTCCAGAATTATCTGGCCTCAAACGTCAGAGAAACCCTGCACTACGTTTTGACTTAATGAACTGTTTCTCAGACACTGCTTTTAGGAAAAAAAACTGCCCCTTTGCTATTTTGCAGTTGTTCCCGGGACATTAATATTCAACACTGCCAGCCATAGCATTCAGTCTACTTCATTTCTGAGATTCTCGCCTCTTAGTTCTTTTCAACTCTTTGTTTATGATTTTTCCTGTGAGTAAGTGTTTTGCTGCTACAAATTTTTCCTGTTGTTCGTTATTTCTCTGTGTTTTGCTGTTTATCCCACAACTCTGGGATCCTTCTAAGGAGTACTATGTAAAATAACAATAATGACGATGTTTACAGTTCTTAACCTCAGCAGTTTCAGGAGCATCATGAAAGAAGACCCGGGGAAGCAAGTGACAAAGGAGTTTGTTTGCATCTTTCTGTTCTGTCTATAAATAAGCACAGGCCAGCGTTCCTCTTAGTGAAGTGTTCATAGATTATTTTTTTCCACATAAGTATGCGTTTAGTGCTTGAATGTATTTTACCCTTGGATGCATTCAATTTGTCTTCATTTTACAGTTTATTCTGTTAATTGGAAAAGGTTATAAGATTAATAACTAGTCATTGCTAATGCATTTGGTGGACTGCACTATAGCTTGACGAGGGGTTACCACCCCCACAGAAAAGGGACATAAATGATCAGTTCGTATGCATCGTATCAAGCGTTTGATGAAGTGAACTGCAGAGAAAGTGCCCAAGACTACAGTGGTCTTTTAATGATTTTCAAAATCATCCAGACATCAAGAATGCAGTTATATTCCATGAGCATAATAAGTGGAGTATCTTGGGAGGGGCAAGCTGTTATTAATTGAGATGATGCAAATCATGAGAATGGATTCTAGTGATGGCTTCTAATAATAACAGCAGTCGCATTAATACCCATACCAGCAAAACTTTATACTTTGTATAGGGTTTTACCATTGCCAAGGGATTTTCACATGGATACACACACACACACACACACACACACACAGAGAGACTTTCATAGCTAGGTTACGCACTGTTTTTTTTCCGCATAGCAGTTGAAAACCTGATTTAAGATCATGTATTAGGTGGAGGAACTTTCCTGGTGGTCCAGTGGATAAGACTCCACGCTCCCACTGCAGGGGGGCTGGGTTCCCTGGTCGGCGAACTAGATCCCACATGCATGCCACAGCTAAGAGTTGCATGCTGCAACTAAGAAGCCTGCATGCTACAGCTAAATAAATCAAATAAATAAAAAGACCATGCCAACTTCTCTGGTGTTACCACAGTGGTTAAGAATCCGCCTGCCAGTGCAGGGGACTCAGGTTCAAGCCCTGGTCCGGGAAGATGCCACATGCCGTGGAGCAACTAAGCCCGTGTGCCACAACTACTGAGCCTGTGCTCTAGAGCCTGTGAGCCACAACTACCGTCCCCACGTGCCACAACTACTGATGCCCACGTGCCTAGAGCCTGTGCTCCGCAACAAAGACAAGCCACCGCAATGAGAAGCCTGCGCACCACAATGAAGAGTAGCCCCCTCTTGCAACAACTAGAGAAAGACCATGCACAGCAATGAAGACCCAACACAGCCAAAAAAAAAGAAAGAAAAAGAAGCCTTGGGTCCCCTGCTTTAAAAAAAAGACCATGTATTAGGTGGAAGACTGGAGTTAAATCCTTCCCTACTGACTTTGAGTGCATTCCTCTTTATATTATAAACCACACCAGTTTCTGGGGGCAGAAAACGATATTTGCAAAATTATAGAGTTTGGGTGTAGCATATTAAGTCAATGAGTAAAGAAAAAAATTAATAGTGTATTCAGAGAGCTCTGATGAAATAATGACACCCTTCCCCATTCAGCTGAGCTCTGGCACTGCCTGCAAACGCTTGAGAGGAAATGAAACACAGAGGAAGTGAGTCATCATTAATTGATGTCTGGCAGCTTTGCCATAACTGAAAAGAGGGCGAGGAGCCTGCCTCTCCCTGACTTGTGATGGCCTTCTCACTGTATCTTTGCATGGTGGAGAGAGAGAGAAACTGGGAGAGAGCAAGCTGTCTGTTGTCTCTTCTTATAAGGACACTAATCTCATCATGGGGCCCCACCCTTATGACCTTATGTAACCCTGATTACCTCCCAAAGTCCTCCATCTTTAAATACCAGCACATTGGGGCTTTCGGCTTTACCGTATGAATTTTGCAGGGATACAGTTAAGCCTATGGCAATGTCTCTGCTTATCAATTTGGAGGCAACCACTTATATAGTAGGTAATTTCAGAAAATAGATCTAATCAATGATTATTTCATGTTCTATTTAGAGGGGTCTGATTTGCCTTTCAGGGTATCTGCATTCATGGAATACCCAACCATATTATATTATATATCTCATCCCATAATCATCTCATACCTACTGAGTAATTAAAACATTTTTAAGCAACACACATTTCAATTGAAAAGACATAACATTTTGAAAGGTAGAGAAGTGGCTACCACTAATTTTCTGCTCATCAGTGTAATAAAAGAATCATTTTTACAGAAGAAACTGCACAAGGATGTTGGAAATAGTATTTAACATTCTGACATTTTAAAAAATGTTTAAAAGTTTCCACTTAATAGCTAGTAGTACTACCTTAATTGAATGTTACTTTTTTTCTGACGATTTCAGACGTTATAAATGAAGGCAAGATTTAGAAAACAGGAATTGCCATATCTTTTCTGTCTCGTAATTAATAAACAGTTGGTTTAGCAAAACCGAAGGAAAAACAATAGTAGTTTCCCATGGTCTGTATATTGCGGAAAGGAATTCAGCTAGACTTAGTGGTGAGGTGTCCTTGGATGATCAGAAAATACTGCTTAGCTGTTGGCACTAACACTGGGGAAGACAGATTTTAGTTGAAAAAAGTGGCAGAATAATATAAAGCATAGGACTCTGTCATGAAAACATGCCATGCAGAGGAGTTATAAGTAATATTTCTGGATTTGAGTTGAGAATGTTTGAATAGAGACCTCCATTTCTGACCACTCCCCCAAGTCACGTGACTTTGGGAAATTCTCATAATAACTTTCATCATTGTTCACACGTTAGTGAAAATACACACCAACTGCCATAAAGTGTTGATAGAGTATCAAATGAAAAAACAAAAACCAAAACATGTCTTTGAGTAGAAAAAACAACGCAAATGAACCAAAATAAGCAGTGAACAGTTATAAAGTAACCATCGAGCAAATTTCAGTTTTATAATGCATTTTCTCATGTGGAAAAGGAAAGATGACTGCAAATTACTTTGTTAGGTTTTCACTGAATATTTGGTAATGACTTGGCGTGTTATGATATTAACCTTGTGAATTATCACCGTTGGATGATATATGAAGGGCTCACACATTTACAAATCTTGCAGCCTGAAGACAATTTCATTATTTGCTATAAAGGAAAAAGAAAATTAATTTTTCCCCATCCTTAAGGCATATATGTAACTTTTGAAGTAGACGGACTTCATCAAAATTATGTTGCAGTTCCATTCTGTGTTATTACTCGTACTAAATCCTGAACTAAATCCATTTGTTATCCAGTATGCTGGTACAATGGGTAATGTGATCTTTTTTTAAAAATTTATTTAATTAATTAATTTATTTTTAACATCTTAATTGGAGTATAATTGCTTTACAATGGTGTGTTAGTTTCTGCTGTATAACAGAGTGAATCAGCTCTACCCATACATATATCCCCATATCTCCTCCCTCTTGCGTCTCCCTCCCACCCTCCCTGTCCCACCCGTCTAGGTGGTCACAGAGCACGGAGCTGATCTCCCTGTGCTATGCGGCTGCTTCCCACTAGCTATCGATTTTACAGGGTAATGTGATCTTGACTTTGATATATAGATCCTTTTCTGAGACCATGATCTTATTTCTACTTTCATTTCCAGGAGTTTAAAGATCTGTTGGGATTGCAGGGGAAGAAGACCTTGTAGGTTGCTATAAATTCACTGGGTTTGGCAGTCTAGATGTTCAGGATTGAAAACCTTAATGGCTTGAAGCGGCACACATTTTTTAAAAATTGAAGTATAGGTGATTTGCAGTGTTGTGTTAATTTCTGCTGTACGAAACAGCACACATTTGTAACCTGACCATGTCTGTGGGTCAGGAGTCCCGGCGTGGCTTCGCTGGGCCCTGAAGCTCAGCATCTCTGGCGAGGCTGCAAGCAAGGTGTTGGCTAGGGCTGTGCTCTCAACTCAGGGTATGACTGGGAAAGGATCTGCTATCAAGCTCTGCAGTGGGTATTGGTGAGATTCCGTTTCTCGAGAGCTGTTGGGCAGAGGGTTTGCTCACTGTTAGCTGGAGGCCACCCACAGCTCCTCGCTGTGCAACAGCCAGCATGGAGTTGAGGGTCTCCAACATGGCACTTTGTGCCAGCAAAGCCGGAAAGAGAGAGTCTTCTGGCAAGATGGAAGTCACAGTCTTCTGTAACCTAATCATGAAAGCAACACCCATTGCCTTCGCAACATTCTGTTTGATGGAAGTGAGTCTCTGGGTCCCAGTCCAGACCCCAGGAAAGGGGGTCACACAGGGACTTGAATAGCAGGAGGCAGGCGTCACTGGAGAGCCTTCTCAGAAGTCTGCCTTCCACCGATGTCCGCTCTCACTCATGAATTCCCAAAGTGAATATAGTGAAGACCAGCGACATGAGTGAATGGGCCAAGTTTCACCGCAGGTTAGCAAGACGGCATGGACTGAAACGTTTCTCCTTAATGGTGTGTCCAAGATGTACCTCCATTCTCCTGCCTTTGGGTCTCCGTGGGTCCCACCAACATAACGATGCTAACTGCCGAGCAGAGATTCAGACTTGGACTCGCCTCCTTCTGGCTTCCAACGTAATGGTGACAACACGTAGAAGATATCGAGCAGGTTGCCCGTCCGTCCGTCCCAGGATTCCATCTCGTTTGCTGTGGATGGGTAGACCCCACCTGCACTCATGATCTTCAAAGCACTGTAGCAGCCAAGAGATGAGAATTTCTTTTAAAACTGTGCTTCTGGGCTTCCCTGATGGCGCAGTGGTTGAGAGTCCGCCTGCCGATGCAGGGGACACGGGTTCGTGCCCCGGTCCGGGAGGATCCCACGTGCCGCGGAGCGGCTGGGCCCGTGAGCCGTGGCCGCTGAGCCTGCGCGTCCGGAGCCTGTGCTCCGCAACGGGAGAGGCCACAGCGGTGAGAGGGCCGCGTACCACAAAAGAAAAAACAAAAAACTGCTTCTGTGTCGGTTCTACAAACAGACTGTCACTGCCTGGAGCGATAACCTTGAAATTGGAACCACAGATCTGCAAACCTATTCAGCTGCATAGTTTCTGGGGAGTCTGAGATTACAGTGCTTTTAGCTTGTTTCTTTTTTTCCTCCTAACACTAGAAAACTCTTTTATGATTGCTTTCAAGTCAAATAATTACACTGCCCTGTGTTCTGAGGATGTGCCTTGCTGTTTTTCTTTTAGAGTAAGGTAATCCCCCTGCTTTGAAGATGATTGTTTTCGGGAAAATGACAAGGCCCCAGATGCCACAGAGACTAAACTTTGAGGTGGCCGTGTCCACCGTTCTGCCTGAGGGTCGATTGAAAATGTCTATTTTCTTAGGTAAGAATTTCAGAACAAGGAGGATTTAGCTCCATTTCGTGGGAAACTAGCCAGTTAAGCTTTGTGTCAACTGGTTATGGGTGCTTTAGTCTCTGAACACAATGGTGGAAAATGCCAAGTAGAAGGACAGCTTTGGTGCGTTTGGTGGGAATTATCCCTAGTTTCACTTTCTACCATATTTGTCTTGAAGGGTGAGGTGCAAAATGACAGCTGTATGGAATTTCTTTCTTTTTTTTTTTTTTTTTGCGGTACGCGGGCCTCTCACCACTGTGGCCTATCCCGTTGCGGAGCACAGGCTCCGGACGCGCAGGCGCAGCGGCCATGGCTCACGGGCCCAGCCGCTCCGCGGCACGTGGGATCTTCCCGGACCGGGGCACGAACCCGCGTCCCCTGCATCGGCAGGCGGACTCTCAACCACTGCGCCACCAGGGAAGCCCCTGAGTATTCTTTTTAGTCTCTCAGTTTTTAAGTTACCTCTTTCTAGAGGTTTATTATTTTAACGTTTTTCCCGTTATCTCATTAATGCTGCAAGATATTATGGTATTCCCTTTTTCATTTCTAATATTGGTTATTTCTACCTTCCCTCTCTCCCTGACTATTGATCAGACTTGCTAATCTGCTTATTTATTGGACCTTTTGAAGAACCCACTTCTGGTTTTGTCAGTTGAACCTGTTATATATTTGTTTTCTACTTAAGTAAATCATGGTCTTATCTCTATATGTCCTTCCTTTTGCCTCCTTCCTGATTACTTACTAATTTTTAACTTTTTAAGATGGTGACAAGTTTATGAGTTTTCAGTCCGTCTTCTTTACTAATACACACTATTTTCCTCAGCACTGCTCTAGTTGTGTCTAAAATATTTGCTATGTATTTTTCAGATCATACATTTAAAAATGTCTTCTAGGGACTTCCCTGGGGAGACAGTAGTTGAGGGTCCACTTGCCAGTGCAGGGTCTGCGGGTTCGAGCCCTGGTCCAGGAAGATCCCACGTGCCACGGAGCAACTAAGCCCGTGCGCCACAACTACTGAGCCTGCACTCTAGGGCCCACGAGCCACAACTTCTGAGCCCGTGCGCCACAGCTACTGAGCCCTCACACCTAGAGCCCGTGCTCCACAACAAGAGAAGCCGCTGTGATGAGAAGCACATGCACTGTAATGAAGAGTAGCCCCCGCTCGCTGCAACTAGAGAAAGCCCATGCGTAGCAACAAAGACCCAACAGACAAAATAAATAAATGAACTTTAAAAAAAAAGTTTTTTAAATTTCCATTATGCTTTCCCCGTTTAGTTATGGATAATGCAGACTTTTAAAACATGTCCAAATATAGGGACTTTTCAAAGTTAATTTCATAGTGGTCAGAGATCTGTACTGTGTGTTTTCAGTCTTCTGAAATATATTGACTTGGGTTTGGTGCATCAATTTATATGAAAGTTTTCTGTATGCTTGCAGAGAGAGTGTAATTTTAATTTTTAGTGCGATAATCTTATATATGTCTGTTAAGTCAAATTCACTCATTGAGTCTTTCTGATCTCCTCTATTCTTACTAAAAGTTTTATCTGCTGGCTCTTATCAATTACTGGAAAATATATATTAAATTTCTCCATGATAATTACAGATTTATCTGTAACTCCTTTTAGTTCTTTCAATTTTTACTTTATGTATTTTAAGCCTTTGCTGTGTTTTTCTCACCATATACTTTGCTTATCTAGCAACGAGTCATATGGGATGCATATCTTTCAGTGACTTGGTTTCTTTATTTTCCTTGCTGTAACATAGGTTGGAGGTGTTGGAAATAAAAACATTTCTCTTGTATAACCAGAATACACAGACCAATATGAACTAATCCCTCTGGAGAACATTTTGGCCATTTCTTATAAAGTCAAGTATACAACTAGCCATCCTAATCCTGAATATTTATCCAAGAGAAATAAAAGCACAGTATATATCCACACAGACTTGTACCTTAAGGTTCATAACAACTTGATTTGTTTTGGAAAATGCAGAGTATCATATATCTGCCATTGCAGAATACAAATATCTGTTTGTATTTTTTTATTTTATTAATTTTTTTATACAGCAGGTTCTTATTAGTCATCCATTTTATACACATCAGTGTATCCATGTCAGTCCGAATCGCCCAAATCAGCACACCACCACCACCACCACCACCACCCTGCCGCTTTCACCCCTTGGTGTTCATACGTTTGTTCTCTACATCTGTGTCTCTATTTCTGCCCTGCAAACCGGTTCATCTGTACCATTTTTCTAGGTTCCACATACATGCGTTAATATACGATATTTGTTTTTCTCTTTCTGACTTACTTCACTCTGTATGACAGTGTCTAGATCCATCCACGTCTCTACAAATGACCCAATTTCATTCCTTTTTATGGCTGAGTAATATTCCGTTGTGTATATGTACCACATCTTCTTTATCCATTCATCTGTCGATGGGCATTTAGGTTGCTTCCATGACCTGGCTATTGTAAATAGTGCTACAATGAACATTGGGGTGCATGTGTCTTTTTGAATTGTGGTTTTCTCTGGGTATATGCCCAGTGGTGGGATTGCTGGATCATATGGTAATTCTATTTTTCGTTTTTTAAGGAACCTCCATACTGTTCTCCATAGTGGCTGTATCAATTTACATTCCCACCAACAGTGCAAGAGTGTTCCCTTTTCTCCACACCCTCTCCAGCATTTGTTGTTTGTAGATTTTCTGATGATGCCCGTTCTAATTGGTGTGAGGTGATACCTTGTTGTAGTTTTGATTTGCATTTCTCCAATAATTAGTGATGTTGAGCAGCCTTTCATGTGCTTCTTGGCCATCCGTATGTCTTCTTTGGAGAAATGTCTATGTAGGTCTTCTGCCCATTTTTGGATTGGGTTGTTTGTTTCTTTAATATTGAGCTGCATGAGCTGTTTATATATTTTGGAGCTTAATCCTTTGTCCATTGATTCATTTGCAAATATTTTCTCCCATTTTGAGGATTGTCTTTTCGTCTTTACGGTTTCCTTTGCTGTGCAAAAGCTTTTAAGTTTCCTTAGGTCCCATTTGTTTATTTTTGGTTTTATTTCCATTACTCTAGGAGGTGGATCAAAAAAGATCTTGCTGTGATTTATGTCAGAGTGTTCTTCCTATGTTTTCCTATAAGAGTGTTATAGTGTCCGGTCTTCCATTTAGGTCTCTAATCCATTTTGAGTTTATTTTTGTGTGTGGTGTTAGGGAGTGTTCTGATTTCATTCTTTTACATGTAGCTGTCCAGTTTTCCCAGCACCGCTTATTGAAGAGACTGTCTTTCCTCCGTTTTATATCCTTGCCTCCTTTGTCATAGATTAGTTGACCATAGGTGCATGGGTTTATCTCTGGACTTTCTATCCTGTTCCATTGATCACAGTATATATCCACACAGACTTGTACATTAATGTTCATAGAAACTTGATTGGTTTGGGAAAATGCAGAGTATCGTATCTCCGCCATTGCAGAATACAAATATCTGTTAACCAAGGAGACTTGAGAGAAGCTGACTATAAATTAAGGCAAGTCCAGGAATTAGACTGTACAGGAAAAGCACCTGTACAGAAAATCCCATTATCACAAAATCCTAGTTTCGTTTTCAGTGATGGTGTCAGTTTCAAAGAGAAAGATGTCCTTTTCCCAAAGCACAGCAACATTGTAGATAGAAAATACATTTATCTTTAAGAAAGATACAGGAGGAAGAGGAATTTATGATCTAGGGCCAGGGCTGACAATGTTTGTGAAACTGATTTCATGGTGGACTAGGAATAGATTTCTCATGCCTTTAATTTTAGGGGAGTAAAAGCTTCGGTAACGTTGAAAGTTATTCTATTCCAGGTCTCAGCCAATGGCTTGATCGTTGAGAACTGGAGGAAATGTGAAGACTCTTTATTTCTGCAGTGGACAAGAAGCAAGAGTGCTAGTGCTTTGTGTTTCATCTGCATCTACTTTTTCACATTATTTTAGGAGAGTTTATTACCAGTAATCTCACCACTTGTTCTATATGTTTTCTCCTCATACTCATATACGTTCTAACACTTAATATTTTCTGAAAAATGTAATATGGTCTGAAGTTTTACATTTCAATATATTACGGTCTTACACAATTCAAATCTTCCTTTATGTCTGAAAATTATTTTCTTAATTCCTGAATGTTTTTTTCCCTTTTTATGCGTGATATATATATGTGTGTGCGTACTTGTATTCATATTCATATTTATAGCAAGGATTCTCAGTCAACTCTGTCCCCCATCAGAGGAATATCTGGCAATTTCTGGAGGCATGTTTCATTGTCATGACCGGGAGGGGGTTGTTACTGGGAGGGAGTCGTTACTGACGTTTAGTGGGTAGAGACTGGGGTGCTTCTCAGCATCCCATAATGCCAGGACAGCCCCACAACAAAGAATCGTGTAGCTACCATAGGTCAATAATGCTGTTGTTGAGAAACCCTGCTTTAGAAATTGCTCTTTCTAACTCTTCCACTGGCCCATTTGACTGGTTGGGAAGTCAGCAGATATTTGAGAGGTCAGGAAGTCTATAACAACAGCTCTCTCACCTACAATTCTGAGAAGATTGATTAAGGTATGAAAGAGAGAGAATAGGATTTAGTCCTTAAGAACTAAATGATACACCAAGACAACATGGAACAACATAAAAGAAGGAGAAGGCGGTGTGAGCAGCAGGAAATTTAGCAAAACATTTCACTGGGTAAAGAATGTGTGTTCTAGGACTTCCCTGGTGGTGCAGTGGTTAAGAATCCTTCTGCCAATACAGGGGACAGGGGTTCGAGCCCTGGTCTGGAAAGATCCCACGTGCCGTGGAGCAACTAAGCCCATGCACCACAACTACTGAGCCTGCGCTCTAGAGCCGGTGAGCCATAACTACTGAAGCCCCTGCGCCTAGAGCCCGTGCTCTGCAACAAGAGAAGCCACCGCAATGAGAAGCCCAAGCACCATAACAAAGAGTAGCCCCCGCTCGCTGCAACTAGAGAAAGCCCGTGCGCAGCAACAAAGACCCAATGCAGCCAAAAATAAATTTTAAAAATTAAAAATAAATAAATAAAAAATAATATTAAAAAAAAAAAGAATGTGTGTTCTAGGGAATTCCCTGGCAGTCCAGTGGTTAGGACTCGGTGCTTTCACTGCCCTGACCTTGGGTTCAATCCCTGGTCCGGGAACTAAGATCCCACAAACTGCGTGTTGCAGCCAAAAAAAGAAAAGGGTTCTAGAAAATTTAAAAAATGAAGGATTATGATTTGAAAAACTAGACTAAGTCATGTTACAATTCTGTTTAAAACCCAGAAAGGGCTCTAATTTCAATAACATATCATTTTCCAGAGTCCTTTCTTCATGCCCAAATCTCCACGAGCTCTCTTTCATCATTCTCATAGAACATCTTGACTTTTGTTCGCCGTGCTCACAATTTGAAATTCTGCTTGTATTTTTAAGTCTTGGATGCCCCGCCTCCTCCAGGAATATTCCTGAGGACACAGGTGGTTTTTTTGTTGATTTCTTTTTTCAGGGGCGGGGGGCCGCGTTGGGTCGTCATTGCTGTGCACGGGCTTTCTCTAGTTGTGGTGAGCAGGGGCTGCTCTTCCTTGCGGTGCGTGGGCTTCTCATTGCGGTGGCTTCTCTTGTTGCAGAGCATGGGCTCTAGGCGCACGGGCTTCAGTAGTTGTGGCTCTTGGGCTCAGTAGTTGTGGCTCACGGGCTCTAGAGCGCAGGCTCAGCAGTTGTGGCGCACGGGCTTAGCTGCTCCACGGCACGTGGGATCTTCCCGGACCAGGGCTCGAACGCATGTCCCCTGAATTGGCAGGCGGGTTCTTAACCACTGCGCCACCAGGGAAGCTCCGATTGTATCATTGTTGATATCCTAGTTGTGATAGTGTGCTATCATTTTCCTGGATGTTCCCATTGGGAGAGATGGGGTGCAGGATACAAAGGAAGACCCTGTATTATTTCTTACAACTACATGTGAATCTATAATTATCTCTAAATAAAAAGTTTAATTTAAAAAGTGGATGGTGGGAACTTCCCACGTGGTCCAGTGGTTCAGACTCTGTGCTTCCAATGCAGGGGACATGGGTTCGATCCCTGGTCAGGGAACTAAGATCCCACATGCTGCAACCAAAAAAAATAAAAAAACAAAAAAAAGAATGAAGTTCAATCCCTAGCAGCTTCCTCCTGCATTTGTTTTCTTTGAATTGCAATGTCTTTTGGTTTTGAAGAGTCTCTCACTAAAACCCTGATAATCTCAATATCATAATTATTAGTAGTTATATCTGTATACCTTTACTAGACCATGACTGCGTTATGTTACTCCATCATATTTCCAATATTTTAGCTACATTCTATTTGGGAAAAAAATTGTACCCCCCCCCTTTTTTTTTTGAAGTTTTGAGTGAAGATCCTATATTTCTCTCTTTTTCTGGAAAACAGTGTTGAAAATATAATGAGGTGGGAGGTGTGGTATGTGTCAAGACAAACTTTGTCCTAGATTTTGGTTACACTTTCACCCTCTCTTGTCATGGCTAGGCACATCCTCTATGATGTTCAAAACCTAAAGTGGGAGATGTATTTCCTATTAAAGGTTCACCAATGCTATGCTCTTCTTAATTCTTTGAATATGCTTTTGATTCCTGAGTCTTGCTTCTTCATGTTTCGTAAGAAACTCTTACTGTCTACCTTTCTTTCTCATCAAATGAATTTCTAAATCCCTCTTACAGTTTACTAGTCTTCTCATCTTAAAATATGATTGTTTTCTCTTTATTTTCCAATTTAGACATTCTTCACAGATGTTTCACAGCCTTCTTTCATTTTCCACCTCAGCCTCTGCTATTGCAAGAGAACTGTCCCTCGGGACTACTTACTTTTTTTTTTTTTTTTTTTTTTTTTTTTTTTTTTTTGGCGTTACGCCGGCCTCTCACTGTTGCGGCCTCTCCCGTTGCAGAGCACAGGCTCCGGACGCGCAGGCTCAGCGGCCACGGCTCACGGGCCCAGCCGCTCCGCGGCACGTGGGATCCTCCCGGACCCGCGCACGAACCCGCGTCCCCTGCATCGGCAGGCGGACTCTCAACCACTGCGCCACCAGGGAAGCCCGGGACTACTTACTTTTTATATCTCTGTGATTCTGTTGTAGTCCCATCAAGGGGGTCCAGTGATGGACTGCAGCCCGTGTGACATGCTTCAGGCTCCTTTCTCTCTGAGGGTCCAGGACTGGATTCACTGGGGGTGTGAGCTGAGCTCAGAAGGACCCCTCTGTACAAGGACCCTGTGCTTGGTTTAATGTTCTTCTGCCACTGTCTTGAAAATCTTAATAATTTTCGACAAGGGGTCCCACATTTTCGTTTTTCATGGGGCCCCTCATTCAGTCTGCTGATTTTGCCCACCCATTTCACCCAACAGTCCAAACTATGTAAAGCACATTGAGTTGCATACTTGTGTGTGACTTTTACACTCTTCCCTCGCTCTCTTTTTTTTTTTTTAATATTTATTTATTTATTTGGCTGTGCCTGGTCTTAGTTGCGGCATGCGGGATCTTAGTTGCTGCATGCAGGATCTTTAGTCGCTGCATGTGGGATCTACTTCCCTGACCAGGGATCGAACCCGGGCCCCTTGCACTGGGAGCACGGAGTCTCACCCACTGGACCACCAGGGAAGTCCCTTCTCTCTCTTTTAATATGTCTTGAACCTTTCTCTAAATTTCCTTCCTACTCTACCGTTACATATTCCTCCCCCGATTATTGTTAATCATTTGAACTGTCCAATTTATAGATGGTTAAATAAGCTACAGCTAATTCACAATATAAATAAGAGAGTATTTTTTTAATGGATTAGGGTATGGTGTCCTTATGAATAGTTAATGACTTTTGTTATATATTTCTTTAATGTCCTGAATATTTTATCTGGTATTACAATGTGGCTTTAATAGACTAATCTTCTATTTCCTTAGAATTTCTTCCATGGACTCATTACTTATTTTATGCTTAGATACTTTTTTCTTCGGCCGCCCCGTGCAGCATGTGGGGACTTAGTTCCGCCATCAGGGATCGAACCCGTGCCCCCTGCAGCAGAAGCACAGAGTCTTAACCACTGGACCCCCAGAGAAGTCCCCTCTGGTTAGATACTTTTGTATATAAAATTAGCTCTCTCTTTCTTTCAGTTCTCATTTCCTGTTTTGATAAAGAACGTCACTTCCCCCTATCACAGCCCCAGGTTGCCTAAGTCAGGACCCCAGAATCATCTCAGCTCATCCCTGTATTTATAAATCAGCCCAGGCAGACGGCACAATTGATAGCATCCATGATCAGCATCTCTCGAATCTTCCCCTTTTCTCCATCATCGTTGCTGCCGTCTTAGTGGAAGTATGTTCGTTACAGCAAGAGTTTTCTCTCTTCACTTTCTGTGTGTCTGTCTCTCTGTGCTGGAGCCAGAAGGATCTTTGGAAACCGTCAACCTTGTCATTCCTCTACTTGAAATCCAGGAGTCGTTCCTAATTTCCTTTGAGATAAAGCTGCAAACTCCTTGACATGGGATTCAAGCCCCAGGTGAACCTTGCTCCTGTCAGTGGATTGCTATACAATTTCTATACGATTATTCACCTCTGACCGTGTTCACGTAGCCATTTCCCTGCCTTTTCTTCCTGTGCTAATCCCTCCTCATCCTCAAAGCCTCGCCCTAGCCTTTCGGGGAGCCTTCACTCTTAGTGTCTCCTGGGCTGGTTACTTGTCTCCTCACGTGTCCCCTGCCGTCCTGGGCTTACCATTCCCCTATATGCTTGATCTTATATTGCAGCTCTGTTCGTGGGGCTGCTGTATGAGGCCACGTGATTCAGTCAAGCAGAAATGATCTCTTGTTGAACTCTTGAGTCTTTGCTGCTCAGCATGCTAACTGAGAGGGATGGAGCGTGAAGACACGCTTATGTGAAAGCTCTCTTGGACTCTCTTTGTAGCCTGCTACTATAATCACGCTGAATTCATTTCATTCCGACCCCAACTCTTTCTACTTGAAAACCAATAAAAGCAATCCTCTTTGTCTAGATAAACACTGACAGGAAGTATAACAATTAAGAACCTACCTCCCGGACTTCTCTGGTGGCGCAGTGGTTGAGAATCCGCCTGCCAGTGCAGGGGACACGGGTTCGAGCCCTGGTCCAGGAAGATCCCACATGCCGCGGAGCAACGAAGCCCGTGCGCCACAACTACTGAGCCTGCTCTCTAGAGCCCGCGAGCCACAACTGCTGAAGCCTGTGTGCCTAGAGCCCGTGCTCTGCAACAAGAAAAGCCACTGCAATGAGAAGTATGCGCACCGCAACGAAGACTAGTCCCCGCTCACCGCAACTAGAGAAAGCCCACGCACAGCAACAAAGACCCAACACAGCCAAAAAAAAAAAAAAAAAAAAAAAACCTACCTCCCACCAAATAATGCAAGAAAATCATCTACTCGACGACTTTTTTTTTTGCGGTACGCGGGCCTCTCACTGCCGTGGCCTCTCCCGTTGCGGAGCACAGGCTCCGGACGCGCAGGTTCAGCGGCCACGGCTCAGGGGCCCAGCCGCTCCGCGGCACGTGGGATCCTCCCGGCCCAGGGCACGAACCCGCGTCCCCTGCATCGGCAGGCAGACTCTCAACCACTGCGCCACCAGGGAAGCCCTACTCGACTTCTAAAATACCAATTAAGATCCCCCCTACTCTCCAAGGTGTTTTACAAAATACTATTCTTTACCCATTAATATATTAATAATAATACCTTCCCCAGACTGAAGAGAATCTAAAGCTGTTACATTCATAATAAGTAATATGTTTTCATTATTTACATACAAATCCTTGAGTTTCGAATTAGCAGCGCTTGAAAGAGACCTGCTCACACAGATGAAATTTGAATCGTAGATCAAGTGACACTTTGGAAGGGCTAAGTCACGTTGTAGCTTTTCAGCACCACCGAGATTTACTTTATGTGGTGTCATCGCAAAGACAGAACTCTAATGGCTTTTAAAGTATTCTCAACTTCCAAGAATAAATGAGAGGGAGACCAGTTCCCAGACCAAGCAAGAAAACGTTGGAAGCTGAGTAGAGATAATTACGCAGCAGTGCTCTAGTGAGAGTACCTTAGGACATGGGAATGTGCGGAACTTTTCTACCCATCCGACCTAGACAGGAGGACACAGCCGTCTCCCTTCTTCCCTTCCCAACCATCATGTCTCATCCTCAAAGTCTGGTGATCACAGGAAGTCATGGAGAATTTTCAAAGCTGTCGTTACATTTTTAGAGAAGCTTGTTGGGCTGTGGATGACAAAGAAATAGTAGAAGCAATTCGTCCTTTCTGTTTACAGAGGTCAGAGATAAAGTACCTTTGACACAATGGCTTCAGAAAAATCCATGAAAAAAAAAAACATGGTCCAGAATAAAATGTTGTAAACATTGTGTGATAATAGAACGACCTTTTTTGAAATTTATTTTTTTTCTTAAAGTAGAGTTGATTTACAATGTTGTGTTAATTTCTGCTGTACAGCAAAGTGACTCAGTTATACATATATATTCTTTTTTTATATTCTTTTCCATGACGGTTTATCCCAGGATATTGAATATAGTTCCCTGTGCTCTACAGTAGGACCTTCTTGTGGATCCATTCTCTATATACAATAGTTTGCATCTGCTAAACCCAAACTCCCAATCCTTCCCTCCTCAACCCTCTTCCCCCTTGGCAACCACAAGTCTGTTCTCTATGTCTGTGAGTCTGTTTCTGTTTCAGAGATAAGTTCACTGTCTCACATTTTAGAGTCCACATATAAGTGATATCATACCGTATTTGTCTTTCTCTGTCTGACTTACCTCACTTAGTATGATCATCTCTAGGTCCATCCATGTTGCCGCAAATGGCATTATTTCATTCTTTTTTCTGGCTGAGCAGAACAATATTTTAAGCTTGTGTCTCTTCGGGCCTGTTTTGGGGAGAGAATGCTGGCTGTACTTCGCTCTGTAAGCACTGACTGCCCTGTACCTTTGCCCTTCAACCCTAAAAGTGGATGCTGAGTAAAATATGAGTTTCAGAGGTAGCTGTACTTCAGACATGATTCTTCTTAGTTGTAGAGTATAAGGCTTGTTTGAGTGCTCATTTCCTTGGAGAACATGTAACTTGTGCATTCACAAAGCAAATGCATACTATTTTTTAATAAAAAGTTATTGAATTTTTATAGTAGTCTAGGAACTAGAAATTTGCTTTGAAAAGGGCTAGCCTGAGGGGCCTTAGAGGTAGGGAGAGATCCAGTTTTGTTCCAGTGAAAGTAAGGTTGAAGAACAGAGGGCAGACCAAAGAGATACGTTCTAGAAGCAAAAGAAGAAGGATTCAAAACCGACGTGTTGCTGTCGTTCTGACGAATCCAGCACATGAGAAAATAATTAGCGTTTCTTCCAACCATACTCACTTCCCAGTAAAAACTATATAAGGAGAACCATGGGAAAATGCAGGCATATGCATGTTTTTGTTAAATAGTATGGTTTAAGCCAAGACATAAAGTGTTAGAGTAGCAGGAGAGAAAGCTAGAACAGCCAGGCACAGTGTAATGAAGTTACTGTTTTGGGAAACTCTTTCTCTTAAATCCTGTGTTTCTACCCAAGTGTAAAAGTCTTCTTCAGCACCAGCTTGGAATGAAGTTACATGCACGTTTGCAGAACCTTCTTATGAAATGTCTGAAAGTACCAGTTTTCTGACTGAAAGTATTAAGACTTTTATTCCCTGCAAATGTCCATTCAGTATCAACGATGCAGGGAATGCCTTACAGTTACGCACTTTTCAAACCCTTGAGTTACAGGCCCAAGGAAACAGTTGCACCACAAGTGACAATAACTGTTCCTAGGGAAAGGAAAAGAATGTAACATGTTTAGTTAGGTAGAAGGTCCTTCCAGTACCTAATAATTATTTTACTTAACCCACTTCTAATACTTAAGAGGTGCATGTGTGTGTGTGTTCATACTTACTGTTCCAGACTGTGAGCAAAAATTTCTTCTAGTTCAGTCTCTTGTCAAAAGCTTAATGTCGGGCTTCCCTGGTGGCGCAGTGGTTGAGAGTACGCCTGCCGATGCGGGGGACGCGGGTTCGTGCCCCGGTCCGGGAGGATCCCACGTGCCGCGGAGCGGCTGGGCCCGTGAGCCGTGGCCGCTGCGCCTGCGCGTCCGGAGCCTGTGCTCCGCAACGGGAGAGGCCACAGCGGTGAGAGGCCCGCGTACCGCAAAAAAAAAAAAGAAAAAAAAAAAGCTTAATGTCCCGTTTTTTAAGCCATCGGGCAAGGCTCCTTGGCTTCAAATATGGTGAATAAAACTGCTGGTACTGGAAAATGTTCACATAAATGTGGTCTCAGAAATTGTCTTGAGGAGAGTTCCCTGGTGATCCAGTAGTTAGGACTCCACTGTTTCACTGCCGAGGGAGCACGGGTTCAATCCCTGGTCAGGGAACTAAGATCCCACAAGCCACGCATTGTGGCCAACCCTCCCCCCCAAAAAAGAAGTGGTCTTGAAAACCACAGTTTTGAAATGCTGTGGACAGAATGCTGGTTTTGTTCCCTGTTCGGTGCTTCTGAAAACATTTCGTTACTTGGAATGATGAGAGTATGTACATGATGTATGTAGAATGAGGTTGAAAATATTTATTGGTTCTACAGTGTGTGTTCCTTCCATTGCCTTTGATCTCTTTCTACCTAGACACCTTTGATATCTCCTCTTCTGTGGTCAGAGTTGTCATTTCTGGCACCATCTTTCTCACCTCCTTTCCAAGCAATACACATTTGTGCAAGAGGCTGTGGTAAGGCAGCAAGTGATGCAGAATTAGGAAAGACGTCAGTAAGGTGACCCTGTGCTGAAAAATGGCAGAAATGTACAAGGATGGACAACCCAACCATCACTATGCAGGTGTCAAGAAAGGCCATAGAAAAAGGCTAAAAGGCAAGAAGCATTAGCAACTCTGACTATTAAAATGTCTCAAGAGGCCATGAAATAAATCGCCTCTAAGCACGATGGGAAGAAAGTAAGACTGTTGCATACCTCAAGTCCGTACAATCAAATCCCTTCCTCTCTAAAGCACATGGCATCCTACCCACTACAGGATTCGAAAAACGGACCCATGGCATCAGTTTCTGCAGGGATATAGAAGGGAAGAGATAGAAGACGTGATACATTTACATGCTGGGGTTAATTGTGGATTTCCCAGGATCTAAGAGAATGTTTCATTCTTACAGCAACGCTTTAAAAACACAGAGTTCACATCCTTTGCTTGCGACATGACTTCTGCTATTACTAAAAATTCAGAATACGAATTTTCCATGTTTTTTTTTTATCGGAATTCCAAGAAACTAAATAATGCAGGAAAGGGGGAAAATTCCGTGGGAATTAATGAATATCTTTTCATTAAACTTTATAATGTTCCAGTTTTATGTCAGCCGATGATATATTATGCAGGGTTTATTTGCCATTGATTTATAGGCATTTTATAGTTTAATGGCAATTATTTTTTTCTTTAAAAATATTTTTTTTTTTTTTTTTTAATTTTTATTGTTTTGGGTGCGTTGGGTCTTTGTTGCTGTGTGCGGGCTTTCTCTAGTTGTGGCGAGCAGGGGCTACTCTTCGTTGGAGTGTGCAGGTTTCTCGTTGCGTTGGCTTCTCTTGTTGCGGAGCACAGGCTCTGGGCACGTGGCCTTCAGTAGTTGTGGCACACGGGCTCAGTAGTTGCAGCATGCGGGCCCTAAAGTGCCTGGGCTTCAGTAGTTGCAGCACATCGGCTCAGTATTTGTGGCTCACAGGCTCTAGAGCGCAACCTCAGTAGCTGTGGCGCACGGGCTTAGTTGCTCCGCAGCACGTGGGATCGTCCCGGATCAGGGCTCAAACCCGTGTCCCCTGCATTGGCAGGCGGATTCTTAACCACTGTGCCACCAGGGAAGTCCCTCCATGTCTTAATTATTAGTTTTTTAATCCTCCTAGTACGCAATAAAATGTTAATGTTGACTGAATTATAAGAGTATCCAACCAAGGGAAGCATAGCTGCTTGGGAGGCTTAAAATAGAAATGAAATCTGAATAAATGAATATATTTATTAAGAAAAAAAATTAATACATGTATTTATTCATTCTTTTTTGTCCTTTTGTATTTGCTTCTATATTTGGAAACGATAACATGATTATACATTTTAGCAACGGAATTACGGTACACATTTCTTTTTTAAAAAAAATAATAAATTTATTTATTTATTTTTGGCTGCGTGGTGTCTGTTGCGGCGCGTGGGCTTTTCTCTAGCTGAGGCGAGCAGGGGCTACTCTTCGTTGTGGTGCGCGGGCTTCTCATTGTGGTGGCTTCTGTTTGTTGCGGAGCACGGGCTCTAGGTGCGCGGGCTTCAGTAATTGTGGCTTGCGGACTCTAGAGCGCAGGCTCAGTAGTTGTGGCGCATGGGCTCAGTTGCTCCGCAGCATGTGGGATCTTCCCAGGGCCAGGGCTCGAACCCATGTCCCCTGCATTGGCAGGTGGATTCTTAACCATTGCGCCACCAGGGCAGTCCACAGTACACATTTCTTACCTGGAAAAATAACATTTCATTAACAGTTGTAAGAAGGTGTACCATTCATGGAGTTTAAGATTTGAAATAATGCTAATTGCTGAGACTAGAAAAAACATTAATATTAAAATGAAATATTAATCACTAAAGGACACCAAGAGAAAGCAATCTGTGTCACAATTCCAGGCATTTGCAACTAAATGCTGTTTTCTTAAATACACAAGAGAAATGGAATACAGAGGATGGTGACTGTTCTGTGTTACGCTATTCATCACCATAACCGGCTTAATTCTAAGATTCATGTTCCTATACAGATGTAACTCACTGATGAAAATTCAGTCCGTCCGCTGCCTTCCCATAATGAAGAAGAAATCAAAGTCAATTGCACCTTGGACATTTAACAACACACAGCAATGACAACTATTTATGTTAAGCAGGCAGTCGTTCATCTGGGAAAACGAGTATGAACACTGCTAAAGAACAATGTGAATTATGGAAACAAAAGAATACAAGACCTCATAGAAATGTATCATTGGGCATGATTTATGTGTACTTGCTGTTCCTCTAAGGTAGACAGCTATTCAGACCTAACCAAGCATCTCCAGGGAAAGCACGTGTAGGAGAAAGTCACCAAACATCTGCGACGACGCAGCAAGATTAAGCTCACTGTCAATGGCGTTCAAAGAACCTTCAGGAAGAATCAACCTTTAGACGGTGTTTGTGGTGGACACAAAATCAGTGAGTGAGAATTCGGTAGTGGACTGATTGCAAGGGTCAGGAATGGCAACACGGAATACTCATATCTAAAGGAGATAAAGAGAGAGCATGTCAGAATCCAGCAAAGAGAGATCAGGAAGCTGCGTGGGTAGTTACAGTTTCGGCCTGAGAACTTCCTTGCGTCACACTGAAGGTGAGGAAGGAGCTTTCCCAGACCTCAGGCATAAATACGGCCTCTTTCTACAGCTCTGTCTTAGTATCAGCAGGGGATTATGTTAGATTTGGATTCAGAAGATCAGGGATGGGCCTGAGACTCTGCGTTTCTAATAAGCTCCAAGGTGGTGCTGATGCTGGTTGTCTGTGAATCATCAGAACCCTCTGTCATAAGGAGGGAGGTAATCCGGAGCTGTTGACCCACTCTGCCGGGGGGGTGGGGGTGGGGGTGGAGCAGGGCTGGAGCCCCGGGCCCCTTGCGGCCAGGAGGAGCCCTGCTTATCGATACCGACAAGGCACAAAGACGTGAGCGTTTTCTCAATGAGCCGGACGGGGAAATGATGGACAGGCACACGATCACACCATGTTATGGCTCTGGTGCTGAGAAATTTACAAGTTGAGGGAGAGGAAAAGCGATGAATAGTGGTGCCGTCACAAATATTTTTTTAGAAAGGAAGGGCAGATAATTTTGAAAGAGAAGGCATCTGGGGACATGTTGAATTGGGGGACCAGCTTAGAAGCACAGGTGGAGGTGGTCTGTGTGTGTGCTAGGGAGAATGGAGGCCCCCATGAGCTGCAAGCTTTGGGATTGTGCCCGTGGTTAAATTATGTTACGTGGCAAAAAGGCGCTCTGTGGATGTAATTCAGCCGGTCTTAAGTAGGGTGATTATCCTCCTGGTTCAGCAGGGTGGGTCCCGTGGAATCACAGGAGCCCTTAGAAGCAGAGAATTTGGAAGAGAAAGAGATATGGCGGAACGGGAAGCCCCGGGGGCTTGAAGCGTGCGAGGGGGACACGGTGCTGTTGCTGCCATGACGATGGAGCAGACAATGTGATGAAGGTGCGGGCAGCCTCTAAACCCTTAGAGCAACCCCAGAGGACAGCCAGCGAGGAAACTGGGGCCTCGGTCCTAGAAGCCCAAGGAACTGGGTTCTGCCAACCACCGCAGGGAACCTGGAAGCCATGCTCCCTTAGAGCCTCTGGAGAAAAGCCCAGGTCAGCCAATACCTCTCTGTCCGCCTTGACCTTGGCCATCTGGACCTACCCAGACTTCCGAACTACGCAACCATGAGCTAACAAATGCTCTCAGGTCCTAACTTCGGGCCTATCTGTGACAACAGCGATGGAAAACGAACGCGGCAGAGGCCCCGGAAGGTACAGAGGTGACGATGAAGTGAGGGTTCTCTACACAGGCAAATGAAATGTTGAATAAGGAGAAGGAAACGCATGATTTCAGTGGAGCAAGTAGAAGATGAAAAGAAAGAAGAAGACCCTTCAGAGGAAAGAAGCAAAGGTGCTGAGCCTCAACCCATGGGAGGAAAAACGGGTACAGAAGAGGCACAGGTGAACAGAAGAAAGGGAGAGTGTAGGGAAGGCCAGCCGGGTGTACGAGTGGGCAGGTCAAGGGTGAGTTTGGGGATATATTCTGTCAGAGCTCTAGAGAGAAGGCGCAAGGACTAGGGCTTGAGCAGGGAGTGGGTGCTGACCATAGTCAGGCATTGAGGGTGTACGTGCTTTTCTTCCCATTGGAACGGTATACGAAGCCAGATAGGGCCTTCCCTGCTGGCGCAGTGGTCGCAAGTCCGCCTGCCGATGCAGGGGACACGGGTTCCATCCCTGGAACTAGATCCTGCACGCCGCAACTAAAAAAAAAACCAACAAGAGATCCCGCATGTGACAACAAAAAAAAAAAAAAAAAAAGAGATCCCACATGTGACAACTAAAGATCATGCCAGGGCTTCCCTGGTGGCGCAGTGGTAGAGAGTCCGCCTGCCGATGCAGGGGACACGGGTTCGTGCCCCGGTCCGGGAAGATCCCACATGCCGCGGAGCAGCCGGGCCCGTGAGCCGTGGCCGCTGAGCCTGCGCGTCCGGAGCCTGTGCTCCGCAGCGGGAGAGGCCACGACAGTGAGAGGCCCGCGTACCGCAAAAAAAAAAAAAAGAAGAAGAAGCCAGATAAAGGGGGAAGAGCACATCTGAGGGAGCACGGTAAAGAGATGTTCTTTCTTCTTTTTTGAGCGATAGAGAAGCTCCCATCTGAATGTAGACTGCAGGAATTGATGGGGAGAGGCAAGGGAGGGGTACAGGTGGAATCAAGGCACTTTGCTGTCATTCAGTCTGGTCTCACGTGTTCTGTTTCTCTCAACCGTCCACCCACCTTTTAGGGCTGATTTCAAGTCCATCCTCTTAGTCTTGAACAACCGTCCTTACGCAATCGAGTACCACGTTTCCTTTGCGTTCTGAGCCTCCAGATTAAGACCTCCTTTTTAAGATTTCCCTTCTCCACTGCCAGCATCCTGATTTCTGTGTGTGTTCTGCCCAAAGGACCCCACTGTACCTTTTCCTCACCCATACACCTTCAAGTACGCCAATGGCACTGTTTCCTTCGTGCGGATGGAGAGACATGTTCTTTCTGGGCTTCAGGGCTTCTCTCAAAACTCCCCTTCTTGCAGACACTTTCATCCAGTGTATAAAACGTCAATATATGTTGGAAATTTATACAAAATGGCCATCCTACACCCCAGCTCAGCTCTCCTCACACCCCTTCTCATCATATCTATATCCATATCGGTATCTGTGTTATCGTCTCTTTCCTGACCAGAGTATTAAATATATGAATACATGAGGGCAGGACTTTGTTTGATATTCCCAGTAGCTAGAACAGTCCCTAGCACACAGTAGGCACTCAGAAATATTGATTGTACTTTAGCTGAGCTTTGTTGGTTTGTAGAATGGAGTCCTGGTGGTATCGTGAATTCGGGAAGAAACTAATATAAACTTTTCACCCTCCCTGCTCCAAGACTCCATCACAAGACATATATACTCTCCTGCTTTCTAATACTTTCTACACCTTTTCCCTGATGACAAGAGTGAGTTCATCCGTTCGTGGAAATCATGCAATATTGTGTACCAATCTTGTGAGGAATTCCATTCTTACTAACCTGTTTTTCATTATTTTTTTTAACATCTTTATTGGAGTATAATTGCTTTACAGTGGTGTGTTAGTTTCTGCGGTATAACAAAGTGAATCAGCTATACATGTACGTATATCCCCATATCCCCTCCCTCTTGCGTCTCCCTCCCTCCCACCCTCCCTATCCCACCCCTCTAGGTGGTCACAGAGCACCGAGCTGACCTCCCTGTGCTGTGCGGCTGCTTCCCACTAGCTATCTATTTTACATTTGGCAGTGTAGATATCATGATTATTTTTTGAACCCAAATAACCCATCTCACTTGAGTGCTGATAATTATTAGTTGTTAGACAGTTAATATACGTCTTTAATATTGGGTGTATACATGTTATGAGAATACTAGATATTTTCTGTATTTGTTTTCCATCAGGAAAGAGGAGGGAAGTTAGAAAAACTGATTTTTATCCACACCACTGAGTATATTGAGTCATTTCAAGAAATGGGTTTACTTCTTGAAAGCTACTACATTGCAAATACAGGCAGGAACCTATCCTATGGCCATAGCCCTTGAAAAGCTGTGAGAGGAAATTAAAAACTTCTTAAATTGGGCAATAAAATTGATAAGACCTAAGAAAAGCTAATTGAGTCACTTTAGATTTGCATAGTCTATCAGGAAGATCATTTTTAATCTTATAAAAGAATATTTTATGGTAAGATCAATCGCTGACCGTATATACTCAGAAATACATATAAAGAGAATTTTTTGCAAGAAGGTCAATCAGCGAACATAGACACTCAGAAATGCATGCAGTTAAGAAAAAAAATGACTGAAAGACATAAACATATTGTCTGAAAAGAGACTGGGAGTTGGAGAAATATTTCAAAAGTTGCTGTCTTTGAAGCAATAATATTTCAAGAAGGCTGCAGTGACAAGTATTTGTTATAAGTCTTACTCTCCTTGTCTGAGCATGTTCACGCATGCACGCCTTCAGCTTCTGCAAAACAAGAGATGCCAGAAACCCTACGACAGGAATGCACCTGATTATAGAAAAGTCCACTGGACTGAGTCATTGGGGGACATTGGTCTGCTCACACAGATGTGATATGGACTCAGTCATTAATGAGAGATTCATTACCTAAAAGGCATTGGAAAACATGCCACATTTATGAGTGCATGTCATTAACCTTTCAAGTTAGCTACGTCCTTTATGTTCCCAGCTAGGAACGACATCCAAGGAGTTTGGACTCCTCTTACGAATTCTTGAGTCAAATGAAGCTCTATGTTAATAAATTAGAAATAAACATTTAAATCCAGCCCTGTGCCAAGCATGAACTTTAGCCTACAAGCTCAGGAAGGCCCATTTCTTTTTTTTTTTTTTGGTGGTACGCGGACCTCTCACTGTGGTGGCCTCTCCCTTTGCAGAGCACAGGCTCCGGACGCGCAGGCTCAGCGGCCACGGCTCACAGGCCCAGCCGCTCCGCGGCACGTGGGATCCTCCCGGACCGGGGCTCGAACCCATGTCCCCTGCATCGGCAGGCGGACTCTCAACCACTGCGCCACCAGGGAAGCCCTGGAAGGCCCATTTCTATCTGCCATTCCTGAACATGGGCAACTAAAATGAATGTAGTAACCTTTTTTCTCCTTGCACGTATTTTATTTCTGTTTCTTGTTAATATCTCCAGAAGCATCCCCTTGGTAACCTTAGCCATATGCCCTTACATATGTGAAAAACCTGCATAATAAGCCCTTGACTTGATGCTTCTTTGGGGATTTGTGCTACAATCTGTCAACTTGTAATAGATCAACCCTGTATATACCAGCCTGGGCCCTCAGCATCCATACCCACACCAGAAGACGCTAGCCTTTTGGACCAAAGGATTATAAATTCTTGCAGGATTAACTGGATGGTCTAATTTGCATCATCTGGTCACAATGTCATGATCCGTGCAAAGTGACTGTGTTTTGAATGTGAACATTTTCGTCTCAAAATACCAACATTTAGAGTATAGTAAAAGCAAACCTCGCCTAAAGTCTTTTGCTACTTTTTTCTTTTGGGATACATATTTGGTTTCAGTAACAATGTTGAGATACAATGGTGTAAAAAAAAAAAATAACGCAATTGCTATTATAATTTGAAAAGCTTTGGAAATGTTTCGTGCTGTGGTACTTTTGAAAGAGGATTATATGACATTGAGCGAGATGGTCAACACACAATTTATCCTTTGGAAACAGATCCTGTAATCTGTGTCCAACTGAGCTCCACTTTCCCCTGGAGAGATCTTGTCGGCGTCTGTATCCTGAAAGCATAATTGGTTCAGTCAGCACAATAGCCAGTCTCCACATAACTGGGCAGGAAAAACATCCTGTTGGCATGGAACTTCCCCGTGAAACAAAGCAGTCTGTATCCACTCTCCAAGAGGTGAAGTGAGGTGGAGGGAAATGAGATGAAACCAGAAGTAAAGATGGGAAACTGTAAGAGAATTAGATCCCAACATGCATCTAGATTTTGTTCCTCTCTCCTCTCGCTTTCCTGGGGTTGGTCACAAAATGTGACTTCCTTAAAGCAAATACAAATAAGTGTCCAGTTTCTTGAGAAGGGGATGGAGAATGGGGATGATTATTCTCAACTTTCTCCCAGTGTCTCCCTTGTAAAGCTGCCGTTGTCGCGCTAGTGCTTTCACAAAATGCAGGCTCAGAATCAGTTAAATAATGAAGTCGACTTTAGACCTATTTCCGCCGTTCCCTAAATATTATTATGCTGAACGGTACGGCATTGCCAGGATTCAGCCGTGGCGATTTTGTACGGTTCAGCGTCTCTCTCTCCAAGTGAGTTGAATTAATTCAGAGAAATACATGAACTGTCTTTAAGAAAATGAACCAGGGGACTTCAGGACCCTCGTGTTTTGCTTCCCGTCATGGTACAGGCATGCTCAGTGCTCCTTGCCCCAGGTGGTAAGCAATATAAACATTCCAGGGCTTCCCTGGTGGCGCAGTGGTTGAGAATCCGCCTGCCGATGCAGGAGACACGGGTTCGTGCCCCGGTCCGGGAAGATCCCACATGCCGCGGCGCAACTAAGTCCGTGAGCCATGGCCGCTAGGCCTGCGCGTCCGGAGCCTGTGCTCCGCAAAGGGAGAGGCCACAACAGTGAGAGGCCCGCATACCGCAAAAAAAAAAAAAAAAAAAAAAAAAAAAAAAAACATTCCAGTGTCTGCTTCTCCTCTGTTCCCGGGAACATGGAGGGAAAAGGCCGTGCCTTTGAAGGTAGACTTGCTCACGTGACTACTTCAGAATTTTCATGATGAAACACAAGCGGGAGTGATGGATGGACGTCGCTTCTGGGCTGAAGGCATCACCTTTGCTTGCCTCTTTAGTCATCTGCTACTACAAGGCCTCACGCTGAGATGACCGAGGCCGTCACAAGATTGCAAAGCCTCCATCAGTCAGGGGTCTGAGTCACAGGGATGAGCAGAGTCTGTCTGCCACCCACACCGGGGAGAGTGTGAAGAAGAAATAAACCTGTGTTTCACACCAAGGAGATTTCAGAGTGGTTAGATACCGTCATATGACCTAGCTTATTGTGCCTAAAGGATCTTTGGGGGACATTATTAGGAAGGCGGTACTCCATCATGCTTTCTGTGGATGACAGCTTTAGACTCAGCATTTATCTGTAACATAATTTGAAGGGCATAAATGGGCATTCCAGAAATGTCTGGCTGGTCTCAGAGATTAGCATCCACACATCCGCTAATGTTTGGAAACATCTTTTCCTGGGAGGTTATCAAAACTCCTGACATTATGAGTTCTGCAGTAGTTGAACCCTTTCTTGCTTAGTAGATGGCTACAATGCGTTTCGTCAACTCAGAAAGCCTTAGAGGGTAGGGCGGAGGTATTTGGGGTGATACACAGTTCCTGGTTATGTCTGAACAATAAGGAACTACAGTTGAAAACGTCTTGAGCATTTGTAAACGCTCCCAGTATCACTAGCAATGAAAAATAAATGGCTCTCAGAACTGACTCTCCAAAGTCAATACACAGAAAAGTAATCTTTTTGGAGTGAAGGTATTTTGAGATGTTAAATTCCAGTATTAAACACAGCTGTCATTTCAGTACACGAGGGTGAAGACTCAGGTAAAATTAAGATCATGACCAAAAGGGGAAAATTAAGACAAGCTTCGTGGAAAGAGGAATGAGTTGATCTCAGCAGAGAAGAGAAGAAAATATGAATTTATGCAGAGACTATCCTCCAAGCGATGTCTTTTATCCCCAAATGGAGATAAAAAACTTTCAACTACTATATTTTTAGGTGCAATTATAAATATAGTGTAATCCTCTTTTCAATTTTAAGAAATCCAGTAGACAAAAATCTGACAACAAACACAATAGAGATAAGCCCAAGCTGCATAGTTTGGGGCAGATAAAACACTTTTCCACAAAACATCCAGGAGGGAGCAAACAACAGAAGCTTTGGACTATTTTTTGCTACTATTTTTTAAAAATTTATTTATTTATTTATTTATTTTGGGCTGTGTTGGGTCTTCGTTTCTGCGGGAGGGCTTTCTCTAGTTGCGGCGAGCGGGGGCCACTCTTCATCGCGGTGCGCGGGCCTCTCACTGTCGCGGCCTCTCTTGTTGCGGAGCACAGGCTCCAGACGCTCAGGCTCAGTAGTTGTGGCACGCGGGCTCAGTAGTTGTGGCTCATGGGCCTAGTTGCTCCGCGGCACGTGGGATCCTCCCAGACCAGGGCTCGAACCTGTGTCCCCTGCATTAGCAGGCAGATTCTCAGCCACTGCGCCACCAGGGAAGCCCTTTTGCTACTATTTTTAAGCAAACTGTAGACCTCATAATCACCTTTTTAAAAATTCCTGTTTTGTGATAATAATGTCTATTGACAGCATTTGTTTTATAGCATGATATTTTACCAATCTCATTTTAAATTAAAATAATAGTAATTTTAAAAGGATATAGGGAAAAAATAGCATAAAATGAGTTAGAACTGTTTAATCTGGACAATGGACCTAGCTTTCTTTTTCGAGAAATCTGATTTTGCATAAAGAGAACTATTTCTTTGAACAGAATTACTGCTTGGAAACACTTGAATTATTTGTGTCAAGTTTAGAAAAAAAGTTTAGCTTATTCACAACTTTTATTCTTGAAAATTAAATGATTGCATCACCTTGGAGAGAGAGACAATTTGAGGATCCCTTAAAGAATATCAAGACTGAGACTTCCCTGGTGGTCCAGTGGTAAAGAATCCGCCTTCCAATGCAGGGGATTCCGGTTCGATCCCTGGTCGGGGAACTAGGATCCCACAGGCTGCAGAGCAACTAAGCCTATGCGCCACAACTACTGAGCCAGCGTGCCTCAACTAGAGCCCACGCACCACAACTAGAGAGAAGCCCGCGCCACAACTAGAGAGAAGCCCGCGCACTGCAGTGAAAGATCCCTCATGCCTCAACGAAGATCCCACGTGCTGCAACGAAGACCAGACACAGCCAAAAATGAATAATAAATAAGTCTTTTAAAAAAAAAAAAGAATGTCAAGATTATGACACAGGTAGAATTTGTCTTTTCTGTCATTCCCCTTCATTTCTTGAGCCAGAGTCTGTGCCTTGAGTACTGTCCATAAACCGCTCAGAGGCCCCCAAAAGCCGTGTTTTCCCATGGTGGAATCTTTTTCTCTGGTCTCTGTCCTTTCCTACGTTCCCTCAGAGTCCTGTTTCAACTAGGCTGATGACAAGGTGAGATTAGAAACTGCTACTCCAATGAGTGCTCTGCTGATTCCAGGACAGTAAGGCTTCCCCCTGATGGAATTTGCCAGCCTTCAGAGCTCTGAGGTTTTAACAGGGGCACTGGCTTGTGACAAGGGACCTGGTCCCACCTTGACCGCTAGAGAGCGATGCTCCATTTCCCCGTTGTCGAAAGTGCATCTTGGCGGTGGAGGAAGTAGTGAAATGATCAAAAGAAGTCTTTTCCTTGATTTTACTTAAAGGAACTTCTCTGGTGGCTTAGACACTGCTCTGTGTAACCCCAAAGGCAGAGAGGTGAACAAGCTGATGAGGAAATAGAGGACAAGACGTAGGATGTGTAGACAGGGGCCACGACTAAGAATGAAAGGCATATTCATTAGAGTGTTGCTTTGGCATTTCCAGGGAATGTGGGTGGGTGCCGCATGGGTACAGGCAAAAAGGAAGAGCGGATGCCTCACAAACAGGTATGCAGAATACCTGGAAATATGCACCTTGGGTGCCCGGAAGCTGTCTTGTGTCTCTTCCATGTAAGATTGCCTGGGCTTCGAAGTTATTACAGAGGGCTTCATGGAACCGGTATGGACATAGCATATAAGAGTAAGTCATGTCAACACCAAGTGGATATTCCAATCGCCTATCTCCTCCAACTTGTTTACTTTACTCAAAAGAACACTGTCTTTCACAGGAACCTTTTTCTTCCTCTGTTTACTGAGACAGTCTCTCTTTTCAAAGTCCTAACAGCACGCTAAGCATCCCATTTTTCACCCCTCCTTGGTTTCTACGAAGGAGAATGCTGCTGCGCTATAGAATCGACTTCACCGAGCATCTGATAAAGGTCTAACGTTATTCTGCGCAAAAACACAGGGACAAAAATCTTAAGACCTGGTTAGTTGTTTGTTCTTTTTTTCCAGATTTACGTAAATCGTATTAAACAGTCTTCATTTACCCTTAGTAAAGATTAAGGAATAAAATCAATATGCTATGATATGATAGACTTGAAAGGCAAGTGGATTTTGACTGTGTCCAAAAGCATGAATGTGATGGGTGTCTGAAGTGTCTTAAGTGGCTGAAGTCCCCAAAATGTAAGTCTACGTGGAATTATGCCAGTTTGATCCCACTGTGGGGGCAGTGGCTCGTAGCCCTTGCCTTGCCCGTGGGGAGTCAGCGGCCTTATTCCTAGGAAGGACAGAACTCGACCACCCGTCTGACCCAGGAACCTAAGATTCCCATCTGCAATTACGCAAATCCATCTATTGTTGACACAAACACCGGCTATTGACTGTTGCCTGTGGACTTTGCATTTGAATACTCGAGACTGCCTTCCCCTCTCTCTCGGTATCTACCTTTGTTCCTGTGCTTTCTCCTAACCCTTTTCAAGCTAATTGCTTTGCTTGTACTATAATCTGACATCAGAGAATAACTCAAGTACAAATTGCCCCACTTCTCAAGACACGTGCACGACTGTATCGCTGAAACCGTTTCGGGTCTTTTGCCAAGCTCTTACGAAGCACTCGGGCTTAGTCCATTTTTATTTATTGCTTGGACTGGCACATCTCTTTAAGAGCTTCCCGTGTCCCTAACAGAAGGAGGGTCCTTTTGCAAGAACAAAGAGGGGAGATACCTGCGGTGTGAGTGCGGATGGAAAAGGGCTTCTCTTCCTGATGGAAATGAGGGCTCGGCTTTCAAGACAGTTTCACGGGTGCTTAGAATTGGTCAAAAGCTGTCAAAAGTGAATCATGGGAGCTGGACCAATGAGTACGCCCTTCCTCTATGCCACGGGCTGAATCGTGTCTCCCCCAAATTCCAAGGTTGGATTCCTAACCCCCAGGACCCCAGAATAATGTGCTTGTATTTGGAGAAGGGGTCTTTAAAGAGGTAATCAAGTTAAAATGAAGTCCTTAGAGTGGGATCCGAATGCAATCTGATGGACGTCCTTATAAGACACTCGGATATTTGGACGCAGGTGTGCACAGAAGTGATTAAAAAAAAAAAAAAAGTCTGTGAGAAAATCAGTGTCTGTTGTTGAAGCCCTTCAGTTCCTGGTGTTCTGTCAGAGCAAACTGACCCACGGATATGTGTGTGTGTGTGTGTTTGTGTGTGTGTGTTTGTGTGTGTGTGTGTGTGTGTGTGCACTCTAAATGGGCTCCGTTTAATCACTTGGTCTTTTTCAAATCAGAGAGGAAAGCAGAAGAGTCTGTGGGAGAGATGAGCTAATAAATGGGTATTGTTTTAATACAGCCGCTAAATCTTCAGTAATTTGTTACAGCGGCGATAGAAAATTAATACAGATGTGTCTCTGTAATTTTGGGTCTCTGCCTGCTGACCCCAGATTTTTAAGCTTCCTCCACAAGATATCGTCTGCGGACCAGTGGCATAAAGATCCCCTGGGAGTTTGTTAGGAGTGTAGAACCTTGGGCCACATCCGAATCAGAATCTGCATTTGGACAAGATGCCCCAGAAATCTGATGTACACGCAAACCCATTCAGAGATCCGACCACCCTAAGGGACTGAGTTCTCGTTGTATTCTCGTAGCTATTTAATGACCTCATGAGAGGCTTCCAACACTATCTGGATAAACTAAATCTCTTAGCTACACCACGGAGGAAAGAGTAGGTGATGTGATATTTCTCCATATTCACCTATTTGAAGCCCTCCTTAAACATGTGTCCTTCTTGCCGTCCCTTTCACTGATGGCACATCTTCTGTTCATGCCATAGTGACAGGAACGTCCCCGGGATCCAAACCGACTTCAGCCTGAATCTTGGCATTTTCAGTTTCAAAGTTTTTTCTCAGCGAAGGCTAATCCAGGCAGAGCTGGACAGTAGCTGTTCTCCAGGAGTTAGGCCAAGAACAGAAGTTGCAGAGTAGTGGACATTTATAAAACCACCTTTAATCTTCTGCGTTTCAACAGGTAAGCCTCTCCGCGTCCTGAAGTCTCTGTCTCTCTCTCTCCCTCCTGTCAGTTGCTGAAGTTTATTATCCTCGGGCTCCAGCCAGCCCTTCTTTTCTCCTTGTTTGCCAACTCCTTAAGCCCTGAGTGATCACCCCTGTTGGACAGCTGCTCTGGTGAATTGGTGGACCTGGTCATCACCAGCGGTTCTTTTCTCTCCTCCGTGTTACCTCGTCTTTATAAGACTCTCAGAGATGCTTTCCCACCCAGATCCTTGATGCTACCAGCAGCAGTAAGGAGGCTCAGTCCCTATTTCTATCCTACATGAGATCACATCAGATTAGATTTCCCCACCCTTCATTTTTGTTTTCTCCGTTTGTTTGTTTTCTGTATGTGTGGGAAGTATATACCATTTTAAATCCCATTGTGCAGATCTGTAAACTGAGGATTCATGACAGTAAGGAAAGGTCAAGGTTAGTACGTTGGTAAGCTGGGTTACCAGACATGAGAACCCTGGCGTTCTGACTCTAGACTCCATGCCCACTCTTTTTTTTTTTTTTTTTGCAATTTTTATTGGAGTATAGTTGATTTACAATGCTGTGTTAGTTTCAGGTGTACAGCAAAGTGATTCAGTTATATGTATACATATATCCAGTCTCTTTTCGATTCTTTTCCCATATAGGTGATTACAGAGTATTGAGTAGAGCTCCCTGTGCTCTACAGTAAGTCCTTATTAGTTATCTATTTTATATAAGTAGTGTGTATGTGTCAATCCCAATCTCCCAAATTATCCCTCCCCGCCACCCCCTGGTAACCATAAGTTTGTTTTCTGCATCTGTGACTCTGTTTCTGTTGTGTAGGTAAGTTCATTTGTACCTTTTTTTTTAGATTCCATATATATGTGTTAGCATATGGTATTTGTCTTTCTCTGTCTGACTGACTTCACTCAGTATGACCATCTTTAGCTCCATCCATGTTGCTGCAAATGGCATTATTTCATTCCTTTTTATGGCTGAGTAATATTCCAGTGTATATATGTGCCACATCTCTACGCCCACTCTTAGTGGCTGCACTAGTCTGCTGTTTATCAGACTCTAGACTGACTCCTGAAGCCCCACTCCTAGAATCTACACCCTTCTCACGTGTGTAGACAGGCCCTGTGACTTGCTTCGCACCCACAGAATACAGCAGAGGCCGTGTACTGCCTCTTCTGTGATTATGTTAGATAAGATCGTAAATTTCCTATTGCTCAGAGCCTCTCTCCTTTGCTCAGAGCCTCTCTCCTTTGCTGGCTCTGCATGAGTATGCTGCCATGTCTCAGGAACCCCACATGGCAAGGAACTGAGAGCTGTCTGCAGCCAACGGCCAGCAAGAAACCGAGGCCCTCAGTCCTCCACTTCACAAGGAACTGAATTCCTTGAGTTCCAGCAACCATGTGAGCTTAGAAGTCGGTCCTTCCCCACTTGACCCTAGGATGAGAGCACAGCCTTGATTGCAACAGTGGACAGAAGACCCAGCCGAGCTGTGCCCGGATTCCTGATCCACAGGAACCGTGACATAATAAACGTGTGCTGGGGTAAGCCACTAAGCTTATGGTAATTTGCTGCACAGATCTAGATAATTAATGCCGGGGGGTTGGCACTTTAGAGAACAGCGTGATTCTTAAAGCGTCTTCTATCACTGACAGCTTCATGGCCGATCCATTTTCTCTTTTTCTCTTCCCTCTCAATTCATCTTAAAGCATTGCTTCTTCAATGCTCTTGATCAGTAAACCAAGGGTGCTTGTGACGTGTACAGAATTCTAACGTTTTAGGACTCAATGAATTTGGTTAAGAGTCTGGAATTTCAGCAAAAGATGCTTGAGGTTTTCTTTTGTTCAGGCAAGTCTGCAAAGCACTGTCATAGATTTCAGCAGTCGGTGTTGACCTTGGTTGTAGTTTGGATTCCTATAGCATTTGTTTTGTTTTGTTTTCTCTTCTTTTTTTAAATTTGTATTGGAGTATAGTTGATTTACAATGTTGTGTTAGTTTCAGGTAGACAGTAAAGTGAATCACTTATACATGTACAAATATCCACTCTTTTTAAGATTCTTTTCCCATATAGGTGATTACAGAGTATTGAGTAGAGCTCCCTGTGCTCTACAGTAGGTCCTTATTCGTTATCTATTTTATATATAGTAGCGTGTATATGTCAATCCCAATCTTCCCATTTATCCCTCCCCTCCCTCTCCTTGGTAACCATAAGTTTGTTTTCTACATCTATGACTCTCCGTTTTGTAAATAAGTTCACTTGTACACTTTTTTTTAGATTCCACATATAAGTCATATCACATGATATTTGTCTTTCTCTGTCTGACTTACTTCTCTCAATATGACAATCTCTACGTCCATCCATGTTGCTGCAAATGCCACCATTTCATTCTTTTTTATGGTTGAGTAGTATTCCATTGTATATATGGACCACATCTTCTTTACCCATTCACCTGTTGATGGACACTTAGGTTGTTTCTATGTCTTGGCTATTGTATACAGTACTGCTTTGAACATAGGGGTGTATGTATCTTTTCGAATTATGTTTTTTTTCTGGAAAACGTATCATTTTTGGATGTGGTAATGAATTTTAAAGCCATTGGTATTCTCCAGGTTTGCCTGGACAACATTTTTCTGTTGCCAAGTGTCTTAGTAGTTTTCCAGGCTTAGCACGAGGAAGAATCCACTCACCCCGTCCTGATCAAAGTTCATGTTGTCATGGTTCCATGAATATATATATATATATATATATATATATATATATATATTTTTTTTTTGGCCGTGCCACTTGGCATGTGGGATCTTATTTCCCTGACCAGGGATTGAACCCACACCCCCTTCACTGGGAGCAGAGTCGTAACCACTGGACCTCCAGGGAAGTCCCTGATGTGTCTCTTTTGGACCCTCTTGAAAGCCTGGAGAAGGGGCAGACACACAAACACTGCTCACCTACTTTATACCTGCCGAGGCCCCTTCCATCTCACCAGGGGTGACCACTTCCAGAGCCAGAGAGTGGGCTGGTTTCTTTTAAAACGACATCACATTAGGTGGATGGAATTAAAATACTTTTTCTCCCTTCTCCAATTAGGTGGGGTTTTTTTAGAAGATGTCGGGGATAGGAGTTTAGTAATTTATTTATTTATTTTGGCTGTGTTGGATCTTCGTTTCTGCGCGAGGGCTTTCTCTAGTTGCGGCGAGCGGGGGCCCCTCTTCATCGCGGTGCGCGGGCCTCTCACTGTCGCGGCCTCTCCCGACGCGGAGCGCAGGCTCCGGACGCGCAGGCGCAGCGGCCACGGCTCACGGGCCCAGCTGCTCCGCGGCATGAGAGATCCTCCCGGACCGGGGCACGAACCCGCGTCCCCTGCATCGGCAGGCGGACTCTCAACCACTTGCGCCACCAGGGAAGCCCCTGAGACTTTTTTTTTTTTTTTTTTAATGCATCACCACCTGGAACAATGTACCCATTTGGGGTCCTGCCCATGATATTGGCCCATTCATCCAGTGTAACAGACTGTGGACCGTTTCTTCTGAGAGGCTCTGCAGATGCATTTGTCAGCCACAGGTGTCCTTCCCGTAGGAGGCTTTGAGGCAACCTTGGTGGGGAACAGGCCACGGTAATTGCAGGCCCCTGATCTGAAAAAGTGACACACTCCTATGGCACCATTCGTAAGCGGAAGTGGTGTAAAGTGAAGAAGCAATTACCTCAGGGCACGTCTTGCTAACAGAGGCACAGAGGGCTTCCCTGGTGGCACAGTGGTTGAGGGTCCCGCCTGCCGATGCAGGGGACGCGGGTTCGTGCCCCGGTCCGGGAAGATCCCACATCCGGGAACCCGTGAGCCATGGCCGCTGGGCCTGCGCGTCCGGAGCCTGTGCTCCGCAACGGGAGAGGCCACAACAGTGAGAGGCCCGCGTACCAAAAAAAAAAAAGAACAGAGGCACAGAATAAGTCGAGATGCAGCAGAGATGCTCACAGGCACAGTTCCCAGCTCTGGTGGCTAGATGCTGGGACTCTGAGTGTGCTTCCCAGGAGGGCAGCTTGGCAGGGCTGCTCTGTCTGCAGGGGTTGTGCACTGCCTCTGGAATGGCTATTGCCAAACAAGCAAAAGATAATCACTCCCTGCCTTTTCTGATAAAATCGAAAATCTTGTGCGGCTTTCTTTCGGTTGTCGAAAACAAGTACTGGCAGAGGTCTTTCGTTAAAAGCAAGGTGATGTAAAGTGAACTTTGGAAAAGCCGGGAGGGAGGGGGGGTATATGGGCCTCTAATTAATGCACATCATTTTATTCAAATGCTTTGAACCTTTTAAATACTGACTTTAAGCTATTAAGACCTTATGCTCTCTCTAGCATCCAATGCTTATGTAAATTTGCATAAGAGTAAACTCAGTTTGAGGCTATTATTTGAAAGAACATTTGACAGTCCTGCAAGCTCCATTCACAGATATAACCCTCTTTTATTGCCTTGTCTTTAAAAACCCAGACCATTGTATCCCATTAGCCAGTGCTTTTGTTATTTTGCACTCCTAATAATTAGATTCAGTTCATTAACATGGATGGCTCAGACCTTTTTTTTTTTTTTTTTTTTTTTTTTTAACCATGAATTTTGCATTTACTGATGCCCGGAAAAGAAAATGCAAACCTGATACTACTCTCAAGCAGGGCCCTAGATTTAATTTCCTTTCCGGAGTTCATTTTCGGGAAAGAAAAACTTTTCTGCTCCCCTCTTAGTTTCGTTCCCTGGGAGTGTGTGAATTAAACTAACAAAAGAAAGAGGAACGGAAGAAAAGGCACACAATTTTTATTCACATTTGTGTGCACAGAAAAGTAGTGAAATGCAAAGAAATAGTTAAACTTGGGGGCTTATATACCCTTTAACAAAGGAAAGATGGTTTGGGCTGGAAAGGATGATAAATTGTGGGGACTTGGAAATGGGTGGGCAAGGAATGCAGGATACAGGCTGTTTAAGTAAAAGGTCTGCTTATGCAAACTCACCTTGTGATCCAACCCCCCCTTGAGTGAGGAGAGATGCTCCTCTCTTCCTGGGGAGAGGAACTGGTCAATTTTCTCAGAGGGAAATGTGTGCCTGCTTCTAGGCCGATTAGGGGAGGGCAGATAACTCTCTGTGCATCTGTTGGTTCCAAGTTGCCTGTAGCTCAAAATGATCCTCAGGCCAAAATGGCATATTTTGTGGGTACCATTTTCTGATCCCCTTCACTTTTTTCTCTGTATTCAGCTGGTAATTGTACCCTCTGTTTTTAGTCTTTCAACCTACATATTTAGCTATTAAAGTCAAATATGAATCAAAGGTCCCCCCAGCCCGCCATGGGAATCTCCAACTGTTCAGCTCCATTCATTGAAAAGACTGCCTTTCCCCCACCTGAACGGCAGTGACATCTTTGCCCTAAATCAGGTGTGGGTCTCTTTCTGGACTCATCAATCTGTTCTATTTGTGTATTCTTGAGCTATGAGCTTACCCTCTTCATTCCTGGAACTTTATACTGAGAGGTTGACTATCAAATGGGCAATGACCAGCTCACATACGAAAATAGAACTTGAGCCAACCCCAAAGCCAAATCACAACCTCTGCAGAAATTGACCCACAATTGTCATTACCTGGTCAATGTCTGCCAATTTCCCTCAATGTCCACCTTCTTCCAACTTAGAACCAACCAGAGAAAGTCCCATATGTCCCCCCCAGGCTGTCACCTAAGATGTCCTGCTTCTACTCTGCCTGCCCTTAGATCCTTCATACCAACAATCTCCCATCAGACCTCACATTCACTGTAAAGCTTTCCCACTTCCCTGCCTGCCTTTGGGTCTCAGTCAAATGCACATATTCCTGGGGCCATTATAAAGAAATTGTGACTTGGCCCCACCGGTAGTACAAATTCTGATAACAGACTTAACCCCGAGACTGTCATTGTTAGGGAATCTTGGCTTTATGCAAGGATTCCAAACAGCACTTTCATTTTTCAGACCAAATCCTTGGACTTCTGCCCTCAGCACAGAGACCCCTTAAATATTTGACTGGCTTGTGGCAGCCAGGGATTGGAAGACATTTTTGAGGGCAAGCGGCCCTCCCCATGCTAACTCACCTCAGTGACTTGTGGTCTTTCATAGTATCTAATTCTTAGTCACCAGCTCAGATTTGCTTTAAAAAAAAAGAAAGTTTACATTTCATCTGCCATTTTATCGTTTCTATACTGGGAGGGGTTGTCGCAGCATCCAGTTGGCCATGGGAGTGGAGGCTCTCTACCTGTAAAAATGCTTTTTTTAATGAATGTTCCTAAGTTTCACAAAAAATTAGGTAACATTGCACCATGTAGTTACTGGATTTCTCCCTATAATTTCTTCTTTCTTAAATAGTGGAGCTTTAATGAAACAAACTGACCGTACCCGAAGCTATAAAAGGATATTTATAAAACTGAAGAAAACTTACTGCCAGAATTGTATTCTCGGAAGACGTTTGCTTGGATTTATATTTACTCATGTATATATTACAAAAATTAAATATTTTTTCTTACCTGTGTGAGTAACTTACGGTAATCAGAAAAGGTTTTACAAAGTTATTTTTGTGAAGAGGGCTGTACATCCAAATTAGAATGGATAGAGCCTTCTGACTTTAAAATTACATTGCAAATACATAGAGATATGCACACATTATTGTTAACTTCATGTTTTATAAAAATTTAGCAGCATTATCTTTATGGACAAAGTGTTTTTTTTTTTTTTTTTGGCCATGTCACATATCGTGTGGAATCTTAGTTCCCCTGACCCGGGTTTGAACCCAGGCCCTCGGCAGCGAAAGCAGCGTGGAGTAACTACTGGACCACCAGGGACTTCCTTTTTTTGGGGGGGGACGACAAAGATATTTTTATAGCCCACTGATTCTCTCTCTGTGTTCCAGTAATAGTGCTGATTAATCCAGTAGCACAGAACATTCCCTCTTCAATGAGTAATATCAGTGTTATAAATCATATTTTCATATTTTTATTTCCCATTCGCTAACTTTTCACATATTTCTGGCTTCGAATATGTTTTTTTTCCCCTGCGTTTCTTTTGGCTTCTCTGTGAAACGTTCACCGCGGTTTGTAAAACCTGAAAAACCGTGGAGAAGTTGGTTTTGCCTGTGATGGCGTCACTGGCAATGTGGGCATAGAAGCCTTTAGGTTATTCTGTTTCCTTCCTCCCCTTCCTCCCTTCTGTCTTTCTTTCTCCTCCCTCTCTGCCTTCCCTCCATCATCAGACCATGAGGCCCATACACTGGGTACCTCTAAGTTCGTTGCGGTCTGGGTACCGTATTAAGTAGCCTAAGCACCCCCCCCCCCAGCCTCTGCGTTCTGCTCCGTTCCGTGGTTAAAGCTTCCCCCCGAATCTTGGTGACCTACCACGCTCTCTGTTTCATTGGCCGTAAGCTGCTCTTGCTGTACGAGTACACCGTGGGCACACAAGCATCCTCTGAATGCTCTGTGCCAATGGGACCCACATCCTCTGATGGGTAAGCGCGCAGGGGTGCACACTCTCTGCAGTTAACGTGCACAGGACAGAGTAGGTACTCAGATATTTGTGTCATGGATATAGATGTGATGTTGAAGAGCCCGGGATTTCAGGTCTTCACATAAATACTGCTTCTCCTCCCGAGTGGAGAGAAGAAGGGACACTTCTCCACGCCTGGTGTGTCCTTCCAGTGGTTGGTGCACAGCCTGCAATTTCTCGTGCCTCTCACTTACTGCCTGCCCCCCTCCCACCCCCACTGAGTGACTTGCCCGAGTCTTAAGGGACATGCCTTGTCCAGCTCCATCTTTTTCCCTTTCTCCTGGAAGCCAGCAGCCAAGGGGAAGGGGACGTTCTTCTCTGCTTTTAGGTATCGTGGGTCTCAAGGGGGCAGTCGTGGACGGACACCTAGCTCAGACCAATGTTGGCTGGAACCAAGTGGCTGAGTCTTTCCTAAGGGCTCAGTGCTGAATTGTACCCTAACAGATCCCAGGTGATCTGCCATAGCAATGTCAATAAAGGTGACATTTTGGTCTCCATATACCTCATTAATTTTCTTAATGACTTCAGAACTTGGGGGGGGGGAGTGGGGTGCTATTGACTGGTCCCCTTTGATACTCAGAGTCTGGTGTCATGTGATTTTTCTTAAGAATCTTCTAGTAGGTACCCTATAAGTATAACAAAGTGTACTTTTCATCCACAAAACAATACATGTGTCTGTTACACCACAAAGTCCTATGTTTGTGTGTGTGGCCACGCAGAGGACTGGGTATATGTGTATTTCATTCCTACTATTCTAATGCTCATAGTATAAAGTGTATCCACCAAATAGTTCTCCATACTGCTGGCAGGCGCGAAACTCTCCTTTGTGTCTCATTTAGAATGGCAGTTCTTTGTTTCTTTTTCCTTCAGTGTAAGAGAGTCAACCAAACTGTAACTTGCAGTGGCTTTCTTTCTTCCCACTTCGTTATATTTATTATGCATGAGTCACATCTTTAAGATTCAGTAAGCCTCAGAGTTAAGAGTAAATTATATAAACTTGCATGAGTGACAAAAAGCATTGTGTATGCTGGTCAAAATGTCAGTTACCTAAATAAAACATGACACTCAAATTATGTTTACAAAGAGGGCCATAGGCCAATAGCTCAGGATGGAAACACAATTTTGTTTAATAGAATCCACTGTGATTATCAATAAATTTTATAATCTGCCGCGCCTTGATGTTTTGTTTGAAGTAACTTCTTGAAAATGTTTAAAATTAGGCAAGTATGCATTCAAAAATTTCAAAATGTTGTAACTCTGGAGTATTTACTACTAGATTAATAATTCTGTGACTGTTGATGAGATTGCTTGAAGTTAAGGATTATAGGATTTGATTTCTCTTAATAGCTGAGAGTTAATTGACCTTTGTATGAAGATTCCTGAAAATAATTTGCACCTCTTTTCTTACAGGGCAGAAAGTTAATTGCTTCCTCTCTTTTGGAAATCTCTCTTGTACATATTTCTCTCTACAAATATCCTTCAAGTTTGTATTTCCTTTACTAGGGACACTATAGGGACTTCCTTGGTGGTCCAGAGGTTAAGACTCCATGCTTCCTCTGTAGGGGACGCGGGTTCCATCCCTGGTCAGGGAACTAAGATCCCCCATGCCTCACAGCGTGGCCGGAAAAAAAAAAAAAAAAATAGAGACACTATAGAACTTAAGTTGTTTGAAATGGATCTTGTAAAACAAAACAGCAAACAAAATACTGATACAGCTTGCAATGATAATCTACATGCCCCAAATCATATGCATGAAAATAAATTCTGGAAGCTGAATTCTAAGTAAATCAACTCTCTCAAATGTTTGCTAATGAAGAGATAAAATGCTAACAAGGATTCAGAAGAAAATGGTGGTCTTGGTTTCACTGGAATTTTATTTTTAACTTTGGTATGAAAATGAAGTTCCCAGTTATAGGCATCCTAAAGTGTCATAAAATTAATTTTTCCCTACATTTAATTGGGCAGAAGTGGAGCAAAATCAAGGGGCTGGTGGGCAGTTTACTGGTGCTAATCCAGGGCCTGGGTAGTCTTCTATATACATCATTTCCCTTGAGAAAATGAAGTGGCTTAATTATTTTCACTAAATATTGTCTTGGCATACAGTTAGTTATACATAGTGACTGACAAATTGTGAATAGCTCTCTCAGAGAATTATAAGTAAACTAATATCAATTATTTATTATTATAAACAAATGTAATAAATATATAAATATAATATAAACATAATATAAATTTATATATAATTTTATAAATATATAAATTAATAATTATTTATTATTATTATTGTTAACCTATCTATCTATATATCTCTGTCTATCTCTATCTTTCTATCTATCCATCCATCCATCTCTCCATCTATCATCCATCCATCCATATATCTATGAGTATCTAGCATCTTAAATAACAGAACGTTACAGACCCGGTTACCATGTTCTTTGTACTATTTCCCCATTCATTCCCATCCTGCCCTCCCCCCCGCCGAAAAATACGGATCCTCAATTTGGTATTTATTTTTTGCCTATTTGTCTTTAAAATGGTGCTGTGAATTAGGTATCCAGAAAAAATACGTAGACTTGTTTTACATGATACAAAACTTTACATAAATGCTATTATACTGTGCATATACTTCTGGTACTTACCATCCCTGCCCCAATTTTGTTAGTGACTTTTGTACGTTAATCTATCTGTAGTCGACTCATTTGATCTCCTACACAAATCTTTCATTGCATGAATAAACAACATATCGTTTTGTTTTTCTACTGATGGAAAATTGGGTTGTTTCCAGTTTTCTGCTGTTATAGGAAATGTCTCAAGGAACCTTCCTGAACGTGTCATTTGGAACACAGATATGAGTTCTTCTTTAACCTATATAATTGGGAATGAAATTGCCAGGACAGCTCAGAGGGCAGTTATACCCCTGCAGTGCTCTCCAATGTAGAGTTTGCACAAACTCCTGACAATTGAGATTGGCATACTTTTTAATATTTGCCAATCTTATGGTTATGAAATAATACTTGATGGTTGTTGTTGTTTTAATTTATTTACTTAATGGTTGCGTTCGGTCTTCATTGCTGAGCGTGGGCTTTCTCTAGTTGCGGCAAGTGGGGGCTACTCCTTATTGCGGTGCGCGGGCTTATTGCAGTGGCTTCTCCTGTTGCACAGCACAGGCTCTAGGCGCGCGGGCTTCAGTAGTTGCAGCACAAGGGCTCAGTAGTTGTGACTTGCGGGCTCTAGAGCGCAGGATCAGTAGTTCTGGTGCCTGGGCTTAGTTGCTCTGCGGCATGTGGGATCTTCCCGGACCAGGGTTCGAACCCGTGTCCCCTGCATTGGCAGGTGGATTCTTAACCACTGAGCCACCAGGGAAGCCCTATTTTATTGTTGTTTTAATTTACATTCCTCTGACTACTGGTGCAGTCAAATATCTTTTCATATGTTTATTAACCATTTAACTATCCTTCTCTGAGAATTTACTGTTCATATTCTTTGCCCATTTTTCTTCTTTGGTTTTTGTTTTTATCAAAAGTTGCACACACATACACACAGGTATATACATATTATTACGCAAAATATTTTATATAATACATATTTATACAATATGTGTCCTGCAATATATATTTGTATAGTATGTGTCCTAATTATATATTACTGTTACAAAACTTTGATCAGTTTTATACACAAAAATCGAATGTCGACTGTGGTTTATATTTGTGTGTTTTGATTATTGTTGGTTGTTAAAGTTATGACTAAAGAGGTTTTTTTTTTTTTTTTTTTTTTGCGGTACACGGGCCTCTCCCGTTGCAGAGCACAGGCTCCGGACGTGCAGGTTCAGTGGCCATGGCTCACAGGCCTAGCCGCTCCGCAGCATGTAGGATCCTCCCGGACTGGGGCAGGAACCCGTGTCCCCTGCATTGGCAGGTGGACTCTCAACCACGGTGCCACCAGGGAAGCCCAACTAAAGAGTTTTGATGTAGTTTTGAGATTATTGACATAGTAATCATTTTTTCTTGATTTGCATTTTTTGTCCTGGTGAAGAAAACTTTCACTACACAAAGCCGTAACATTTCAATATATGTTCTTCTAGAAGGTTTAAAGTGTTATTTTTCACATTGGGGTACAATGGATTCCATTTTCTTTCAAAAGAACACGCCTTCAAAACCATCTGGCTTCTGAAGTCTTTAAGAGTCCTCCAGTCAGATAATTAAGATGCAAGAAGCATTACCAGAGTACAGGAATGGAAAATAAAATGTACATAACATGCTCAGGCTTCATCGCTCATGAAAGTCAAGATAACCACCATCAAGTATCATTAGCAACCAGAACAGGAGCAAACAGAGAGGTGGGGCAAAGTCGACTAGGAGGAAAGAATTTGAATATCAGCAACCTGCCGTTATGCAAGCACTCAGCACTGCACAGCAGTGAGCTTGGTGGGCAGGATGTTTCCAGCTAATTCCACATGCAAATCCCTCCTGTTTAAGGGTCTAGGACATTTATGCTGAAGCCTAGCTGGAACCTTTGTTAAATCACTTTCCTCTCATTCCAACAGAAGAGCACCATCTGATAATATATCTCCCTTCCGAAGCCCATCGTAACTCGCAGAGGTGGGCTGAGCTGAACACACGCCCCCGTAACTAAACCCGGTTTCTTTCTCTTGGCTGCTGCGTACTCTGACATTTTGTTTCATATTTTATTCTGTATCATCATTCTAAATCAATTTACCAGGGTCTGATCGATGCTGGGTAAATAAGATAAAAATTGTATCTTTGAGGCAGTTCAGACAGTATTGATCCAAGAGCAGAGGTGATCGTATTAATCAATGGAGGTGCTACCCTTTTGGCCATCTCAATCACTTGTCAGAAGCAGCTGGAAGGATCTTTGTGATTAAGAATGATCAGTGCGGGCTTCCCTGGTGGCGCAGTGGTTGAGAGTCCGCCTGCCGATGCAGGGGACGCGGGTTCGTGCCCCGGTCCGGGAGGATCCCACGTGCCACGGAGCGGCTGGGCCTGTGAGCCATGGCCGCTGAGCCTGCGCGTCCGGAGCCTGTGCTCCGCAACGGGAGAGGCCACAGCAGTCAGAGGCCCGCATACCACACACACACAAAAAAAGAATGATCAGTGCCACCATACACAAAAATACACTCAAAATGGATTTAAGACCTAGATGTAAGGCCAGACACTATAAAACTCTTAGAGGAAAACATAGGCAGAACACTCTGGCATAAGTCACAGCAAGATCCTTTTTGACCCACCTCCTAGAGTAATGGAAATAAAAACAAAAATAAACAAATGGGACCTAGGGAAACTTAAAAGCTTTTGCACAGCAAAGGAAACCATAAACAAGACCAAAAGACAACCCTCAGAATGGGAGAAAATATTTGCAAATGAAGCAACTGACAAAGGATTAATCTCCCAAACTTACAAGCAGCTCAATATCAGAAAAACAAACAGCCCAATCCAAAAATGGGCAGAAGACCTAAATAGACATTTCTCCAAAGAAGATATACAGATTGCCAACAACACATGAAAGGTTGCTCAGCATCACTAATCATTAGAGAAATGCAAATCAAAGCTACAATGAGGTATCACCTCACACCGGTCTGAATGGCCATCATTAAAAAATCTACGAACAATAAATGCTGGAGAGGGTGTGGAGAAAAGGGAACCCTCTGTCCTGTTGGTGGGAATGTAAATTGATACAGCCACTATGGAGAGTAGTATGGGGGTTCCTTAAAAAACTAAAAATAGAACTACCACATGACCCAGCAATCCCACCACTGGGCATATACCCTGAGAAAACCATAATTCAAAAAGAGTCATGTACCACAATGTTCCTTGCAGCTCTATTTGCAATAGCCAGGACATGGAAGCAACCTAAGTGTCCATCAGCAGATGAATGGATAAAGATGTGGCACATATATACAATGCAATATTGCTCAGCCATAAAAAGAAACAAAACTGAGTTATTTGTAGTGAGGTGGATGGACCTAGAGTCTGTCATACAGAGTAAAGTAAGTCAGGAAGAGAAAAACAAATACTGTATGCTAACACATATATATGGAATCTAAAAAAAAAAAAAGGTTCTGAAGAACCTAGGGGCAAGACAGGAATAAAGATGTAGACATAGAGAATGGACAGGAATAAAGACGCAGACATAGATAGTGGACTTGAGGACTTGGGGAGGGGGAAGGGTAAGCTGGGACGAAGTGAGAGAGTGGCATGGACATACATATATATACACTACCAAATGTCAAACAGATAGCTAGCGGGAAGCAGCCGCACAGCACAGGGAGATCAGCTCGGTGCTCTGTGACCACCTAGAGGGATGGGATAGGGAGGGTGGGAGGGAGACACAAGAGGGAGGAGATATGGGGATATATATGTACGTATAACTGATTCACTTTGTTATACAGCAGCAACTAACACACCGTTGTAAAGCAATTATACTTCAGTAAAGATGTTAAAAAAAAAAAGAATGATCAGTGCCAGATAATTCTTATACTGCCTTGTAAGAAACCCACATGACCCTACCCACGAGATGGCCTGTAGCCAGTCTGGAAAATCCGAGAAAGTGCAAATGATTACAATTGTCATTGTTCCATACCTAGCCTTTGGTTCTCTTCCTGCAGATGTGTGGTGCATTGCGCTGAGGTGTTTGTTTAAGCTTACGGGGTCCAGCTAAGTCAGCATGGGCCCGTGGTATTTGGAGGTGAAGAAAAGCTCCTGAGAACTGGCCCAGTGCCTACTACAGCACAGGGACTTAGCTCGCATTCCCCACAGGCAAATCCTAGATGGGGAATCACAGGATCCCAGGTAGGGGAAGCCAGCAAGGGAATGAGGAGAGACAGGAAGGGAGAGACAAAGGAGGGTGCTTTCTGTAAAGTCCCAGCGTCAGCCTGATCTCTGCAGAGTGCTGGGACATAAACAGTATCTCAGAGGGCTTTTTTGTTTGCCTGAAGGCCAGGGAGCTGGGCATTTATATTTACCCCCCTTCAGTCATCAGCTACAATTTGGGGCTTGTGTGGGGATGATGGGGTGGAGATGCCAAGTGGGAAGGGCATTTGGACTCCTAGCACATCTCTGGGTTCCAGTAGCCCAAAGACAAGAGGTCCCCTGATGAAGGAGGAAAACAGCCAAAAGTTCTGAGAGGTGGGCACACAGAACTGGCCAAAGGGATCTGCTGGGAACATGGCAGAGCAGCAAGAACGTTGGCTAGAACGTCACTCAGTGTTTGTCGAACTGAAAATGCATTTACCTATAGGCTCTGCAAAGATGCAGTCTGTGGCTAATCGAAGACTTCAAACACGAAGGAAGGAAGGGAGGGAGGGAGGGAAAGAGGGAGAGAAGGAAAGAGATGGAAGGGAGGAAGGAGGAGGGAGGGAGGGAAAGAGAGAGAAAAAAAGATGGAAGGAAGGGAGGGAGGGAAGGAGAGAGCGAAAAAGAAAAGGAAGGAAGGAAGGAAGGAAGAGATAAGAGAAAGAAAGGGAGAGAAAGAGGAAGCAGGGAAGGAAGGAAGGAAAAAAGAAAAAAGGAAGCAAAGGAGTGCACCAGAAATCCATTTTCATCTCAAATATCTATTGCATGGAAGATAATTCCTTGTTGATGGTTTTCTCCAATCATCCTTGAAAAAAATTGCCTAATCACAGAATGTCCTTTTAAAAATAGGTTCCATCAGCTATGTGTGGCTGATTGAATCTGGAGTTTGTAGGAGGGAAATGGGTTGATCAGAAAACACAGAGGGGAATTAATTTGGTGGGAATTATTGAAGAGATTTATGTTGTGGCAGAGGTGATTATAACTTGGAAAGCAGCCAGATAAAGCTGAATCAGAGGGCTTATAATGTAATCAATACTCCAGTGAACAGGTTGCCCCAGAAGAAAACAATATTCTATGAAGCATGGTCTAAAAGCAATGGCAGCGTTTCTATTTGAAAAGAGTTCAGAAGCACAATATTTTCCCTGATAAAAAGTTTTAACCGTTGATTATTGTCACACCCTTGGATGGAATTTTAGCTTGACGCTCATTTATTATTCATTATTATTATTATTGCAGAACAGAAACTGTTCTAGCAATTAGATAGAAGTGCTATTTCATTTCTACAGTTTTATTGCTTGTTCCTTCCTTATCAGCATTTGGCACTGCAGGGCAGGAAATGGAAAATTACAGCTCATGGGCCAAATCCTGTCCACTGCCTGCTTTTGTAAATAAAGTTTTATTGGAACTCAGCAGTGCCTGTTTTCTTGATGTATCGTTTGGAGTTGCTTCTCTGCACCAGAGCAGGGGTGTGTAGTTGTGACAAAGACCTTATGACCAAGTAAGACTAAATTATTGACTGTCTGGCCCTTTGTAGATAAAGTTTGCTGACCCCTGCATTACAGTATGGGGGAGTTCCAAGACCTGCAACACCCCCTTCCTTCCTCAACTGCTTTTTTCAATATCCTGGGAAAGTATACAAGGTCAGAATTGATTTCGAGAAAGACAACAGGTTCTACTGTCTAATCTTTTCTTTAGAAGTCTCCAAATTTCCTAGTGAAAAAAGACTGAAAAGAAACACATCCAACTCTAAATAGCGGTTTACGTCTGGGTAGTAAAGTGACAGATGAATTTTATTTTATTCTTGGGACATGTATACATTTTCTGCATTTTAACGATAAACTGGAAAGAATACCTTCTATAATAAAAAATATATGTTTTTAAAACCTACAAACTTGTAAAAATCTCAGAGGAGAATTCAGTCTCCCCAGTCAGTAGGTGGTGGGAAGGAGGCTTGGACACAAATCAGAACTTAATGAGCATCTTCACTGTTAAAGAAAAATTTATGTATTATCCCACAAGCATGTTTTGATATTGTGATTTATAATATGAAATATAGATCTGGTCTTTGCTGCGATTTCTGGCACAGAGCTCCTAAAACCCTTGGAATTTCCTAAGCGATGAGAGCTATCAAGGTGTTTGCATGCTCATGGAGTGACTTTTGAAATGCACCTAAGGGTGGAGCTGGTTGCCAGGGGAACCAACCATGAATAACAGAGGATCTGAATTTTCAGTCCCACCCCCTGACCTCCGGGGAGGGGCGAGGGAGCAGAGGTTGAATTAGTCCCCAGTGGTCAATGATTTCATCCATCCTGTGTACGTAATGAAGACTCCAGAAACACCCCAAAAAGGAAGGGGTTCGGTGAATTTCCGGGTTGGCGAACGTGCGGAGATTTCGGAAGAACGGCAGCCTGGAAAGGGCTTGGGAGCTCCGAGCCTTCTGCCCATACCTTGCCCTCTGCATCTCTCCCACCTGGCTGTTCCTGAGTTTTATCTTTTGTGATGAGCCGGTGATTCTAGTAAGTAAAGATACCTCTGAGTTCCGTGAGCTGCTCTAGCAAAGTCATCAAACCCAGGGAAGGGGTTGTTGGAGTCTCTGATGCACAGCTGCTGGGTCAGAGTGACACTGGACTTGTGATTGGCTTCTGAAGTTTCGGGGGCTGGCGGGGGCGGACAGTCCAGTAGGACTGAGCCCTTAACCTGTGGATCTGACCCTGTCTCCAGCTAGATACTATCAGAATGGAGTTGCAGGGTAGGACACCCAGCTTGTGTCTGAGAATTGCTTGGTAGCGTGGGAAAACCCCACACCCGTTGGAATTGGTGACCAGAATATTAGAGTAATTATCTGGGTTAAACATTACCATTCTTACTTCAGAAGGCTTGTGTAATTTTTCCAACACAGTTTGCGAGGGACATATTATGGGTTGGATACAAAACTGGCTTTAAAGCTCATGATCTTTTCAATATTTCACCTATAGAAATTATCAAGTCCTAAATGAATTTGATAAATAATTCATCAAATAATACATGGCCAACACAACAAGAGCATAACAAGACGCTTCTGTTGGGGCACTATAAATTACCAGGAAAAAAATATTTCCACATAAATATACTGGCAACTACTAAGTCATAGGGTAATTGAAGTAATTTTAGAGTGATAATCTCCATTGCAAATGCGTCTATTAGGTGGCCATTCATATTCATAAGCAAATAATTGAAGCTGTTTAAATAGACATTTGATTATGGAGTATATTTTCACAAGTGCGTAAATTGGGTCAGGTGCTTGCCTCATGTACTTAAAAGAGGGTTAATAATAAGATTTTCTAGAACAGCGGTTTTCTAATTTTCTTCCGCTCAAGGTTAGCTTTGATACATTGGAAAATGCAGCCGATCTGACTTATTTTCATATCACAGAACTTTTCGGAGCCTTCATCAGATTATTGTTCTTTGTGGATGTGCAGGAGAGGTGCTGATTCACGGTTTTTCTAGGGGCGCTATTTGGCAAAGTCTGAAGACATGTTTGGTTGTTACAGTTTGGAGGGAGGTGGTTGTATTGTCATTCAGTGGGTAGAGGGTAGGGGTGCTGCTAAACATCCTACATTGCCCAGGACAACACGCCACACTAAAGAATTATCCAGCCCCAGATATCAAGGTGCTGGAAAGCACCATGGTTGTGAAATCCTGGATTGGGAAGGGAGGGATTTGAAGAAGCTATAGCTTTGTCTTACCCTCGTAGCTTACTTATGACATGGCCTTGAGGCATGTCACTGAACTCTAGGGCTCTAAAAAGTGCTGCCCGAGGAATTAAACCAATGGGGTGAGACTGTGGACCTGGGAGGTTGAGGAGTATCAGTGTCTGTGCGATGAATCCGTGATTTGGTGAAGCAAGTATGCATGAGAGTTGAAGGTATCCCTGGGAAATACCATCTCATCACTGCCTGGAAGCAAGCATTTCTGGGGACATCTGGTCAACTAGGGCAGATGGGTCCAACAGTCGTCTATTGGGTTGGGCTAAAAGGCTCTAGGCTAACCAACACACCCTAAGTAGAGAAGGTGCCTGGAAAAAGCACTCACCCTATTAATGTTGATTGTAGGACAGAGTGATTCAGATCCGGGAGTTGTCTCCAGCCCAGTTCCAGGACAGGAGTGTCAAACTTAGAAGGAGGCAGTATCTGGATGACAATGTCTGGCCCAAGGGAAGATAATAATGGTTGTGAAGTTTAAATAAAGGGATGTTTAAGTTTACTGGACATTTTGCCTTGTGCTCACTGACTGTGAAATGTAAAAGGACCACTTCACTAAAATAGGAAATGCATTGGGGCACTTGAGAGCCTATGACCATGTTTTATACAAAGATAGCAAGTGCCTTATTCCATCTTTCTGCTCCTTTGGACTGCAGTCCACTGCACAGGGTAGGTTTCAGGTGTGCTCTGGACCCATTCGGTGGTTCCTGGCAGTCAGTAGGAGACATCAGGGGTGGCCATGAAGCAGAAGTGTCCCTTGCTGTGTCCGGCATACTTAGGGCAGACCTGCAGCATTGGGCTGGCGGGAGTGATTTGTTGTTGTTTAATTTTTGTGTTTATTGGAGTATAGATGACTTACAATGTTGTGTTAGTTTCTGCTTCACAGCAAAGTGAATCAGTTATACATATATCCATTCTTTTTTAGATTCTATTCCCATATAGGTCATTATAGAGTATTGAGTAGAGTTCCCTGTGCTGTACGTAGGTCCTTATTAGTTATCTATTTTATATATATTAGTGTGTATATGTCAATCCCAGTCTCCCAATTTATCCGCCCCCCCTTTCTCCCCTGGTGGGAGTGATTTGTTTTTGAGTTCCCATGAGATGAACATCTGGAACTCCTAGCAAAACAGGCCGAATAACTCAGATGGAGAGAGCAGACCAGTAAAACCTAGGTCATGGCTATTTAAAAAAATTTTTTTTTTTTTAGTTGAAGTATAGTTGATTTACAGTGTTGTGTTAATTTCTGCTGTGCAGAAAAGTGATTCAGTTATACATACATTTTTCTTTTCCATTATGGTTTATCATAGGATATTGAATATGGTTCTCTGTGCTGTACAGTAGGACCTTGTCGTTTAGGTCATTGCTTTTTTTTTTTTTTTTTTTTTTGTGGTATGCGGGCCTCTCACTGTTGTGGCCTCTCCCGTTGCGGAGCACAGGCTCCGGACGCGCAGGCCTAGCGGCCATGGCTCACAGGCCCAGCCGCTCCGCGGCATGTGGGATCCTCCCGGACCGGGGCACGAACCCGCGTCCCCTGCATCGGCAGGCGGATTCTCAACCACTGCGCCACCAGGGAAGCCCTAGGTCATTGCTTTTTGAGTGGAATCTCATCTTGACTCGTAGGAACATGGAACCAAGGTAATTCAGTTTAGATTTTGATTAAGTTTGGACAAACAGAAGAATAAACTGGAGAGAAACAAAAGCTGGAAAAGTTGTAGAGCTTCAGGAAATGTCTGAATTACTAAGTGGGAATAACTTCTTATCTGGCAGGATATGCTCAGATAAAACAAATGTCATTACAATAATTGTATTGATACATGGATTGTTAGTGAAAGAATATGCATGCCACATCCATCCTGTCCCACCCATCTTTCTTCATCCATGTGCATTAATTGAGCACCAGCTGTGTTCTGAGTACAGTAAGTCCCCTACATACGGACGAGTTCTGTTCCGAGAGCGCGTTTGTAAATCCGATTTGTTTGTAAGTCCAACAAAGTTAGCCTGTATCCAGCTAACACAATCGGCTACGTAGTACTATACCGAAATAGGTTTATAATGCTTTTCACACAAATAATACATAAAAAACAAACACAAAAAATAAAGAAAACATTTATAATCTTGAAAAGTACAGTAGTCCACTACAGGGGCTGGCATCGAATGAACAGGCAAGAAGAGTTACTGCCTGCAAGAGGGAGAGGAGGTGAGAGATGGTAGAGCTGAAGGATCGTCAGCAATAGGAGACGGAGGGCCAGCTGCCATGTCGCTCACGCCTGACGTTGACGGCACAGGTTGTGGTTCCTTGATGGAACCAGATGCACGTTCGCATCTTTGAAACTTTGCAACTTGAAGGTTCGTATGTAGGGGACTCACCATACTGGGCTCCAACTTGGGAGCATAAAAATGAAGCACATTCTGCACCCTGTGAAGGTCGCAATACATACTGAAGGACAGACGTGTACAGTGACAGGCAACATAATGATGGCCATTTTGTCAGACTGGCCACTTGTGCTTTAGTGGACAGTGAGGTGACGATTTCTGATTATATCAGGGCAGGGAATTGTGACCCAGTTGGGCTTTATTGGACAGTGGAGGTTGATAGGAGTAGTCTATTCAAAGGGAAGGCCAATCACAGAGTTATAAAGGTCCACTGCATTTTTCCGTTACCTGCCCGACATTTAGTAGGGCCAGTGTGGTTGAGCAGGAGTGGCCCGAGGGACCTGGTAGGTGGGGCTGGAAGTGCAAGATGGGGCCATTTTATCAAAGGTCTCCAACGCTATGTGCGGGGAGGGTGTGTCTTCAAGATACACGGGTGACACTTTGTCTTTACATCCCAGTTTAAGTTCATCTTGGTCAACATAAATTATATTTTTATAGATATATTTATAAAATATTTTAAAAATATATAAGAACATAATTTTTGGTCAACATGGATTATATTTATTTATATATATCTATTAAATATTTAACATATTATACAATTTTGTTTTATAATTATATAAAATATAATTTTGTTTTCAATTCAGGTGAAAAAAAACATTTCTTCTTTCCTTGCCGATCTCTTCTTTACACTCCTGTTAATGAACAGATGAGCCCATTCCTAGGTGAAATAAAGCTGTACACGCACAAACACCTAGAAGTCTGTCCTCTGCATTGTAATTTCCAACGGGGAGCAAGGCAATCTCTCGGAAGCAACTGAATTGCTGGCAGCGGCCGTAACCTCGGACCAGTGTGCCCTCTACTCAGAATGCAAATGCACTTTCTTCCAAAGGATCCCACAAACAAAATGATAGGTTTCCTGACCTCTTGGCAGTCACACAACATGCAGATGCCCACATTGCTTGGGTGAGTTATTTCCACCTGTGAGTGGGGTGTGCTCACGTATTCATTACCCCCAGTGCAAAGATGAAGAAATAGACAAGCTGAAATGGCTTTTCAAGGTCAGACAGTCCATGCCATCTGCAGGTAAAGAGGGTAACTAAATCTCAAGATTTCAGGCTTGTGTCTGGAATTCCTGAGGTGTGTCATCACACCTCGCCCCACACATAGCCCGGCAATTTGCTAATTATTGATTTCATGCTAAACAGAAAAAGGACAAGCTGTGTTTAATATAAACACAACAGTTTCAGAAAATCCTTCATCTTTTGTGTTGCACTGATAGTAAAGTGATTAAATTTCTCTACCCAGTGTGCTAAGGGGAATGGGATTTATTGATAGGCCTAAGTTTATAGGTCAGTGTAGGCGGGGAGAAAAAGGCTGAGTTTCTGGCTCTTTTCTGTACCCTCAAGGCACTAGACCAAGGAGGTGCCAGGAATATTGTTCTGGGTAGGTTGGGGAGAATAATCCATCCGGAATGGTGCCTGTAATCTGGAAAAGAGAGCTTGTGTTCGTCAAATTAATCCACTGAATAGTTTGGTGAATAACATTGTCATCAGGATGACTCATTAGAAATAATATGACGACCAAAGACACTTCTCAGTGTACTCGTCAATACTTCCAAGTTCAAGGATACATGGAGGCTGACTGAAATATTTCTTGAGACATCTGATATCCAATGTATTGAACTTGCTTTCATGAATACGAATTCTTTGAATTAAAAACAATTAAATATTATTTTAGGGGAAAGTTGTTTAAAACTTCTTTGTTCAAAGCTAAACATTATATGTATTTTCCAAATATTTGGTGGCATTTATAGTTCATTACATACAAATAATCTTATTTACTTAATAATGTTTTTTTTAATTGAAGTATAGTTGATTTACAATGTTGTGTTAGTTTCAGGTGTACAGCAAAGTGATTCAGTTATACATATATATCTATTCTTTTTCAGACTCTTTTCCCTTATAGGTCATTATAGAATATTAAGTAGAGTTCCCTGTGCTGTACAGTAGGTCCTTGTTGGTTATCTCTTTTATATATAGTAGTGTGTGTATGTTAATCCCAAACCCTTAATTTATCCCTCCCACCCCTTTCCCCTTTGGTAACCATAAGTTTGTTTTCTATGTCTGTGGGTCTATTTCTGTTTTTTGTTTGTTTGCTTGTTTGGCTGCGCTGAGTCTTTGTTGCAGTGCACGGGCTTAGTTGCCCCGAGGCATGTGGGATCTTAGTTCCCCAACCAGGGATCGAACCTGCGTCCCCTGCATTGGAAGGTAGATTCTTAACCACTGGACCACCAGAGAAGTCCCTATTTCTGTTTTGTATATAAGTTCATTCGTATCATTGTTTTTAAGATCCCACGTGTAAGTGATATCATATGATACTTGTCTCTCTCTGACTGACTTCACTTAGTATGATCATGTCCAGGTCGATCCATGTTGCTGCCTTCATTGTATTTTCTACTCTCCTAATATGCTCTGGGTTGGACCATCGAGTAGGGCCGTAGTAATGGTAATGTCTGACCCTCTCCATTGAGGGGTAGACATTTCTGTGCTGTTCTTCCACTTAGCTTCCCCTCCACCTGCCCTATTTTTTTCCCCATTTTAATCTTTATTTATTTATTTGTTTATTTTTTGGCTGCACCATGTGGCATGTGGAACTTCCCCGACCGGGGATTGAACCCGTGTCCTCTGCAGTGGGAGTGCAGAGTCTTAACCACTGGACTTCTAGGGAAGTCCTCCACCTGCCCTATTTAATAGCAGCCTCCCATGGGAGAGCTGCTTGCCTCTGGGGAAGGGTTGCTGGGTTTTAGGGCTATCTTGTTAGCTTCCTCTCCTTGTTGTGAGCACACAGGCGGGATATTCTCATGCACCATGGTCTGGTAGGAGGACCTGGCCATCTTTGAGTCAGGAGGGGCTAATCGGAGCCCCACTGGTCTAATTTAACCTTCACTAGAAAGCGAGGATTTTTGTTATAGTTACTGGACCGGCAAGAGTATGTAAACAAAGCTAAAATATTTCTTACAGCATTTTTTGAAGGATTCTGGTGAGCTTGCTCATTTCTTAAAGAGATCAAGACTTACAATCATTCAGTTAATCAATAGTCAGTTAAAATACGGAATCATATAAAAAAATGTAAGCATACTTCAAACAATATATTTAACTTTATAGAGATATAATATATTGATTTCATGCTAAAAAGGAAGAGAAGTAGTACTTAATATAAGCACATTTCCAGCAAATCCATAATTTGTTGTGTTGCATCTATAGGGAAGTGATTAAATTTCTCTTTCCAATGTGCTAAGGGGAATGGGATTTATCAGTAGGTTAGGTCAATGTGGACAAGGGAAAAAAAGAATGACTTTCTGTCACTTTTCTTTACCCTTAAGGCGCTAGGCCAAGGAGGTACTCAGAATATTGTTCTTGGATAGATTGGGGAGAGTAATCCATCCTGGAATGGTGTCTATAATCTGGAAAAAGGAGCTTGGGTTCATCAGACTAACTATATATATTATAATTAATTATAAACTAATTATATATTTATATATATAACATATAAAACAATATATAAGTATAAAATGAATATGTAAATAATAAATATATGTATATGTGTGTATATATAATCATATATACAATATATATATTATATATATATATTTACATAGCTTAGAGGCTAGCCTGTTTACTACCACAAGAGTTTATCATGTTAGCAAATTAGCCACAATATTTTACAGAAGGAATGGGCTCTGTTGATTAGTCTGACAAGATGATTAAATTGAGGTCATTAAAGAGAATTTTTATTGTGATAATAGAACTAATCATTTCTGATTTCGGTATTTTTGTTGCTTGTACTTCCTCTAAATTAGGAATCCTGGAAGAGAGCAGAGGATTTTAAGGATGAGACAAGCTCCACCTTTAAAATAATATTTTTTATTTGATCCTGGGCAGTTATTATTTAATGCATAATAAGTTGGCTATAGGTATGAATTGCAGAATGAGAGAAGCCCAGTTTTGTTCTGTTGTCATATGTCTGGTTTGACTTCAAAATTGTCTGATCAAGTTTCCCAGGCAGCAAGTTTCACAAATGTTGAACAAACACAATTTGACATTATATAGGAGAAAATTCATGTTTCTGTCCATGTGTTCACTGAAAGGAAAGACAGGGGGAAAAAAATCCCTCTAAAGAGAATTTTGAGTAAGACATTTCCAACACGTCGTGCAGGCAGATGACCCACGTTTGTAACTTCTGTGTCTTGTGCAGTATCCCATGACTCCCAGTCCTGATAAAATACAAATACAGAGCTACACTCACAAGTACATGTTATAAGAGATGACAGTGATTTCCCTGACGGTGTTCTCCTTAGGCTTGTCGCTTGGGTTAGATTGAATACAAATTCACTGAGCTGGATGCAAGCCAGGCATGGAGAGAAAAGCGGATGGTGCACCTTGATGCACCTTCTCATGCATCAACCTCAGATCTACCTGTTCATTCAATGGAGACCCTGTCATCATCAGATGATGAATCAGATACAGATGATTCCAAGGACCAAGAGGAATCTTGCTTCGCCTGAGTTTCTCAGGAATGATAGATACTTTGTAGCTCTGAATCCTGACGACAATTATTAGCGTAGAAATCAGCTGATCCTGGTATTAACAATGCAACTTGCGGTTTTTACCATGATCACAGGCAGCTCTAATAAATATAACACTTGAATTTGCTTTTCCTCTCCTACAAGAAGAGATCAAGGATGATTAGATCACTGACATTCCTCCTCCCTCCCTTCCCTCCCTCCCTTCCTTTTTTATCTTTCCATCCATCTATCCATCCTGTCTCTTACCATTTTAAGTAGATCACTAGTATTTCATTGAATAAATTGTACTATAATTTATTTAGCCAAACCTATGGATGAACATTCAGAGTGCGTCTAAACTTTCTTTTCTGTTTTAAACAACAATGTGATGAGGATGTTTGCACATCTGTTTGAACCTTTGATTGTCTTCCTGGGATACGTTTCTAAGGTGGATTTGTTGAATAGATGGGCATATGCACATTTAAGGTTGTTCATACATATTTCCAACATTCTACTATACATCTGCTGATACTATATACTGATACTAGGTAGCGTCAGTTTTTTTCATCTTTGTCAATCTAGTTGTGGACACAAAGACATTTTTTGATCCATATTCATGAGGAAACACTTTTTAAAAAGTCAACTCTTTCCTTGCAAGAAAAATTTTTGAAGACTTTTTCTCTTTGTTATCGATGGACTTTTTTCTTTTCCTGAGTATTCTAATGATTCCTGGTGAGCTTGTAATTTGTCTTGATCATGCTGAAACTAAGATTTTCTTAAATTTTATTTGAAGAAGAGGGCTCATAACTAGGGAAAAGTAAAAGTTTCCAGGGCTGTACTATTCTTTATTTGTCAAGATGCTTCCAGCTCTGAGTCTAGAAAACTGAACAAATTTTTAAATGTAGCTCAAAAGTGGAGACCTGTGTGTTCAGCATTCTCTGTTGAGCTCCTTATTATTATGGAAATATATAAAAAACTAGGGTGACTTAAGCATTTATAATTTTCTTAACAAGAGACCATTTCATCAATTTTAGTCATTAATTTTCATCTAGCCCGTGTATGAGAAAAGAATAAAGGTAGCTAAATCATTCTTTGAAAGCATATGAATTATTAGTAAGACATAAGAAATTAAGAGCCCTATAAAACGAAATGAAATTAACAGATGTCTAAAATTTGAAAAAATGTTAAACAGGTAGTGTGCTCTAGGCACTAGGGTGAGAAATGACACTTTACCTGGGACTTTTGTAGAAGTCTACTTCCATAGTGTGGTCAAAATGTTGGTGTGCTTTTTTTGTTTTGTTTTGTTTTGTTTTTTATAGAACACCAATGAGTTTGATAGGAAGGTTGAGTCTGAATGACAGTTTCTGAACTATAACCCCAGGGGAGTTTGTTGGGGCCCATATATCCGCAAAGCAAGGTAATATCTAAGGAAGTGTGGCAAAGTTCCTATGTAGACTCAGAGTTGCTCCAGGTGAAATAAAGACAAATTAATGTCAACTGCAGCCCGAAGCGGAATAGCAGATATCCTAGGGCAGCCCAGGCCCTAGGAGGTAAGCGTGAGGGTCTTCCTGCAGGCCAGACCCTGGGGCTGGGGGTCAAGGCAGGGTGGGACACTGATGTCTTTGGGGACCAGGTAGAGAATCCTCAAGGATGGGATTGTCTGGGTGGGAACTCCAGGTGGTGTGGGACAGGTGTGCGCTCAGCGTCGATCTACGGTTGCTGAATAGAAGTGCTGGTCGTGTGTTTCTAGACCTCTTGCTGTTCTAGAAAAGATTCCTTTGTAATCATGATGATGTTATGACCCTGACCACTTGTTCCAAGTACGGTCATCTGAGACCATTGCCTTCTTTCCATTATTTATTTTATTGTATGTTTTTTCTGGACCACACACCAGCATCAAGGTACTCGGGAACTATGTGGACCTATGTGACTGTCTATCCAGGGTGCCCTAGGTCTTTAACCAAAACAATTTTGGAAAAGGAAGGAAATCAAAGGTTCAGAGTCTCATCAGCAAGTTTTACCTCTTCTTTCCCCTGATGACATGAATGTTATCAAAGGCGCTTTTGTTTGTAAACGATAGAAATCCTCTTACACGTGTGCAACAAAATGAACAGAATTTATTCCAGGGATGCAGAGCATCCTTCAGAAACTGGTAGGGGGGTGTAGAGCAGGGCCTCTTGAGGAATGAAACGACGCACAGCAAAGATATTAGAAAACAGGCCTTAGCTCTCCCTCCGTCTTCCCACATGATCTTGGAGAGAAAAAAAAAAAAAAACGCACTTTAATGAAAAACTATGCTTCAGCTCTCCTGCGCTCCTCCAGGACGCTGGCTCTCATCCTGTTCATTGTCTCTGAGCTATTATGCACCTCTTTGTAAATTGGAGGTAACTGGTAGATTTACAAACTGTCCTGCTCGGCAGAGTTTTAAGGGACCACCTCCCCGCCAAAAGGAGTCGCCTCCATTTACAGTTCAATTCCCTCGCTCCATACAATTCATTTTTGCCACTCTCACCCCCCACTTTGAACCAGTTATAACATCTGTCTGGGTGTCTCGTTGATCGAGTGAAATAAAATCCCCAACATGTGTTTATTTTTTAATCTGTGCTGAAAGTCATGCTTTTACATTTTTCTGAAAATCATCTTTCCCTACCCTGCTTTTACCGGTTCTGCATGCTCACGGAATGAGGCTGTTTCATCCTTCTAGTGTGCTGACTTTGCTGGACCTGGGTTCAAAGGAGCAGTGCCTCTAAATCTCCAACATCACGAAGTTCCAACTTCCTGATGGAGAAGAATATGTTTGTATGTGTCCCCTGGCATCATTCCTCTCTGGGTACGATTAGCATCGCCTAGACGGTGAGACCTCCTAGTGCCAGCATGCTAAACGGACTCATCTTAGTATGTTGGGAGACTGGGGGAGGACTTCTCAAGACAAAGTGTGTGTGTGTGTGTGTGTGTGTGTGGTGTGTGCACGTGTGTGTGCCTCTGGTTCTGGAAATAGTTCTTGCCCAGAGCAGACATGCAAACAAGCATCGACTGCCGCAGATGTGAAGGCTGTAACCGTAACTCGTACATGCCTCACAGAATTGGGATATCCATTGGAGGGACAGAGGACTTCCAACAGGAATGAGCGATGTTCATTCATTCATCTCACAAAACTTCATTAAACTGTGTCTATTTTGCTAGAGACTCTGGTATAGACCAAAGGAATGCAAATGCAGACGTGTGAGTCACTGTAATTCAGATTAAGTACTGCAGAGAATTACAGATGTGTGTCTGGGAGTGTGGAAGAGGTGAAAAGGGCCTCCTGGTCCAGGGAATGAAACAAGGCTTTATGGTATAAATAGCATTCGGTGTGGACTCTGAATCAGAGATCAGATTAAAACTTGTGGCATTAGGGGTGTCGGGGAGGAAGACATTTCCCTCTTCTCTTCCAGGTTCTTCTGGCAGGTGTAAGAATTACATGGACAGGAGACAGGTGAACAGGAGAAAAATCACATAAAATTTTAATACCATGTATATGTGAGAGAGACTCAGGAAAACTGAGTCAGTTTCCAAAATGACTGAACCCCGCACCTTAAACACCATCTTCAGCTAAAGACAAGAGGATGTTAGGGGAGTGATTTGGGATTCAAAGAGGAGGAACGCAATTCACACGGGATGGGAAAGGAAATTTTATAAACCAGTGCTTGCAGGACCAATGCAGGCAGTGGGACATGGAGTGGACTCTGATCTCCAGGCCCTGCTGAGTTTCCCCACCCCACATGGTCCATATTCTTGGCAGACATGTCTGGTGATGCTCCATTCCAGGAACAAGCCCTTTATCCAAATTCTTTAGGCAGCTGAGGGGAGGTAAAAAGAAAGACTTCCTGAGTTTTCTGTTTCTTAAAATTAATCAGCCTAAATTAATCCTCATTCCAAAGAAACACGTGGGGGGGGGGTTGGGGGAGGGCAAATTTTGCTCCGCTGCAGAGGTGGAGGGGGGTGTGTGTTGAGGGTAGAAGGGTACCAGGTGTACTTCCATAGAAATCTCTGCATTTCCTGTAGCACACCCTTCTGGGCTGTCTGATTTCTAGCGCTGGTTTCATCCTCTTTTAGATATTTTGTATCTCTTTTGAAATTGTAGCTAGCTGACTGTGGAGTTAGACTTTCCTCCTCCCAGGGAAAGAAAAATACTTGCTTCCTTTGAAATTCAGTTCCTTTACTCCATATGCATTGTTGATTTTTCCTTGCCCCAGAAGGTAACACCTTCCTGCCTCTCTCCTGTAGGAGTGAAATGAAATCTTTAATGCCTGTTCATTTTATATCTGCGTGAGAGTCACAATTTTTACCTTTTCCTGAAAACTTTATATTTTAACACATGGCCACTTGCTACATTCTTATTTTGTTGTGGCGTGTCTTTCTCCACTTAGCTGCCAGGTAACTAACTGTCTCCGGTTTCAGAAAACCATTTCATATTGGATGGGATACTTTTATTTTTATTTATGTATTTATTTTTTTTGTGGTACGCGGGCCTCTCGCTGTTGTGGCCTCTCCCGTTGCGGAGCACAGGCTCCGGACGCGCAGGCTCAGCGGCCACGGCTCACGGGCCCAGCCGCTCCGCGGCACGTGGGATCTTCCCGGACCGGGGCACGAACCTGTGTTCCCTGCATCTGCAGGCGGATTCTCAACCACTGCGCCACCAGGGAGGCCCCGGATGGGATACTTTTAGATCCAAAGTCCTGTCCCCAGGCGGTGAACTCTAATTGGCCCCGTGTGAGGAAGTTTTAAGACAGAGGTGATCATCTCTTTGTGTTTGCACTTAGAGCTGGGAGTTGTGTTCTTACGTTGGAGTCACTTCAGCCGAGTAAGCTCTCGATCAATCACTGTGTGTCTGGAAGTTCTGATGTTTGGTGGTCTTATTTATTCCTTTGATGTAGATGGTCCCCTATATAATACAAACACAGGATAAAGGCAAGATAAGACTCAATTTACAAAAATCTAGGAATCCTTTTAATTTATGATATCATATTTTTTCCCCCCAAGGAAGCGTCCAACCTGTGTGTGAATCTAATAAGCTTCCAACCTGTGAATCTATGGTATCTAATAAGATACCATAAAGTAGACCGAAGTAAATTTAGGAGAGACATATTTGGGACTTGCTACATCTCCAGAGCCACATTCTTTAAACTGCAGGAGTTTGGTATGATAAGAAGCATTTCCCATTTCTGCTGGCTCTTTTATCCTCTCGGCACTACAAAACCATTTATTGTTCATTTATTACTTTGCAATTCTTGAATTGAGGTAGCAGCGTAAGAACCTTTTCCATCCCACCTGGGAGACAGTTTGATTGCTCTGTTCCTACGGAAGCATCTTCGCATTAAATCTGGATCCTGAGGGCATGGAAGATTGAAAGGTGCCCTGACCGAGGAAAATCTTCTAGCAACATTTCAGTCATTCATTGGAAAGTCAGGTCACAGCACATGGAACGCTCAGGTAAATGCAGCATCATCGCTAAAGTTTCACAAGATAAACTAGCAAAAGCAAAAAAATACAGTGGATTTGAATTTAAGTAATTCTCTAATCCGCGGCCACGTGGTGTAGGGGTAAGTGATACGATGGCTCAGGAGCAAGGACGAGAGAAGACAAGAGAACGTTTGTATTTCAAGTGCTCTCAGTGGTTGTAAAGCATAGTGTGGCCTCCAAGTCTCTTTTCATTGGATGATATGAGTACGGAAACTGGAAGAGTTTGTGAAAACTGAGAAACCATAATTCAGAGTTTTGGATTTCACGAAATCAGTGCTGTTAGTCCATCCTTTCGTTCCCTTTTTTATGTAAGCACGTGTCCACGTCAAATACATATTTTTTAAAGTGAAAGGAAATCTCTAAGGGTCAATGTCCATCTAAAAGAAGGACTCGGGGCTGGGCTGCTGGGAGGGAGTAGGGCCCACGGCTCTGCGTGGCCCGGTGCGAGTGGGGCTCTGCTGGACTTTCTGCAGGAGTTGCCGGGCTGCCACCTGCTAGAGAAGAGGATGTGTCACCCATACCTGTAGCTGGAATTTCTCCCCGGGCTTAAAAAAATAAAAAAATAAAAGAAGGAAACAATGAAGCAAGCAAATAAAAGAAGAAATTTCGGGTTTTGTTCTTTTCTTTTGGAAGGTGAAGCAATCAAGCAGATTGCGCCCGGGTCTTAAACAACTGTAAACATACTACAAATGCATTTTCTATGTTGAATTCATTGAAAATACATTGGGTACTGACTCTCATAAAACTGGCAACTGGAGATTAAAACAAATGCAATGGAAATAAATTCATGTTTATTGCAAATCTTGTAACCTCATATTTATGGGTTTGCATAGTCTATTTAATATTTATGTATTCATCATTTGATCCATGGCTAATATCTTCCTTCAAAGAAGACAACTGAACTCTTCACATGTTCAGGGTGTACGCTCATTACCGGATTTTATGTCCTATCACTGAAGAGTCACCCTTTTACAAGCTGGAACAAGCTTATGCGTACCAACATTTATTATTTTGGAAAATTTTTATTCTAACATTTTAAACACAAAAAAGTTGCAAAAATAGTACACAGAACTGTATACATTTTATGTAGATTCACCAATTGTTTACCTTTGGCCTCATTTACATTTCTCTCTCTCTCTCTCTCTCTCTCTCTCTCTCTCTCTCTCTCTCTGTCTCTCGTCTCCAGATCATTTGAGAGTAATTTCATCCTCTTTTATCCCTAAATATTTCAGTGTGTTTTTTAAGAAGAACAAAGACGTCCTTCTAGATAACTAGTATACATGGTCAAAATCAAGAGATCTGACCGTGTACAATATTCTATTATCTAATCCACATTCTGTATTCAAATTTTGTCAATTTCCCCAATATTATATATATATTTCCCAGCCCCTAGATCTAATCCAGTATTACACATTGCATTTAGGTCGACTTTAACCTGGAAATTCCTTAGCCAGTTATTTTTAGACTAGCCCCCAATGGCATTTGGTGAGCAACACTTAACCGAGATATTCAGTTGATTCCTCCTTGAGCTAGAGGCATGGGTGATGGGGAATATCTCGTTATAGGTCCACCTTGAAGAAAACAAATTAAAAACTCAACAGTCTGGGTCCTCAGAGGGGGCCTTGAGATTGGAAATATATTGATAATAGTTACCCTGTTCCCCACGGCTCTTTCACCAGGAGCTCAGAAACTAGATTCTGTTACTGCACCCAGAGCTCACATATGTAACAGACAAAAAGAGTAAAATTAACCCCTGGGGAACTAGGTAGGTGGAGGCTAGTTAAGGAGCTTCTAGTTTGCCCACAACTTACCTTGTTCTAATGATTTACAGATTACAAATGAGCATCTGAGGCTTTGTTTAATTTGATTAGGTTACCTCTGTGATAGGTACTATGATAGTGCCTAAATACTAAATATTTTGAAAATGCAAGAAAGGAACATACTTCAGAGGCAGAAACGATTCTGGTTTAGGTTTCGTGAGATATTAAGCTGCGATGCCAGTTTAACTGACAGTAATTGGCGTCATCTTCGTCCAGGTACCCCCCCCACCTTAGCCCAAGACAAGAAACTCATGTGATGAGGGTCTCTGCATCAAGAGCAGGGCTGAGACCAAAGTCCTTAGGAATCCCCGGGTTAAGACCACACTCTGGTTAGAAGGGATTGATAGTTTTCTGGAGGTATGCCTGTATATTTGCTATTAAAGTTGCAATGCAAAGCTAGTGCATACTGTATATTTCATGGGTTGACCTCTTCTCCATGTATCTTTTTTTCTTTTTTTTTTTTCAAAAACCCCCCCCATTGAGATATTTTTTTAAATTAAATCAATTTATTTTATTTTTTTACTAAAGTAGAGTTGATTTGAAATGTTATGTTAGTTTCTGGTGTACAGCAGAGTGATTCAGTTATGTATGTTTAATCTTTTTCATAGTGTTTCCCATTATGGTTTATTGCAAGATATTGAGTACATTTCCCTGTGCTCTACAGTAGGACCTTGTTGTTTATCTATTTTACATAGAGTAGTGTGTGTCTTTAAGATTCTGTAAGTAAACTGAGATAAGCCAATAGCCTTACTAACACTCCCCTAGTGCCCAAATATCATATGCCAGGTGACAAGGGCTCATAGAATTGGTGGCCCAGATAGTAGCGATTCCCTTCTTGACCAAGTTATGAAAATAAAAGAAGGTCTTAAGACCAGGAGAGCTCCTGGGAGGGGTGAGGAATTCCAGTGTAGCCCCTCCTAGGGAAGCACATCAATCCGACGAACACTTATTGGGTGCTGCTGTAGTTGTTTGGTTAGCAGGAAAGGCAGTCCTCTTTCCAGAATGCAGTGGGTGAAGGGAACGTGGCCGGAATGATACGGACCATCATCAGAGATGTAGCGGGTACCAGTTTGTGAGGGTCCATGGGGGTCGTGGTAATAAGGAGCTGGAACTTTTTCTGAGACAGGTGAGAATCCACTGTAGAAATCAGACACATACATTTCTCCATAGCTCTAATGCTCCTCTGTATTTATCTAAAATATTTCTACTGTGTTCACAAATGTGTATAAGAAACAGGAGGACAGAATGAATAAAGAGAGAGATCTTCAGGCGACAAAATTACTAGGGTTGTGATTCACCTGGAAGGCCAGCATAAAAAGTCATAGCAGAATCTATCAATTTCCGTAATACCAAGGACAGAGAGGCGAAGGAGTCAGGGTGATGGAGGGTGAGGTGTTTCTCTTAACCTTGATGAAGGGAAGCGAGATAGCAACTGAAGTCAGAAATTTCCATGACTTTTTCCCTCTGCAAACGTGTTACCAGAGAGTCTGGGCTTAGGACAGAATGGTGGAGAATGGAGGTGCAGAAATTTCCATGACGTTTTCCCTCTGCAAACGTGTTACCAGAGGGGTTGGGCTTAGGACAGAATGTTGGAGAATGGAGGTGCTTGGTGGTGAGGCCTGGGATTTCTCAGGGAAGATTAAGAGATAAGAGCTGAGTACCAAGAGCCCAGTGAGTTTGCCTCAGTATCAAGGGGGGGGGTGGGTCAGAGAAGCATCACTGCTGACAGCAACCATTCTGCTTCTGCTTTGCTTACATTCTGTGTTCCATTTCTATTGCCATTGTACCATAACAGGTTACCGCCCATTTAGCAGCTTGAGACCACATCAGTTTATGATCTCATAGTTCTAAAGGTCAGAAGTCCTGGTGGGCGTGGCTGGATTCTCTGCTCAGGGTCTCACACACCTGAGGCCAAGGTGTTAGTTAGCTGGGCTGGGCTCTTACCTTCAGGCTCTGGGGGAGATTCAGCTGCTCATGTCACGCAGGTGATTGACAGAATTCATTTCCATGTGAGAGCAGGACCGAGGTCCCTGGCTCCTTGCTGGCTTTCTCCCAGGCGTCATGGTCAGCTTCTGGAGGCTACCTACATGCCTTGGTTCATGCCCCCTTCATCTGCAAAGCCAGCAACGCCATACCAGATCCTTCCGGTACTTTGAAATTCTCTCATGTCCTCTTCTGTCTCTGCTTTGAAGGACTTAGGTGATTGCATGAAACTCCCTGGATACTACCTTGATAATCTCCCTATTTTAGTTAGGGTCAACTCATTAGTAATCATAATTATATCTTTTTAAAAAATATTCATTTATTTATTTGGCTGCCCCAGGTCTTTGTTGCCGCGTGCGGGATCTTTTCTAGTCGAGGCCTGTGGACTCTTAGTTGCAGCATGCATGTGGGATCTAGTTCCCTGACCAGGGTTTGAACCCGGGCCCCTGCATTGAGAGCACGGAGTCTTAGCCCCTGGACCCACCAGGGAAATCCCCATAATTATATCTTTAAAGACCGTTCTGCCTTTTTCACAGGCTCAGGGATTAAGGCGTGGCAACTTCTTGGTAATTTCAGTTCTCTGGAGCACAGCTTTCACCCTAGTGTTTCCCTTGACTAGATTTGGGGCAGGTCTGCATTCCTGCTCTTTAGACTCCTCAAATGTGAAATGAGGAAATGGTGGCACCTCCACCCTGGGATGTTTGAAGGATGAAACAAGTTAATAGTTGTAGATCAGTGAGAATCATGCTTGACCTGTGGTCAGTGCCCACTGAGCATTTCGTTATTTTAAAGAGAATGCAGCCAGAGTCAGAATCTAGAGGTGCATTGCTAATCAGAAAAGAACTGGAATCAAACGTTGAGGTCACTCGTTGGACAGAGGGTCAGACTAGGTAATGGAAGCAAAAACACATTCCTCCTGCAGGGGAGTTGAGTTGAGATGATATATGAGCAAACAAGCAAATAGGATGATTTCAGGTAAACTTGAGTGTCAATGAAAAAACTATGACAGGGGTGATCCAGGGAGAATCCCCTACTTAAAATGGCTGCTACTCTTCTGATTTCCTCCTTGGAAAAAGCTAAACCGGGTCTGACTGGGGGCGGGGATGGGGGTGATGGAGACACAGTTGCTTCCTCATCTTATTGAGGGACCATATTTAGGATGCAGACTTTACCTGGAGTGAATTGTGAGTGTGAGAAAACCATCTGACAGCCACATCTTGGCTCTGGGCTTTCCATGGAAAAGTATTCTCTAGGTATTTCTCAATTTACAAAGGACCACCCATAAATCCCACCAGTGAAGAGTTTCAGAGATCGACTGTGAACCTAGAAGGGTAGAAGGGAAAAGATTTTTCCTCCCCTACTTGCTAAAGAGACCTTAGAAATTTGTGCATTAATCCAGACTTGTTCATTCACTCTGCCTGAATTTTAACAGATATTTACATAATTTTATGATTTTGGTGGTTTGCATTTCTTCTCTCCTCTCTTAAAAAATATCTGCTTCATTTTGTCATGAGAAGGTCTGCCTCAAGGATATATGAATTTTTAAAAGTTATCTAGAGGTTCATTGAATGTCCTTAGAAGAAGGAGGGTGAATAAATTGTCTGGGGTTTTTTTTCTGGTGTAAAGTATCAACTCTGCTTGTTGGGGACCCAAAAGGAAGATACTGGGGAAGTGAGGTCAGTGGAGGCCAAACCTTTCTTAAGCTTCAGGGAGGATTTAAAGTTCTCTACACGATAGAACTTCTAAAAATAAAATAAAAAGAAGACATTTTTATTAGATTTTTCTCTTCAGTTCTGTGACTTCCATTAGCTAAAGTGCTGAGAAAAAGATATTGGTTCTATGTTCAGAGAAAAATGGAGGGTAATTCACCTACATGTGAAAATTGTCAAACTTAAGAACCTCCTGCGGAAGGTATTGAGAAATATACATATATATTAAAATATAATAAGTTGAAATAGAGAGTATATAATAATATAATGTGTTGACATGTTACAGTATATGATATATTAATGTTTTATATAATATAGATTTATAATGTTAAAATTATAATGCTACATATAATATATATTATTATTATATAACTGCATGTATAACATTATAGTGCTTTTGAATGTAATGTGATGTTATACATGGTATGTAGTGCTTTATACGCATACATGTGCATCTATGTAGATATGATTTAGGTATGTATAGTATGATGAACAGCAGTGTCTTTTCCAATTTTTGTCAACTATTTGAGATAATCCAGGGTCTAAATGGATCATGTTTAGAACCATTTCTATGCAATTTATGTAAATGTTGTAAGTAACTTTCCAAGAAATGGGCCATTGAATAAATTAATTTGCCTTTCTTTTGGGGGTCTATCTGTAAACTCTGAGTTGACAGCAAAGATAAGAGTTGCTGGAATCTTCCAAACTAAGTATTAGACCTTGTACGTCTACATGCGGTATCTTTTTACGTTTTCCACACAGAATGCACACGTCCCTAGAAAAGAGCCTTAAAATGGCCAGCTTCTTTCTCTCTCCAAACTGCTTCCTTGCAATCATTTTCCATTTAGTTGTTTTCAGGCCCAGCTCCCGGGCAAAGAGCCTAGAGCTGCGGTGGGCGGCCTGAGGTGCTCAGGCAGAGGGGGAGGGCGTTGCCTGGGGTCCTGGCTCTCAGCATCCCGGGGAGAGTTGTGCGTGGGCTGACAGCAGGCGCACTGTGACTTGTGCTCTGGGCCAGGGGCACGGGGTACCCCAGGGAGGGTGTGAAGTCGCAGTATTATTTGTGGTGACTCTGTTTGTGGAGAACACCCCCCTGCAGAACCCTGGAGGTGCCAGCCTCCAGAGGAAGCTGAGTGTCACCGCAAGGCTCCTTGTCTTGTGGGTGGGAAGTTACACGTACGCCAGGCCCTCTTGGGCAGAAAGAGGGAGGCACTGTCCCCCCGAGGTCCTTGCCAAGGAAAGAGGACACCTCTGGCTCTGTCGTCCCATAGACAGTCCATCTGTTTGGCCACTTTAACTTTTGTAATATAAGGACATAAGGTGAGTATTTGCTATTAGTTCCTTTAAAAATATTCCTCATTCACAGCAGGAATTATCCCCCAAGTTAACTGCAAAAGAGGTTAATGCCTACCCGGGCTTTCCCACGTATGCGAACACGGTAATTCCTAGTAAGATGCGCCGACCTGAAAGAGGTCTATTCATTTCATTTATGTTGAAATTCAATATATCAGTGATCCTGAAGAGGATAATCTTGAGATGCAAGAAATACACACTTTATGCATCTGATTATAAATACTAAATTCACCTTCTAATCCAGATTTGAATGCGGGCTTGTGTGGGAGAAAATCCGAGGGAAAGAGAGAGGAACAGCCGTTCTTTATTTCATCTAAGTATCCTCTTCAGGCTTCATGGGATATGATGCCTTGTTTTCCCCTAATATGCAAAACAAATTCTTTTTCTTTCTTTTACATCATTTTGAGCTGACATGAAAACTCTGCCAACTGAAAAAAAAAAAAGCGCAACGTGAGAGTCGTAAGTTTTATTTGGGGCAAATTGAGGACTGTAGCCTGGGAGACAGCATCTCAGATGTCAGATAGCTCTGAGAAGCTGCTCCCAAGAGGTAGGTCAGTGTAGATGTGATTTTGGTGAAGGGGGGGAGTACAGTCAATCGAGCACATGTTTCTTTGCAGAGGTTTCTGCGCCTCTCGTGAAGGTTACTGCTAGTCACGAGGAGCAGACGTGAAGGATTTTAGTGCTGTTCCAGATGTGAGGAGATGCAAGAATTGCGCTCATGAAACAGGCTCCTGAAAATATCTAACTCTCTGAAGACCCGTTCTGCCAGTTTTTCCCAGAGCACACAGTGTGTCATTTCTGCTCTCCTCCCTGAGCTCCTCTCAGGGGGTGTTGAAAGTCAGCAGCTGCAGCAGGTGATGATTTAATCCTTGTAGAGGTAGATGGCAAGTGCCAATTTGTAGTTGACAGCTCTGTCATCTCGTTTCCTTTTGTGGCTCCTCTGAGCTAAGGAAGTCAGAACTTGCTACACCTGAAGCCTGATTTCTTGTCCCTGCTGCCTCCCCTCCCCCCTCCCCTCCCCTCCCCTCCCTTCCTCTCCCCCTCCCCTCCCCTCCCCTCCCTTCCTCTCCCCCTCCCCCTCCTCCTCCTCCTCCTTCTTCTTCCTCTTCTCCTTTTCCAGGTCTCCCCCTTCCAGCCCGGTTCCCTAGACACGCCCAGGTCCTGCAAGCCCTCCGAGACTCAGTTTGCCCAAAGGGGCCCCGCCCCGCAGCCCCTCCTCAGCAGTTCCCTCGAGCAGCATTACTTGGTCCCTCTCCGCTTGCCCCCTCCTACGGTTCCCGCCACTGAGACTCTCCCAGAGAAACGCTTTCCAAAGACCAAAGACTGAAACTGCATCCTCGCCGGGCCGGTTCCGAATCCTCTTTCGGCATCAGACCCACACCTCCCTCAAAGTTCGTCAAAGTCTCTCTTTCTTGGAAACCCAAGCTCGCCCTCTCGCTGGTGTTGAAGGCTTTAGCAGCCCCAGCCCTGGCATCCCGGGGCCCACGGGCCTGGGCAGGGGCGCGGTGGCAGGAGTTAGGGGCGCCGGCCGCCCTGACACCTGTCGTGGGCGCGCTCGGTCGCTGTAGCCCCCAACAACTGGCGGCGGCGGGGGCGACTGGGGCCAGCCAGGAGCGGAAGGGATTAAATGCCCGCCCATCGAATCTGACTTGGCCTCTCCCTCCGCCTCCTCCTCCTCCTCCCCCCCCCCCCGCCTCCCCTCCTCCCCCTCTCCCCCCTCCTCCCCCTCTCCCCTCCTCCTCCTCCCCTCCCCTTCCCCTCCCCTCCCCTCCCCTCCCCCTCCTCACCCCCCTCCTCCCCCTCCCCTCCCCGTTCCCCCCCTCCCCTCCCCTTCCTCTCCCCCTCCTCCTCCTTCTTCTTTGTCCTCTTCTCCTTCCTCTTCTTCCTCTCCTCCTTTTCTTGCTAGGGTTTACTTTTCACTCTTTTGTTCCCCAGTCTAAATCCATCCTCCCTGAAAACACTAGTCAAATACAATATATTTGGTAGGGTGACTGTCCTTGCATGCTGGGGGCTGCCACCTCGTACTGGTCTTGTAAGGTTTCATCAAGGTGACTTCATGGAGGTGAGGGAGGAAATTTTTATCTCCTTGTGTAGATAAGTGTCTCTCGGGTGGTAAGAACTGCCTCTGGAAGTAGCTCTCTTCCTGGCATATGGACATCTTTGCAAATGGGACATTCCTTTATACCCATTTCCTTTACAAAAGGGGAAATTTATGTACTCTATGTTGAGGCAATTTGGGAAAGGTAAAGAGCTTTTCCTGAGTCTGCTGGTTTTCAATTCCCTTTAGCTCAAAAGAACTTGTACCCTTGAACTCAAACTACTGGGGCTTGTAGGAGAGTTTAGGAATTGCCTGATGGGAAATGCAGAATCTGTTAAGAATCAGATTTGCTTCATTTCATCAACATATACTTATTGAGCACCTACTATGTGAATATACCTCTCTAGGTGGGAGGGACCATACAGCATTGCAGAGAGAGACACAAATTCCAGCCCTGCCGGAGCTGATGTCACTGTATGTGTGTTGGTGAGGGAAAGGGGGGATGATCTTATTCACAGACGTATAGATTTTAATCACAACTGGCAAGTTTTGTGTGTGTAGCTACTTGCAGCTGTGCGCCGGCCTGAGGTGTGTAAGGATGCTTGTACAACAAAGCGGCTTTCATGTTCTCATTTATTTTCTTGGGAGTTTGCGGCTGCTTGAAAATCTATTTTGAATCTTCATTATCCACTCAGCTTTCTTTTTCCTCTTAGGTTTTCTTGGTTCCAAATTCCTGTATCTCCCTGGGATTAGTAAATACCTTAAAATAGATTGTGTGTAAAAAAGAAATGCAACTTCTTGTTTGAAAATGGGATTAAAAAGCATCTACTAAAAACTACCTCAGATGTACCTATCAAAGTGCATAGCAGTATGATTTATTCTGTTTATATTAAAGGAGCCTTTGGTAGCAAGGGGTAGATACCTAACATAAGCCAGGTCAATCAGAAAAGGAAATATAATTTTCCCGCTACCCTTCTGAGTTCTTGGCTAAGCCTCATTGCAATAAAAGACAGATCCACAAGAGAACCACAAACAGTTTATTAATATGTCTACCTCCTGTCGATGTGTGACATATCCAGCGAAAATGATTAACTCTGTGATAGAGACTAAGCCACCAGCTTACATACCATCTTTTTTTTTTTTTTTTTTTTTTTTTTTTGCGGTATGCGGGCCTCTCACTGTTGTGGCCTCTCCCGTTGCGGAGCACAGGCTCCGGACGCGCAGGCCTAGCGGGCATGGCTCATGGGCTTAGTTGCTCCGCGGCATGTGGGATCTTCCCGGACCAGGGCACGAACCCGTGTCTCCTGCATCGGCAGGCGGATTCTCAACCACTGCGCCACCAGGGAAGCCCTACCATCTTCAGCTAAAGATAAAGACAGAGAAGTGAGAGAGAGAGAGAGGTACTGGGCAGTCACGATGGGGTTACCATGGAAATTACAGTAAACAAGGGTAAGGTTTGTTATGCAGATTTAACTTGTTGCCTTTTTCACCGATAAGATTCTGTTGTGATGTAGCCTCATCCTCTTCCTGGTACAAAGTGGGTGGCGCCCTTACACATGAAGATTTCCTTTATGCATGTAAACTTCCCTTTCAAAAGAGTCACTTCTACTCTGTTTCCAGAGCTTCTCTCCTGCCTGCCATTTCTCAAAATAATCAGCTTGAAAAAATCCTTATGCCAGAGGAGCATACTTGGGGTGGTGTGTTCTGCTACTATACACAAAACGTCTCCGAAGGGCACTTACTAGACGTGCTGCGATGGCGTCCCCGCTCTGGGGCAGGTGAGCATATCAGAGGAATCAGTCCTCGTGATCAGCCAGGTCCAGCTCTCAGGAGCCTTCTTTCGAATGGGAGATGGGTGGACACCAGCACTGGAGAGTGCTAACAGGGCTCATGGATGTTGACGAAATACAGGTGGGCACCTACGCCTGGTGGTCGCACCACAGCCATTTGGGTTAGAGGGAGGGCCAGTCCTCAACGGGAAGAGGGGAACCTGTACCCATGCCACATGGCTCTCACTCAGAGTCGGCACATCATGACGGTTCATAGCCGTCAGCTCCAGAGGCAGGAGGCCCATGTCTGTCTAAGGAATCCCACCCCATCAGCCGTAGTTTGCCCATATTTAGATGTGCGTACAACATGCCCTCTCTCGCTGTGCTTCTGGGAGGGGTAAGCGGGACAAGAGTTGTAGAGTGACTGGCACAGGGTCCGTTCAGCTAGAGTAACTCATCAGTTAGTGCGCCATTGCTTATGTGACATTCCTGATGCTATTATGATCGCTCCTGTGAGCTCTGTACTCCCCAGATACTCACTCCAAGTTCTGATGGCTTTCTCATGACTCGTGAGAAGACGGAGGTCAGGGCAGTTACCTCTCCCAGCGTCCAATGGGCTCACCTCCAACTCCCCTCTTTCGTTTAGCGGTCGCACTCCCGTGTCTCCTTGCATGCTGGTGAGTTGTCGGAACAAAAAGATTTGGTACCTTCAATCCAAAAAGCTCATCCCTTTGTTTTTGCCTGAGCGCGCATATTTCAGATTTCAAGGAGATTTTCCATGGCCCTAATAGCAGGGTGAAGTCCAGACGACTTTACCATCTTATGCTGTTAGCTAAACCATTGGGATGTTTCCTCCTAGCCTTCGCTATATCCCAGAGTGGACTTTCAACCTATAGATGGGTGATGAGAAAACCCTGACGTGGGTTTGCTACCTCCTTCACGCCGGGATGGTTCATTTTCTCGCTGCAAAGCGTACACCAGGAACTCTGACAACTGCGTGGAGATTTTATGGAACCCAAGAGGCAGTCATTTTCTTCTTTTTTTAATTGAAGTAGAGTTGATTTACAATGTTGTGTTAATGTCTGCTGTAGAGCAAGGTGATTCAGTTATACATATATTTTTATATACATTCTTTTTCATATTCCTTTCCACGATGGTTTATCCCAGGAGGTTGAATATAGCACCCTGTGCTCTGCAGGAGGACCTTGTTGTTTATGCATTCTAGGTATAATAGTTTTCCTCTGCTAATCCCCACCTCCCAGCCCGTCCCTCCCCTAATCCCCCCTTGGCAGTCATTTTCCTTCTGTTTGAGGAGAGCTTTTCTTGTAGCAGAACACACAGAACAGTGCACAGTAAGTGTCCAGCTTGATAAGTTTTCACAGAATGAACGGATTTCATTCCCCATCACCAAGATTAGAAGGTAGCAAACGACTCTCTTCCAGAAAGCTCCACTCATGGCCACTCTGAACCATGGCACACTCTCAGTCCCACCCCGAGGTAACACTGCGCTGACTGGTGTCGCAACGCGTTAGTTCTGCCTGTTGCGTAACTTGATATCCGTGGCCTCATAGAGTAGGAACTCTTTGCGCGTCCCTGTGTGTGTACCTGCCTCTGCTTTCACTCAACACGGTGTTTGTAAGACTCATCCATGGTGTGTCCAGCTACCAATCGTCCATTTATACCGCTATAAAATAGTACTTCACTGAATATCCGTTGTATTGTTCTTTGAATGTTTTCTCTCTCTCTGTACTTAAGTTTTTTTGCTAGAACATATCCCAAAGGTTTTGTTTTTATGAGAAAAAGTGTATGTGCGCTAAACATTATGAGCCCTTGATTGTTGAGTAAAGTTCTGATACTGTTTAATAGTCAGGCTGGGCTTCCCTGGTGGCGCAGCGGTTGGGAGTCCGCCTGCCGGTTCAGGGGACGCGGGTTCGTGCCCCGGTCCGGGAGGATCCCACATCCGCGAACCCGTGAGCCGTGGCCGCTGCGCCTGCGCGTCCGGAGCCTGTGCTCCGCAACGGGAGAGGCCACAACGGTGAGAGGCCCGCGTACCGCGAAAACAAACAAACAAAAAAGTTAGGCTGTAAAACCGTGGCGTGGATACATTTTCCTTCTGACCTTTGCAGCCATAGCTTTGTGCTTTCGAGTCCCCAGGGAAATGATGAGATGTGTTTTTAAGAAACATCATCTTCTCCTTCTCTCTGACAAAGCTTTTAGCCTTTCAGTCTTCATCCTTGTGGCTCTGGGTATTCGTTCATCAGAATGTGTTGTGGTGTGTGGTTTATTCATTTAGGTGCCTCTTCTCATTCATTCCGAAGTCACAATCATTTCTTTGACAAATGATCAAATTACTCTATGATTTGACATATTACCTCTCTCTAGTTTCTGGATTCCCTCTCTGGAAAACTCCTCAAATAGAAGTAAGGAAAATGACTGCCAAGGTGGGGGGCGGGCTAGGAAGGGGATGGGTTGGGAGGTGGGGCTTCGCAGAGGCAAGCTATTATGCCTAGAATGGATAAACAACAGGTTGCTACTGTATAGCACAGAGAACTATAGTCAGTAGCCTGTGATGTGTTACTTCCTAGATCTTTCCTGTGCCTCCAACTTACCTTCTAGTTCTTTGTCATTTTTGCTCTATGTTCTGGAATATTTTTTAAAATTTATTTTATTGAAGTATAGTTGATTTACAGTGTTGTATTAATTTCTACTGTACAGCAAAGGGGTTCAATTATACATATATATACATTCTTTTTCATGTCCTGGAATATTTACTCCGTTTTATCCTATGGGATTGTAGGTCTGTTCATTAGCTCTCTTCATTCTGTTATGAGACTTTGGGTGAACTATCTAGTAACTGTCATTCACTGTTCCATTTTTAAAAAATAACATTATGTCACTTTTCTATGGAACATCCTTGCGAGTCTCCCTGGAGATACTAATTAGGTTTTTAGAGGATTTTCCTTATTTCTTCTGTTACACCTGACTTGCATGTTTTTAGTTGTTCTTTGGCATCTTTACAGATATATATATTTATTTGTTTACTTTATTATTTATTTTTGGCTGTACCGGGTCTTAGTTGCGGCATGCAGGATCTTTAGTTGCAGCGTGCTTGCAGGATCTAGTTCCCTGACCAGGGATTGAACCTGGAGCCCTGCATTGGGAGCTTGGAGTCTTACCCACTGGACCACCAGGGAAGTCCCTGTTCTTTGGCATCTTGAGGATGACTTGAGTGTATTTTTATTCTGCTTGTTTGTTTTCCTACTAGCTGGTCTTTGTTTGACTAGTTCTATTACTGAATAAGAGCCTGGGTTCATGTAGGTGGCCGTAGTGACTGCATTCCCACTATGTGGCTCTGTTTCTTATGCACTTCCGTCAAAAATGTGGGGATGACAGGTCCTGTCCACAGGCAGATTTTTCTGAGGGGGCCCATGGAGGTCACACAGGCTCTCTTAGGATCCCAACAAAAGCAAAGGGAAGGATGAGTTCACAGAGGTGAGGACCCTGTGTATTTCACACCGTGGTAAACCTTCCTTCAATTAATTTGTTTCCTGTGTCCATAGAGTGATCTCAAATCACCTTGGTTTTTGCTCTTCCTCTCTTCTTGCGTCCTCAGCTGCATGAAGAGCTCCTCTGTGAAAATCTCACAGTATTTAAAAGGCAGTTCTGGGGGCTTTGGATCAGGACACGTGCTGCAGCTGCTCCATAACCGTAATGGGGTGAGTGGCTATCTGGTAGACCTCCATGTACACCCCCCCCCCTCATGATTCTAGCTACATAGTATCTCTGGGTCCCACATACATCACTTTCTAAGGTTCATTTATCATTTATCTACCCAGAGTCTCATTTCCATTTAGAAATGTCCTGGGAAGATGGTAGTACCCTTTTATCTTTTGATCCTACCATGGTGTTGGCATATATTTTATCTTCTATAATCTAAGTGTTACTTCGGTAGGGTACCAGGAGGCAGGTAGGCAAATGTGTGGCTGCACTCACCGCATTGAACCAGAAATTCCATCTACAAGTTATAATGAGACTTCCAGACTGGCCAAATAGATGGCAGATAGCTTCCTAAAATTCCCCTTACAAAATATTTATCCTCAACTTGATGATCAGAACTTACTTTATATCCCAGATTAACAGTGATTGTTTTGTGATTTTAAAATATTTAGTCAAAAATATTTGTATTTCTTGGTCCCCAAACAAAGTTGACCACATTGGAAACTGGCCTTCTTTCTCACTGCTGCTTCTAGGTCTTTAGAAGTTTGACCTACATCCTATTTTATTTTGACTTATATTTTAGAATCAATTCTTTGACCTATTGACCCTGAGATTATATATCCAAGTATTTCACTAATCTTTCTTTCATTGGCTTATTCTGTTTTTTTTTTGTTTGTTTTTTTGCTTTTCTATTTCACCAGCCCAACTGTGCACACAAGGTATGAGTAATTATTTAGCAACAGAAGATTGACCTTGTCTTTATCAGAAAGCTTAAGTGTTATGTGCAGGCAGATTCTGTTTCCACTAATGAGGATACAGTAAACATCACTTCATTTGCAAGTTCTTACCCTTCCTCACACTTAACTAATAACGTGACTTTGTCATGTTGAGCTATTTCTTACTGTTTGATTCCATAGTTTTGTTAGGAAACTTTGAAATAGACAAAAGGGCAAAAAATTTCAGTATAAGGTCGTTTTCCTGTTGCACTTATGAAGTTGTGTAATCCCTGAAGCAAATTAATCTTTATAAAAATGCTTTAAAACCACATTCCAGGGGCTTCCCTGGTGGCGCAGTGGTTGAGAATCCGCCTGCCGATGCAGGAGACACGGGTTCGTGCCCTGGTCCGGGAGGATCCCACGTGTCGCGGAGCGGCTGGGCCCGTGAGCCGTGGCCGCTGGGCCTGCGCGTCCGGAGCCTGTGCTCCGCAACGGGAGAGGCCACACAGTGAGAGGCCCGCGTACCGCTAAAAAAAAAAACAAAAAACAAAAAACCACATTCCATTTTATGTAATATTGCCTCTTAGTAAGAGCATTTCACCAAAAATAGCAAACTTGAGACCCTATTGAAACAATGGTAGTTTCTTACAAGTGGGACTATTTCAGTAAGAGAAGCCCTCTTAACTATTCCATCATTGGTGAATATTCTAAATCAATTTGACCTAGGATCTCAATCCTTGAAGATTTACTCACCAATGGTTTTTCAACATTTAAAAGTAGCTTTTGCCAACTAATAGTGCTGGCAGAAAAAGCAATTCGTTCAGATTATGACTTCCTTGAATTACCTCAATATATCTCATCTAGCAGAGAAGAGAACTAATCTGCTTGGAACTGAAAAGAGAGTGTAATTTGGATCAGAAACTAATGGGTTAAGAGCCTGCCTGATTCTAAATTTAGCTGTGAGGAGAGTAGAGTTGGTGGTCAAAACCACTGAACAGTAAGTAATGAAATGTTTTATGCTATAGGGTGGGGGGCAAAGTAACCCATCCAAGCTCAGGGTAGAAGGAGGTTCCAAACTTGATTCTTATGTCTGGTGGGATTAATGATGGCACCCTCTTCCCTCCTAAGAGCTCATTCAAAGATACACAAGTCATAAGTGCACCTAGATTCTTGGATAACTTGGATTCTCCTCTAAAGCTCTTCCTTCCTCATTAGAACCTCATTTAAGACAATTCCCTGATCCTGTTTCCTTATCTTGGCCTTCTAAATTCCAAGTGATGTTTTTACCCCCCTTCAACTCTGAACTGAGGAAAATTTGACTAATATAAACACGTTTCTATGGCGAGATGCTGGCCCCAGTCGACTCCCCTGTCACATTTAGGACCTCCTTGAGAGTGAAACTGATGACGCATGTAAGGAATTGCTGTCCCTGTTTTATGCAGTGCCATAAATCATTAGTTAAAAATCATGCTTTGTCCTTTTTGGAATCAGTAATTTCATATTGTTCCAGTATACATAGGCCAGTTCTTGATCAGTGGTATCCTCGAACCTTTGCAATGTTACATGGAATAACTTTTTTAAACCTTAGTGTTTAAAGGAGATTTCGGAAAGGCTGCTGTTGTCAATCAAGTTGCTGGGTGACCCGGAATTTCTTGCTCATTCTTCAAGTGATATTTTGTGTCTTAGTACATCCTTCCCTGGAACATGGAAACAAATGTTGAGACTAGTAAAGGGCATTAAACTTTTCAGATACCACAGTTGCATGGAAAAGAAAATTAAACACAGCCCCCAGATTTTTCTGTTAATAAACATGCAAGTTGTCCATATAGCAATGCAACCAATAGTCCAGTGTATTAAATGAGGAAAATATATGTTTCTTATATTAGAAAACTGGTTCATGCATAGTCTCAGGAGTAATTCAAAATGTTTTCCCTTTACATTTGGATAAGGGAAAACACACAAAGATGTCAAAGAAAAGTGCACTTTAAATAAACCATGCACTTATTCAAGCAAAGCAGATACAACGTATTCTTAGAGGACATGTCAAGATTCATAAAATCACCTGGGCCGGTTGAGGGGGAATTTATTCAGGTGGGTTTAATGGTGATCGCCACTTCGAGTCAGCAAACCTACTGGGTTTTAAGGGACCTGACTGAAATGTTCCTTCATCCCTGTGGCCAGCCTGCTGGTGGATCTTACTGTGCACAGTTTAGAAATGAGAAAATGGATGTTCATGATAGAAAAGTTATTTGGGAAAATCTTTCAGATTTATGGAACTGAATAAAATATTATAGCTAAAGGCACTGGTAACTTTTATAATATTTTGCTAAGCATTGCTTCATGCTAAATCTTGAATGCTTTCTGTTAAATTGCTGTTAATGCCTTCCTGTAAATATATGTTTTATAATAGAACATTATTATTATTATTAATTTATATTAATAAGATGACACCATGTAAACATTCTTTACCTTTGAAAAACCCCATTTGATCTTTGTGTGAAAGACACAACACAAATTAGAGGAATACAGTGCAGGAAAAGTGATGGTGACAGAACCTGGTTTCAGCAGTTCTATGGATTTCAGGCTAAAATCACGCTGCAAAGGAAGCACTGTTGATGTGATGTCTAAAAATCATGGACATTTCTGCTCTGAATACATTTTGCCTGTGAAAAAAAAAAAAAAAAAAAAGTCTGGTATGTGGCAGCTTCTCCTCCAAGACTCTCCTGTCAGTGACATCCGTGGGGTTTGTATTAAGTACCCTTTGTCAGGAAAATATGATTAGGGGAATGGAAGTTGTGAATATGTACCACACAGGCCCCTGAAAGGTTATGGAAGGATTTTTAAATTTTGCTAAAATGTGCCAACGTACGTAACTAATGCACATACCCCTTCCCTCTTACCCCAAAGGACTCTGGAAAGGAACCAACTCAACTTCCTTTATTCATCTTTTTTTTCCCCAGTTTTTATTGTAGCTATTCATGCAGGCATGCATTCTTTCATTCATTCAACAAATGTAATTAAGTGTCTACCGGGAGTTAGGATCCTACCTTTCTACTTTCTACATTGCAGCTGAAACAAGGATTTGCTTTAAAATGGTAGGCTTTTTTATTTTTTTTTTTATGGTACGCGGGCCTCTCACTGTTGTGGCCTCTCCCGTTGTGGAGCGCAGGCTCCGGACGCGCAGGCTCAGCGGCCACGGCTCACGGGCCCAGCCGCTCCGCGGCACGTGGGATCTTCCCGGACCGGGGCACGAACCCGCGTCCCCCGCCTCGGCAGGCGGATTCTCAACCACTGCGCCACCAGGGGAGCCCGGTAGGCTTTTTTAAAAAACGCCAAACAACCCAACCCATTCCTTGCTACAGTGGTGTTACTTTACCACAATTCGTTAATACCGGTGTCTGAGTTCTTAAATCACATGCCACAGTGTTTAATTATATTGGGTCAGTTTGTTCCTCTTAAGTGTGAAATATACCTTTTCGTCTTTGCTATACCTCAGAAAGCAATATGCCGCCACTTCCATCTTATCTTGTAATTATTTTGAAATTATTTCCTTGAAGCACTGTCTTGAGTGTTCTGAGAATTCTGATTTCAGACAGCAAGTATGAATTTTGAAAGCTAACACATGTGACGGTGGTTTGCAAAAGGTATAACTGGGGTGAGTTAGAAATCAAATGAGGGTACATGAGGTTTTTCTCACCACATCACAGACCCTATTTGTGAGTTTTATGCCCTTTTGTGTCTTGTAGCCATAGAGAGATCCTGGCTTGCGATTTCATCACGGGAAGAGTTTATGGAGATTTATTTAAAGTGAGGTGCGGTCACTGGTAATTTGGGCTGTATGAAGTGGCCTAATTCCAGAGGAGAGGACCCGGTATGAGAGGCAGTACAGTCTCTGGTCTGGAAGCCATGGCTCCGAATCATTGTAATTGTACATGAAATAATAATTATTTGAGATCGTTTGCTAATCAGCAAAACCCTGGAAGTGGCTGCCGACAAGCGGTAGCCAGCGAGGTATTAAGGTGAAGCGCTGAATTTGCATGCGTTTACCCTTCGATCATTGTTTGCAAGATGCCCTCTCTAGAGATAGACTTCTCTTCTTTCAATATGCACAGGAAATCAAAGGCGGGGAATGAGTAACTGCAGCGCAACAATAATGCTTGAAACAGAAAACACAGAAACTCCCTCACATAGACAGTTATCTGATGATGCTCTTGTCTTTAATTACATGACGGGCTCACCTTATGGTTTTAGGTTATTAACCATAACTAATTAAGAGTTGCTTTTTGCCATCTTCAATAAATGTTGAAGTTGGGAACTTTGCAAGCACATTCGATAATGCCTGTCAAGATGTGGTGTTGTCCATCATATAATAAGTCAGAGTCTGTGTACGTTTGTTGAATGGCTCGTTCTAACACGCAGAATTGGACATTGTCCTTTGACAGTAGAAGTCAAATAGTTTACCTTTTTTTTTTTTTTGTCTGCGCCATGCAGCTCATGGGATCTTAGTTCCCCGACCAACCAGGGATTGAACCCGCGCCCTTGGACGTGAAACCACGGGGTCCTACCCACTGGACTGCCAGGGAATTCCCAAATAGTTTACATTAAGTGAACAGCATGCCAAGCACAAGTTTTACGTATGGCTACAACTGTAGTTCTACCTAACTTAACATGTGGATTTCAGATTTAAAGTAAAGCTTCACTGAAAGGGGGGGACCCCCGGAGAATACTCCCCATGAAAATAGGTTAGAGAGCGTCTTGATTTGTACCCACTAAGCATGGAACACTTCACACAGACCATGCCTTTTATCAGTTGTATGTCCTTGGGCAAATCAATTTGCCATTCTGTTCTTCATTTTAGAAATGAGGGCATCCTGTTCCTCATTATATAGAAAATTAAAGAATCAACCCCAAATACCACCAAGATCTCTTCCAGTGTTTACAGTTTCTAGGAATTACGGTAGTAACGTACATTTATGATCATTCTCAGAGCCTAGTGGTTTGGCTAACAGATGATCTGCAGTTTATCATTTCTTTAAAATCTATTTTGTTCTTGTACACGCATACATTACTAACCTTGACTCATCATCGTTTTTAAGTGGTGTGGCTTTGGAAATGAACTTGAGAGACGAATACACAGACAATGGACAGACCATACATGGCAGTAGAACTCAGACCTGTCACAGACTCAAGGAAGCAGCTCTACACAGCTTCTCCAACAGAATGGGTCTCTAATGTTTTGGCCTCTCTGCCAATCCAGGACCCACCAGAGAAGGGGAGGGATGCTCCCCAAAATGACACGTGAGGTACCCCCCTTCTAGTTATCTGCCTCCAGCCCCTCAAGCTAATAGCCTCCGATCATCGCACATCTGAATCCATCCCTTTTCTCTCTACACTGTTTTCTACTCTGCCTGCTTTAGAGAATATGACAGATTTAGGTGATGGTGGCTGACTCTCTTTCTATAGCAGGCTCTGAAAACCAGCCTCTGTTTGCTTTCATGGGGCAGGGGAAGTGTCTGTGTGTATTTCCGCAAACTTGAGATGCTTCCTAATACAGATGGATGCACGTAGGGCATGCGTTCCGGGGATTGTAGTTAACACAAGTTAATTTCCGTCTTGCACTATAGTTGTTTCTAGCTGAGGGAAACGGGCAATAAGCCACGTGAGCTTCCTCTCAAAGCATAAAAAAGTAATGTTTTTCGTTTGTTTTTTTAATTAATAATTGAGAATCACTTTCTCGGTTAAGACCAGCGTTGTTAGTTTTCGTTCTTTTTTTTTTATGACCCCCTCTGGTATATCTGAAAAGCTGAGCAGAAACGTCAGTCAGCAAGGCAGAGGCGTGGGTGCAGGATTCCGGGGGCTGGGAAAGCAGAGGTCCGTGGCCAGCCCATTTCAGAGCTGACCCTGTATAGAAACAAGCTCTGAGGGTGATCTCTAATGCCATCCCAGAGGGGATTTTAGCAATCGGAAGGCAGTTTATCAGATGGTTTTGGAGAAAGGACAAGATTCAGGGCAAGTCTGTACAGCTGAGTAGCTTTTCTCTGTAACTGGCTCCATTTAAGCGGAGCCAGCGGATTATCAGCATAGTTAACTCCAGGAGTTCTTTGTGTGGGTTTATTCTGTCTGGGTTTTTATCCTGCTGCCCCAGGCGACCCTAGGCACAGACCTCTGAAGGCTCTCTCCCTTCTAGTATAATATGGTTTTCTGACCTATGGGCACCTGGAAGGAAAGGAAGAGAAGATGAAGCAGTCTGTTTAGACATGTGTGATGTTGCTGTGTCATCCACGTTTCTCGGAGAAACTGTGAAGGTCCTTTGGTGTCGTCTGTTCTAAAAGACACCCTTTGGTCTCTCCGGGAATTTCACTGGAGTGGGAGGTGGGTGCTTTGAAGAAGCAAGGCATTCGAGAGTTTAATTCTAAGGCCATTTAAGCAAAGAGAGACTCAAGCACAAGTTGGGCATTTGATCCCTCAGAAAGGAAAAGACAGGCAATGTTTCTGAAAATACACGCTTTTGAACATAAAACAGAGAAATTGCACAAAAGCAATCTTCTGTGTTTGAAGGCCATTTCCGTGTCTGTTTCAACCGCTTCTTCAGATAAAATTACAGTGGAGCCGGCTTTTCTATTTAACTGGTTTCTGGATAGTCACGCCAAATCTTCGGCTATTGACTTTTGAAACATTGCTTACAGAAAAGATACTTCTAAAACATACTTCTCTTGTCATTTCTTTATAAAAAAGAAAGGCCAGTAGGACATTAATTTTGTATCCATCTAGCCAACTATACTACCAGTTAATATTAAAAGTGGATCAGAGAGAGAGGTCACGGTTGAACCTCTTACAAAAGGCCATTGAGACATTTTTGGTAAAATCTCTCGGTAAGCAAGGATATTGAACACGGGGGCAACTTATCCGCTGATTCCCACACCCTCTTAGTTTGAGGGTGGCCCCCAGGGTGTTGAGTTGTGGGCATGACCTCCTGTGGTCTTAAAATAGGGGTGGGGGGAACCTTGGAGCTGGCTAGACGTTATCCAAGGTGGGTCATGGAGCGCTCTGTTACCGCAGGGCCAAAATCAGAGGGGAAGACGGGAGTTCAGTGTCGGGTGCACCTGAGTGATGAGGCTCATTGGGTTGTATTCTGTTGATGAGATAAACATACCCTGTGTTTGAGAAAGTCGTAAAGGAGGCCATTAAGGCTCAGTACACGCCTAAGGGAATTGGTTACCTGGTTTGTCAGTGGGGATGCATGAAAGTAAAAACAGAGACCTAAGGTTGGAAAAGTGAGCCTGTCGTGGGCCTGGATTTCAGTCACGAAGTCTGGACTTTGTAGGTGAGGGGGGCTTGAGGTCAGGGAATTCTGTGGTGTGAGAAAATGAGCCTTATATTCTAACCGTTAAAATTGGGAAGTAGCTTCACCTGTGCTCTGGTGGCATTCCAAGAGAGAGAAGAGAGTAGAGACAGACAGCGGCTGGAGAAAGGTGTATTCTGGTTTGGTGGTGGTTCATATTAGGGCAGAATCCAATTCAGGAGAGTCAGAACAGCCTTAATGAGAAACTTGAAATTAATCAGTCTTGGGTTTCCCTGGTGGCGCAGTGGTTGAGAGTCTGCCTGCCGATTCAGGGGACGCGGGTTCGTGCCCCGGTCCGGGAAGATCCCACATCCGGGAAGCCGTGAGCCGTGGCCGCTGCGCCTGCGCGTCCGGAGCCTGTGCTCCGCAACGGGAGAGGCCACAACAGCAGTGAGAGGCCCGCGTAACGCAAAAAAAAAAAAAAAGAAAGAAATTAACCAGTCTTAAAGGTCGCAGGTGAAGTGAATTTTTTTTGGCCGAGCTAAATGATTTCGTAAGTGACTTTGTGCAAAGAAAGTGCGGGTTTTTAGCTATTCACCAATAAAAAAATGTATGAAGCCTGCTCATTTCCTGGATCAAAAGCACCTTCTTCTAAGTCAGCCCAGTCTTTTCCAGAGCCACGGTATAGACAACCAATAGCCAGCACACTTGTCCAGCTTTTTCTGTACCACGAGCGTTTTGATGTTCTGTTGACTGGAGTGCCTGTGTCATTAAAATTGCCATTAACAAGTGTATAGGATGAGACATACAAGTTAGCTGTATGCTAGGTATAAAACCATTTGTCATTGCCTATCCAGTGAGATTAGACACTGATCAAGGTATGTAATCCTGAAGGCACCTCCACCAAAAATAGGAGCAAGACATCGAAACCCACATCATTCGAATAGCTCAGAAGGAAAACCAGCTTTTGAGATGACAGTCACTGCCGTGGAATACAATGCTTACATCCTCTATTAGTGTAGTGCGTTGAAAGATTCGGCTGTCAGTTTCCTTTAGCTTAATTTGCCTTTTAAATGAAATCACCGCGTCACTTATTTTGTAAGTATGTTAGGTTCTATCTTTGTGGCTCTCCAGTACTCGTTTTGTTAATGTTTCTCCAATTTCTTTTTATTGTTTACTGACATATCCTGCTCCCGAAATTGAACAAAGCATTCAGTAAGAAAGTCCACGTCTGTTTCCCTGGAACATGCCGCACGTTAATTAGTTGTACTTCTCTGAGGGTCAGTGAAGTCTTATATCCCAGTCAACTGTCGATGGTGTCTTGCGTATTGATGTCCACTTGATGTGGTGCTTTCTGCAGAGCAGGAAGGCATCTTGGCTCTTCAGCTGAACTCCTTCCTCATCCAGTTCTCATTTACCAGGTGTCAAGAGGGTGCTTCAACAGAGCTCATCTGAGCTCCTTCAGTGTTTTCAAGACTCCTGTCTTGCAGTGTAATGACATGGTGTTGTGGTAACGCGTGTCTGCAGCTCTCTGCCGCCTAGCCTGGGAACTCTGTGGGAGGATAAACCATATGGTATTTATTCTTGCATTTTTCTGCTCCCATCCATCTTTCCCTGAGCCCCCATACAGAAATCCACATGCATACCATATGCTGCATTTCTGGACTAGCAGAAGATATTCAGTAAACACTTGTCCAGTGAATGGAATAATGGCACCAAATACAAAGTATACCCGTCTCTCGGGCTGTTTATAATCTGATATAAGCATAGTGGACAATCGCAGGTCCATATAAATATGCTCTTCCTTTTGGTTAGTGTGCACAGGCTATGGAAAAGATGTCAGAGAAAAGGGACTATCTGCGAGAGAATTCCTTAGCTGGAAGATGCATTCATTGCCATTCTGTTTACAGGATATATCTTCTTGTGTTTTTCTTTTCTTTTTTTTTAGACATTATTTTATTTTATTTTATTTTTGGCTGCGTTGGGTCTTTGTTGCTGCACGCGGGCTTTCTCTAGTTGCGACGAGCAGGGGCTGCCCTTCACTGCGGCGCGCGGGCTCCTCATTGCAGTGGCTTCTCTTGTTGCGGAGCATGGCTCTAGGCGCACGGGCTTCAGTAGTTGCAGCAGGCGGGCTCAGTAGTTGCGGCATGTGGGCACTAGAGTGCACGGACTTCAGTAGTTGCGGCACGCAGGCTCAGTAGTTGCAGCGCAAGGGCTCTAGGGTGCATGGGCTTCAGTAGTTGTGGCACGTGGGCTCAGCAGTTGTGGCTCGCGGGCTCTAGAGTGCAGGCTCAGTAGTTGTGGTGCATGGGCTTACTTTCTCTGTGGCATGTGGGATCTTCCTGGACCAGGGATTGAACTCATGTCCCCTGCATTGGTAGGCAGACGCTTAACCTCCACGCCACCAGGGAAGTCCCTCTTCTTGTGTTTTTCATGTTGAGTTTCCTGCAACTCTCATCAGAATGCTTCTTGCTTTGGGGAAAAAAAAAAATGTCAAATGTCTTTGATCCATCAAGCTAATACTCTGTAGACCCCAGATGGTGTGTCCATGGCGACTTCAAGGAATGGGACCCAGCTTCCCCTAGAAGAACCAGACCTAGAAATTAGGCAGTAACCTCACTCTGCCTTAAGCCATTTAGCTTAGACCCAATTTCTACAAGGGAGTGATGCACCTTACTTAAGTCCCCTGTCCCCGAACCCGATAGCCCCTCTGACCGATATTCTGCAATTCAGCACTTGATTACATCTAGTCTTTTCCTTTTCACTCATCCCTCCTACTATGAGTCTTTTTTTTTTTTTTTACACACACACACTGTATTTTATTTTTACAGGAGATAAATAAACTGACACCAAGCATTGTAACTGGATGACCACAACGAAAGCAACAGTGATTGCAGTTACCAGACACGAGACACACTCACATACTGTGAGTCTTGAATCTTCATTCTTATCGCGTGTTTCTTGATAAGGTGAGCCTTGCCGTGGATTGGGAGGGCCTGGCAGAGCCCTGCCTACATGGCAGTGTTTCAGTAAACAGTTGTCGATTGATATCATGTAGGGCATGAATTATGAGGTCTAGCAAATGGCGAGGTTTCATTTGCATAATTATCAGCTGAAGACTGACACGAGAAATGAGGTGCAGAGCTAGTTCAGGATTGCTTTGGCTGCTACCTTTTGTGCTTAGAGTACCATCCATGGGAACTAAATTTAAGTGTGCCCACATTGACATTTTCAGAAAATAACTCGTAAGTATTGTGTCAGGAGTTAATAATAACATCCTCACACACTCACGTAGGACTGGGATCCCCCAACACGTTCAGTTAAAGGTGCTAGGAGAATGTTCCGACTTTGGATAAACATCAGCCTGATACCCTTAATATAGGGGTTCTTAACTCAGCATCATGCATAAACTTTAGAGGGTCTGAGAATCACCTGATAGTGGATAAAATTATGTGTGTGCACGTGTGCGTTTAAAGGAGCCACATACTTCCTCAAATTCTCCAGTGTTTCTTTTAAGCCTATGCAGAAGAAAGCACCCATGGTGGTTCCCAAGAGAGCTGTTTCTTCTCCGGTCTGATTTTAGAGGTGGAGAGGATGTCACGGTTTGGTCAGGACAAAGGACCACCTAGAGCAGATCTGATCTCCGGGGTTGTTAGAAATCCAGCTTCTCTCTTCAGTGGTTCACCTAAGCTTTAACGTGTGTTGCGATGCTAAAGTTTGGGAGGGTTCCTTGGTGTCTACGTGCTCTAAGGTCAAGAGAGGGGGAAAGTGAGGGCTATAGGAAACGGTCTTTTCAGCATTCACTGCCACTAGCAAAAGTCTCCATGTTTTCCAAGTTGTCAATTGGCCGTGCTGGTCAACACACAAAAGGGAGATCGTAGAAGCTACTAGAGCTTTGCCTTTTCTCTTTTCTGAACCACTTCTGCCTTTCCCCTGGAATCCATCCTTAGAACTCAGTTCTAAGAGTTCTCCTGGAACCACTAGCCTCTTTGAAGATGTCTAGCGATGGATTGGCACGAACACGTCCTGTTTGGTCTGCTCTTTCCTGAGCCAGCTTCACTCAGTCTCTCCAGGCAAGCAATCCTTCTACCTAGCACTGCCTCAAATCCCTCATTGTGTGATGCATCTTGAGCATATATATTCCTATATAGTTACTAGGAGTGTAAGTCTGTTCATTCTGGAGATTGGACGATGATCGTGCATGGCAGCGATTTTGCATTCACTGGGCTGCTTTCCCAAGATGCTTTCCTGACCCGAAGAGATTGTAGCCGATTTTGCAGATGCAAATGCTTCGTGTGTAGTAGGAGACCAGGCATGCATCAGGACAATATTCTTAACATCAGACGTGGGCCTTTAAAAATCTGTGCAATGCAAGAGCAATTAGGAGGTAATAATTCCCAAGGGAAGGGCTTCCCCGGTGGCGCAGTGGTTGAGAATCCGCCTGCCGATGCAGGGGTCACGGTTTCGTGCCCCGGTCCGGGAGGATCGCACATGCCGCGGAGCGGCTGGGCCCGTGAGCCATGGCCGCTGAGCCTGCGCGTCCGGAGCCTGTGCTCCGCAACGGGAGAGGCCACAACAGTGAGAGGCCCGCGTACCACAAAAAAAATAAAAATAAAAAAAAATAATAAATTTCCAAGGGAAAAAAAAATACACCTTATATAATGAAAAATATTTGTGGGAACTGGGCTCTCCCAAGATATTAAGCTGGGGGTTCTTATTTATTTTATTTTTTTGCAGTACGTGGGCCTCTCACCGTTGTGGCCTCTCCCGTTGCGGAGCACAGGCTCCGGACGCGCAGGCTCAGCGGCCACGGCTCACGGGCCCAGCCGCTCCACCACGGCACGTGGGATCCTCCCGGACCGGGGCACGAACCCACGTCCCCTGCATCGGCAGGCAGACTCTCAACCACTGCGCCACCAGGGAAATCCAAGGGTTCTTATTAACTGTCACTCATGGACCCCTGGGTGTCTTCAAACTTTCTTAGGAGTTAAGTCAAAACTGTTTTGCTAATAATGCTAAGGTAATATTTGCCTTTTTTCACTGGGTTGGTTTTGTACTGATAGTGCAAAAGCTGTGCAATGCAAAACTGCGGGTACCTTAGCACAAATAAATTCAGTGATACTACAACTATATTGTTTTACGCTTTCTGCTTCTTTTTTAAAAAACTATTTATTTATTTGGCAGTGCCGGGTCTTAGTTACAGCACGTGGGCTCTTCACTGCGGCATGGGGGATCTTTAGTTGCGGCAGGCATGTGGGATCCAGTTCCCTGACCAGGGATCAAAACCAGGCCCCCTGCATTGGGAGCGCAGAGTCTTTGCCACTGGACCTCCGGGGAGCCCCTCTTTCTGCTTATGTAGGTAGCTTGCAACAAGTCAGTTTCACTTCAGAACGTCCTCAATGGAGTACGAAAGAATCTTAATCCTCACTTCTGGGGTATATGCCTTCTCAGTAGTCTATATGACAGAAGGGGAGGTGTGTATCAAGTCCTGATATGCGAATATCATGGTTTTGGTGAGAGGGGGCACTCGTGCCATTATTTGAGTTGTGTGGTGAACTAGACACCTTTTTTTCATGGAATATCATTCTCCCTTGGCTGCTAGAGAAACTTGAGACTTGAGGATTTGGAAGACATGTTTTTGGAAGTGACCAAAATGAGCTGGTCACCCCAAGGATAACAACTGACAGCAATTATTCCGAATGATAATGTTCAACAGCTTCCCAATACTCACAGACTATTCTGAGGAGATTCATGGTGATTTGTTTGTTTGTTTTGTTTGTTTTTTGTTTATTTTTTGCGGTGCGCGGGCCTCTCACTGTTGCGGCCTCTCCCGTTGCGGAGCACAGGCTCCGGACGCGCAGGCCCAGCGGTCACGGCTCACGGGCCCAGCCGCTCCGCGGCACGTGGGATCCTCCCGGACCGGGGCACGAACCCGCGTCCCCTGCATCGGCAGGCGGACTCTCAACCACTGCGCCACCAGGGAAGCCCTGTGGTGATTTTAACAAATGAGATGTTTAATGCTACGTGGTACCATGTGTGAATATTTAGAAGATCTGCATAATGTTCAGAAGCAGTATTTTGAAAATGAATCACGCGTCCTGTTATAAAATCATGCCTGGCTCAAAGATCCACTGAAAATGCAAGACAGACCTATGCTTTTTAAGAAAACAGGATATGGGCTTCCCTGGTGGCACAGTGGTTGAGAGTCCGCCTGCCGATGCAGGGGACGCGGGTTCGTGCCCCGGTCCGGGAAGATCCCACATGCCGCGGAGCGGCTGGGCCCGTGAGCCGTGGCCGCTGAGCCTGCGCGTCCGGAGCCTGTGCTCTGCAGCGGGAGAGGCCACAACGGTGAGAGGCCCGCGTACCGCAAAAAAAAATAAAGAAGAAGAAGCATGTCCACAGCAGTCTGAAAAAAAGCATTTCCAGCTACATGTCTGTACAAGAGTGGATTTTATTCATAGCACTCCAACCATGACAGCAGATTGAGTGCAGGGTCGCACGTTAGAATCCAGACGTCTGCTAGGAAGCCAGGTGTTAGACTGCCAAGAGCACAAAACAGTAACTCTTCTCGTGTCTTCATTTTGTTCTGCAATATCTGTTTATTTTCCACAAATACATCATGTATGTCTTGACAGTAGCATGGCTAAGTAAATATTATAGGAATGTCTCAGTTTTCATTTCCACTGGGCTAAACCACTCAAGATATAATCTCCCAAGCTGCCTCTAAGGATGTCACAGGATCCTGAGATGATACAGTTTGAGAACTTGTGATGAAATAGTGCTCTGTAACAGAGATGGTCCTGCACCTCAGCTGGGGAGCTTTACCTGGATGGAATCTTTGGCTACCTCTGAAAATTCGAATTCTGGGGCATGGTCTGGGCCAAACGCCCTCACCCCAGCTCTAGTCAGTGGAGTCATGAGAGGCGTGACTTTGCAAGTAAAACTGAGATTACAGACTGTACCATGCATTTTTTTTAAAATCTCAAAGCAAATGCCAGTATATGGTTTCTAAACCTCCTGGTTTTTAGATGTATTAATGTAAGTGGGCATGGTCGTTATTTTGGAAAGTTGTGAGTGACCTTTCATTGTTCTTTCATGGGTCTTGGTTGCTAAGTTATCTTTTCAAGTGGGGAAATTGATCTCTTGTGGTAAGGCCATGTGTTCTGTGGGCTTGGAAGCATGTTGGTTGGATCTAATGCTCCGAATATAAAATACTTTAAAAAAAATCTCCACTTAGTTTATTCAGTCAGGCATAAAACTCAACTGTTCTTATTTACCAAACTAGTTATGAGTAAACAAGAACAGCTTGTTAAAAACTATCAATTCATGGGGCTTCCCTGGTGGCGCAGTGGTTGAGAATCCGCCTGCCGATGCAGGAGACACGGGTTTGTGCCCCGGTCCGGGAAGATCCCACGTGCCGCGGAGCAACTAAGCCCGTGAGCCATGGCCGCTGAGCCTGCGTGTCCGGAGCCTGTGCTCCGCAATGGGAGAGGCCACAGCAGTGAGAGGCCCGCATACCGAAAAAAAAAAAAAAAAAAAAAAAAAAAACAAAACAAAAACAAACTATCAATTCAATTAAAGAAAACACAGAATACTATTTAAAAGACATCGTTTCTTTGCGATTCCTATGCTGTTCATTTTTTTATGTGAAACTGTAGAAACTGAGAAATGGACATGCCCGATTTCTTTCATCATCTAGAAAAAGAGTAAAATTACAGTGAACGGTGGTAGGGAGAGAGCTTGATAATGTGATTCAGGGAGAATTTCCAGAGGAAAAGATTTATAATGAGGGTATTGGAGAAACAGAAATACATCCTGAAAATTAAAAAAAAAAAAATTCACCAAGATTCAGTACGATTCAAAACATGCTGACACCTACAATGTGTTCTACCCTACGACTATGACACAGAGATGCATAGAATAGAGTTGCTTTCTTTTTTGTAAGAAGGTTACATCTAAAGCAAGAATTGGGGACTTCCCTGGCAGTTCAGTGGTTGGGACTCCCCGCTCTTGCTGCCGACGGTCCCGGTTTGATCTCTGGTCGGGGAACTAGGATCCCACAGGCCACCCAATGCACCCAAAAAGAAAAAGAAAAAAAAAAAAGCAAGGATTGGAAAGCCACAGAGAGTCACACACAATTTGAAATATCCTAGAAGAAGTTCTTCCAAAAGTTGACGAGAAAGTGGCATTGTACTGTGGAAATAAGGATAAAGGATGCTACACAGGAAACACTTATTAACAGCAACAAATTAAGAGGTAAAAATTTGGGAGTCGTAAAAGCACTATAGGGCATATTTGATAAGAAAACTGAGAGGGAAGAGTAAGACCATGTCAGCAGATTTAGGGGATTTTAGTTCTTTAGAAAGGAAGAGGGAAAGTGGGTGGAGTTGTCATTGGATTTTTAGCAGAGACCACAATTAGCATTGAACCAAAAAAGTCATCTTTGAGATATTGCTGTGGAAACAGAAACAGAAGCAGAGATACTTGGGTCTTGGAGTAGATTTTGAAAGAATGCTACTATTCTTTGCAAAGCTCCGAGGCAGGAATTCTCAAACATTTCTAGAGCCCACCTTTGTATTTCATGCAATTCAGTTCCATCTCCAATTATAAGCAAACAAAGCAATTCCTGGCTGGTGCATTTCACAAACTGAGCAGGAAATGCAATTCTAGGCGATAACCAGGCAGAGGTGAAGAGTCATGAATGACTCCCAGAGTCTTTTTTTTTTTTTAACTTGTTGGCCATGTGACGTGACATGCTGGATCTTAGTTCCCTGACCAGGGATTGAAGCTGCACCCGCTGCAGGGGAGGCATGGCGCCTTAACCACTGGACCTCCAGGGAAGTCTCCCAAAGTCTGTATTTTTATGGTGAGCCCTTGAAGTTCCTCCAGGTGGCCTTGTGGCCTTGTATTACAGAGGAGTACTTCACTGAACACCCACAGAGTGTGAAATGTTGATAAGATTCACAAAAACACTTTGCACCCACCTTTAACCTGGAAGAATTTAATGGGATATTGTGAATTACAGTGAGTCCAGAAAATTCATCCATTGTTGGACCAGGCTAACTGGTCCATTTCAGAATCAGAGCAAGAGTGTCTGAGCACCATAATTTTAGAGGAGCATCACAGTAAATGCTCTTCAGGTCTTTAGGGAAGTGGTTTCTGTCAATGGAGATGATTTCATGGCTCATGACGGTGAGGATTTCATAGTGTCATACCATTGTATCTAGACATGGGATTGCATACTGGACCCTAGGACCAGGTAACTTAAGGCATTGTTTTCTAGTTTACGGTGTGCTGGGTTTTGCAAATCTACTTTTATGTAGCTTGTCATGCTTGGGACGGAAAACATGCTTTGTGATAATAATTGATCACCTTTCACTAATTAGCTGTGAGGAAAGCTGTCAACTCTTAGATTTGGGATATATCCAAGTAATAATAATTCTATAATAATAAATGATTTAATTATTTGGGAAGTATAGCCTTTGTCATTGAAAAATGCAAAACAAAACAAAATACGCACCCCTTCAATTCTGAACTGTCTAGAGTATCACAGACCTCCCAAAACATTTGGAAATGCAGGCTAATGTAGAGAACGCCTTACTTTAAGAAAATGTTTAAAGTTTAATGGAAGAATAATAAAGAAAATATTAAGTTCAACTTACTTGATAATGCAGGGGAAATAGATGAATTTCTAGGAAAGCATAACCTTCCAAAATTGACCTGCATAATGTATAATAGAAAACTTGCATAAACTCTAAAAAAATCTGTTATTAAAAATTGTGGTAGCTGGTTTTGCGGCCGACTGATGTCTATCCTTATTTAATTAATAATTCTGATGTGATTTATACCAGTGTTTCTAAAAGTGGTGGTGTGCCAACATCATAGCATCACGTGGAAACTTGTTAGAAAAGAAAATCCTGGGCTTCCCTGGTGGCGCAGTGGTTGAGAATCCGCCTGCCGATGCAGGGGACACGGGTTCGTGCCCCGGTCCGGGAAGATCCCACATGCCGCTGAGCGGCTGGGCCCGTGAGCCATGGCCGCTGAGCCTGGGCGTCCGGAGCCTGTGCTCCAGAATGGGAGAGGCCACAACAGTGAGAGGCCCGCCAAAAAAAAAAAAAAAAAAGAAGAAAATCCTTGTGAATCACATCAGTATCACTGAAAGGAAACTTAGGATAGTGGTGCAGGGGTGAGGAAGGGATAAATCTATAACCTCACAGGCTTTCCAGGTGATCCTTACGCATGCTAACATTTGAGAGGTCTGCTTTATTTTATTTTTTAAGTTTTTTTTTTCCATTTAAATATGGACTTTTATTTTGTGGGTTTTTTAAAATTAATTTTTATTGGAGTAGAGTTGATTTACAATATTGTGTTAGTTTCAGGTGTACAGCAAAGTGATTCAGTTATACATATGCATATATCTGCTCTTTTTTTAGGTCCCTTCCCATATAGGTCATTACAGAGTGTTGAGTAGAGTTCCCTGTGCTTTACAGTAGGTCCTTGTTAGTTATCTATCTTACATAAGTAGTGTATATATGTCAATCCCAATCTCCCAATCTATCCCTCCCCCGCTTACCCTGTTGGTAACAATAAGTTTGTTTTCTACAGCTGTTTTGTAAATAAGTTCATTTGTACCCATTTTTTAGCTTCTACATATAAGTGATATCATATGATATTTGTCTTTCTCTGTCTGATTTACTTCACTTAGTATGATCACCTCGAGGTCCATCCATGTTGCTGCAAGTGGAATTATTTCATTCTTTTTCATGGCTGCATAGTATTCCATTTTATGTATGTACCGCATCTTCTTTATCCATGCCTCTGTGGATGTGCATTTAGGTTCCTTCCATGTTTTGGATATTGAGAGCTCTGCTTTAAAATATTCTAGACAATAGTGTAAGGGAGGAAAAAAGTTTTCCCTTCTGAGTTCTTGGCTGGGAACACTGTAATAAAAGACAGATTAACAAAACGACAACATAAGTTTCTTAACATGACTGCCTCTTGTATACAAGGAAGATGCCCAGGGGAAATGTGTAACTCCTCCAAGTGGCTTAGAAGTCCAGCTTGTAGAGCATCTTCAGCAAAGAACAATGAATTTGTGGAGAAATGGCAGGAAGAAGGAAAGCAGTATTAGGCTTCCAAGGATAGAGGTCAAGGCTAGGGGGTAGAATTTGTTATATAGATTCTTCTGGTGCCTTCTCTGGGCTGATGGAGTCTATAGTTGCCTCTGGGATTCATTTTGTCCTCCCTCATAAAGCTGGAAATCTATGTCTTGCTTTCAAGCAAATAGTGGAGGACAGAGAGTTTTTCTCGTATCTGCTTCTTCTCAGTTGCCTTCAGCTCAAATCAACCCTTATGCCAAAGTAGCATGATTTGGGGTGACATAATCTGCTCCCCTTCAGTAGAAAATATGCAAGTTTTCCAAATTCATTTTACTCATGTATGGCAATAATTTAAAAACTGGGTGGTATAATTTAAAACTGCAAAATAGAATAATGTCCTTTATGAACACAGATGAAAAATTCTAAATAAAATGGTGGCAGACATCACATAGGTCTAGCCCCAAAGAATAATATAGTCAAGTAAAATTTATTTCATGAATGAAAAAATTTCAACTTCAGAAATTATATCAATACAATTAATGATAATAAAAATTGAAAGAGGAAAATCCAAGTAACTACATAGATATTTGATAAATAAAATAGTCCTTACCAAAAAAAGAAAAAGAATCTGGACTTCCCTGGTGGTGCAGTGGTTAAGAATCCGCCTGCCAATGCAGGGGACATGGGTTCGATCCCTGGTCCGGGAAGATCCCACCTGCTGCAGAGCAACTAAGCCCATGCATCACAACTACTGAGCCTGAGCTCTAGAGCCTGCAAGCCACAACTACTGAGCCCATGTGTCACAACTTCTGAAGCCCGCATGCCTAGAGCCTGTGCTCTGCAATAAGAGAAGCCACCACACGCATCTCCCATATAGCTGATTCACTTTGTTATAAAGCAAAAACTAACACACCACTGTAAAGCAATTATACTACAGTAAAGATGTTAAAAAAAAAAAATAAAATAATTTAATTTAATTTAAAAAAGAAGAAAAAAAAGAGAGAAGCTACCACAATGAGAAGCCTGCGCACCACAATGAAGAGTAGCCCCCGCTCGCCGAAACTAGAGAAAGCCCGCGCGCAGCAACGAAGACCCAACACAGCCAAAAATAAATAATTTTTTAAAAAAAATCTAAGTGAAACAGATATGGAAAGCAAACTGCTTAAATATGATAAATTTTATTTACTTAAGATAACAATCATCAATCAAATAGTGCGATTTTGGAAAATATCTATCCCGGTTAGGTACAGAACTGTGACATCAGTTTTCATTACTATTGTTAAACTCTCTTTGTTTAGTTTCAATAGTAAAACACAGAAGACAACAATAAAATTTATTTTAATATTAGATCAAGAGACAAAATTATTTATATTTGCAGACCATTTGGAGACTAGTAAAAACAAACTAGAATTAAGCCAATCCTATCAGGGTAAATTAACATCAATACAAGTTAAATGTACAAATCAATAGATTTTTTTTTTTCTGCAGTCGTTAATAATCTCTTAGGAAAACAATGAAAAAATTACCAACTCATAATAATGCTGAAAATGATTTGCTCACAGAGCTAAATTTAATAATAGGGCTTTAGAATTTATATGTATTTTGTTAAGTACAGAATAAATCCTGAATACATGTAGATGTAGTCCATTATCCTGGATTTGAATATCTAATTTTATAAAAACACAAATATGTAAATTGAATGCATACCAGTCAAATCCCAATGAATGGGGAGGAGAGGAGGAAAAGCATTAAATATTCTTCACGTTCCAGTAATAGCCAAGGATATTGTGAAAACAGAATAGTGTTTGTGAAATGATGGCTGTATGTTTGTGTGTGGGTGCTGGTGTAATTTATCAGAAATTTCAATTTACCATAAAGTCCCTGTTAATTAAAATAGCTTATATTAGTGAAGAAATGGATAAATACATTAATTAAATGTAAGTGATTACTCTGTATGAATATACACATACACACACATACACAGACATTCAGTACATAACAGTTAATGCAGATTAAGTACGTATATAATCAAGGCAACATTTTAATTGAGTAGCAACAAACTAATTTCTTTGATAAATGGCTCTGTCATCATTGGCTATCTGAATGGAATAAAAACAAACAAACAAACAAAAACTACATTCCTACATCCAGCCACATTTATAAGCAAATTCCAGATGAGTTTTATAATGAAAAATATATACTATTAGAAGAAAATTGAACAGACTAACTTATTGATTCTGGAGTCACCTTATTACTAGCTTTTTGTTATGAAGCGAATACTTTTTTCCTCTTTTTAAGTCATTTTGTTTTGGGTCTTCCAGTGTTAATTGAAAGCATCTTTATTGCTACATTGGATGAGAAGAAGCATCTTCTGAGCGTAAGTTTTGTAGTCAACACGCTATAAATTATATTTTAAGAAACTATAAATACAAGTTATTCACAGACAATTGAATTCATATTCATTTAAGGACAAAAAGGAGAGACAATACTTCAAGTCATTTGATACTCAAAAACCTCAGTAAAAAGACAAATTTTCCTGTCCTCTTGAGAGGTCTTGGCCATGTGATTTGCACCCTTAGCAAGAAATAGTACAAAATAGAGAAGTGATAGGTGAAGCATGCTAATAAAAGGATTTGTGAATCAGTGCAAAGAGGGGGAAAAAAACACACACACAGGAAATGACAATTTACAACTTTACATAATGCAGAAAAGAGTTTTGAGTAACCAAACAAAATGCAGCAGACAACAGATTTATTGGCAGGGGAAGGGAATGTGGGTAAAAGGACTTTTTGTTTGTTTGTTTTTTAACCAAGCTGGATTAGTGACGAGTAAATTAATGGCCTTGAAATTGCTCTCATTAGTTCAACAGTATTTCCTGAATATCCAGAGAGTGCCGGGCTGTGAGTTGAGCTCTGCAATGACACAGAAGACAAGTGAACAGTCACCAGTCACCAGTTACATAGATGTGTGTTTATTGCATATTGGGGAAGATGGATGTCCCATTCTTGAAGACGATCATATCCTAATTGTCGTCTTAATTTAAAACTAGTAGGTTGGGCTTCCCTGGTGCAGTGGTTGAGAGTCTGCCTGCCGATTCAGGGGACACGGGTTTGTGCTCCGGTCCGGGAGGATCCCACATGGCGCGGAGCGGCTGGGCCCGTGATCCGTGGCTGCTGAGCCTGAGCGTCCGGAGCCTGTGCTCCGCAACCGGAGAGGCCACCACAGTGAGAGGCCCGCATACCACAAACAAACAAACAAACAAAAAAACTAGTAGGTTTTAGCACAGATGATTCACATTTGTAACAGAAAGAGAAACTTAATGAAGGAATTATGGAAATTTCTGCTTCTGCTTATGAAGGATTAAGTGCTAAGGAAATTGCCTTCTCACTGTAATCAATTAGAGAGCTGGAAAGATACAAACAATGGTGTTCAGACTTTGGACACCGGGCAACAGGACTTTGATCCTTGAGATAAGGGACCTAACGAAGTAAGCAGTCAGTTGGCCCCAGCTTCCTGTCCAAGCCAGTTTCTAGACCTTGGTTCAAGGGAGGAGGAAGCTAAACATGTATTTGTGCTGAACTGAGGTCACAGAGACCTGGGTTCAAAGTGTGAGGAGGCTGAGATTGCCAGGATTTGCAAGGCGCAGTCATGGGGAGGAGGCAACAGCACACAGAGGGGGCTCCGAGAGCTGCAGTGAGGTTTCTGGGTCAAGACTCTGCTTCTGTGTCTACACGGAGAGTAGAGACCCAGCAGAACTCACCCAAGGATGGGAGTCATTCACATCTACACCAGCCAGAGAGGAGACACCTCAGAGTACACAGGTCTCATCAGCAGTGTCAAGGACAAAGCCAACAGACAAGACAGAGACTGGGAGAAAACATTCATAAAACAAGTATCTGACAAAGGACTGAAATTCACAGTCTATGAAGAAGACTTACACCTTGATGATAAAGACGCACAGTACAGTGTTTTAAAAGACAAAAGACTTGGGACTTCCCTGGTGGTGCAGTGGTTGAGAACCCACCTGCCAAAGCAGGGGACATGGGTTCGAGCCCTGGTCCAGGAAGATCCCACACACTGCGGAGCAGCTAAGCTGGTGGGCCACAACTACTGAGCCTGCGCTCTAGAACCCGCGAGCCACAACTACTGAAGCCTGCGTGTCTAGAGCCCGTGCTCTGCAACAAGAGAAGCCACCGAGAAGCCCACGCACCACAACAAAGAGTAGCCCCTGCTTGTGCAGCAATGAAGACCCAACACAGAAGAAAGGAAGGAGGGAGGGGGAGAGGGAGGTAAGGAAGGAAGGAAAAGAAAAGAAAAAAAGAAAGAAAGAAAAGAAAATTCTATGGAAAATGTGGGGTGGGATGAAAGGAGCTTGGCCAAAATGACTATCCACTATAGGGTTCCATCCTTGTGAGGTTCTGGAAAAGGCAAGACAAATGTTTGTTGGAGAAAGTGTGAGCTCAGCATGGGCTTGGTTGTGGTGGGCATAGAGCTGGACTGAAACTTGAGAGGACAGTCTGGGAGGCCTCTGCTCTAGATCCGGATGGGGTTTGGTCCATACAACTGTGTGCTCTCTTGTCCTCATCAGTGGCATCCTTAATACTGACCTATCTCGGTGGTACCTGGTTTCCCTGGACTGAGGCAATCACTACCTGCCATCCAGTCAACAATTTTCTCTGCAGTGACTCAGCCATTGACTGTTTTCCCTGGGGTGAGGAATCGCACTGTTCTGTGGTCATGATTGTGTCCCCTGGACCAACGCCATCTTGACTATGGTCCCTCAACTGATTCAGTCATTGATTATTTATCCCTGGGCTGACTCGGTTATTGACTCTTTTTCCTTGCCTGACTGGGTCATGGACTATGTTCCCTGCAGTGATTCCTTTGTCAGTTGTCTTCCCTGGACTGAGAGAAATATTGTCAATTTGTCAACTGTTTTTCTATCCTTTTTTAGTTTGTTTTTTTTGAATGATGTGATCATTTATTGTTATCCTGTATAGGGGGAATTTTTATTTTGTCGTCAAGTGTCATCCCTGGGTTGAGTTGGTCATTGACTCTTTTCCCTGGATTGATTTAGTCATCAGCTGTTTCTCCCTGAGTTAACTTGGTCATCAACTATTTACTCCTGGACTGACTTGGTCATTGGCTTTTTTCCCTGGACTTACTCTGTCATCCACTATTTCTCCCTGGGCTGACTTGGTCATAGACTCTTTTTCACTGGACCGACTCGGTCCTTGACTACTTACCCCTGGACTGACTCGGTTATTGACTCTTTTCCCTGGACTGATTCAGTCATCTACTGTTTTCCCCTGGACTGACTCGATCATTGACTACTCATCCTTGGACTCACTAAGTTAACAACTGTTTCTCCTGGACTGACTCTTCATTCACTCTTTTCTCTGCACTGTTCCCTGCAGTGTTTCCATTGTCAGTTGTCTTCCCCTGACTGAGAGAAACATTGTCATTTCCTCATCTGTTGTTTGGTTCTTGTTTTAGTTTGGTTTTTGGCAATGACACCATCACTTATTGTTATCCTGTATGGGGAGAATTTTTATTTTGTCATAAATACGTCCATGAATTGATTTCATAATTTATTGTTTCTCCTGGACTGAGTTGGTGATTGATTCTTTGCCCCTGGGTTAGCTCTGGTCATTGAATTATTACCTCTGGACTGACTGGGTCATCGACTCTTTTCCATGGACTGACTCGGTCATCGGCTATTTGCCCCTGGACTGACTAAGTTAACAACTCTTTCCGCTGGACTGACTAAGTTAACAGCTCTTTCCCCTGGACTGCCTCTTCATTTACTCTTTTGCCTGGAATGACTCAGTCATCGACTATTTTTCCCTTGGCTGACTCGTTCATCAACTATGTACCCCTGGACGGACTGGTTATCGACTCCTTTCCCTGGAATGGTCTCATTAACTGTTTTCCTTGGAGTGACTGGATCATCATCTGCTTTCCACAGACTCAGGGGAGTCCTCATTTCCTGCCGTCTCATTATCAACTATTTACCTTGCAGTGATTTGTTCATAGGCTGTTTTCCCTCCTCTGAGGATATTTCAGTCAGTCTCCATCATCAGCTGTTTGCCAGGGACTGACTCGGTCAGCCACTGTGTACCCTGGATTGACTCTGTTAACAACTGCTTTTCTTGGACTGACGCTGATGACGCTTCACCATCTTGGTTGCAGTTCTTAAAAGTAGGGGTTCCTGGGAATCAAATTATATATATATTCTTATATTCACATTTATGAAAGCACACATATACACACACATATACCTGATTTTCCCCCCAGAAGAGTTGTCTCCGTTTGCATCCCGACCAAGACTATACAGGGGTCTCTCAAAGCCTGTGTGTTCTCAAACTTTAAGTTTTTTCCCCCAATATGATAGGTGAGGAATGGTGTCTAAGTGTATTTCATGTTTTGCTCATTTGTACAATCAGTTTATTTGGACTTGTTCTCCATGAATTGTTTTTAACGTTGCTTTCCATTGATTTTCACAGTTCTTTAAGTATTAAGAATATTTGCCCTTTATCTATTATATTGCAAATATTTATCCTCAGTTTGCCTGATTTCTTATGACTTAATGGCATTTTGTGTGTGTGTCTGTCCTGCAAATATATTTCTAAAATTATATAGTCAAATGTATCAACCTTTGGTTGTATTTGGATTTTGAGTGATGTTTAGAAAATGTTACCCACACCAAGTTTATGGGAGAATTAGTTCACTTTTCCTCCAGAACTTGTGTGTTTGTATGGATGTAGGTGTGAATGCACTTAGGCACGTGTAGAGATGCACGTATGCTTAGATACCTGATTCATTTGAAGTTTATCCGTGGGTAGGAAGGAGATGGATCCAAATGTCCCGTTTTCCAAATGGTTACCCAGTTGTCCTATCACCTTTTATTAAAAATAGTTCATTTTTGCCCAGTGGTTTGTGATGACGCTTTTATCAGGCACTGAACTTCCTTACGTTTGTGTGTCTAGTTTTAGATGTTTAGTTCTGTTGCTCTAGTCCTGTTGTCTGTTTATGTGCCTATGACACATTTCACTATAGATCCTTTATCACATTTTTCACAGCACACCAGGGGTTTTTCTGGATGTCCTCACATGCTGGTTATTCCACATAAATTTCCTAGTCAGCTAATCTAACTCCCTAAGACAGTTTATGATTTTTATTAATTTTATAAATTAACTAGAATTGACATCTGTTGTCCTATTCAAGGATTTTCCCTTGCGTTCAAACCACTTTGTTTTTCTTTCAGGAGGTTTTTGCAATTTTCTGTTATAGATTTCTTTTGGTACATTTCTTTTTAAGTTGATTCCTAGACATATTAACTTCTTAGGTGATTTTGTACATAGAGTTTTCTCTAATATTAACTACTTTGGGCATGTAAGAGTGGCTTTTTAATGTTAATTTTTATAGTTAATTTACTCAATTATTTTATTATTTGGATTAGTTATATCATTGATTTTCTAAAATTTCCAGGTATCATCTGCAAAACAATTGGGATTTATTTGTTTTTCTAATCCTTATGCCTCTAGTTTGTTTATTTTGTCTCTTTGCATTGGCAAACATCTCCAGCATAATTTTGAATAGCTGTGGAAATATTTTGGGTCCTTGCTTGCATTCTTTGAATGAATCCCACTTGATTGTGGCATCTTTTCAATGTTGTGTTAGATTCTTTTTGATAATATTTTGTATAGTATTTAAGCATCAATATTGACAGCTGATATTAGTCCGAGATATTATTTCATTCTTCAGCATGATACTTTTTAATTAGAATTTAAAGTCCTTCATTATGAATTTAAATATTTGAAAATAATACAGTTTTCAGTTGTGTATACATCTGACACATTAAAATTCTTACATTGGTCTTATAAATGTATCCAATTTTATCTTTGTATCATGGTGATTTGACAACTACAGCTGACCCTTGAACAACATTGATTTGAACTGCCAGCGTTCACTTATACATGGATTATTTTCAATAAACACATGCTACAGTCTTACAGAATCTATTGTTGGTTGAATCCATGGATGTGAAACCACAGATATGGACTGTTATATATGATATATATATATATATATATATATATATATGGATTTTTATACAGATTTTCAACCGTTTGGGGGTGGGCCCCCCTAACCCTCATATTGTTCAAGAATCAACTGTATTTTCCACTTAAAAGTATATGACCAGACTCTCCTATAACAGTAGGACATTTTTCATTATTATTTTTCCTGCTTAAATTAATATTTATATTTCATCCTTGCCAAAGAATTTTAACCTCAACGTGATATTTTTGAAAATGTATTAATTATATCAGTTCTCTTCTATCTTCACATGTGTCTAAACTGAAAATTACCTTTTCCTAATTCCTAAAATGATAGTGACTCACATGTTAACACTTCTGATTGAGCTTTCATTGCATTTTTATTAATGATAATTTATCAAAACATAAATACATAACACATTTTTAGGACATGAGTTTTTGTGGAGAATATTTGGGGATGGTAAGATAACAGGAAATTATGCATAGGTTCTAATATTCTCCTGGCCCGAATCATCCCAAACTGAGCTTATCACATAAGCACCAATCAATTCCGTCATTCCTGGAATCAGTTACTGACCCAGCCAATCACTAGACCCAGAACTTCCACCACTGTTACTCAATCTGGAGTGCTTACCACTACCCGGTGAGGGAAAACCACAGTCAGCAGTGAGATAGTTATTGACCCTTTTCTGAAGCCTGGACTACAGGCTACTCACACTTGCCTGAAACATATTTAAGCCGTGAGTAACATGCTCATCCCACACCCAATTCATTTAATTAAAAAAAAAAAAAAGTAACTCTATGAAAGTGGAGTTTTATTGATTACTGTGACTATATTAAAAAATAAGCCACCCTAATACAAAAGTATAGATTATTCTAATGGAATTGAAAATGTACATACATGCTTTGTGTGTGCATGAGATATATATCTGAAAGATTAGAATATAAAGCTGAAATGATGGAAAATGATATTTTAGATGATCATTATCACTCTCAGAAAAGAGATTTTGGGGGGAGGGAGAGGGATGGATTGGGAGTTAGGGATTAGCAGATGCAAACTATTAGATATAGAATGGATAAACAATAAGATCCTGCTGTAGAGCACAGGGTGCTATATCTAGTCTCTTGGGATAAACCATAATGTAAAAGAATATAAAAAAGAATGTATATATATGTATAACTGGATCACTTTGCTGCACAGCAGAAATTCGCACAACATTGTAAATCAACTATACTTCAGTTAAAAAAAATTGAAAAGAGATTTTAAGGCAAATATTAATAGAGACAAAGAAGAATAATGCATAACACACACAAAAAAGACAGTTTATCCACCAGGAAAAGATTAAAAATTCTGAACTTGTATGTAACTAACAATATTGCTCAAAAGAAGAAAATAAAAACCACAAGGAGAGGGCTTCCCTGGTGGTGCAGTGGTTGAGGGTCCGCCTGCCGATGCAGGGGACACGGGTTCGTGCCCTGGTCTGGGAGGATCCCACGTGCCACGGAGCGGCCGGGCCCGTGAGCCGTGGCCGCTGAGCCTGCGCGTCCGGAGCCTGTGCTCCGCAACGGGAGAGGCCACAACAGTGAGAGGCCCGCGTACCGCAAAAAAAAAAACAAAAAACCACCACAAGGACATATTGGGAAAAAATAAGGAAATACAAAAAGAAACAAGGACCGTGGGATTGGAATCTTTACTGTGTTCTCTATGAGAATGTGTTTTCTATTGTTTGCTCTTGTAGGAACTTATGGGGACAGAAGACACGGGCGTTAGACCCTAAGGACAAAGTGTGTGTCTCTCATCTGTGCACTGAGAATCATCCATCCCTCCCTGGCTGAGTCCAAAACAGCTTGGAAAACAGAAAAGGTAGGAAGCTTCTGTTTTTCTCCAAATTGTCCTTATTTCCCACCCAAGACTATAGGTCCCTAGAAGCTCAGTCCAGGCAGTAGGGCACTTGCTGGGAGGGACAGCATTAGCTTGGAAATAGCTGAGGACACCCAGATACCAAGGGGCCATTCTCAGTGACCTACCAAACTCAGTGAGTCCTCGTAAAGCTCTATACGTGTAGCTGAGGTCATCATCGGGGAAGCTGTTGCCTGGAGTACCCCCATGAAGTGTGTTTTCTGATACACCTGCCACGTGCTGTTGGCTGTTAGCAGTTACCCTCACGTGGCGTGCTTGTTAAGCCCTAAAGACTGTAAACATTGTTAAGATTTAGAGAAGGAGTTACTATGAGCTGTAGGCATGACCGTGTGACTAAGAAGGGGTGACATTTAGTAATGTCAGAAGCCATGGGACGGGATTGAGCAAGGCTGGTTATCACCGACCCGCCGTACTCCGGGCCCAGAGAAACTTTCAAACGGGCACAATACCATTAAAGTGGTCTTTAATTTCGCATTCTGTGCTTCTGAATTTAAAAATAAATAGCAACGTTTAAAGACCGTATACTAAGATTACAGTAAACACTGTAACACTTTATTTTCAAGCCAGGAGAAGTTGGCTATAGAAGCACTTAAACCTTATAATGGTCATTATTTGCAGTGTGGTTGGTCATGGATCCAGAGATGTGTAAATAAATGCATGCAGGGTAGGTCCTAGTGCACAAAGAGCTGACCATGGGACAGAGAGTTATACACTAGAATAAAGCAAAGCAGAGGCTTAGCAAGGAGAAAGCCTGACCAACAAACGCCCACTGAGAAGCAAATCAGATAACTTCTCTGGTACTAACAACAATGCAAGCATGAATGCGTATTTCTAAATATGCACAGAATATCCATCATTGCGAGGAAGTGTAGGATGCATCCACACAGGGCTCTACAGCCCAGACGTAAACTAGCCTGGAGCTACTCTTCCGAATCAGCTAGGAATATTCATCCTATTTAATCCAATAAAACATGGGGAGATACCTTATTAAAACACGTAGAAGTTATGGGTTATTCAACATAAAGGGTTTACTGGGCTGATGAACATCAAATGTACAACTTTCGCTTACTATATATTTTCCAGAGATGAAGTCTCAATACTTTAGCGTTTGAATATTACACATGACTCATGAGATCTGGCTTTTTTTTTTTCCTTCTCATCTACAATATGTGACTCTGTTTTTTCTCATCCTGAGAATCATGGCCAGAAAGTCAATCTGTTGTTTTATATTCCTTTCAACTGCCAAGAAGAAAAAAAATTCACTTTTACCTTCTGTTAAAAATCTGTGAAATTCTCACACAGAGTGGATTTTTAAAATCCAGTTAAATTTCTGAGAGAATGATTTGCGCATTAACCAGGCTGAGAGAGAACAGAAATATTGTAATTCATGGTTTTTAATTCTGCATTCTGGTTTCTCAATTTAAAAATAAACGGCACCATTTAAAGATCATATACTAATATTACAGTAAACACTTAAAGACTTTATTTTAAAACGGGGATAAGTTGGCTGTATAAACACTTAATCCTTTTAATTCATAAAGTGCTTGAAAACTGGAGCATCAGAGAACACATATGAAAAACACTAATTATGCCCTAAAGAGGATAAACATTGTAAGATTTAGAGAAGGAGTGAATAAGAGCTGTAGCCATGATCATGTTAATAAGAGGAGCTGGTTTTTAGTGACAGCAGGAGAGATCCATTCATACGTATATGGAAGCAAAGAAAACATGAAATCAAGGACACGTTAGAAGCTGTTGAGCAGTGTTTGTCTTAGTCAGCTTTAGGTTAGACAGGTTGCAAAATCTCAACATTTTCAATGTTAACAAAAACTGGTGCAACCTGAGATTCCTGGTAAACTTTGGTTGCCCTAAATGTGAAGATTATCAAGCATTAAAATAGGTAACCAGAAGACAGAATTCTGCTTCTTCACGTGCATTAATCTCAGATGAGAATTTCTCCCATCTGGGTGTGTAAACCACTTCCTCAGCAGACCTCGGGTATAAAGCCTGCTTTTCTGAGTTCTACTGTAATTGGTTATTCAAAGCAGATCCTTGTAAAAATACTTATTCAGACTTCTTTTTTGGTAGGATTATAACCTTTTTTTTTTAACATCTTTATGGAGTATGATTGCTTTACAATGGTATGTTAGGTTCTGCTGTATAACAAAGTTAATCAGCTATATGTATGCATATATCCACATATCCCCTCCCTCTTGCCCAGATTTTAATTTAGTTAATTTTGATTTAAACTCCAAAATTCTTTGGGGGAAAAATACATCATTGACATACACTGTGATAAATGTTTCATGTTTACAGTATTTCCTTTTTTTTAAAAAAAGAGTATTTTCTTGGCATGTTGAATTTCTTTCTAAATGTGCTGGAAAATTTTGGAGGGATTGCTAGAGCTTGTGACAGGCTATTTATTGGATGGGTTGGGAACAGGGCTAGGTTAGGGTGAAGTAAAGGAAGTAAGTGCTTGTTTACAGATCATTTGTGTCTCATGCAAAAAAAAAATTTTCTAATAGGTCTTTATTGGAGTATAATTGCTTCACAGTACCGTGTTAGTTTCGTTGCACAACAGAGTGAATCAGCTATGTATACGCACACATCCCCATATCCCCTCCCTCTTGAATCTCCCTCCCACCCTCCCTATCCCACCCCTCTAGGTGGTTACAAAGCACCAAGCTGATCTCCCTGTGCTATGCGGCTGCTTCCCACTAGTTATCTCTTTTACGTTTGGTAGTGTATATATGTCCATCTACTCTCTCACTTTGTCCCAGCTTACCCTTCCCCCTCCCTGTGTTCTCAAGTCCATTCTCTATGCCTGTGTCTTTATTCCTGTCCTGCCCCTAGGTTCTTCAGAACCTTTGTTTTTTTTTTCTTTAGAGTCCATATATATGTGTTAGCGTATGGTTTTTGTTTTTCTCTTTCTGACTTACTTCCCTCTCTATGACAGACTCTAGGTCCATCCACCTCACTACAAATAACTCAATTTCGTTTCTTTTTATGGCTGAGTAATATTCCATTATATATATGTGCCACATCTTCTTTATCCATTCATCTCTTGATGGACACTTAGGTTGCTTCCATGTCCTGGCTATCGTAAATAGAGCTGCAAAGAACATTGTGGTACATGACTCTTTTTGAATTATGGTTTTCTCAGGGTATATGCCCAGTAGTGGGATTGCTGGGTCATACGGTAATTCTATTTTTAGTCTTTTAAGGAACCTCCATACTGTTCTCCATACTGGCTGTATAAATTTACATTCCCACCAACAGTGCAAGAGGGTTCCCTTTTCTCCACACCCCCTGCAGCATTTATTGTTTCTTGACTTTTTGATAATGGCCATTCTGACTGGCATGAAGTGATATACCTCATTGTAGTTTTGACTTGCATTTCTCTAATAATTAGTGATGTTGAGTAGCTTATCATGTGTCTCTTGACCATCTGTATGTCTTCTTTGGTGAAATGTCTGTTTAGGTCTTCTGCCCATTTTTGGGTTGCGTTGTTGTTTTTTTGATATTGAGCTACATGAGCTGCTTGTAAATTTTGGAGATTAATGCTTTGTCTGTTGCTTCATTTGCAAATATTTTTTCCCATTCTGAGGGCTGTCTTTTCGTCTTGTTTATGGTTTCCCTTGCTGTGCAAAAGCTTTTACGTTTAATTAAGTCCCATTTGTTTATTTTTGTTTTTATTTCCATTACTCTAGGACATAGGTCAAAAAAAATCTTGCTGTGATTTATGTCCTAGAGTATTCTGCCTGTGTTTTCCTCTAAGAGTTTTATAGTGTCTGGCTTACATTTAGGTCCTTAATCCATTTGGAGTTTATTTTTGTGTATGGTGTTAGGGAGTGTTCTAATTTCATTCTTTTACATGTAACTGTCCAGTTTTCCCAGCACCACTTATTGAATAGGTTGTCTTTTCTCCATTGTATATTCTTGCCTCCTTTATCAAAGATAAGGTGACCATATGTGTGTGGGTTTATCTCTGGGCTCTCTATCCTGGTCTGTTGATCTATGCGTCTGTTTTTGTGCCAGTACCATACTGTTTTGATGGCTATAGCTTTGTAGTATAGTCTGAAGTCAGGGAGTCTGATTCCTCCGCCTCCGTTTTTCTTTCTCAAGATTGTTTTGGCTATTCGGGGTTTTTGGGTTTCCGTAGAAATTGTAAGATTTTTTGTTCTAGTTCTGTGAAGAATGCCATTGTTAGTTTGATAAGGATTGCACTGAATCTGTAGATTGTTTGGGGTAGTATAGTCATTTTCACAATATGGATTCTTCCAATCCAAGAACATGGTATATTTCTCCATCTGTTTATGTCATCTTTGATTTCTTTCATCATTGTTTTATAGTTTTCTGAGTACATCTTTCACCTGCTTAGGCAGGTTATTCCTAGGTATTTTATTCTTTTTGTTGCAATGGTAAATGGGAGTGTTTCCTTAATTTCTCTTTCTGATTTTTCACTGTTGGTGTGTAGGAATGCCAGAGATTTCTGTGCAGTAATTTTGTATCCTGCAACCTTACCAAATTCATTGATTGGCTTTAGTAGTTTTCTGGTGGCATCTTTAGGGTTTTCTATGTATAGTATCATGTCATCGGCAAATAGTGACAGTTTTACCTCTTCTTTTCCAATTTGTATTGATCTCCCCGGCCTCCCTCCTATGCCCCCAGGACCAGTGCGGCGGGGTGGGGAGAGGGGGGCCTTGGACGACAGGGGATCAGCCTGGGAGCTCAGCAGGCTCCCAGTGCCCGAGTGGGTGGGGCAAACGCCCTCTTCTCCTCTCCGGCTCCTTCTGGAGGGACCTTCCCACCTGCCTCTCCTGATCTCCCCTGCCTCCCTCCTATGCCCCCAGGACCCAGGCGGCCTGGATGGGGCTTTGGATGGGGAGAAGTGGCCTGGGATCTCAGCAGCCTCCCCGGTCCGAGTGGGCCAGGCGATCACCCTCCACTCCTCTCCTGCTCTTCCTGGAGAGTCCCTCCCACCTGCCTTTCCTGATCTCCCCGGCCTCAGGGGTGCCGATCCTATCTGGCCTCCACTTCTCTTCCCCTCTCAGTCCCCCTACGTCCTACCAGCTCACCTTAGGGTTCCTCCTGTCTCCTTGGGGGTCAGAGTCTCCCACCAGCAGCTGCCAGACACCCCAGTTGTGGGGAGATGCCTGCGTCTTCCCACACCACCATCTTGACTCTGCCCCCTCATGCAAAATTTAACTTAGTAATCGAGACAAATATTTAATGCATTTTAAAAGTGAAAATTGATGTAAAACATCCATAAAGAATCAAACATCAAAACTGTAAATAAAGACAGGATGGGTCACGTGCAGTGCCTAGCCATGGAGCTTGAGTCAAAAGGAAAATCAGTAATACTGATATTGTCTTTATTTCAGATTTCAGTATTCTATTTGTCATGGATGTTTTGCATTAATTCTTATTTTAAAAAAATATTGAATTAAAATATTTATCTTAATGACTGTTTTATGTGCTCCTTAAATTTGATGCCCGAGTCATGTGTGTGCCTCACTTTCCTCACCCTCTTCCTGGCCCTCGTTCAGGGGATGGTGGCATCCCCTCTTTTTGTCCCTTTTGGATTCTACTTCTGTACTGAATGTGACACACAGGGTGATAAGCATGATTGGTGCCACACCCTGGTGACCCATTTTGGCAAGGAAATCTTTCACATTGTTTACATGTCTATTAGCAGACTTGGAATTGCAGTTCTGAAATATTCAATTTGCCCTTGCAAGATGTCTTACAATTAGCAGGACCAAAGCGGGCAGAAGATAACAGGGCCTACTTGACTGTGGAATGATAGATGAGAGAGGCCATTCGGGGTCTTAGAGGACCCCTGATCAAACTCATCCAATAACAATCTTCCAAGCATGTACTCTGATAATAAAAATAATTGTATTAGTCGCAGCTACTCTTTATTCATTCCGCATACGTATATCAAACATTATGTGCCAGACACTGTTCTTGGTGATAAACATGATAGGAAAAGTATATATATTCTGAGTCCCCGACAGTATGTGTGTGCGTGCTTGAGCAGTATGTGTGTGTTTGCATGCACCTGTGTACATGTATGTGCATGTACCTCAGGCCAGGTCCCATGGCCAAGATTACAAAGGTGAGAAAAGAACAGAGTGCTTCCTGCCCTCTGGAAACTTTTAGTCTATTTGAGAGAGGATGGTTGGACAGTCCTTCCAGACAGAGGGAGTTTCATGTGCAAAGACCCTGGGGCAGCACCTGGAGGTGGGGTGGAGACAGAAGTGTTACAGATTCCTATCTTTATCCTAGAGGAAATGAGAAGTTACTAAAAGCTCTTCAATGGGAGAGGGACACAACTATATCAGTGTTTTTAATTGTGGGCAAGACAGGGGTGGATTTGGGGAGATGGGTCAAAGACCTTGGAGAACTTTATGGAGAACTTGGTCCATAAAGCAAGGAGGTGTAGACCATGGCTGTGAACTCAGCTCCTCTGGGATGCCAGCCAGAATCCTTTAATGCACTTAGTGAGGTCTTTCTGTTCAGGGAAACTTGACTTTGGTTGGGATTGAACCACCAAAAAGCAAGGGCAACCATGGAAATGGTTGTTCATTGAACTGAGACTCTTAAGAGTCTATTTCTGGACCGCTATTCAGATCGCCTGTACTGTTCTTATGCCCCTTTTTGAAGATAACTGGTTCTTTCTGTGCCTCCAAACTAGCCCAAGTGCTCCCCCACCCACGATAATAGAGTACCTCCAACTCGCTCAGTACTGGAGAGATACAGAAAGAAATATGAAGCGTAGGCAATGCCCACCAGCTGCTGAACTCTCTCTGGAACCAGAACGCATACTCATGCCCAATAAACAGGAGCAACAATTACAGGCTGAGTTGTATGGGGCTGGCAATAACAGACTGATGTGCATAAATAAAACCAGTACTTTCATGTACGTATTCAGAACTCTGAAATCTACACATTTACACGCAAAGAATAGTTGTCTGAAAGCACAAACTTTTTTTTTTTTTTTTAAGAATTACATTAATTAGGGAATACATTACATTCCATCTCTGAGAGACATTTTCTTGGACGTTGCAAGGTGAGTGGATGGGGGGCTGATAGAAATCAGGACCCCGATTTGCAAGTGGAATTTGATTCTTTTCACAAGTATTTTATGGGATGTGCCCTGTATTTTTAGTGTGGGGTTCCGGGTTTTTGCTTGTTTAAGGACTTAAAGATTTTCTGAAATAGTGTTTATTTTTTATTGCACTCTGTTGGCTGACAATATATGGACAGACATAAATGATGTGGGGCGCGTAGGTTGACGTGTTAAATTTTCATTATTGTCACTCGTTTGTGGCTGAACACCTGGTTAACTCCAGGACCTAAGACAGCAGGCTAGTGCCTAAGTATCAGAACCATAAATTGCTGTGCATGTTCTGATTTAATAATTTACGGAAGGAGTGAATGTAGACACACAGGCCTGTGTCAGGCCCTGTTCTGTCACTCACAAGCTGAGTGCTTTATTTCACATCTTTGTAAGTTCAGTTTTGTCATCTGTAAACTGGTGAGAATAATAATACCTACACTAGAGAATTATTCTCAGGATGAGATAACTGACCAATGTAAAGAACCTAGCCCATCATAAATATGCCCTAAATGTTAGAAATTATCATTGACTTCTATGCAACTATAGACATGGCATGAATAGCAATAATTGTCTTATCATATGAACATAGTCTTCCAATACAATGCCTTTTAAAAAAGCATTCATATGGTTACCCAAAGTTACAACCTCAAATAAATTGGAGATACTATTTTTTAAAAAAATATTTATTTATTTATTTGGCCGGGCCGGGTCTTAGTTACAGCATGGGATCTTCGTTGCCGCATACAGGATCTTTAGTTGCGGCATGTGAGCTCTAGTTCTCTGACGAGGGATTGAACCCGGGCCCCCTGCATTGGGAGCACAGAGTCTTAAGCAATGGACCACCAGGGAAGTCCCTGTAGATACTATTTTTGAGTGATCTGACCTTAAGATAGTTTTCACCAACTTCTTAAATACTGAGACAAAGAGATACCCTTGGATCTCTGTTTTACAGCAAAGTGGATCAATTGAAGGTACTAGATTCAAGAGAAGAACTGACCCTGGTTTTCAAGGCAGGAACTCTATCTAGTGGTATTCCAAACTCCTAGCACAGCATCTGGCTTATAGGGGGCATCTATAAATGCTACCTCATTTACCCTTGCCCTTCCCTTCTCTTCTTCCACCCCCTCCAATTGCAACATTCACCCCATAGGATAGGCAGAGTGTCTACAAAGACCCTGGCTTACCTTGGACGTTTCCATCTACTAATGGCAGTTTTCATCCAAGACCAAGGCATTCTCTTAAGAAACCAGGTTGATAAACCATGACCACTGACCTCTGAAAAGAAACACACCAGTAGATAAACACAAGCCACCTACTGATATAAAGGTGTGGAAAGAACGAAAATGACAGAACCCCTTCTTGAGACTGAAGTAAGTCAACAGAAATAGCCTGTGGTTTACGTTCTGTAACAACGGGTTTTTACTCCATGTAGTTATGACATCAGCCCTAGAATTCCTGGTGAATTTCGTGGTGCCTTCGTCAGTGTAGGTGATGATAAATGTGAGTGAATGGTTCACATTAGAAAAGAATGCTCTGACGAGAGGGTCTAGGGTGTACTTGAAGGCTGAGAGAATCCAGGTAGGAAAAGAACCCATTAGTCTAGGGCACTCGGTTCTCTTGGCTACTAGCATATATTTATCTGTCTTTATCCAATTCTTTTTTGGCGACAATTTCTGTAGCCACCTAGGCACTTTTTGGCAGCTGGAGGAATGTGCCCTTGGCCAACTACGCTTCTCTGTGATAAGGATGGAAGAGTGTCTGGGAAAGGAGAGAGGTGAGAGCAGAAGCAGTGGCTCGGAATAGGTTCAAGAGTAGAATCATCCAGAGCAGGCGAGACCATGGAGAGATTTGACAGCCTAAAAGCCAGGCTCACCACTTCCAGTGCAGTGTCGCCTGTGGCTTTAAATAGGACGTCTTTCAGCTTTCCAATAAAGTGTGTAAGGTGAAGAAAAATAGCATTGACGCAGTTGGCTTCTAGCTCTATGGAGCTAGGTCTGTGTCTGTCTAATTTGCTCTGGCTCTTGCATAGAATCTAACATCTGTTCTGTACTCAATAGACACTTGTGAATCAATGGGCATATCCAGCCACGGACATCAAGTTTAGTGAACGATGAGTGGGGTGTAGAGGGATAATAGGGTGGTGTCCATGGGTACAAATTGAGCGTGTGAGTCTTGCGCATAAGGTGTCTGTATTTCTAATGCTGGTTCCACCACTCACTGACATTATTATGTACAGCAAGTATTTGCAACTCACTGTGTCTCAGTTTCTTAATTTTCTTCTTTGGAAGAACTCAGGTTCCTTCCTCACAGGGAAGTGAGCATTGCCTGAGTTACCCATGTGAGGGGCCAGAATGATGCCTGATAGTCAGTAATCACTGTTAAGTGTTGGATGGTGCAAGGATCGCACCGTTTCTGGGGTGGGGGAGGTGTCGTGTGGAACAGGCAACACAGGAAGGGGCCTGGCGGCCATTTCCACGCACCCATCTGAAGCATGATGGTGAGGTCGACAAGTCCCGCAGAACTGATGTATATGAAAACCTACCAGATATAGAGGACCAAGCTGGGAACTCCACGTACCAGCAGCTGTCCCATCCCTGTAACTCTGCGAAGACAGTTATGCTACCGGTACCTTCCCAAGGATAGTAGGTCCAAGGGAAAACTCACCTTCACTCTTGGAAAACACTACGTATGTGTTTTATTTTTCTTAAATCTTAGTTTTAGAGTGAATAAATATAAGAAATACGAATCAACCAACCGTGAGTACTATTACAATAATTTGGGACCATATGTGGGAACCGTGGGCGATTTATGTTATTCTTCAGTGTGTCATCTAAGCCCTAGATTTGGATGTGAATAGCTACGTTCCCATGGATAGAGGTGGTGGCCCTTGGGAGAAAGTATCTCAAGGGTGGATGATAAGGTCGTTATCTGGAAGGTTATCTGTGAAGGAGGAAAGCTCTCACTGGAAACTAAACCCTGACAGACTTGATATTGGACCTTCCAGCCTCCAGAATTGTGAGAAAATAAATTTCTGTTGTTTAAGTCAAAAAAGAAAAGAGAAAATTCAGAAAGGTCTTCCAGTCCAAGCTTGAGAGAAATCTAGTTTTAACGTAATCATACTTGATTCAGTGTGTAATCCGTAATTCGTACCATGAAAGGCTAGTACAGTTTTTTCATTTAGGGATTTTTCTGGTCCTTTCCAATCATATTTATTGTTTTGGCAGCTGCTACATTATTCAACAAAGGAAACGGAAGGGGCTTCCCTGGTGGCGCAGTGGTTGGGGGTCTGCCTGCTGATGCAGGGGACGCGGGTTTGTGCCCCGGTCCGGGAGGATCCCGCGTGCCGTGGAGTGGCTGGGCCCATGAGCCATGGCCGCTGAGCCTGTGCGTCCGGAGCCTGTGTTCCGCAACGGGAGAGGCCACAACAGTGAGAGGCCTGCGTACCGCATTAAAAAAAAGAAAAAAAATGTTGGAAATGGAAGGAAATCCTTCAAAGTATGGCAGTTCTGGAATTTAGTAAGAATTTCAAAATACAATTACGTCTGGCTTTGATGATCACCTTTGCATGGATATCCTGGCCCATTCCTTGAGCAGAGGCAAACTATGGAGTATACGGCAAAACCAAGCTGAAGTTTGACCAGTAGGAGAAGCCAACTGTCTGTTTACACGACGTCTGATTAGACACATCAGGAGGATCAGAGCCAACAACTGCCAAGACTACTAGGAGTGTGGGCTTTGAACAGGCCCCAGCAAGGCTTAGGAATGATCAAGAAAACTGTTGCCCCTTTGCCAATGGGCTGGGTTTGTTTCTTATTAGCAGTGCGGGAAATTGATCTGCCCTGCCGTCCCCTGCCAATCCTTCAGATGAAATAGATATTTCCCATGGTCTACATCATGGTGACTGATAACTGTCAGCCACTCTTTAAAAAATGATTTCAAAGGGCAGACACTTGGCTTCCAAACAGCTTGCAAATGGTCTCCTAACACAGGAAAGAAATTAATTACTTGCCCATGGAATCCCCAGGGTGTCCTCTACTGTGTGGAGTAATTCTTTTAGTAGAGCTATGAATGATGTCTTCAGAAAAGAAAACAGAAGCTTCCCTGATAAATTCTGCACAGTCCCCCTTGCCCTCCAAATGCCACGCACACACAAAACGTATTATTTTCAAAAGCTGGTTTGCCCATGCCCACCTGAATCTGGGTTTTTCCCTACAATCTTCAATTCCAGCCAGGAAAGGAAAACACACCTGCACAAGATCAAAGGCACCTAGCATTGGCACGACTGTTGATTTTATTTAAAATTAAATGCATTAGTGATTTATGGGTCATAACACACAGGACGGCGTGATGCTCTTACTAACTGTGTGCTTGTTAAAGATATGTGCAATTTGGTTCCCTGACGAGAAATCTGGCACAGTTATTTGAAAAAAAAAAAAAATAGTATGTACTCTTGTATTGTGACTGTGTCTGCTGACTTTTCTAAAAGTTCAACCTTTCTAAAAAATCATAAAAATGAAATTAGTCATTTGTTGAATGTGGGAGAAATTTGTCACAGAAGGAAATTGTGTGAATTAGATGCAAGCAGATGGTCATGTTCTATGGCTGCTTGCCTGCTCTGCGGCTGTGAGGGAATCCGTGGCCCTGTGAACAGACCAGTGAAAACAGGAATGTCCTCAGTCTCCTTCAGCCAGGAAGCCAATTGATTAATCTGATCTTTCTTCATCAGTTAGAAAGAAAGGTCTTGGAGGGATAACTATATTTTGTAATGATTTTAACACAAGAAGGAAAAAAACCCTATTCATTCTTTTCTGTTTTCATATATAACAGAGTAATCCTAAGTTGAAGGATATTTTTTCTTTGACTTCACATCTAGAGAAGAGATTCTTAAATGCAGGAGGGCAGTTTTGCACCCTGGGGACATTTGGCCGTACATGGAGACATTTTTGGTTGTTACACCTTGTGGGAGGAGGAGCTGGGGGCTACTGACATCTAGTGGAGGGAGGCCAGGGATGCTGCTACCCATGGTACTGGGCACAGGATACTCCCCACCCTCCAAGCACTGCAAAGAAATACAGCCCAAAAGATACTCTGCTTTGATAAAGAGAGAGACAGAAGTCTTGGAACATTTAAGGATCACAAACTCAGGTACCTCCAGTTTTCAGGCATGTGATATACATGAATGCAGAGGGCTATAGAGTGCTGGAGACTATTCAGTATTGCCGAAGCTGAGAAACCCTGATCAGAACATAAGTTTCATCCACCATATAGGCACGGTACCCTAGGGCAGATGGGGAAGGTTTCAGGGTTTCTTAACCTGATTAGCCCATAGATCTTTAACTTCTACTACATGCATCCTTTATCTGTATATGAAAGTAAGGGATTTGCTTCCATGATTTTGGAAAAAAAACCCAAAACATTATATAATCAACATTAACTGAAGAAGAACTACAGTCATGCAGCCTGTGGAACATAAACCACATTCACAGAAAGGCAGAAAAGATGAAAAGGCAGATGTATGTACCAGATGTACCAGATGAATGAACAAGATAAAACCCCAGAAAAACAACTAAAAGAAGTGGAGATAGGCAACCTTCCAGAAAAAAAAAATTCAGCATAATGATAGTGAAGATGATCCAGGACCTCAGAAAAACAATAGAGGCAAAGATCCAGAAGATGCAAGAAATGTTTAACAGAGACCTAGAAGAATTAAAGAACAAACAAACAGAGATGAACAATACAATAACTGAAATGAAAACTACACTAGAAGGAATCAGTAGCAGAATAACTGAGGCAGAAGAATGGATAAGTGACCTGGAAGACAGAAGGGTGGAATTCACTGCTGTGGAACAGAATAAAGAAAAAAGAATGAAAAGAAATGAAGACAGCCTAAGAGACCTCTGGGACGACATTAAATGCAACAACATTCTCATTATAGGGGTCCCAGAAGGAGAAGACAGAGAGAAAGGACCAGAGAAAATATTTGAAGAGATTATAGTTGAACACTTCCCTAACATGGGAAAGGAAATAGCCACCCAAGTCCAGGAAGTGCAGCGAGTCCCATACAGGATAAACCCAAGGAGAAACACGCCGAGACACATAGTAATCAAATTGGCAAAAATTAAAGACAAAGAAAAATTATTGAAAGGAAAAATGGAAAAATGACAAATAACATACAAGGGAACTCCCATAAGGTTAACAGCTGATTTCTCAGCAGAAACTCTACAAGCCAGAAGTGAGTGGCATGATATACTTAAAGTGATGAAAGGGAAGAACCTACAACCAAGATTACTCTACCCGGCAAGGATCTCATTCAGATTCGATGGAGAAATCAAAAGCTTTACAGACAAGCAAAAGCTAAGAAAATTCAGCACTACCAAACCAGCTCTGCAACAAATGCTAAAGGAAAGTGGGAAACACAAGAGAAGAAAAGGACCTACAAAACCAAACCCACAACAATTAAGAAAATGGTAACAGGAACATACATATCGATAATTACCTTAAACATGAATGGATTAAATTCTGCAACCAGAAGACACAGGCTTGCTGAATGGATACAAAAACAAGACCCATATATATGCTGTCTACAAGAGACCCACTTCAGACCTAGGGACACATACAGACAAAGTGAGGGGATGGAAAAAGATATTCCATGAAAATGGAAATTAAAAGAAAGCTGGGGGGCTTCCCTGGTGGCGCAGTGGTTGAGAATCCGCCTGCCGATGCAGGAGACACGGGTTCGTGCCCTGGTCCGGGAAGATCCCACATGCCGCGGAGCAACTAAGCCCGTGAGCCATGGCCGCTAGGCCTGTGCGTCCGGAGCCTGTGCTCCACAACGGGAGAGGCCACAACAGTGAGAGGCCCGCATACCGCAAAAAAAAAAAAAATAAATAAAAGAAAGCTGGAGTAGCAATTCTCACATGAGACAAAATAGACTTTAAAATAAAGAATGTTACAAGAGACAAGGAAGGACACTACATAATGATCAAGGGATCAATCCAAGAAGAAGATATAACAATTATAAATATATACGCACCCAACATAGGAACACCTCAATACATAAGGCAACTGCTAACAGCTATAAAAGAGGAAATCGACAGTAACACAGTAATACTGGGGGACTTTAACACCTCACTTACACCAATGGACAAATCATCCAAAATGAAAATAAATAAGGAAACAGAAGCTTTACATGACACAATAGACCAGACAGATTTAATTGATATTTATAGAACATTCCATCCAAAACCAGCATATTACACTTTCTTCTCAAGTGCGCAGGGAACATTCTCCAGGATAGAACACATCTTGGGTCACAAATCAAGCCTCAGTAAATTTAAGAAAACTGAAATCAAATCAAGCATCTTTTCTGACCACAACGCTGTGAGATTAGAAATGAATTACACGGAAAAAAACGTAAAAAACACAAACACGTGGAGGCAAAGCACTATGTTACTAAATAACCAAGAGATCACTGAAGAAATCAAAGAGGAAATCAAAAAATACCCAGAGACAAATGACAATGAACACGACGATCCAAAACCTGTGGGATGCAGCAAAAGCAGTTCTAAGAGGGAAGTTTATAGCTATACAAGCCTACCTAAAGAAACAAGAAAAATCTCAAATAAACAATCGAACTTTACACCTAAAGGAACTAGAGAAAGAAAAACAAACAAAACCCAAAGTTAGCAGAAGGAACAAAATCATAAAGATCAGAGCAGAAATAAATGAAATAGAAACAAAGAAAACAATAGCAAAGATCAATAAAACTAAAAGCTTTGGGAAGATAAACAAAATTGATAAATGATTAGCCAGACTCATCAAGAAAAAGAGGGAGAGGACTGAAATCAATAAAATTAGAAATGAAAAAGGAGAAGTTACAACACACACCACAGAAATACAAAGTATACTAAGAGACTACTACAAGCAACTCTATGACAATAAAATGGACAACCTGGAAGAAATGGACAAATTCTTAGAAAGGTATAACCTTCCAAGACTGAACCAGGAAGAAATAGAAAACATGAACAGATCAATCACAAGTAATGAAATTGACACTGTGATTAAAAATCTTCCAACAAACGAAAGTCCAGGACCAGATGGCTTCACAGGTGAATTCTATCAAACCTTTAGAGAAGAGCTAATACTCATCCTTTTCAAACTCTTCCAAAAACCTGCAGAGGCAGGAACAGGAACACTCCCAAACTCCTTCTATGAGGCCACCATCACCCTGATACCAAAACCAGACAAAGATACTACAAAAAAAGAAATTACAGACTAATTTCACTGATGAATATAGATGCAAAAATCCTCAACAAAATACTAGCAAACAGAATCCAACAACACATTAAAAGGATCATACACCATGATCAAGTGGGATTTATCCCAGGGATGCAAGGATTCTTCAATATATGCAAATCAATCAATGGGATACACCATATTAACAAACTAAAGAATAAAAACCATATGATCATCTCAATAGATGCAGAAAATGCTTTTGACTAAATTCAACACCGATTTATGATAAAAACTCTCCAGAAAGTGGGCATAGAGGGAACTTACCTCAAGATAATAAAGGCCATATATGACAAACCCAGAGCACACATCATTCTCAATGGTGAAAAACTGAAAGGATTTCTTCTAAGATCAGAAACAAGACAAGGATGTCCACTCTCACCTCTATTATTCATCATAGTTTTGGAAGTCCTAGCCATGGCAATCAGAGAAGAAAAAGAAATAAAAGGAATACAAATTGGAAAAGAAGAAGTAAAACTGTCACTCTTTGCAGGTGACATGATACTATACATAGAGAATCCTAAAGATGCCACCAGAAAACTACTAGAGCTAATCTATGAATTTGGTAAAGTTGCAGGATACAAAATTAATGCACAGAAATCTCTTGCATTCCTATACCCTAATGATGAAAAATCTGAAAGAGAAATTAAGGAAACACTCCCATTTACCACTGCAACAAAGAGAATAAAATACCTAGGAATAGACTTACCTAAGGAGACAAAAGACCTGTATGCAGAAAACCATAAGACACTGATGAAAGAAATTAAAGATGATACTAACAGATGGAGAGCTATACCATGTTCTTGGATTGGAAGAATCAATATTGAGAAGATGACTATACTACCCAAAGCAATCTACAGATTCAGTGCAATCCCTATCAAATTACCAATGGTATTTTTTACGGAACTAGACAAAAAATCTTAAAGTTTGTATGGAGACACAAAGACCCCAAATAGACAAAGCAGTCTTGAGGGAAAGAAAGAGAGCTGGAGGAATCAGACTCCCTGACTTCAGACTATACTACAAAGCTACAGTAATCAAGACAATATGGTACTGGCACAAAAACAGAAACATACATCAATGGAACAAGATAGAAAGCCCAGAGATAAACCCACACACCTATGGGCAACTAACCTATGACAAAGGAGGCAAAGATATACATTGGAGAAAAGACAGTCTGTTCAATAAATGGTGCTTAGAACTGGACAGGTACATGTAAAAGAATGAAATTAGAACACTCCCTAACACCATACACAAAAATAAAATCAAAATGGATTAGAGACCTAAATGTAAGACCACACTCTTTGACAAATCACAGCAAGATTTTTTTTTTTTTTTTTTTTTTTTTTTTTTTGTGGTACGTGGGCCTCTCACTGTTGTGGCCTCTCCCGTTGCGGAGCACAGGCTCCGGACATGCAGGCTCAGCGGCCATGGCTCACAGGCCCAGCAGCTCTGCGGCATGTGGGATCTTCCCGGACTGGGGCACGAACCCGTGTCCCCTTCATTGGCCGGCAGATTCTCAACCACTGTGCCACCAGGGAAGCCCAGCAAGATCATTTTTGATCCACCTCCTAGAGTAATGGAAATAAAAACAAAAATAAACAAATGGGACCTAATGAAACTTCAAAGCTTTTGCACAGCAAAGGAAACCATAAACGAGACAGAAAGACAACCCTCAGGATGGGAGAAAATATTTGCAAGTGAATCAGCAGACAGAGGATTAATCTCCAAAATATATAAACAGCTCATGCAGCTCAATATCAAAAAAAGAAACAGCCCAGTCCAAAAGTGGGCAGAAGACCTAAATAGACATTTCTCCAAAGAAGACATACAGATGGCCTAGAAGCACATGAAAAGCTGCTCAGTATCACTAATTATTAGAGAAATGCAAATCAAAACTACAATGAGGTATCACCTCACACGAGTTAGAATGGGCATTATTAGAAAAAACTAAAAATAGAATTAGCATATGACCCAGCAATCCCACTACTGGGCATATACCCAGACAAAAGTCTAATCCAAAGAGATACATGCACCCCCTATGTTCATAGCAGCACTATTTACAATAGCCTGGTCGTGGAAGCAACCTAAATGCCCATCGACAGACGAATGGGTAAAGAAGATGTGGTACATATATACACTGGAATATTACTCAACCATAAAAAGGAATGAAATTGGGTCATTTGTAGAGATGTGGATGGATCTAAAGACTGTCATACAGAGTGAAGCAAGTCAGAAAAAGAAAGAGAAATATCGTCTAAAAACGTATGTATGTGGAACCCAGCAAAATGGTACAGCTGAACTGGTTTGCAGGGCAGATATTGAGACACAGATGTAGAGAACAAACATATGGACACCTAGGGGGGAAAGCGGCCAGGGGGTGGGAATGGTGGTGTGATCAGCTGGGTGATTGGGATTGACATGGATACACTGATGTGTATAAAATGGATGACTAATGAGAACCTGCTGTATAAAAAAATAAATTAAATAAAATTCAAAAATTAAAATAAAAAATCAATATTAACTGTTTTCTTTTAAACATTCATCGCTATATTTTCCCTAAAAACAAAAACTGCTTCTTCTCCTTCCCCCACTTCCTCCTTCTTTTTCTTCTCATCTCTTGTCTGTCTTTGCAATAGGAGAGCTTTGGTCACCCCTATTAAGTTTATTTATGCTCATAATGCAAACATCTTAAATTCTTAAATTCCATCTTCTAAAGGCCTTTAAGTTTCAGGGGATAGGTTAATTGCCTGAGCAGCAATTAAGATTTTAGCTAATAATCTAGAGGTTTTCTCTTAAGGGCAAATACCAAAAGCCAAGTCCACACACTTCCCTGGGATATGTAATTTATCCAAGAATCCTGTAAATAAGAATCATTGTTCATGATCATGCCAATCATTTCTCTTTGAAAGTTCCCAAAGGAAAAATACACCCATTGTTCATCTTTCAGTCTACAGCCTTCAAGTTAATGGCCATGAGTGGTGAATTGTTAGCAATATTAATACCTATGTGTCTTAAAATCTTTGAAGCATCATCTCTTCATTTTATATATCCTCTCGTAAATTCTGACTTTGCACCACAGATTATAACAAGCAAACAATACCAGGAAAACCCGTGTCTAGCCTCTCCTGTGCTTCAGGTGCAAACGTGGTTTTCTGTTGACTACAGTGGCAGCATGGTTCATGAGGACGGCTTTTGGCAGTCGCTTACTGATGGAACCGTATAGCTGCTCCTTTATCAAGCCAGTTCTTCACTGTGGTTCTAGGAGATTCTCTTGGAAATATATCTTTGGGCCTTCTTTCGCATCCCTTCCAAAGACTATGAGGTATCTATATGCCCCCGTAGATCCTTCTCTGCTTAAATTCTCTACAACAGATAGTGTTATCTGCAACCAATTGTCTAGAACGGCTAGAGCTACCATGACATGAACAGTAGCAATGATATCAAAACTAAGGTCTGTTGAATGCCTTATCGAGAAGTGAATTCCCAAGTCTTCCCTCTTATGTACCTTCAACTTGCTATTTGGCCATATATAAAGTCCATTATATGAATCAAAAATGTCTTGATAGGAGATGTGTTGCAGGTTTGACACTGATGGTGTGAAATTCCCAGTGCACCTCAAGCTCCATCACCTCCTGTTACCTTGACTTTTGGCCCTCAGAACACTCACTTATACCCCCTGTCTGAAGACTGTAGGCAGGCTTAAGAACTTGCCACTCTCAAATATTCTGGTGCAGGACCTCTTTTTATTTTCAGATGAGGAAGAAAATCCCAAAGAGGGCAAACATGTTGCTTAAAGCCTCACAGTTTGCAAGTGGCACAGATGAATACACTTCCCATTGCATCATTCTGTCTTTCCATTATCCACTGCATGGTCTAAAGATAGTTATGTGTTGTGTGTGTATGTGTAGCAAAGACACATTTTGGTTTTTTTTTTTTTTTTTTACCCCAGATGTATTCATAATGGAGAAGTTTACTGAAGCAGTTGAGTATGACATGTTTTCTTTTTAAACATTGCACATTGGGGTGTGAGGGGAGGGAAGGACTGGGACTTTGGGATTAGCGGATGCAAACTATTATATATGAAATGGATAAAAAACAAGGTTCTACTGTATAGTACAGGCAACTATATTCAGTATCCTGTGATAAACCATAATGGACAAGAATGTGAAAAAGAATATATATATATATATATATATATATATATATATATATATATATATATATAAATCACTTTGCTCTACAGCAGAAATTAACACATTGTAAATCAACTATAATTCAATAAAATTTTTAAAAACTGACAAATTAATGTCCAGGTTTCTAGGAAGGTATTTTCCAAAATCTGCATATCTAAAGGAACATTTATTTTTGACATTGTGTATATGTTTTATTATCCCCTCCTTTCTTTTTTTTTCTTTTTTTTTTTTTTTTTGCGGTATGCGGGCCTCTCACTGTGTGGCCTCTCCCGTTGCGGAGCACAGGCTCCGGACGCGCAAGCCCAGCGGCCATGGCTCACGGGCCCAGCCGCTCCGCGGCACGTGGGATCCTCCCGGACCAGGGCACGAACCCGTGTCTCCTGCATCGGCAGGCGGACTCTCAACCACTGCGCCACCAGGGAAGCCCTATCCCCTCCTTTCTGTATTTGCCTTGCTGACCCACACAGTAAGAGTTTAGTCAATATGTCTTTCCCTGGCCCACATGCCACTTGTTGATATTTTATGGAAGCACCAACCAAGTGCCAGGATTTGGTTTCCTAAGATGCAGAGGAAATAAGATTCCAAAAAGCCAAGCAGATTGTCTGTTGCAAAGGTGTTAAGGAGGAAAATGAGGGAATAAGGCTTAGGAGCTTTATTCTTATTTCCTTTAGAGGAATAAGAATAAGCCAAAAGGCCAATGAGGAACAAGGTACTGAGGTTTACAAGTCAGGTTTGCATCAGTCTCAGGTATATTTGAAGCCTATTCAGCTTTGTACTGCCTCCCAGCCCTGACAGCTTTTCTCAATTTGGAAAGATTTTTGGTTTTTGTTTTATCGTAGTGAGGATATGAAATTGGCTTCTGGGAGCAATGTTCCCATTTGGTAAATTCCTTAGAGCTTCAGCACTTTTCTTCCCCCTCTTCTGCTCACAGGACAAGCCCAGGTGTGCTCTTTACAAGCCCAGGTATCCTCTCTTTGTCTTTCGAAGGGACTTCTTTTCCTCAACAGGTGTCCCAGTGCAGAGGAAGTCGTTTGCCCTGGGCCGCACAGGGAAGGATGGAGGAGCATTAACATTCAGAAATGATTTGCACCTTAGAAATTTACACCTGAGTATATAGAGCATCTGTTTAAGCAGACTCATCGACAGCTGCTTATGCTGTCCATGAGAGTCACAGGTTTTGTTTTTTGTTTTTTGTTTTGCCTAGTATCTTTACATATTCTGCATGGACATTTTAGTAGTAGGGGTGATTCAAGAGCACTTAAGCTAGTTAATAATATGAAAACAGGAATGAACTAGCAACCAAGAAACTGGAGTATGTGATTCCTTCCTATTGAGATAGCTCCTGTGCTTTATTCCCTCATTTTCCTGCGTAACACCTTTGCAACAGACAATCTGCTGGGCTTTTTGGAACCTAGTGTCAAATTTCATGTACCTTTCACCAACGTTTTTCAACTTTGGTCCAATCCAATGGAGGAAGGATGGAATAGTCCACCTGAGAGATTGCATTAAGATTGTTTTCTAAGATGTTAAACTTTTTCAACCCAACACAGAGGTAGAAGCTGACATCCTTCTGGTATACTGGATTCATGGAAAACAGAAAAGAATCATCCCTTTCAGACTTTTGTTGAAAATTAAAGTATAGTTGACTTACACTATCCTGTTAGTTTCAAGTGTATAGCACAATGATTCAGTTATACATACGTTTTCCCTTATAAGTTATTATAAAATATTGAGTATAGATTCCTGTGCTATACAGTAGGTCCTTGCTGTTTATCTGTTTTATATATAGTAGTGTGTATTTGTTAATCCCATCCTCCTAATTTATCCCTCCCTCCCCATTTCCCCTTTGACAACCATAAGTTTGTTTTCTATGTTCTTGAGTCTATTTCTGTTTTGTAAATAAGTTCATTTATATCATTTTTTTAGATTCCACATATAAGTGATATCATATGATATTTATCTTTCTCTGTCTGACTTACTTCATTTAGTATGATAATCGATAATCTCTAGGTCCATCCATGTTGCTGCAAATGGCATTATTCCATCCTTTTTATGGCTGAGTAATATTCCAGTAGATCATACCACATCTTCTTTATCCATTCATCTGGTGATGGACGCTTAGGTTGCTTCTACCTTCCAGACATTTTAAAGCCAGTGAAACATTGCAGAAATTGTAAATGAAGAGTGCATCTCCTATTTATGCTTTAGGTTGAATGGGATGGTACATGAGATCCAATATGTTTTTAAACCACTTTGTTCCAAGAACATGAATCCTCACATTGCTTTTTCCCCCTCTCTCTTAGGCATTCACAATAAAACCAAAGTTTTTATAGGGAGAAAATTTAGGTTGCAAAATCTTTTCCTTAGATCTTCTAATTAACAACTAGAATGCAAATATAAATAATGGAAATTAGTGTGGGAGGGAAGAAGATGATAAAGATTTTCACTTACAAGTTCTCTTTCACTGAAATGTCCCCCCTAATCCAGTAAAAGTGGAAGGATCACTTCCCTTTTGGAGTCTCCATATTAATACATCTTTATATTGGTTATATGAGACTGGCTGCTTTTCTGGAATCTTACAGTGAACTCCAAATTCCTTTATTCTTGTAGTCTGTCCTAACTTTAAATACATCTCTACATAATCAGTGGGAAGCACTTTCTAAGTCACACATCTGACCTCTGATGATCCTTCTCTTGTTTAAGAACCTTCCGTATTTCCCATTTTCTAAAGGATAGCATTTATATTCCTATCAGAGATACAAGGGCCTTCACGATAAGCCTCAGTCTCCCTGGAGAACCTCACCAATTAAACTCCGTTTTCCATAATGGTCTGTGCCCACCCTTTCAAAGACACGTATGTCTGCCAGTTTCCTTCTACCTGGATTAGTTCTTGCCTCCTGGTCAACCTGGGGGCATCCTGTTTTGTAATCTAGCTCAAACATCACACTTGCTAACCCCAGAAGAATTGTCCTCTACTTTCCTAAACATTTTGCAGTATCTCCCTTACAGCACCTATTACATTATATTGACATTATTTATGTAGGACGGTGGTTCTCAATCGGAGGTGAGTCTGGTCCCCAAGGGACAGGTGACAGTGTCTGGACATTCTTGGCTGTCAAGCCTGGGAGGTTCTGGTATCCATTAGGTGGAGGCCAGGGGTGCTGCTAAACATCCTACAATGCACAGGACAGCACCCCTACTCCAAAGAGTCACCATGCACACAATGTCAATGGGACCGAGATTGGGAAACCCTGCTTTATTTACAGCATGAGACACATCCTAGTCACTTTGGAAGTTTTCCCCTCCCCTTTCCCTCCTCCCGTTAAAGAGCTTGGCACCACATGGGTCTTCAGGAACTGAAGAATGAAATGAAAATGTGGTTTTCTTTTCAACATTCAAATGTAAAATAGCTGTGTGTCCAGCATTCGTCTTATGATTCACTCAGTCTGTTAGGGCATCAGAAGATTCATTAAGGGAGGCAACTTAAGATGACAAGCACAGAACATATTTTAACGGTACAACAAAGTAGCAACATACTGAACGTACAATAAACGACAAGGAGTTTGTTAAGAGTGTGATTTGAATGGTCCAAACTAGGAAATAGCCTAAAGCCTTACTATAGAGGAATGGTTGAAAATCATATGATGGGATATGATGATCTTTAAAAGACAGCAGGCAGAAGAATATAAACGACATGACAAAACATTCCTGTTTATGATCAAGGGGAAAAGTGGTTCAGAATACTGTGTGCAATTCCACACATATACACACGCTCACACACACACAAGTACATACCAGCACCCACAGACACAGCTAGGAGGAGCTAAATATGAGCTTATCTCACTCATAGGCATTTCTACATTTATCTTATTTTGTTTTATTTTTTAATTTTTGGCTGCACTGGGGCCTCATTCCCGTGCACGGGCTTTCTCTGGTTGCGGCGATTGGGGGGCTACTCTTGGTTGCGGTGCGCGGGCTTCTCATTGCGGTGGCTTCTCTTGTTGTGGAGCAACAGGCTCTAGGCGCACAGGCTTCAGTAGTTGTGGCATGCGGGCTCAGTAGTTGTGGCTCGCGGGCTCTAGAGCTCAGACTCAGTAGTTGTGGCGCACGGGCTCAGTTGCCCTGCGGCACGTGGGATCTTCCCGGACCAGGGCTTGAACCCGTGTCCCCTGCATTGGCAGGCGGATTCTTAACCACTGCGCCATCGGGAAGCCCTCTACATTTATCTTTTAAAATTTGTCTCCCTACTGACGCTTGAAATACCTGCAATAAAGTGCAAACATTTTAGTTATACTGTTCAATGAATTTTGTTTTATGAAAACCCTGTGTAACATCCACCCAGATGAAGAAATGGAGGATTTCCAGCATCCTGGGGGGTCTTGCCTGTCTTCCTTTCTTGCCAAATTCTCCAGGTAGCCCCAACTCCAACTTCTCTCCCATAGTTTAAGTTCGAGGTGTACCTTCTTTTACTTTCCATATTGTTGTCACTGTTGCCTTTTAATATTTTCAAAGGTTCTGGATTGCATAGGTACCTTATAGGAATTCTATAATTGCAGTGTTATTAGAATGAGAAAAGGAAAGGAGGGAGGGAGGGAAGGAGGGATTTATAAATCAACCACTGCATGCAAATCTATGTCTTAGCCTGTGAAGGATCTTTGGGAGGATAAACTATTTTGATTTCCTTTAAAGTATTACTTGGTATAAATTTAAGATGTGGCATCATGTCTTAAAAGAGAATTCTTGGGCTTCCCTGGTGGTGCAGTGGTTAAGAATCCGCCTGCCAATGCAGGGGACACGGGTTCGAGCCCTGGTCTGGGAAGATCCCACAGGCCGCGGAGCAACTAAGCCCATGCGCCACAACTACCGAGCCTGCGCTCTAGAGCCCGTGAGCCACAGCTACTGAGCACTTGTGCCACAACTACTGAAGCCCGCATGCTTAGAGCCTGTGCTCCGCAATGAGAAGCCTGCGCACCGCAACGAAGAGTAGACCCCGCTCGTTGCAACTAGAGAAAGCCGGTGCGCAGCAACAAAGACCCAACACAGCCAAAACTAAATAACTAAATAAATAAATAGGAAAAAAAAAAAAAAGAATTCTTGTACACCTATTTCTGCCCCCTAAAACCAGGTCCTGGTCGTGCCTGATATAACATCTATTTCTGGGCTCTGCCCACAGCAGGCAAGAACATTACATGTTTTCCTCGTTTGTTGGGTTATTTTCTGAGAACATCTTTGCGACTGGCTCCCTGCTGTATCAACCAAACACTGGAGGATATAAACAGTTTGTGATCGCATGAGTGGTGGTCTTGCCGTCCTATGCCTGGAAGGAGCTTCTGAGCTGGAAGCAGTTTGGGGAAGAGAATATCTTTTCTGTTACTTTGAAGTGTAAACTTACTGTTGTGACATAGCTACTAAAAGAAAAAGGGTGGGGTCCGGTGGTTAAGACCTCGCCTTCCAATGCAGGGGTTGCGGGCTCGAGCCCTGGTCGGGGAGGTAAGATCGCACATGCCTCATGGCCAAAAAACCAAAGCATAAAACAAGCAATATAGTAACTATAAAGACTTTAAAAATGGTCCACATCAAAAAATCTTTTTAAAAAAAGGATGTGATGCTGAAGCTTAAGTATTTGCCTGGTGTATTGGCATGAATTTGAATTGCCTGCGTTTAAGTGGGTATCCCAAGTTCAAACATTTCCATTAAATTAAAATGGGGTCATGCTAAATTAACTTAAATGATGCATGGTCTTATAAACATACCCAGTTGGGTTCCTTTCACTCAGTCCTGCAGATAACCTTCTCTGCGTGGAGTATTTGCATGGATTTGCATTTCCCAAGACCCGGTTTATCTTGTTCAGCATTGTCTGACTGCCATGATGAGCCTTCTCGTGGATCTTGGTCTCCGGTGCAAGGATCCTGGCTTTGCATTTGGCTTCCCGAGTCTGGTTTTACAGGCACAGTAAGCAGAGGAAGCCATATGGGTCTAGAGCTCCATCAAGCGCCAGTTGTCTCCGATGCTGAAACTTTGCTTTGTAGATTCCTGGAAATAAAAACCAAATGGTCACTTGACCCCGGCGCCCTTTTGGTCAGGTTCTCATCTTTCTGATTAAGCAGCAGAGCTGTGCCAGAGAAGACTAATTATACCATCATTTTCTTTAGATAGTCCTTTCTATGGCATTTCATGTTTTCTCCCCCAAAGGGCTTCTGTAGGACTTTATTATATAATCAGTTTGTTTGTAAATGCTGTCAGTGAACTTCACACACGCTCTTAGATCCCACTTTACTTACCGAGTCTCAGGCTGCTGCTTTGCCTCCATGGTGGGGCAGGAATTGCCTGGGAATCTCTGCACCTTCAGGGGCAGCCTTTATCCAGTGACTGACGGTGTGCAAATAGAAATATCTCGGCTCCCCTAACCCTGGTGATGTCACCTGCTATTTTCAAAGTTCTTCTGTAGGAGTGAGTCCACACACACACACACAAAAATCACTTTTTCGTCTCGAGGACTTCTTCTGGGGAACCCAGTCTCCAGCAGCATCCCAGTTGACCTTTTCTCTATTTAGTTAGAAGAAATGGAGGATTTTCACTGGAAACTGACTGCCAGTTATCTCCGAGGAGAGACTAAACATGTTGACATTTTCTTAAAACAGTCAGTTTTGCATAAGTAGAGAATTTTCTCTGAACCGGATACTTCTTAGAACTGTGTCTTTTATACATCCTCCCCGTGATGTGACATAGTTCAAGTCAATGGAATAAGGATAGCACTTGTATATTTTAAGGGTCCTTTTGGTGAGGACCTGATAATACAGAGTCAGGGAACTAGCCTTAAAGTCCTACTTACTGTTGAAATTGATCTGAATTGATGTTTGCGGAGAAGAGACGAGAGGAGACTCTTGTTGGTTAATGGCATGGGGTCCAGTGGGGACATTTCATTTCGGATTAGGAAGGGCTGGGGTCTGGAAGATTTTCATCATCTCAGAATGTTCTATGGAGCAGAGTTCATATGGTGTTTCAGCAGTTGAAATCCTAGGAGTACTTCTTTGTTCCAAATGGCTTCCAAGCCGAGGATCCAGAAATTCAATTTGCTTCTCTGCTCTCTTTTTAAATGTTTTAATTTAATATTTTTTAAAAAATGTGGAATAGTTCAAAATGCAGAAAAATCCTTTAAAGCTGCAAAATCTCCTTCTGTCTCTCTGGCTCCCCCTATAGCCTGGCCCCCAGCAGAATGCAGAATGGATTTGCCTCAAACACACTTTTTCTACATAAAGTGCTCTGTTTTTAAAGGTTTTCCTATTTGAGACTAAAGCGCAAAAAAATGGAAGGGTAATTTTAAAAAAATAACAAACATAAATAAATTAGAGAAGTTTGCTTAAGTCTTAACTACACCCATCTTAAGTGTAGAACCTGCCTCTTCTCCCTGCTGTGTTTTCCTCCATAGCATGTATCACGTTCTAGTACACTATGCAGTCTACTTATTTATGATGTTCAGTAAGAGTCTTCCCTGACCAGAAGCCAGCTCCACGAACGTGAGGATTTTGGCTTTTTTTGTTCATTGCTGTACAAAGACTAGGAGAGTCTCTGGTACATAGAGGGCCTCAATGAATATTTGCTGAATGAAGGAATGGAATCCCACTAGTGTGTCCTGGCTGCTGTTTGGCTTATACATTTTGATTTGCCTGGCCGCTCGCCTTTTAACCTCTCCCATTCTGCCCTCCTTTTATTTCTAAGGGTGGAACTCATTATGTGCTCTTAGGTCTTGGGCTACAGCTAGTCAATGTGAAGAGGGAGGGAGTTCCCTGGCGGTCCAGTGGCTGGGACTCTGTGGTGCTTCCATTGTAGGGGGCACGGGTTCGATCCCTGGTTGGGGAAGCAACACTCCACAAGCCACGTGGCATGGTCAAAAAAATATATTTACATGAAGGGGTGTGTGTGTGTGTGTGTGTGTGTGTGTATGTACAGCAGGGTGGAGAGATGGAGAAACCATTGAATGCAGGATATGTAGGATGAGGCTGGGGTCCTATGGATATATGTAGTTTTAAGAAGCATATTCAATAAAAGGATAGATATTTAGTCTGAAAGATGCTTATTTTTCCATAATGCAAATCACTAGAAGCAAGAAGTAAAGCTGGCCAAAGTCTAACCTGAGTGAAATTCATAGAAGATGGGGCATTTCTCCTAAAGAAGGAGCTTCTAAGTATCTTGTTATTGATTGATATGCCTGGTAAGAGCTTTCCATGAGGATCAAAGGGAGGAAAAAAAAGGTATTTACGTTGGGGACACCCCACATGGGTCCTGATTGTAGTTTGTAACTTTTTTCAGCTGATGAAGAGGTTGAAGTTCACAGTGTTCTTTGCAGGACTTATGGGATGTTGATATTTTAATCCCATGAAAGTAGTGAAGAGAAATTCTACCATCTGAAAATCTGCCCTTGTTCTCTATGCAGTGTCAGATTTCAGCCAGTGGGCACAGTTACCTATAATCGGCTGGGTCTGAATTTTTCCTGAGGCTATTTATTTGCTTCTGTTAGAGTGATTTGTCTTTTATGAGCAGACTTGCAGTAGCAGAGTCCTGTGACTTGAGAAAAGGTTTTGGGAGAAACTCTTAAAATGCACATTAAAAAAAAAAATTAAGTATAGTTGATTTACAATATTGTGTGTCAGGTGTATAGCAGAGTGATTCAGTTACATACACACACACACACACACACACACACATATATATACATACACACACATATATATATATCCAGATTATTTCCATTAATTATAACATATTGAATATAGTTCCCTGTGCTATACAGTAAATCCTTGTTGCTTATCTATTTTATGTGTGGTAGCGTGTATCTGTTAATCCCATACCCCTAATTTATCCTTTACCTCCTTCCCCTGTGGAAACTAGAAGTTGGTTTTCTATGTCTCTGAGTCTGTTTTTGTTTTGTATATAGATTCATTTGTATTATTTGTTAGATTCCACATATAAATGATATCATATAACATTTGTCTTTCTCTGTCTGACTTCACTTAGTATGATCATCTCAAGGTCCATCCTCGTTGCTGCAAATGGTATTATTTCATTCTTTTTTACGGCTGAGTAATATTCCATTATGTATAGGTACCACATCTTTTTAAGCCAATCGTCTGTTGTTGGGCACTTGGGTTGTTTTAGAATGGACAAATTTAACCCTAGATGAATGCTTCCCTTCCTCCTATGAACCAGAGAAGGACATCATTTTCCACGGTAGCTGCACATCCTGTGACTTCAGTTTACAGACTAGGTTCTGGAGATGCAATTAGAACAGAATGCTGGACTTCCCTGGTGGTGCAGTGGTTAAGAATCCACCTGCCAATGCAGGGGGACAAGGTTTTGAACCCTGGTCCGGGAAGATCCCACATGCCGGGGAGCAGCTAAGCCCGTGCGCCACAACTACTGAGCCTGCGCTCTAGAGCCCGCGAGCCACAACTACTGAGCCTGCATGCCACAACTCCTGAAGCTTGTGCGCCTAGAGCCTGTGCTCCGCAACAAAGAGAAGCCACTGCAATGAGAGGCCTGCGCACCGCAATGAAGAACAGCCTCTGCTCGCTGCAACTAAGGAAAAGCCCACGCACAGTAACGAAGACCAATGCAGCCAAAAATAAATAAATAAAATTAAAAAAACCAAAAAGGACAGGTGGGCTTCCCTGGTGGCGTGGTGGTTGAGAGTCCGCCTGCCAATGCAGGGGACATGGGTTCGTGCCCCCGTTCTGGAAGATCCCACGTGCTGCGGAGCGGCTGGGCCCGTGAGCCGTGGCCGCTGAGCCTGCGCGTCCGGATCCTGTGCTCCGCAACGGGAGAGGCCACAACGGGAGAGGCCTGTGTACTGCCAAAAACAAACAAACAAAAGGACAGAATGCCAACTGTTAAACAGCATCTATCTTTGTGTCTAATGGTGCCACATAGATATTTTTGAATTCATTCCTGATTACTAAGTACCTATTTTTTTGAACTTCCTTGATGTGTGCTTATTCTCGGGATACAAGAAAGAGAAGGCCCAGCACGGTCAGAATCTAATTGGAAAGAATAATTAGTGAAAGAATAAATGAAATAGATAGATAGGTAAATAGATACATACATACATACATAAGCAAACAGTGAAAGAATAAATTGGATACACAAACAAACAAATAGTGAAAGAATAAATTGGAGTCTCATAGGAAAGAATAAATAGTGAGCAAGCAAAGAAATCAAACATCGTGGTGGGCTTCCTGCCTGCTCCAGGCATGGTCTCCTTGGAGACGGTCTCAGTTAAAAATGGAGGAATGGAGTTTGAGTATCACGGCATCTAGCGCACGTGACTAAGTCTCCCCAGTCTCCAGCGATGCTTGAATATTGTGTGGAACATTCTCCACTTCAGATTCCCTCCCAGCCGTCTCCTGCCCTCCTCTGGGCTCCAGATGGCTGACCCATAGTGGGCTGCATGAACAGATCCCTTTGTCCTTTGCTTTGCATCAGTTGGACTGTTGGGGAACTGTTGGATTATCCACAGGGCACCCAAAGGAGTTTCAGGAGGGAGGTCAGGCTATGATCCTCCCTGCTCTTTCCTTGTGAGACCACACTAGCTGGTGTAGGGGGCTCCCCATTTCTGGATCCTGGTGCCTGGTCCCTCAGACCCAGGATAGGAATGGCTCCCTCTGTACCTAAGCTCACAGGACTTCCACACCCCACCCTGTGTACTCCCTTACCCCTCCTGAGCCAGTTTCTCACACAACTGTGAGTAATTCTTCACTAAATCTTAATGACTTGTGTCCGAGGATGCCGTCTTTTGTTGGGTGCAATCTTGACTTTATAAATACCATGCACACACGCACACAAAATATACCATGCACAGGGTGGAAAATTCTAACAGGATACCCTATGCAGTCTCCCCCTCTCCTTGCACATATGTCCTTCCTCTCTCTTTTATTCTTTCCTTCCTTCCTTCCTTTCTTCCTTCCTTTGCTCTGTGTCTTTAGAATAAAGTAGCCAAAAGGTGACAGTGTATAGTATTTCAATTCCTTCAGTACACAAGTAGCACATCCACATGCAAAGGCTTGATCAGAGACAGTGTTCTCTTAGTAAACCGTTTTTATTTCAGCCTCCCCGAGTACATGATAATCAAAATGTTGCGGTCATTGGTACATTGAAAAAAAAAATAAGATATAGTAGGTTTAATCCATCTAGACGGAAAAATGTTTTCCTTTGTTTCAACTCAAATACTTAGTGGGGAGAATAAGGAAGCCTGAGGTCCAATGATTAAATGAATGGAAAAACAGTAGGAATGTAACTTCTCCCCGACTGCTCTGTGAAGTAGTGTATTTTAAGTCTTTTTTTTCCCACCGACTTGTAAATTGTGTATTAGTCCCATGCTTAAACTCACTACATCAAGCTTAAATTAAAAATAGTTCCAATTCTCCAGCTCTTGATGGAGTTTGAACTCACAACTCGACTTCTGCTAACAAAACTGTAGCGCCTCTGTCGTCATTTTATTTCAAACGCTTGTTGGTCCGGCAAATGCTGTTTGTGACATTTTAGGATTGTGTGAATACGGGCTTTCATACCAGGCAGCTTCAGCCAGCCTAGTCCAGGCATAAGAGCCGTGGAACCAAGAAGAGGGCTGACGGTGGAGGGATTTACGTCTGTGGACCAACGCGAGGGGAGAGGCTCTCTTTCGTTTAATGGTGTACATTAAATGATGCTTCTTGTGTACCCCTGCCTATTGCATTTTCCTTCTCTCTTCCCCTAGATGCGTGCACCGTCTTGAACTGTTGTTTGCCATCCTTATTCACATCTTCATACTTTTGTAACAGGGTCGTGCATTCCAAAACGGTGTTTGTTTTACATAGTTTAAGTGTTTATAAACACAGAGTGATACCATATATCTTTCTGCAACTCGGGCCTGGAATTTTATCCTTAAGGAAATGGGGACTCCCTGTAGAGATTTCAGCTGGAAAAGGGACTTGAGGCTGAGTTTCCTAAGAACTCTGTGAAATATTTTAGCCTAATATAAAGACAAGATGATGGAGAATAAGAGAGCTTGAGCGGGGGAGGGGGGCTTCCCTGGTGGCACAGTAGTTAAGAACCTGCCTGCCAATGCAGGGGACACAGGTTCGAGCCCTAGTCTGGGAAGATCCCACATGCCTTGGAGCAACTAAGCCCATGTGCCACAACTACTGAGCCTGCACCGTAGAGCCCACGAGTCACAACTACTGAGCCCGTGTGCCACAACTACTGGAGCCCGCACACCTAGAGCCTGTGCTCTGCAACGAGAGAAGCCACCGCAAGGAGAAGCCCACACTCCGCAACGAAGAGTAGCCCCCGCTTGCCGCAACTAGAGAAAGCCCGCGGGCAGTAACAAAGACCCAACGCAGCCAAAAATAAATAAATTTTAAAATTTATTAAAAAAAAAAAAAAAGGGAGCGAGAGCTTGAAGAATTTCCTTGAGGCCATGCTTTCACAGAATGAGGACAGGACATGAACCAAGCTCCAAAGCTCTTGCAGGGTCTTAGGGGAAGGGCAGGGTTGAGAAGAAAAGCAGAAGGGAAGAGATGTCTGAGACTCCGTGACCTGGAGGTCTTCACGTGCACTGCTGGCTCGGTTCTGGGTTAGAGTGAAGGAGTCCCATTCCTCTGTGTGTGTCTGAGTTACCTGGTGAGATCTGTACCGGGTGATGGGGTGGTGGACAGGACGTTCTCCATCCTTGAAGCCACGTACTTCAGTAACAGGTCCTGGAAGTTGGAGGTTTTGCCCTTTTCTGTCTAGAACCTTCTGCTGTTGGAGCCGGTCTGTGCAGGTACATCTACTAGATGGGCTGGGGTCATCCCTGAGGCATCCCTGTTTCCTGTAGAGTTCAGCAGAGCCACCCTCTCGCTGTCTGTGGATTTCGTCTCTGGCTTTGGTCGGTCCGCTGTGAAGGACCTGTTGATGGTAGAGGGTTCCTGTTTCAGAGTTCAAGATTGCCAACACCCAGCAAGGTCAACCTGACTGTACTTCTCACTTCAGAACTTCCTTGGTTATGATCCCCTGCTTGGAAATTCTGAAAGGAACTTGATGGTGTTGCAGTTCTGACACCGCCACCAAAAAAGCTCACTCTGGCAAATATGAGGATGGAAGAATCTTTAAAAATGCATGTAGTTACATAAAGCAGAGTACCTCCTGACAGTGGAATATACGGCGTGGTTGCAAACAGGATGACAAGGTGCTTTATGCACCCCTCTATATCTCCAGAAAGCTGTTAAGTAAATAAACGTGAGGAACAGGAGAGTTTATATGATATACTACTTTTCGTTTAAGAAAGGGGAGTGATGAAATAATTCATACGTGAATACAGAAACATTAGAAGGATACAGAAGGAGTGGCCAGAAATGGGGGAGAGGGCTAAGTAAGTAGAAGACTATGATACATGCCTTTCAATATAATTGTTGTTTTGAAGCATATACGTTTTTACTTATTAAAATGCGTTTCAACAAGTAAGATCTAGTTCAGTCGCTATTTAACTGACATTAATTTCCCATAGTTGATCGTTATGCTTTGCTTATGTAAAATGAGACCATTAGGGATTATGGGGTGAGGGCAAAAAGGAAACTATTATTTTTTCAACTTTTCAGTAAGTTTAACATTCAACTAAATAGTTCAAAATAAAAAAAAATTTTTTTTAAGATGATACACAAACAGCTGTTAAGCACATGAAAAGGCGTTCAGCATCACTGGCTATGTGAGAAATGCAAATTAAAAGCGCAGAGAGACACTATTTATATAGCAAACAGAATGGCTAAAATTTTTAAAAAATGACAACAGACGTCTTATGGGAGAAACTGGCTCTCTTATGTCCAACCACACTGGAATAAGGTTGGACAAATTCTTACAAAATTAAATATGCATCTGTCTTTTGACCCAGAAATTCTACTTTTAGGTGTTTACCCATGAAAACTGATTGTGCAAGAACGGTAATAACAGCGTTAGTTACAATTGTCCCAAAGTGGAAATAACCCAAAAATGTGCAAAAGAGGAGAAGGGGTGAACTGTTTGTCATATTCACACGATGCATATGTTTATCGTATATTGTTCAAAGGAACAAACTGCTGATACATCCAACAGCATGGGTAAAGCACAGACATAACGATGAATAAAAGAAACCTGCTGCTGAAGAATTCATACCGCACTTATATGAGGTGCTAGAGCAGGCAAAACTAACCTAAGGGGAAAAGACATACAACTGTGGGTGCCCTTGTTGGAGGAGTGACTGGGAAGAGACAAGAGAGCTTTCTTTTTTTAAAAAAAAATATTATTTTTTTAATTAATTAATTTTATTTTTGGCTGTGCTGGGTCTTTGTTGCTGTGTGTGGACTTTCTCTAGTTGCGGCGAGCGGGGTCTACTCTTGGTTGCGGTACGTGGGCTTCTCATTGCGGTGGCTTCTCTTGTTGTGGAGCACGGGCTCTGGACACGTGGGCTTCAGTAGTTGTGGCTCGCGGCTCTAGAGCACAGGCTCAGTAGTTGTGGCGCACGGGCTTCGTTGCTCCGCGGCACGTGGGATCTTCCCGGACCAGGGCTCGGACCCGTGTCCCCTGCATTGGCAGGCAGATTCTTAACCAGTGCGCAAACGGGGAAGCCCAAGAGAGCTTTCTGAGGAGATGGAAACATTCTGTATGGCACTAGAGTTCTGGATTATGGAGCTATATCCATTTGTGAAAACTGTGCAGTTGATTTTTGTTTATTTCAAGTGTAATACTTGTGTATGCATATTTCATTTCAGACAAAGGACTGCAAAAGTGATAACTACATGGGAGGTTGGAGTGGACAGAGATATAGATGACAGATTAGCAAAATATTGGTAATTATTGAAGTGGAGAAAGATTCTTGGGATTTCATTGCATCATTTTCTTTACTTTTTAGATAGTTGGTATTTTCCATAGTGAAAGTTCAAAATAATTTTTAAAAGCAAAGGAAATACCAGTTTTTCTTTAAAGGGAAGCAGTAGCTTTTTTTTTTTTTTTCTTATTAAGATGGGAGTTTTACGGTGTGTTTTACACTGACGGGAGTAATAGGGTTCTGGGGGTTGAGGAGAGCATTTGGCCACACAGATGACAACACAAGTTGCCAGATGACGTTGACAATTAAAAGAACATCTTAAAATGGGCAGCGGGGCTTCCCTGGTGGCGCAGTGGTTGAGAGTCCGCCTGCCGATGCGGGGGACACGGGTTCGTGCCCCGGTCCGGGAGGATCCCACGTGCCGCGGAGCGGCTGGGCCCGTGAGCTACGGCGCTGCGTCTGTGTGTCCGGAGCCTGTGCTCCGCCATGCGAGAGGCCACAACAGTAGTGAGAGGCCCGCGTACCGCAAAAAAAAAAAAAAAAAAAGTGCAGCGATAAGATTGTAATAAAAACGTCAGGAGCATTGAGTCCCAGGCTTATGGAAAATGCTCAGGAAATCTAAACAGTATTTTGGAATTAGCTTTTGGCTAAGAAGACTAAGCCAGACCCAAGCCCATTACTGAGAGCAGATGGTAAATTAACAGACATAAAGGGAGACCAGGACTACTTCAAAGCCAGGTTTTCCTTTGCCTTTTCTACACAAGAAAATGGTATTCACGTTTTAAAGGTTAAAGCGAATAGAGTTGGGAGGGATTTAAGCCTTTGATAAGTGAGGAAACAATGAGAGGACACGACTTTATAAAATAAATTCAGACTCAGGGACAAAGGCTGTTAGCTAGTTCAGCCCAGTGAGTAATCATGGTTCACAAGAGAGTATGGAGGGGTAAGAGACGACTAACGTTGACCCAGTTTTTTCTTTTTTGTTTTCCTTTGCTTTTTTTTTTTTTAAGGCAAGGATAACATTCTGGAAATTACAGGCAGGTCAATTAGATAGATGATAATCCTTAACGTTCTAGAAGAGATCCTCTAACAGATGTCTTGAGGGCCCATACTAAATGAAATAGTAACCTCTAGAAGCTCCGTTGGTTTGTTCGCTAAGAGCCATTCCCTGCTCTCCTAGTTTTATGAGACTCCATGGATGTAACTTGTCTGGTCATGAACATGTGATTTGACAGTTCTCCTCTTACTCTTCTGGAGGAGAAGACGCATGTATAAATGACTGTGGGTAAAGCCAGAGGTTTCTGCAACTGTTTATTTACAGGTGGTTGAACAAGGCTGGTGATAATTTTGCCACCCACTGCAAGGCTGCGTGCTTGGACCTCACGCGTGGAACGGGTCCTGAGGCTAGTGCACGCAAATGACACATTTCTGTCTGCAACTGTGCCTGCGTTTACCTATTCATCCGTGTCTCTGAGGCTTCATCTACCTACCTACACATCATAAAATTAAACCACCTTCCTCCTTATTTACACATTAACAGTTAGCCACTTGCTCTGCTCAGGGAATGGAGTGGCCTCATTGTTTGAATGTTGTCTTTGAGCTTATGGAAACACTTTCTTTCTACTCTTGTTCTTGCAAACAATCCAAGATTGTATCAGCAACGCCTTCCAGTATTTCTTTTCTTTTTTGGCCACACCATAGGGCATGGCGTGCGGGATCTTAGTTCCCCAACCCGGGATCGAACCCGCGCCCCCTGCAGTGGAAGCACGGAGTCTTAACCACTGGACCGCCAGGGAACTCCCCTTCCAGTCTTATTAAATAGAGCACACAGAGCGAAAGTTATCACATGCTTGGTGATTCCTCGTCTTGCAAATCGTCACGGATGTTTGAACTTAGGTTATTTTGGAGGAGAGGCAGAGGAGGAGGAGAGGGCTGGGCACGGGGCAGAATAAATAGCGACAACTTGGGGTCGTTACTGGAATTAGATTTTAATTACTGTCTTGTACTTTCATTCTTTTCTGTCCAAAAGGTGAAATTCTAGTCATTATTAGAGGCTTCTGGATATTTGGTTTTTTGTTTTTTTTTTGCGGTACGCGGGCCTCTCACTGTCGTGGCCTCTCCCGTTGCGGAGCACAGGCTCCGGACGCGCAGGCGCAGCGGCCACGGCTCACGGGCCCAGCCGCTCCGCGGCACGTGGGATCCTCCCGGACCGGGGCACGAACCCGCGTCCCCTGCATCGGCAAGCGGACTCTCAACCACTGCGCCACCAGGGAAGCCCCTCGATATTTGTCTTAAGGGCCACCTGTCTTTTACTAAAAGTATTTGTGATGGTTTTTAAATAAATCAGTTAATGAAGGTGCTATTCTAAAGGGCTACCTTGCGATGTGGGGAAAAAATGCTATACACGGTTCACGTACTGTCATACGTCAAATTTGTATTACTATGTGCACGTAGCCCGGTAGCTAATAATCACCGATGAATTAGAAAAGCAGGGATTTACGATGGCACATCCAACTCCCAGCAGTGTTAATGAGCATTCCCGATGATTCTACAAAGACCAGGTTGAAGAAGACTGCTGAGAAAATACTGACATACTCACAGGCTTCTCATAGTTTTTTTCATTAACATTGTGCTACAGTTTTGAGAAGCATGTCTCTTTGGTTATCAGCCATTTAGTGAGGAAAATCAATTCTGGTTTTAAGACGCCTTCTCACTTTCTGCCCCGCTACCTTCTGACTTGCACTGATTAGTTTTGGGTGTGTGATACTGTTGGCAGCCTTCAAAAAGATGATAACTTAGAACATAATTATGTGATGTTTGGAGCACTTCTCTAACGTATTCCTCGGTTGTCCAAACTTTAATCTATTGGAGGAAAGGAATGGTATTTTGAACTTGTTTGATAATCTCAGTCTGAAATATAATTATGATTGAAATAACTCTAATAGATAGTTTATAATAACCATCTCAATCGTGGATATGATGATGGAGAGGATGTGAGATGCAGGGTCAGAAGATCTGGGCATTTAACCAGCTCTGTGACCTTGGGCAAGTCACCCCCTTCTTCCAGCTTCAGGCTTTTTCCTCTACAAAGGTGGGAGGATGGTAATCGCTTTGCAGCATTGGTGCAGGAGTTGTCCAAGACAATGCGTGGGACAGCTGTGCGGAGTACATACCTAAGAGCTTCTTAGCTTCCCTTCATGTCTCATCACCTTCTTTTCCTCCCATTTCCTTCCTTTCCTTTATGTTTTAAATACCTTGCAGGACATTTGGTGCTGTCCAAAACATCCATAAGATGTTTGGTCCATAAGACATTTGGACCACACCAAAGGGTCCTTGATATTAGGTCATGTTTGGCCCTGTCCAAAACATCCATGGCGTCATTTGGTCCACGCCAAAAGGTCCTTGATATGTGGTCATAATTTGGTCCTGTCCAGAATGTTCATGGAGACAATTGGTCCAGGCCAAAAGGTCCATGATATTTAGTGCCGTCCAGAACCATTTGGCATGGACCAAATATGCTCTTGGATGTTTTGGCCAGGACCAGATATCAAGGATCTTTTGGCCTGGACCAAATGTCTTATGGATGTAGTGGACAGTATCAAATGCCTGCTAACCAAAATAAGCTTCTCTTCTGTTGCTGCTCTGAGAACAAAAATTTTCTTAGTTTGTTTTGTGGGCAGTCTTTCAGAATTCACATCTTGACTGCATAATTCATAAACCTATGCTCCTTTTGACTTAGCATGTGTAATTTGGTGTTCAAAAGTATCAGAAAAGCAAGATAAAGCCAGATACTTCAAAGACATGGAAGTTATGAGTTTGATTTTGGTTTGCTGAGTTCAGTGTAGGTGGAAAGTCTCAGGAAGCAGAAATAAAGAGGAGAGTTAGGATAGTCAAAAAATAATAACAAAGAATTAATATCAAAATGTAAATATAGGAATGTTAGCAAAGAAAACACATAAAAATGGCAAAATTATGTTAGAAGTAACAAAGCCACAGACTCTTTGCTTAAGATCTCTGGTCATCCTGCGATCAATATCTTCTAAAATTTCACTTTCACACCTTTATTAGCAGATTTATGACCTAAATAAGATGTAGATTGAAATTTTTCTTAACCTTAGGCAGAGGATGAAATAGTTTCAAAAAGTGGGATAGGCTTATTTGTTTTGTGGGTTTAACTGATAACAGAAATAATGATTTCTGGGCCTTGGTGTTTATTTCTAACACACTCTAGCAGGCTTGAGACCATGAGTGACTTTATATGTATTAAGCTAGGACACTGCTACGGCTTCTGGTCAAGCCTATTGGAGTTGCTGATTAGAAATGCTGGGTGTCTAAATTTAGAAATAATCTGTTACACAACTTTTGTACCCTTGGATACTGAAAGTATGAATCATTAGTCAATGTTCCTGTGATGGTTAATATCATGTGTCAACTCGAGTGGACCATGAGGTGACTAGATATTTTGGTCAAACATTATTCTGGGTGTTTCCCTGAGGGTGTCCCAGATGAGATGAACATTTAAATCAATAGGCTGACTAAAGCAGATTGCCCTCCATATTGTGGTGGGCCTCACCTAATCAGTTGAAGGCCTGAGTAGTACAAAGGGCCGACCTTCCCTGGAATAAGAGAGAATTTTGTGTTTGGTGGTGTTCAAAGTGGGACATGGGCTCTTTCTGGTTCTACAGCAGTTCCTGGACTTTGCATTTGAACTAGGAAATCCACTGTGCAGATTTTGGATTTGCTTGTCTCCTTAATAATGTCAGGCAATTCCCAATAATAGTATATATATTATATATGTTTTGTTTCTCTAGAGAACCCTGTTTCGTTTCTCTGGAAATACCCTCTCAACTTATACAGACATCATAAAAATGGGTTAAAGTCTTTTCCCAAAACCCCCAGGTCATAGGTCAGTACAACAGCATTCCATTAGTATAAATGATTCTTCAGGACCTCATTTGGAATGCAATGGCAGAATTCAGACCTACTGCTTAGGAACAAAGATCGTTTCATTGATTATCTTCATTTTGTGCTCATTTACCCTCATTTAAATCAACAAAACTAAGCTCAAACCCAACATGCATGAGAGACAGATCATTATCATATAAGGTTCTTGCATAATTGCACTAAGTTGTGTGAAGAACTCTTTGGGGGACTTGGGGAGAGGGTCTGACCTGGAAATATACAGGGGTCAAGGTCAGACACATATCATCTTTTGAGAAGCTGCTGAGAACTGTCACCCTTTCATAATGAGAAGAAACAGAGCCTTTCTGTTCATTTTTCTCCTTGCAGTCAGAGCTGCATCAGTGCCATGAGAGACACAGCTAGACAGACCCCAGGAGAGACACAAGAGCTTCTTTTTAGGGGTCAGAGAACTTTTTCTGCAAAGGGACAGATAGTAAACATTTTAGGCTTTGCTGGCCAGTGTTGGTCACAAAGAACTCAACTCTACCATTTTAGTGCAAGAGTCACCGTGGCCATTTCATACACAATGAACATGGCTGTGATTCGATAAATCTATATTTATGGACCCTAAAATTTGAATTTCATATACTTTTCACATTGTCTTTTGACTGGGGGAGAAAGCTATTTAAAAATATAAGAACCGGGCTTCCCTGGTGGCGCAGTGGTTGAGAGTCCGCCTGCCGATGCAGGGGACGCGGGTTCGTGCCCCGGTCTGGGAAGATCCCACGTGCCGCGGAGCGGCTGGGCCCGTGAGCCGTGGCCGCTGAGCCTGTGCGTCCGGAGCCTGTGCTCCACAACGGGAGAGGCCACAACAGTGAGAGGCCCGCGTACCACCAAAAAACAAAAGAAAAAAATAAAAATTAAAAAATAAGAACCGTTCTTAGTGTACGGTCTGCACAGCATCAGGCAGCAAAGCTGGATCTGGCCCCTCGGGCGCAGTTTGCAAGCCCTGTTCTATAGAGTCAGCTTCACCGGAGCCTTCGACATGCAAGAAGTATTCACCAAGGAAAGGAACAGTCCCATTCCCCTCCCTGAACCGAATATTACAGAAAGTGCTGAATTTAATGAACACTCCGACTAATATTTTATCCACATCTATATTTATCTAATTAATTTGGTATAACAGTAATAAAAAGAATGGTGGAAGGAACCTTATTACATATATGTGTACATTATATATGTATATATTTTATATATGTATATAGTATGTATATTTGTTTATGGTATCAGTATTTCGTTCTTACTCCCCTCTGAAAGGTACCAATCAAAGCCAGTTATAAAACCCTGAAGTTTTAGCCAGATCTCATTATGAGAAACATTATAAAGATGGTCGTGGATTTTTCTTTTTTTTTCAGGGGGTCGCCCACCTGGTCTAGGGTGGGTCCCTGAATTGATGTGGGTCTCAGGCTTTTCGTCACTAGAAGAGGAGATCTGTCTGGTTCCAGTGTAGGCAAACTTCTTCCTACAAGGCCAGACAGTAGATATTTCAGGGGCCATCCCACTTCTGCTGGAACTATACAAGTCTGCTGTTAGGATGCTCAAAAGGAGCTCTCACCATAGGGACAGCATGTAATCGAAAGGCAGAGGCTGGGTCCCATTATAAAACGTTATGCTGGGTCCCATTATAAAACGTTATTTACAAACGTAGGCAGGAACCCAGGTTTGGGTCCTAGCTTCATGACCTCTAGTTAAGCTGTTCTTAATATACCATCACGGACCTGGAAATCAGATGAATGTCGCTTCACCAAAATGGACCACCAGAGGAGGCCTGGCAAAGCTTTCTCCCTTTAGCTTTCCAAAAAGTCGTTTTCATCTGCATTTTTTTTTTTTTTTTTTTTTTTTTTTTTGTGGTACGCGGGCCTTTCACTGCTGCGGCCTCTCCTTTCGCGGAGCACAGGCTCCGGACGCGCAGGCGCAGCGGCCACGGCTCACGGGCCCAGCCGCTCCGCGGCACGTGGGATCCTCCCAGACCGGGGCACGAACCCGTGTCCCCCGCATCGGCAGGCCGACTCTCAACCACTGCGCCACCAGGGAAGCCCTGCAAGCCCTCATCTGCATTTTATAAATAGAAAAACTGGTGCAAAAGGAGTGCTAGTTGCATGTGGTAATTATGTCTTCCCTTAACTCATTTCTTCCATAAGATGAATCAGGAGCTCAAAGAAACTGATATGTTTTCAAAAAAGAGCAGTGATTCATGTGGAGGTGACTTACAGAGAAGCATTCACTACGGTTATTTCTTCTCTTATTTGTTGGATATGGAGACTTGTGCATTTTAAATATTGTCAGCAACAAACTTCATTTGCAGCATTTTCTGTCTCCTTTTGTTTACAAGGTAAGCGACGGGTTAAATTTCAATTCCCACTGGGTCATTTGTAGAGACATGGATGGACCTTCAGAAAGAGAAAAACAAATATCGTGTATTAACACATATATGTGGAATCTAGAAAAATGCTACAGATGAACCGGTTTGCAAGGCAGAAATAGAGACACAGATGTAGAGAACAAACGTATGGATACCAAGGGGGGAAGGAGGGTGTGATGAACTGCGAGACTGGGATGGACATATATACACTACAATGTGTAAAACAGAGAACTAATGAGAACCTGCTATAGAGCACAGGGAACTCCACTTCACTGTACAGTAGAACCTAACACAACATTGTAAAACAGCTCTACCCCAATAAAATAATTTCTTTTTTTAAAATTTCAATTACCATCCTAACAAACTAGAGTCTTCCTCACGTGGAACTCTAGTTTCTTATTTCATTATTTCTCACATGGACTATTCTAGGGAAAACAGCTTGGAGGTCTATAACTTCAGGCCCCACGAAACAAAATGTCTAATCATGCAAATCCCAGGAAATGTATTTGAAGTCTCCCCAGTTGCATTCCTTGAAAGTGCTGAGGGCCATGCCTGAGCCCATCTACCTGTAGCGAGGGGTTCTGAGAACCCTCTCCCGTATAACAAGCCAGTCTCCATGGGGAGACTTGCAGCCTCTGTGAACACAGGTGTGCGTGTTGTGTAAATGGTTTGCTGGATGGAACGGTATGTGTGTGACTGCCACGGGTCGTGGCTTCCAAGGAAGTACACTGTGAGGGGTGAGATGCTCTGGTAAGGAACACACACCCACAGCACAGTGGCTCCTGGAAGCTGCTGAATTCGCAAAAATTAAACCAGCGGAGAAGAAAACCTTGTACGTGAATGGGCCGCGGCGATCCTCCGTCAGCTAAGCGCAGTGCGGTGCAGAAAATTTCATGGATGCATTTTCTTTATGAAAGAGCTCAGTGAGAATATCTGCAGGTGTCTTCGGCGGATGGTATTGGGGAATCTTTTCTCAAGTTGCCTCTTCAAGAAAGTGGAGCTTGGGATTTCCCTGGGGGTCCGGTGGTTAACCCTCCGCGCTTCCACTGCAGGGGGCGTGGGTTTGATCCCTGGTTGGGGAACTATGTTCCCGCACGCAGCAGGGCGTTGGCCAAAAATTAAGGAAAAAAAAAAAAAAAGAAAGAAAGTGGAGCTTGTAAGAGTTGCAGCAAACCAATCTGGATATTAAGTTGACTGTTAGTGTTGATTTTTCTTCTTTGGTTGATAGGAGACTAAACGCTGATCTTTGAAATTCCTGATTTGGGATGAATTTTTCTAATGATCCATTGAAATGTTTAATGTAAAATCTTAAAATCAATGTGTGGTTTGAGTTATGCTTTAATGGTCTCAGATTTTTGGTGTATCAGCAAGTGGCCTGAAGGTATGATTAACTGATGGTTGTTAAATATTTATTTGGTGACTTGATTTAATTTCAGTTTCCTCCACTAGATCAACATTAATTGAAGACTGAGACTTTGTTACCTCAGCATATAGTAGTAGGTACTCAATGAATATTTGTGAAATGAATTAAAAAATGAATGAATGTTATATTTGAATATGACATTAAGTTTTCCCTTATGTGTGTAAGATAATCAGTAAATATTTATTTTAGGGATTTAAATAGAAACTCCTTGAGTTCCTATTCTTTTATTTCTAAAGTGCTACTCAGAGGAATTACCTGAAAAAAGTCCAAGATCCTTTTAGATACACTAACATTTGCATATATAAGTCAAATTTATATCAGCTCATTGTTTCCTGTTTGGTTCAGGGTCTATAACCATGCCAAAGGAATTTAAAACACCTGGGTTCTTTTGTGTGCTACTTTGTGAGACCTGAGGTTTTGTTTAGAGAGTTCTTTGTCTCCTGGTGATTTTTCTTGTCTCTTTTTTTTTTTTTTTTAAACACCAGCATAATGGGTGAGGTCATTCAGGGAGAGCATGTAGAACAAAAAACAAAAGGAACCAAGTGCAGAAAGTGTATGTATACTTTAAAATTTTAAACATGCAAATAAATAAATATTTGTCAAGTTCCCAAAGGTCTGGGAATAAAATGAGATAAAAATGAGGCAGTCTTACTAAGGCTAAAGAGTGGTAACGGTGTGGAGCATTGGATAGAAATTGCAGCCAGGTCCTAATCATACTAAATCCAATGAAAGCAACATAAACCTTGAATATTCTATTCTTTGTCATTTTAAAATATTAATATAAGAGGTAGTCTCTCTTATCTGTAATGTCAAGCACAGAGAGTTAATTCATATTTTACAATATTTCTTCAATTTGAAAAAATGGAAATAAGTCAATATTGTAACATACCTTAAACAAATAGGCATCAACGTTATGATATTTTAACCTACCAGATTAAAGTTAAAAAGAAAGAAAATGTCAAGTATTGGTGAAAGTAGAAGCCACTTTCATACATGCTTAGTAAATTATTACAAAAAATCATTGGGTGGTATCAATTTAAGTTGAAAATACGCCTACTCGATGAGACAGGAATTCTGCTCCTACATATGTATCCCTGAGAAATGAGTGCATATTCCCATCAAAAGATACAGATAATACTGTTTACACGAATTGTGTTCATCATAGCCCCAAGCTGTATAGACCCCAAATGTCCATCATTAAGATGATGGAATTGTTCTCTATTCTTAATATAGAATATTATATATTAGTAAGGGAATGACTGATTCATGTAAGAGTATGAGTTGAATATCACACGTATAATATTGAGCAAAATAAACAACAGGCAGAAGAGTTCTTGTGTGTTTCCACGGCTAGGAATTTCCAAAACATACAGAATGTATGATGGGAACAAAAACAGTGGTTAACTCTGGGGAGATGTTGATTGAAAAGGGAGAAAAGGGAGCCTTTAGGTGGTGAGGGAAAAGTTTTATATATTAATCTTGGACTTGTTTGCAGGGACATACTTGTGTAGAAAAAATTATCAAGCTCTGCTCATGTGCCTTTTAATATAAGCTATAGTATAAGTAATATGCACTGTATTTTAGAATGCATTGTTTAAAGTTCAGTGTTTTCATAAAAATATACTCTTTCCTTCTTAATTTCCAAATGGGGAATTTCACCATCCCACCTTTAGGCATTTCAGCCATATCTCATGAGGAAGACTTAGAATTAAAATATGTAGATTTTATAAAAAAGGAAAAAAAAAAAATCTCCCAGGTATCCCACTACCTCCTTTGGTTTCCCTTGACAGGAAGTCATTGTTTCTGTATGATTGAAAGTAGGGCCGTGTGTTGGCCAAGCCCCAGTTATGTTTCCTGCAAGCCAGTTCAGGAGCTGAGGAATAATGCAATTACTTCTCAGGGTTTGTGAAGGGCACTTCATATCCATTACTGCTGGACTGTGAAGTCCTTCCTTGTATAGGTTTTTGCCAGTGGAAAGCTAACATAATCATGCAGGATCAGGGGCGGTTATAGGATTTCCTTGGAGTTTCCTTTTCCTAATGAATATGCTCCTTCATTGTCATGGATTGACCTTTGAACACTAATGTAAATCTTATGACTGTTTTATTAATTGCTAGAACCTTGCTCTCTGGGGTTTGTTAAGTCACCCTAAGCAAGGGGCCACCTGCAGTTAATCTTTTTCTAATTCTTGACACGATGGTTTACAATTATTGATTTCTTTGTTTAAAACCGATTAGATATTTTAGTCTTTTACAAACTGACACAAAACTGCGGGTCCCTAAAATGACTGGAGTGTCAACAGAAAAGAGCTCTTAGCCAGCTATCGAAGTTTGGTCTCTAAAGCTAAAATTCATTTACATGCAAAAGTAGCTTTAAGCTGAGAGCATCCTTTGCAAGGGTCCACATATTCCACTCACAGAGCTATATTTGATCTATGCCATGTCTTCGGTTGGTGACTGACAATTCAGACCTGCCTTGTACCTTATAAATCAGAGCCAACAGGTACAGATTTAGCCCTGAGTATCTCTGTCACTGAGTGTTCAGGACCAGCAACAAGAGAGAAAGTACCCAGGCATCTTTATACAATAGCTGTTTATGTTCTGAACCATTCTCTGAAACAAAATGGTAGGTGTTCATGGTCCAAGCCAATGGAAATATGCTAATGTATCTAATGATTGCGGGATGCATCCCTTTCATGTTTTCCTTTTCTCAATTCACTTTGCTCCTGGGAAATGGACCCTTTAAAAAAATTTAAAAAAGTAACCTCAAGTAGGGCAGGAAATGACAATCCTGCCCGAGAGGAACGCAGGGACATCAACTTCGTGTTCTCAAGATTCATGCTGTACTGTCTCTTGAACTCTCAGCATCTTGTGCTCTCTCTGCTTAGTTTCTGCTGACCCTTTAATTCATCTCTCGGACCTCCTGTTGCTCCTGATAGATTTACTGCTCTAGCTCTCTGCCCTTTGGCTTGGTATCCTGCTGCATTTCTTGCCTTCTTTTGCCTGCACTGGCACTTCTGGGTACATCAAACTTTTTGTCACTAAAGTCTTCTGCTAGGCTGCCAAAGCCTCTCCCACTGAGATATCCTAACAGGACGATCTATCAGTTCTTTCCTCATATGCGTCCTGGTGGGAAAATACTTGCTCCTAAGTTCTGGCAGATAAATATTTTGCTTTTGAATATGTCTTTTCTGTTACCTGGAGATTTAGGGGGAATATATCCTGTAGGAAAATACCTTTAGCCTTACAACTTTTTCCTCTAAGATTAAAAATATGTTCCAGTTAGCTTAATATGCCAGTTAATATTTCTTTGTCTGTACTAGGACACATGGCATCCACATATACTTGACCTTTGAACAACACACAGGGTGGAGATGCTCACCCCCAGCAGAGTCAAAAATCAGTGTATAACTTTTTTTTTTTTTTTTTTGGCTGCGTTGAGTCTTTGTTGCTGCGCGTGGGCTTTCTCTAGTTGTGGCGAGCGGGGGCTACTCTTCGTTGCGGTGCGTGGGCTTCTCGTTGCAGTGGCTCCTCTTGAACAGAGCACGGGTAGGCACGTGGCCTTCAGTAGTTGCAGCATGTGAGCTCATTAGTTGCAGCACGAGAGCCCTGGAGCATGCAGGCTTCAGTAGTTGTGGCGCACGGGCTCAGTAGTTTTGGCTTGTGGGCTCTAGCGTGTAGGCTCAGTAGTTGTGGTGCATGGGCTTAGTTGCTCCGCTGCATGTGGGATCCTCCGAGACCAGGGCTCGAACCCGTGTCCCCTGCTTTGGCGAGCTGATTCTTAACCACTGCGCCACCAGGGAAGTCCCAAAAATCATTGTATAACTTTTGACTCCCTAAAAATGTAACTGCTAATAGCCAACTGTGGACCAGAAGCCTTACTGATAACATAAAGTTGATTAACACTTATTTTGTATGTTATAAGTCTATCTACAAATATTTTCTGCATTCATGATATACCTAAATTTTTCTTTTTATTTTTTTGGCGGTATGCGGGCCTCTCACTGTTGTGGCCTCTCCCGTTGCGGAGCACAGGCTCCGGACGCGCAGGCCTAGTGGCCATGGCTCACGGGCTTAATTGCTCCGCGGCATGTGGGATCTTCCCGGACCAGGGCACAAACCCGTGTCTCCTGCATTGGCAGGCGGACTCTCAACCACTGCGCCACCAGGGAAGCAATATTTTTATTGAAGAAAATCTGTGCACAGGAAGACCTGCCCAGTTCAAACCCTAGCTGTTCAAGGGTCAACTGTAATTAAAATATAAAGCATCTGGGTTTCTATGATTCATTTACTTATTTTTAAAATTTATTTTATTGAAGTATAGTTGATTTACAATGTTGTGTTAATTTCTGCTATACAGCAAAGTGATTCAGTTATATATATATATTCTTTTTTATATTGTTGTCCATGATGGTTTATCACAGGAGATTGAATATAGTTCCCTGTGTTCTACAGCAGGACCTTGTTGTTCATCTATCCTATATACATAACAGTTTGCAACTGCTAACCCCAACTCCTAATCCATCCCTCCCCGGCCACTCCCTGCCTGGCAACCACAAGTCTGTTCTCTGTGTCTGTGAGACTGTTTCTGTTTCGTAGATAAGGTCATTTGTGTCGTATTTTAAATTCCACATATAAGTGATATATGTAATTTATTTTCAGATGCATGTTTACTCTTGTAATGCATTCTACAATGCTAGAACTTTTGCCACCACCAACAAAAGTTGCCTTGTCAAGATTGCCAATGATCTTTCTATTAAATCTAGTGGACAGTCCTTATGCCTCATTTTATCTGATCTATTAACACTATTTGACACAATTGAATACTGCCTCCTGCTTGATAAAATCCTTCTTTACTCAGATTCCAAGAAAACATACTTTGCTGATTTTCCTCCGTCTGCTGTGGTCAATTGCTATCAATCTCCTTGACTGCTTCCTCCTCTCTCCCAATTCTGAAAGTTGGAGTGTGCCCCCATGTTCCTGCCTTGGACAGCTTCTTTTCCATCTGCATTCACTGCCTTGATGATCGAGCCTAATATCAAGTGTAACTGTTAACTCCATGGTGTTGACTCCCACTTTATACCCCCTGACCTGAAATCCAGACGCACAAATCCAACTTTCGTCTCAACATTTCCACTGGAATGTCTTACTCACTCATGTTCCGTGTTAAACTCTCGACCCCTCTCTAGAAACCTGCTAGCGGTCTTCACCAGAGAAAATGATGATTATTTCCTGCCAGTTAATCAGACCATTGGTTCTGAGCGATTCTCCTCCAGTTCCGTGTGCTGCTGTCCGAACAGTCCCACTGGCAATCTTCTTTTGAAGAATGGTCTTCCTAGGACCATAGTCAGGCTACTGGAAGCACATTGCCCACAATTTTCTAGTCCTAGGAGACGTGCTCTTATTTTCGAGATGGTTTGGAGTGTCTAAGTCGTTTGCGTTTTCATATAAATTTTAGAATCTGCTTGATAATTCTTACAAAGAAGCTCCTTGTGGTTTATATTTGGATACCATTGAATCCAAGGGTCATTTTGGGGGGAATTGACATCTCTAAAGTAAGGAGTCTTAACAATCCATCAAAGTGGTAAATATCCCCATGAACTTATGACTTTGTTAATTTCTCTCAGCAGTGTTTTATAATTTTCAGTGTAAAGATCTTAGACAACTTGTATTAAATTTACACCTAAGTATTTTTTGTTGAGATGACTGTACATGATGATATTTTTTTAACTGTCCTTTTCGAGTTGCTTGCTATTAGCATGTAGAAATACAAATGATTTTTGTATATTGACTTTATGTCCAAGGATCTTGGTAAATGACATGTTTGTTTGATAGATTATTTAGTATATTTCATCGAAAGATACATCATCTTTAAATATAGTTTGACTTCTTTCTTTCTACTCTTATGCGTTTTATTTGTTTTTCTTGCCTTAGAACTTGTGATACAATGTTGATTAGTAGTGGTTAGAGTGTAGACAGTCTTCTTTTGTTCCCAACCTTCGAGATAAATTGTAATATTTAACAGTTAAGTACAATTTTAGCCATAGATGTTCTTTATCTGATTGAGAAGTTCTCTTTCCTGGCTACTTTGTTCATCGATCACTTTCATGTGTATCTGGTCCTTAGGGGCCATTTCTGTAGACCTGGCTTAAGGCAGGTGGATGTTAGGAAATTGTCGTAAGTCTGATGTGTCCGACATGGTTATGTAAAAATAATAAAGAACACTTTTTAGAATAGAGATTTGTTCTTTTATCTGACATGCTCTTGAGACAGGTACACTACATGTAGCTACCCTAATCTCATAAGGCAAAAATGCTGAAGCATTTTTGACTGTCCTACTTCCGTGTGCTTTTGCAGACTAAACTGTTTATTATTTAATAAATGACCAACAATAACAAGCAATAATTCAAAATACATTTTCTGTTGTGAGAGAGAGAGGGGAAAACATCCGATCCATGCCATAAGTGGTTTGCAGTCTATAAGTCAGGGAAGCTAGAAAATAGGCTTTTTCTCACCCATGAAGGCAAGATGAGTACGTCGCAGACGGGGGAGAAATGTGGTCCTTCAAGGATTCTTGCTGCTGCATCTTGCTTAGGTGTCTACACATAGTCTCCACTCAGAATACGATGAGCTTGAAGAGAACTTCTGTTCTACTAATTCATTTGGATTATGAGTCATTTTCTATCTTTCCTGACCAACAGGCAATCTAAAGAAAAAAAAAAAAAACTTATTCCAAGGGAAATGTGAACAATTAGAAAGCTACTAATCCTGTGAGATAAATTCTCACTGTTTCACATTCCCAGGGAAGTGCCACTGTTTCATGGTGAAATGAAGGTGATACACATAACAAGAAGTACAGCTTGTTTTTAGTGCACCCGCCACTCTGTTATTTATGCTAATCGTGAACAACAGGAATAAGGGCAAGTGAAATCTCCAGATAATCATAAACGGAATTTTATTCAACAGTCAAACCCTTCCGTCTCAATAAACATTGTTACCAAGTAACGAAATTCACTACGTTCAATGTTGGCTGCTTTAATTTCTATTGCTCTCTGGCCAGTAGCATTATTTACAGCTAATGAAATAGCCCTGAAGGGGGCAGATATAAAGATGATAGCTTAGATTATATACTAACAGGTGACAAAAATGGAAGGTAGTGTTTCCGAGTCTATCCCCCATTTTTCCATCTTTCGACACGAAGCCACAGTCCAAGGGTTCATCCTTTTACACCTGGATATTGGCATAGTCAAGACAGGGCTCCGTTCAGCCAGAATAATCTGGATCACACAGCAGATATCTTCTGCCACTTCAGAAACCCTCAGTGTCTCCACGTCATTTGTCAGAATGTAGATCTATCAGGGTAAAAATCAAAGCCCCCATGACAAATGAAATACTGGCATTTCAAAGATGGCTTCTCCCGTGTTATACGGCAAGTCCTCTTACTGTTCCCGGCTTATAACACACCCACACCGCCCACTGTCACGCCCTTTCTTGCGTTACCTCCTCTTGTGAAATACATTTTGCAACTGTCAGGACACTTGCTCATCCAGGTCTCCTGCAGCTGGTTCCAATGTCACCTCTCACCCTCCGTGAGAAGACAGTTTTGTCTGTCTTCCGCCAGAACTCACAAACTGCATTGGGTGTTCCCAGATGAAGCCCAGTGAGGAATTTGGAGTGTCTGCACATCATGATTCCTATGGAAATGGGAGAAAATACAGGCAGGCACGATGTAAAAAATGGCCTCAGTGAACAACTTTGAAAGTAGCTACCTTTGTTAATAGAAACATGCTTGAGGAGATGAAAACCCAGAGATTATGCCCCAAGTTAAAGGTTCTGTTTTTAAACATCCAAGTATACTGTGGCATCTCTTTTGTAGGCAATGTTTTGAATTATTGTCCACTTGGGGCACCCAAGCCAATTTTCCTAAATGTGAAAAGAACTAGTATTGTTTTAAGAAAAGCTGTTTCATCTCTCTTGGTAGGAAGAGTAGATGAAGGAAATTAACTTGCCTCCCCCGCAATTACTTCCTGTTTTATTAGGCTTCCCAGAGGGTTTGGTCTGTTACGCTCTGCAGTAAAGCTCTTATTCTAGAGCACTGCCCTGCTCTCTGACCACATTTTGGTGACTGCTTATGTTTATTTATGAGTCTTGCTTGGAAAAACATTTGTGTGAAGTCTGGCTGGGAGTCCTCAGATGTATATTGACTCTTCTTCTGGGTTGGATGTAACCACGAGTGGCCAGAGTATAGCGAGCTTCCAGAAAGAATTTATGGCAGGATATGCCGTTGATAACCCGGCAGAATTTATTTTGAGGAATTTGTTCATGCAATTGTAGGGCCTGGCAGGTCCAAATTCCATAGGGTGGGATATGCAGGCTGGAAACTGTCGAGAGTTGACATTGTAATCTTGAATCTTCTTGAGTCTGAATTGTGCCTTTTTAGGGCAGGCTTTCAGGCTGGAAACTCAGACACGGAATTGACATTGTGCTCTTGAGTCTGAAATCTGTAGGGCAGGCTGGCAGGCTGGAAACTGAGGCGGGAGTTCTGTGTGACGATCTTGAGGCAGAATTTCTTCTTCTCCAGGAAACCTCGGTGTTTGAGCAGGTAGAGCCCTCAGCTAATTGGATAAGGTTCACCCATATTAAAGAGGATAATCTCTTTTGCTTAAAGCCGGCAGATGGTAGATGTTCACACATCTACAAAGTACCTTCTTAGCAACATCTAGACTAATGTTGGACCAAACCACTAGGCACCATAGTCTAGCCAAGCTGGCACGAAATCTAACCGCCACAAGAATCCATGCCATCTTAAAAACAAGCATCCCCCCCTCCCCCCACAAAACAAACAAAAAACAAGCGTTTCCAAAGAGGCAGTTCTTGAACAGAAGCCAAATCCTTTCTCCTTGAACAGTGCCTATGGCACACCCAGTGGCTGGTCAGCGGCAGTGTCTGCTTTTGTAGCTGCCTTGCCTGCCTGACTCTGAACACAAGCCATCTTTAGCGTCCAACCCTCGTCAAACGCAGGTGATCAAACACCTCTAGATAAATAGTGGAGAGTCTCATAGGAGTGATATTCTGCCCCTGATATTTTAAAGAAGCTACTTTAAAGGTTGTAACAGATGTAGAAAACAAATTTATGGTTACCAAAGGGGAAGGAGGGGGGATAAATTGGGAGACTGGGATTGACACATACACACTACTGAATATACAATAGATAACCGATAAGGAGCTCCTGTAGAGCCCAGGGAACTCTACTCAACCCTCTGTCATGACCTACATGGGAATAGAATCTAAAAAAGAGTGGATATATGTATATGTATAACTGATTCACTTTGCTGCACAGCAGAGAGTAATGCAACACTGTAAGTCAACTATACTCCAATTAAAAAAAAAAATGAGAAGAGTTAGGGCTGTAAAAAGAGGGAATTAGCTATGGGATCTGCTGTTAATTAAGGGCAGGCATCTAGAACAGAACGGGGTACCTGAAAGTTACTCACACTCTGTTGAATCACTCCGTGAATGACAGCACTTGAACAAATGCAAGAAGGCCCATCAGGAGAGGAGAGCCATTCAGGACTCTTCTTCTAGATGCTGAGGTCTACGAGGTCTTACTGGGCTGAGTAATGATGGCAAGGGATGGAGATGCGTGAAAAGAAATCGCTTCAGTGCAGGCTGTGTCCGTGGTTCCCCGATTCATGGTCCGTCTGCTGCATTTTGCTCACAGTTCAGACAGCTCTCACGAGCCCGCTTTCCTTGTTGGTCACTGTAACCTGGTGTCACCTGAATAGCCTCATCAGGAGAGACACCCCACAGGACCCAGTGTAGCCTAACCGTGGAGCAGGACCCTGCTTGGCTGCTTCTCGGTGTGGACGTTTAGCCCCTCAGTTTCAGTAATCAACCCAAGCTAGGCCCTTCTGTCTTCAGTCAGCAAGCAATTATTAAGTCCCTCCGGGGGTGTGGAGCCTATCATGCCCATTCAGGAAGGAACCTACAGGAACTCAAGAAGGTTTCTGGGCTGGTGTTCAAGCATATATGTCGTAGTTCCAAATCCATCATCCTTATTCTCCATTGGGATGCTGGAGCTGCTCCTTCTTTATCAGCTGGCTCCCTGTTTAGTGGTACCCATGGGGGGGGGGGCACCAGAAGCTCTTGGAAGGCAGGAAGAGGGGAGAGAGGATTTACTCTTTCCTGTTGGCTTGCTGGTTTTGTCTGCATCACCGCAGCAATGGTTCTTGACGTGGTGCCTTCTAGTTTCCATGGTTTTCACCTACACATTGAGCGACCAGTTTTCCAGCCCCAGGCTCCTTGCTCTACCCCATGACCACTCCTGCAGGCTGTTCCTGAACCCATATCCTAGAAGAGGTCAACTGGGTTAGGTGGGATTGTGTTTGTATTTCGTGCTGGGACAGTTATACATCATGACATAACCACCTAGAATGTTTCATTATTTCCTGGGAGTCATCTTGTATCTGCTTGGGGACAATGAACAGGACATGTTCTAGCTACCCAGCATATCCCTAAAAGTGCTGGATCAGTATTTGCTGAGAACATGAACTAATCTGTTATTTTAGGAAGTCTCTTTGTAAATGTTAGCTTTCAGAAACCGGAATATGCATTCAAGCCTCAGATGGATAGAAACCCCTCCTTCAACACCTCTCCCCATCCTTTCCCATCATCAGTTGAAACAGCTTAGGAAACATACAAGTTTAACGCTGGTTTTAATGGAAGGCTTGTTGGCTGATCACCACAGTTTACAATCAGTACGTTGGTGTTCAAAAGCAGGACTGATCAAAGGGCTTCAGACATGTCACATCGACTCCCAACATTTCTGTCTGGTTCGGAAACATTTTATAAAAATAGAGTGGCTTCTTGAACGATCCAATTATTTTGTTTGAAGAAAATTGTCCAATTTACATTTTTAGGTAGACACACAAGACATTCTACCTGCGATTTAGGAGTTTTTGATTGAAAGCAAACAAAAAAGTACAAAGCTCTTGATGTTAAGAAACCATTCTTGAATTCACATTTTTAAAAATTGTGATAAAACATTAAATTTGCCATCTTAACCACTTTAAAATCTACAGTCCAGTAGCATTAAGAATATTCACACAGTTGTGCAACCAATCTCCAGAACTTTTTTTCATTTTGCAAAACTGAAATTCTAAACAAAAACTCTCCATGTGCCTCTCCCCCCGGCCCCTGGTGACCACCATTCTACTTTCTGTCTCAATGAATTTGACTACTCTTAATAGCTCATATAAGTGGAATTATACAGTTTTTTTTTTTTTTTTTTGGTACGCGGGCCTCTCACTGCTGTGGCCTCTCCCGCTGCGGAGCACAGGCTCCGGACGCGCAGGCGCAGCGGCCACGGCTCACGGGCCCAGCCGCTCCGCGGCATGTGGGATCCTCCCGGACCGGGGCATGAACCCGCGTCCCCTGCGTCGGCAGGCGGACTCTCATCCACTGCGCCACCAGGGAAGCCCCATATACAGTATTTTTGAATGACTGGCTTATTTCACTTAGTATAATGTCCGCAGGGTTCATGCATGTTGTAGCATGTGTCAGAATTTTCTTCCTTTTTAAGGCTTATGATATTCCATTGTATGATGGACCACATTTTGTGTATCCATTCATCTGCTGGTATACACTTGGGTTGCTTCCACCTCTTGCCTACTGTGAAAACTGTGGCTGTGAACATGTATATACAAATACCTCTTCAAGACCCTGCTTTCATTTCCCTTAGGTATATATTCCCAGAAGTGGAATTGCTGGATCAGATGGTAGTGTGCTACTTTTTAATTTTTCTGTGGAATCCCCAGAATGTTTTTCATAGTACCTGCACTGTTTTACATGATCCTACTAACAGTGCACAAGGGTTCCAATTTCTCCACCTCCTTGCCAACACTTGTTTTCTGTTTTTTGATAGTAGCCATCCTAATAGGTATGAGGTGGTATCTCATTGTGGTTTTAATTTGCATTTTCTGAATGATTAGTGTTGCTGAGAATCTTTTAATATGCTTGTTGGCCAGCTGTATATCATTGGAGAGATGTGTATTCAAATCCTTTGTTCATATTTTAATTGGATTATTTGGGTTTTTTTCATTGTTGAGTTGTAGGAGTTCTTTATGTATGTTGGATATTAACCCCTTATCAGATATATGATTTGCCGTTATTTTCTCCCATTTCGTAGGTTGCCTTTCACCCTGTTGATTATGCCCAAAGTTGCCCAGAAATCTTTAATTTTGTTGTAATCCAAGGTATCTATGTTTAATTGTATTGCTGTGAGAAACTGTTTTTAGGAAATCAGAAAATACTTCAAAATGTAGTCATCAGTCTAAGTCGAATAATAATAATAAGTCAGATCACTGATTTGAGTGCATGGCATGTGATAGCCTCCCTCCTATTGGGTGGGCATATTGTAACCACTGATGGTACCATGTTTTCAAACTAGATTCAGAAGATGCCCAATAAATTCAGTTCTCCTATTCTCTCATCTCAAGCAAACACTACATTTTTGTGGCTGGTTCAGCTCAGGGAGAGTCACACAGTCAAATTTGGTTTAACACCTGTGTCTGTGTATAAAAAACAAACCCGTAAGCCTCTGTGCTTTAAACTTTTGCTCTGTGATCCGCGATTTCAGTTTAAAAATAAAAGTCATTTTACCCTGAGTAAAGTTCTTACAATAAGCAAGAAAACGAAATCAGCCATTCCTCACACTAAATCAAATTAGCAGAGGTGATTAACGTAATGACTTTTAAAGTGAATATCACTCTATCATAGTGTATAACCATGCCAGAAGATCCATTTGGAAGTGGCCCAGATGAAATACGCAATAAAGCCAGAAATTGTAATTCAAAAGATCTAAATGAAAACCCTCAAGTGTCATTTAGGGAAGTGGCTTTGGATGCACAGTTGGAATACAAATGTCTGTCCGTGCCACTCAGCCTTGAGCCTAGGCTTTGTCTCTGATGGCTGTGGTGTCACCTCTGGAAAAGTCTGTTGGTACATAAGCTCCCGTTGGGTCCTTTGGGCTTGCTTATAAAAGGATGCTGGCTGATGTGTTTATTCTCATCTCTGGGTACCAGGAATAATGAGCTGTCAGTAGGGTAAGATCCTAGACTCCACTTAAATTTCCTCAGCTGCCCCATCACATCTCCCTCCACGGGAGGCCTCTGAATTACATGCTTTCATGGCAAGAGCCTATGAACTTGGCAGGGCTACCTTAGCTTCTCACACCTATCCTGCACTTCTTGAATCTCATGCTTGTTGGTTGCTTGCACTTTGCTTTCTCCATGCGGTTCAGAAGCATGCATGGTGAGTGGTTGATTTTTCAAGGTGACCCGACACCAAAGGCTGACTGTCCTGTGAATGGGGGTACTGTATTTCGAATTGCTCTTTCTATCTGGAATCTATGTAACTTCAATAAAAATCTAGTTTTTAGCTACTGGATAAAATTAATTCTAGATTGTCTATTCTGAACTAATTCCCCAGCCCTTTCTAATGTTTCTTATGGAATAAGAAGTCAAGTACCCCATTCTTTCATTGAGAAGGACCATGAACTTCGTGTAGTAGGCTCTTCATGTGTTTTTAGCTCAGGATACTTCCTCTTTCTTCTGTCAGTTTTTTGGGATCTATGTCTGTTCTGTCCCTTGTGGTCCTGGTTAGACACTCAGTCCAATAGGTAATTGATAATTTGTGTGACTGTGCTTCGATAATGCTTTATGTACTAAAGCAGGTGGTGACAGGATTTGTCCTCTGGATCATAGCACATGCACTCCTCGTCTAAAATTATCAATGCATTTCTCTATTTCTATTGATAGTGAAACATTTTAAAAGAATTTAAATTCAAGTTTTGTGAACTATCTCTGATGAGGAGAGTCAATGAGTACTACTCAGAGATGCATCTATGTCTCATTTCTCTAGTGGCATTTTAAGCTGCCTAAGGGTACCAATGACATTTTCATGTTCTTTGTACCCTTTTCAGTGACAGCACGATTCCGTAGAGAAGGTTAGGGTGGTGAAGCTGTGCCATCCTGCCCAGAGACCCCATCAGGATCAAGGCATCTCATCTCCCATCTTCTGTGGGTTGTATTCACAGATCTTGGTTGAGTCTCTCTACCAGGATAGACCTCATTTGAAGAGAGGTGCCTCACCCAAGGTAGAGCTCCCACTTCACAGGCAGCCTGCATTTAATACCTGGTCCTAGCAGGGGTATAAAAGCTGACCCTCCCCCTCACTTCCAGAGTGGATCGCACTGAGGGGCCATCCCAGCCCCTCAGAGATCTCCATCAAATCAGCTGAGCCCATTGATGAAGACCTTGTCCGTCAACTTCTTTCTCTGCCTGGTCCTATATCCTTCATCTCAAGGATGCTCCTTAACTGGGAGATTTGAGTACGAATTTTGGTGAGACAGGTACTTGATGGGAGGGGACAGGAAGTGACATAAAGGAGAGAGGTCAGGAAGTATCACAGAAGGAGAGGGCGGTGCCACAAATTGACATAGGAGGCGGGGGCAGGATGTGACATAGAAGCAGGGGGAGGGGACAGGAAGTGACATAGAAGCAGGGGGAGGGGACAGGAGTGACCATAGGAGTAGGGAGAGGGCATAGGAAGTGATATAGGAGTAGGGGGAGGGGACAGGAAGTGACAGAAGGAGAGAGGGGGCCATGGAGGGAGGGGTGGGATCAAGGAGGGAAGTTAGGGTTAGATTTAGGGAGAAACAAATGACAGTGGTTCTGAAATGTTACTGTTCGAATGATTACAAAACATTTCACTGGAAAGGTCTGTATTTATACCTCCAGAGTTTAAAAAAAGAAAAAAAAAGTTTGGCCATGAGAGTTAATGTCCCTCGATCATAATTATTAAAAGATACAAGTGAAGCCAGCAGGGATTTGGCAAAATTTTAACAGTAAATCATGAGCAGTACTTAATTACATCCTTGTATTTAAAAAATGCCCATTGGTGTAAGAAGGTAGCAATTTTCTGCCATTAGCACCATACTCACTCATGATATTTGTGCCATGAATTTGGAATACCACATAGAAATGCATCAGAAGCTAACTAAATTCCCAGCTGGGCAGCATTGGCCTTCTTTTTTAAAAATTCTGCAATGAAAAGTAAACAAATGAGACCTAATCAAACTTATGGGCTTTTGCACAAAAAAGGAAACCATAAACAAAATGGAATGGGAGAAAATATTTGCAAACGATGCAACCAACAAGGGCTTAATTTCCAGAACATACAAACAGCTCATGCAGCTCAATATCAAAAAAATAAAGAACCCAATCAAAAAATGGGCAGAAGACTTAAATGGACATTTCTCCAAAGAAGACATACAGACGGCCAACAGGCACCTGAAAAGATACTCAACGTTGCTAATTATTAGATAAATGCAAATCAAAACTATAGGCTATCCAGTCAGAACAGCCATCATCAAAAAGTCTACAAATAATAAATGCTGGAGAGGGTGTGGAGAAAAGGGAACCCTCTTGCGCTGTTGGTGGGAATGTAAACTGGTGCAGCCACTATGGAGAACTGTATGGAGGTTCCTTAATAAAGTAAACACAGAGCTACGATATGATCCAGCAATCCCACTCTTGGGCATGTATCCAGAGAAAACTCTAATTCGAAAACATACATGCACCCCGATGTTCATAGCAACAGTATTTACAATAGCCAAGACATGGAAGCACCCTAAATGTCCATTGACAGATAATGGATAAAGAAGATGTGGTACATATATACAAGGGAATACTACTCAGTCATGAAAAAGAATGAAATAATGCCATTTGCAGCAACATGAGTGGACCCTAGATATTATCATGCTGAGTGAAGTAAGTCAGACAGAGAAAGACAAATATTATATGCTATCTCTTCTATGTGGAATCTAAAAAATGATATAAATGTACTTATTTACAAAGCAAAAACAGACTCACAGACACAGAAAACAAACTAACAGTTACCAAAGGGGAAAGGTGAGGGAGAGGGATAAATTGGGAGATTGGGATTCACATATATAGATATTTAAAATCAATAACTAATAAGGACCTACTGTAGAGCACAGGGAACTATATTCATTATCTTGTAATAACCTATAATGGAAAAGAATCTGAAAAAGGATATATATGTGTGTGTGTGTATAACTGAATTCCTTTGCTGTATCCCAGAAACTATCACAACATTGTAAATCAACTATACTTCAATTTTTTAAAAAAATTGGGAGTGTTCGTTGGTCTTATAATAACCAGAAGCCATGTTACTTGCTTTAGACTGTAATCATGTAGAAAGCAACAGTTTTGTGGAACTTGATTTTTAAAAGTGACTATATTTAATCTGCAAGCATCCAGGGATTGAATCAATGACTCTTCTGATTTACATTCCTGCTCTGGTAGCAGAATGTCTCCTTATCTCTCAAAACTGCCCACACTACATATTATACCAGTGGGTCTGTTTCATGCCTGGAGGAGATTTGAAAAGTGAGGTCATTTAAGAATTTCAGTGGAAGGCTCAATCTTATCTAAATTCAGTAGTTTACCAGAGCTTCTTCAGGACGCTTAGAATCCATAACAGGCTTCTCTCCATGGGCAGTTCCATAAAAACAGCACTTTGGCTGATAGAAAATAAATCTAACAGCAAAACTATTTTGCAGCTAACCAGAAGAGGCCATATTGGCAGGGGCAGTTTGCAAAGCAGCCCAGCTAGCTGGTGAGGGTGTGTGTGCAATGCCTTCGTTACAAAGATTCAAAATCTAGAGATGTTTCTAATTGTAAGCCATTCACTTTTGGTCAGTTTTAAGCCTCTTTAATTTTTTTTTTTTTTTTTTTTTTTTTCCTTTTGTGGTACGCGGGCCTCTCACTGCTGTGGCCTCTCCCGTTGCGGAGCACAGGCTCCGGACGCGCAGGCCCAGCGGCCATGGCTCACGGGCCCAGCCGCTCCGCGGCACGTGGGTTCCTCCCGGACCGGGGCACGAACCCGCGTCCCCTGCATCGGCAGGCGGACTCTCAACCGCTGCGCCACCAGGGAAGCCCCTCTTTAATTTTTTTAGGCATCATTTTAGCTCCCTTAATAGAACTGTGATGTGTGAGTTTTTCTAGTATTTATTGGAAGTTTTTTATATTTGCAGTCAGCCTCTGTTCTTATAGGTTATAATTTCTGCACATCAGCCCCTTGCTACCTGCTCGGTTTTGTCAACTTATCCTTTCTCTGTGGATCCTAATTTCCTTCTTTCTAGATGTGAGGGAAGGAGTGTCGATATGGTAAACTGGGGTTGGGTGGGCAAGTCTGTGTTCATCCCAGTGCTGCTGCCTTTTATGAGTTGATAGACTTCAGTCATATCCCCTGGCAGCTCTCTCTGGTCTTTGCAGGTGGAATCCCACCAGTCCTTACAGGTTCTCTAAACGGAGCAGCAGCTCTGGACCTTTCATCGTTCTGTCTTCCCTCCTCTGGACCTTTTCCTGCTCTGTTATGACTTCATTGAACAGCTGAGATCTAAGCAGCTACAATATTCTTACTACAGTCTGGTTTTGTTTTCTTTCTTTTTGTTTGTTTGTTTGTTCGATTTTACGCTTAAAAAAAATTGATGATGTGTGAGGTTTTTCTGGGCAAGGGGTGGGAACAGCTCCATCCCAGGCAGCCGAAAGGGAGAAAAAGATGAAGGAAATTCATGGAAGACTTTTATGAGCCAGGCTCAGAGTGTTACACATCACTTCTGCTTATAAATGACTGGCTAGAACGTTGTCAGACATCACCACCTACACACTTGAGTTATGTTTCCCATAAAGTCTGTGCGGAACTTTCCCAGAATATTTAATATTTCACCAGTGTTTTACTAAGTTCCAATATGTGTGAATACTCGAGAGGTGGGAGGGGTGACTCCTTCAAACACAATTCGTGTCCTAACATGAATTTATATGGAGCAGGGAGTGGGGGGGGACAGCGGGGAAAAATCTGAGGCTTTACACGAGCGTAGACGTAGCCTTCGCAAGCAGTGGACTTGAAATTCCACCCGTGTGACTTTGGAGTCAGCTGGAGTGATATAAAATACATTCAGCAGAAGAGAGGAAAGCTTGTGTATGTGGATGGCTCTCCCAGGTAGCAGGTATTTCTGGATTCTTCCCGTTGGGCCAGGACCATTCCGATAGCTAGAATTGCCGAATGTTTGAGTGTGCTGAACTAATTACTGGGGCTTTTTGTTGTTTTTGGTGGTTGTTTTGAGAACACTTAACGTGAGATCTGTCCTCTTCACCAACTTTTAAGTGCACAGCCTGTATTGTTAACCACAGACACTATATTGTACAGCAGATCTCCAGAGTTTCTACATCTTGCATAAGTGAAATTATGCCCATTGAACTACACCTCCCCATTTCTGCCCCCACTCGGTTCCTGGTAGCAATCTCTTCTCTGATTCTGTGAGTTTGACTATTTTCTTTCTTTCTTTTTTTTTTTTTTTTTCTTTTTTCGGTACGCGGGCCTCTCACTGTTGTGGCCTCTCCCGTTGCGGAGCACAGGCTCCGGACGCGCAGGCTCAGCGGCCACGGCTCACGGGCCCAGCCGCTCCGCGGCACGTGGGATCTTCCCGGACCGGGGCACGAACCCGCGTCCCCTGCATCGGCAGGCGGACTCGCAACCACTGTGCCACCAGGGATGCCCGAGTTTGACTATTTTCGATATCACGTGTAAGTGTAATCACGCAGTATTAGTCCTTCAGAGTCTGGCTCACTTCATTTAGTATCGTGTCCTCCAGGTTCATGCATGGTTTTCCAAATGGAAGGATTTCCTTTTTTAAAAAAGAGTGAGGGGGACTTCCCTGGTGGCGCAGTGGTTAGGAATCTGCCTGCCAATGCAGGGCACACGGGTTCGAGCCCTGGTCTGGGAAGATCCCGCATGCCGCAGAGCAACCAAGTCCGTGCGCCACAACTACGGAGCCTGCGCTCTAGAGCCCACGAGCCACAACTGCTGAAGCCTGCGTGCCTAGAGCCCGTGCTCTGCAACAAGAGAAGCCACCGCAAAGAGGAGCCCCCGCACCAGAGTGAAGAGTAGCCCCTGCTTGCAGCAGCTAGAGAAAGCCGGCACGCGGCAATGAAGACCCAACGCAGCCAAAAATAAATAAATAAATAAATGTTTTAAAATAAAATAAAAAAGAGTGAGTAATATTCCACTGTATGCATATACCACATAACCCCTGATTTGAAACTAACAGTTGCATTAGCCTGTGTTATATCATTGAGGCTCTTTGAGTCTCTCAGGCAGGTTTGTCTGGGGAAAATGTTCAAGAAACACAGGTCTAAAGTATTTGAACAAGTAACTTAAGTCTACACTAAGTAAACATAAGTAAAATTCCATTAGTATGTGATATTTGGCTCTCTGCCATTTAAAAAATTCTGAGTTTTTATTCGTGTTATTTTCTCAGTTATTTCCTGCCTTTTACTTAATTGCTCAAATTTTCTTTCCCTTTTTTCCCCCCTGGGTATTTGAAAATTCTACCAAAGAGAAAATATTTAGCTATTTAGTTCTAAAATAACGTCACCTGCCCCCTGCCCCTTAGTAATGGTTTAGAACCATTTTTAGCACCAGTTAACTTCCTTCTGTATAGATTTTGGTTAAAATGAATTGTTTTTTTAGATCAAGATTATTGCAACTATATTAGTTACAATATAGTATGTTATATACATTAATGTTATATATTGTAACATGTAGTATGTATGTCACATTATTTTTCTTTTCTTTTAAGATTTAGTTCTCACTGTTGAATTAAGCTTAATCACCATGATAACTGTTTATAAATTAGCCAGGCGTTTCAGTGTTTCATTGCCTATTGACATTTTGATTATACATAGCGCTTTTCTTTGTCCGTGTATTAATTTGATTCATTTATCGGTTTATTAGTGTTCTTGAAGAGTTTTGATGTTTTTTCCCCCCCTGTTTTAAAGAAGTGCATGCATTTGATATACTTTTGAAGTCCTTGCATGACTAAATATTTTTCCTTGGCTGGTTTTAGAATGTGCGTGTTATATATAGTCTTTTTGTTGTTGTTGTTGTTGTTTTGGTTTTGTGTGTGAGTGTGTTTTCGTTATTTTTTCGGTTATCTTTTTGTGTTTTTGGTTTTGTTCTATTTGTGTTTTGCTGTTGTTGTTGTTTTGTGGTGGGTTTTTTTGTTGTCGTTATAGCCTTAGAAGCCCAAATGTCCATTTTAATTAATTCTGAGTACCCTGTGACATGAAGGTGAACTTTTTAAACAATATGGCATTGTGGTTTAGCTGAGTTAACTGATATATCCAGCTTCCTTTCTCTTTACCTTTGTACCAAAGGCTATGAAAGCAATTTGATTTGCCAAACTTCTCTGCAGCTAACAGTGTCCACGTGACATGAGGGTGGCCGGTGAAACTTGGTATCATCTATCGCCAGCACTTTTTTTTCTTCCCCTTTCCTTTCTACTTGGAGATTTTTTGACACAGTGTCTGTAGTTTCAGCTGCCGTTTGCTGACCAGGCACAGAAAGGCCACATCACACCAAAGGCAGAAGGATCCTGGGTCATGGGTGTGTTTCTTGAGTTTTCCCTACAATCCCTGCAGTGTTTCCGGAGATAAATCCAGTCTTACCTATGTAAGTTATCCTAGCAGAGTCTTCACAGCCAGAGGAAATCCTGACACACAATTTGTTGTCCATCCATGTTTGGATCAGGATAAAATGCTAGTTCCCATCTACTGTTACATTTAGGAATGCAGTTATGGCGGAATTCAGCTCTTCCAATTTAAAGGCACAGTTCAAAGATCCTGATATTTGAAAAGTGTCATTTGTACTTTTTAAGAACCCATCCATAAAGATATTTTGTAACACATCTGATAAACCCTAGGCCACTCACCTTTTAGAGTTTTGTATTTATGATGATGGAAACTTTTTCAGAGACATAGATTGCTTCGCTTTATAAAAGCGTTAATGGGTTTTTAGGGGGATGCGTTGGTACTTTGTTTTTCCTCTATGTAAAAATTCATGCGAATGTGTGCAGTTACTAGCATGGCCTCCATTCCAGGTCATTCAGGAAGAGAATGCAAGTTCCCGAGGAGGTGCAATTCAGTACAAAAATACATTATAGAGACCATATTTAAATGGTTTGGTATTGGCCTAATCATTGAGAGATGAATGCAGTTAACTTAGTAGAATGTCAGAAAAATGCCCTGTCAGACATAGGAATTTAGTCTATGATAATGTGATATTTCAGAAAGGTGGATAATTTTTTTTTTTTTTTTAATGTGGTAGTGGGGCAACTTGAAAAGCCATATGGTGAAACAGCAGAGCTGGATTCCTTCCTTACAATTTGCACAAAAGTAAGTTACATATAATTTAAACATTTAACTATTTAAAAAACATGAAAATATGAGACGGAAAGTTGGAAATGCTCAGTGTTGATAAAGGGGCAGGTAAAGATTGGATTGGGCCAGGACATCTGCCTTTTTCCTTCTGGCCAGGTGGCAGGTGGGATCTTATTTCCCCCACCGGGGCTCGCACCCGTGCTCTCTGCAGGGGAATGAGAAGTCTTAACCACTGGACCACCAGGGAAGCTCTGTCTCTGCTTGTTGAGCCTGGCCCTGGAGACTATCTATCCTCTGCTCGTGCTTCAGGTCCTGCAGGGCCTTAGGCACGGTCTGACTTCTTAGAAACCTTGTAATCCATTAAGAAGTGCAGTACCAGTCGCTGTTTTTTTGCTCGTTATCCACAAAGCTGCTTATGGTCTAAGGTAATGCGTGCTTACATGATCATTATGAAAACCGAGGAATGGAAACTGATTTGTTTTTCAAGTTGTTGAAAATAATAGCTGCTAGCAAGGTGTTAAAATGAGTGTAGGGCACAGCAGCTGTTCAACTCATGTTTAAAAATGATTTTTGTATACAAAGTACCTCCTTTTAGCAGTAAAGAAAATTCTGTGGAAGGGAAGCGTTTCGAAACTGGGAGACAGATGGCTGCTACTCATTTCCTGATGCGTTTGGTAATGGAAATTTCGCTGAGAAAACACTAATATTAATAATGCTGTTAATATAGTGCCTTTTTCCCTAGGAGCTTCGAACACTTGACAAACATTACATAATTAATGCTTAAATATTATACAAACATCCACAGGAAGTGGGAAAGCAGGGAGGACTGCCACCCTCCTTTTTGGTTGCAAACTGCATACACATTTGCATACAGGTTCACTCAGAAAAGAAGGGAACTGGTAAAGAAGTGGTTTCCCCCGGTTCCCGAACATCAGCAGCTGCCGTGTCGGGGCAAGGCGGGGGGAGGTTAGGCTGCAGCAAGATAAGGACGAGGAAGAAAGTAGAGGAAGAATCAGGGAGAGGAGGAAGTAGGAGTGGAGAAGGGCAGGAGAGACTGGATGGAGAAGCAAGAACGCAGGCAGAAAGAGAGGTAGAGCCAACGGCATTGGCGTCTCCCCCCCCCGCAAACGCCCTGCACACCTTGGTTCATTCCTGTTGGTTGGGGGATGCGAGTCTTCTTCGTAACCACCCCCCAGGTGAGTCTTTTTTTTTTTTTTTTTTTGCGGTACGCGGGCCTCTCACTTGTCGTGGCCTCTCCCGTTGCGGAGCACAGGCTCCGGACGCGCAGGCGCAGCGGCCACGGCTCACGGGCTTAGTTGCTCCGCGGCACGTGGGATCTTCCCGGACCAGGGCACGAACCCGTGTCTCCTGCATCGGCAGGCGGACTCTCAACCACTGCGCCACCAGGGAAGCCCCCAGGTGACTCTTAATGTGCAGGATTTGTCAATCCTCACTCTTCGGTGCTCCACCATAACCTGTAAGGCCAGTGCCACAACTGAAAACCCACCTGTGGCATTCTCTTTTAAACATCTCAGCTAGCACGCGTGGCCCTTCTTCCGACAGGGAACGGTTTGGGGTGCAAGATTTCCACACTGTGAAATCAGGAGCTGTAATGACCTTCAGGTGGGACAAGCCTTACCCCTTTTGTGTTTTCTATTGATGGTTGCAGCTAAAGCATTGCCTTTGAGGACTAATTAAGCTCCTTCACCGAAGGCAGGATCCAGGAATGCATAGAATCAGAAAAAATCTGGGTTGTACAAGAAATGTGGTTCCCCACAGTGGGTACCTTTCATTGAGAACTCTGAAATGAGCTTTCAGAACATTGACTGATGGTTTTGTGAGCGTCTCTCTGTGTAAGGATTAAGAGATAAATAAGTTTATTAAATGGAAAAGTACTTTTTGTCTGGTAAACCATAGATGGCTCTCATGAGCGTTGGAATCTGGAGTGAAGCTCCAGGAAGCTGAAATTTCTCCAATAAATCAATATCTTATTGATGCTGCCATGGCTGCAGGAAATTAATGAATGCAACAGCTTGGAGCAGCTTTATTTCTAAGTGCTTCAGTGTGAAGCACTATTGAGCCACTTCATGCAATCAGTGACCAGGCCCAGGAAATTAAGCCTGAATAGCAGAACATCCAAAGCTGAGCAGTTTCTAAACAAGAGTCCCCAAGAAGACTTTAATTACTGTGTCGTAGCAGAAGGAAACTTGGAAATGAAGCTCCTTGGTCAGTTTCATGTTTGTAGCAGCAATTTAAAAAACCTGACGTTTATTTCATCCTGGGGATATTTCTCTGAAGGTTAATTTGAATGGCTCCATTTCCGGTATATTATTTTGCACTAGAAACAGTGATGAATATTTTTTAATTGAAATATAGATGATTTACAATGTTGTGTTAATTACTGCTGTACAGCAAAGTGACTCATATAACAGCAAAGTTATACATATATACACAGTCTTTTCCATATTCTTTTCCATGATGGTTTATCACAGGGTATTGAACACAGATCCCTGTGCTCTACAGTAGGACCTTGTTGATCCATCCTACATATGCTAGTTTGCATCTGCCGACCCCAAACTCCCAATCCTTCCCTCTCCCACTTGGCAACCACCAGTCTGTTCTCTGTGTCTGTGATTCTGTTTCTCTTTTATAGACAGGTTCATTTGTGTCATATTTTAAATTTAGTTATTTTATTTATTTATTTATGGCTGCGTTGGGTCTTCGTTGCTGCACACGGGCTTTCTGTAGTTGCGGGGTGAGCGGGGGCTACTCTTCGTTGTGGAGCGCGGGCCTCTTATTGCGGTGGCTTCTCTTGTCGTGGAGCACGGGCTCTAGGCGCGCGGGCTTCAGTAGTTGTGGTGCGCATGGGCTCAGTAGTTGTGGCTCACGGGCTCTAGAGTGCAGGCTCAGTAGTTGTGGTGCACGGGCTCAGTAGTTGTGGCTTGTGGGCTCTAGGCTCATGGGCTTCAGTAGTTGTGGCACGTGGGCTCAGTAGTTGTGGCTTGTGGGCTCTAGAGTGCAGGCTCAGTAGTTGTGGCGCACGGGCTTAGTTGCTCCGCGGCATGTGGGATCTTCCCGGACCAGGGCTCGAACCCGTGTCCCCTGCACTGACTGGTAGGTGGATTCTTAACTGCTGCACCACCAGGGAAGCCCCATTTGTGTCCCATATTTTAAAAGGATCACAGTATCTTCAATTCAAGGTCAAGTGTGAATCTCCCCATCCTGCGATAGTTTTGTACTTTGGTAGCCCACTTACTGTATAAAAGTTAGTCTTTTCCTTTAAGAGGAGTTGAAATGATGGCCCTGTTTGCTGATTTGGGAGTTTGTCTGTAGAATTCCAGTAATTCTCAGTATCAAGTGATACTAAGAAAATATATAATCCAGATCATTACTGGTTTAGTGAAACTCTGATGGTTATTATTTAGTGGCACCTGAAGTTCGTTGTGGCCTCACTATAAACCAGGTGTTCCCAATCTGGGCGTGATTAACTTTGAGGCTGGATATCTCTTGGTTGCCCAGGGCTGCCTTGTGCTTTGTGAGATGATTAAGAGAGTCCCTGGCCTCTTCCCGCTGGTTGCTAGTAGCACCCTTTTCCGCGCGCGAGTAGTGAAAACAAAAATGTCTTCATACATTGCCAACTATCCCCACAAGGGGTGTGTGTGTGTGTGTGTGTGTGTGTGTATATGTGTATGAGTGCAGAATTGCCCCATTTGAGAATGACTGATAAAAATATCACATTTTCTGTGATGCTTTCAGTTGAAACATATTTGCTATGCCACTACTGATATCCTTGAAATTAAATATAGTCTTATGAGTTCTTCTCAAAAATATGGCCCCCTTGTCACTCTCCTCTGCTAAATTTCTATAAGACACACTCTAGCATGGTTTAAAGGTGTTATAACAAAAATGCATTACTTGGTCTTTATCCTACACGTCCCAGTCTCCTTATCTGGGTTCTTTGTATCCTCTGTTAAGACCACCATGCTGCTGATTCTGCTGGCTTCTCTCATATGCCCTTGAGCAATGGAAAGGTTATTTTTAGATAAAGGTTTACCTGGAAGTTTGAAAAAAAAAAAAACAATGTATGACAACTGAAATGTGTCTGGCACTAATTTATTGGTGTGATAAAAATGAAATTGAAGATACGTTGTATTTAAAGACCATTGAGCGTTTACATTTCTTCAGGAGTGCTGCCGGGCTTAGTTAAAATCTGACTGGAGACCCAGCCGTGGCAAACATACTCGTTTCGCTTGGTCCAGCCACTGAGGGCTCTGTGGTTTCACACCGTAGCTAGTACCTTTAAGCTCAGTGAGGAAAGGGAATAGTCACTTCGATTGAGTGATGCAAAGCAGATCAGGGGCCGAACCATCTGAGTAGTCAGAATTAATTACCGTGAGAGTTCCTGGAACTGTAGAGGCTGGGTTCATAATTTGACCCTGCCATCAATTGCCTGCTTGACCTTGGACCAGGTTATTTCACCTCTCTAAGCATCGGTTCCTGCATCTTAGAAGTGAGATGATGAGGTGTCTTCTCCAGGGTTTTATGAGAAATAATAAAAGACCTGAGCAAAGTGGCTGCGTTTGGAACATATCAGGGGCTTGATAGATGCTACTTTTTTGGAGGGGTGGGGTGGGTATACACCAATGTGCAGGCTCTCTGACTTGTTCTGGGACAGGGACTGGACAGAACAGGACTTGTGCCCTGTACTTGGCTGAAACCATGGGCATTTACAGCTCAGGTGGCTGTGGAAGAGGTCACAGGCGATTGATTGGTACCTAGATTCTGAAGGGCAACTTGATTTCAGTGGAAAAAGTTGTGTCTAGAAGCCGTGCAAAGGATCCGCAGTTTCCTAGTACCAGAGAGTGAGGTGATAAAAAATATATATATTATTAGAGAACAGTGTGGGATCCCCTGGTTCCTGACACAGAGCTCCTAAACCCCTTGGAACTTCCTGAGTGATAGGAGAGTCTTTTCTTCAAATGGGGCAGTGCTTGGTGGGCTTCTGGATGGGGGCTGGTCATCAGCAAGACCCAGCCGTGATGAGAAGCTTGGAACTTAAGCTTCTCCACTGAAGAAGCGCCACCCTCCATTCTTGGGGAGGGGTTGAGGGGCTGCAAAAGCAGTTCACGGGAGATCACGCCTTGGTGACGCAGCCTCCCTAAGAATCCCAAGAGTGTGCGGGCTGGGCAGCTTGCAGGCCGGTGAACCTCCACACCCGACGCGCGCACGGCAGCTCCACGTGCCTTCCCACATCTGAAGGGGGGGGCGGTCTCGTGGGACAGGGCCCTTCACTGGTGGGGTCTGATGCCATCTCCAGGGAGGGGGTGTCAGAATTGAGTTAAACGATAGGACACCCGGCCGGTGTCCCAGAATCGCGTGGTGTTGGCAGCCCCCCGCCATCTGGTATCAGAAGCGCTGTGAGTCTGGTGTCCGAGGGCACGTAAAGCAGAAACACAGAAATGTACTTCTTCTAAACAGGGAAGTTGAGAAACGTTAACCTCTGTGGACCGTGCATCTGTGGTCCTTCAAGATGAGGAGCTATTTCACCGTTCCTGGGCTGGGGCCATTTTTAACCTCTGCTCCCTTCAGTGAGGTGTAATTTATGTGCCACAGAACTCACGTGTGTGATGGGTTTTCATCATTTTTGGAGTTGTGGTGACCATGACCACCACGGCCCAGCTGGAGAAGGTCTCCATCGTCCCCCAAAGGATCACGTGTGCCTGAGTGAAGTCAGTCTGCGCCCAACCCCCATCGCCCGGCACTTATCTACCCTCTGTGTCTCTAGACTTGCCTGGTCTCGGTGTACTGGAATCGTACACTCTCTAGTGGCTCTTGTCTGGCTTTAAAAAAATCAGCATAATGTTTCGGAAGTTAATCCACGTTGTGTCTTTTTTATCCATGTGGTAATATTGGGTGGGTTATTTGAGACACCTTATTTGTCATGTATACGGAGGAGGTATTGATAGGACTAATCTCAGGTCATTTCGATGATGATAAAAAAATAACACACGCAGAGGGTCTTGGTGGGGGCACTTCCCTGGAGGCCCAGTGGCTAAGACTCCACACTTCCAGTGCAGGGAACCCAGGTTCGATCACTGATCAGGGAACTAGATCCCACATGCCGCAACTAAGAGTTTGCACGCCGCACCTAAAAGATCCCAGAGCATGCCGCAGTGAAGATCCCACGTGCCACAACCAAGACCCAGCGCGGCCAAATAAATAAATTTTTTTTAAAAAAGTGTCTTGTTGTGGCATGCAGCTAAAATGAAGAGCTTACCATGCATTATAGTTTTGTTGTCGTGATTATCGTGGTTATAATTATCTTTTAAAAATACTGTTAACCACCACAGTCTTTATCCATTTAATGCAAACAGCAGGAGAGCAATCCCTTGCTAGTTGTTCTTCATAGGAACTTTTATCAAATCTATTAGAGCGATTTTTATAAAATGTGTTGTATTCACTGCCTAAAATTCAGAGCCTAAAATTGGTTCCTAAGAAACACTTGTTGAGTAAAGGAAACGAAGTGTGGTTGGTGGACCCCCAGCACCTAGCATGGGACCTCATGCATGGTGGTACCCAGGAAATGTTTGTTGAATGAATTCGTATAGAGTTCATAGTATTACCCACCTATAACCAGGGGTTGAATGACTGAAGGGCATATGATCCTTTTATTTTTGATGCTGTGACCCGACAGTGTATGTTTCCAATAGACTGTTGTCTAACTAGGGGGCTTGTATTTGAAGCAAAGTTCAGAAACTTTTGGAAGTAGTTGTTAAGTAATGAGAAGTAGAAGCAATTCAGACGTGGAATCGTGTGTCTTTCCCTTGGCAAGGATAGATGCTGAATCTTGGTGCTGTTACCGACCTGGGTCCTTGAACTGTTTAATCAATAGTGAGGGGAGGAAAAAGGTTCTCAAAACTCAACATTTCACCAATTAATTTTGCGTCGTTACAGTAAGGATGTCCGTGATTTGGTGGGCCCTCAGGTGTGGGTTTAATTTTGTTTGCTCATGTTGTATGATTGCAGAAAGGTGTTATTCCTGAAAAGCCATCAAAATATAATTTAAAAGTTGGCAGAGGTGACGTCTCATCGCTGGCTTTGTTTATTTTTGTAATACAAAAGGAAACCCTAGTTGTGCTCTGCTTGGTGTGCAGTGACCAGAAACCAAGACAGAGAACTCACATACTTGGAAAAATCACACCCTGGGTTTTCCCTGGAAAAGGAGTTGGGTTTCACGGTGAGCAAGACACATAGAAAGAAATCCCAATCGGGATGTGTTTATTCTCCCAAAGAGTCTACCTCATTTGATCCTGATCACCTGAAACTGATGGTTAAAAGGACAATGGAAGCTATGCAGTGGCTTAGAGGCAACCATGAACTCTCCTTTGTGGATGGGTCTTCGTGCAAACTGTTCCTCCTCTCGTAATTTACCCACCCTCGTTTGCATCAATACCAGATGTTGACTCGCTTCAAAATCCTACTTAGTATCATCTCGGGGAAGGCTTCCCTCCCAGACCCCCCACTTAAAGTCATGCTCCCCTCCCTCTGTATTTCAGATGTGTGCACGCAGTTAAGGCTTACGTGTTGCTTCTCCTATTCCACTGTAAGATCCTTGAATATAAGATCCATGCGTTATTCATCCTTGCACCCTTGATTCCTGGTACACGGCCTAAACCAAGAGATGTCAAGTCAATGCCCATTGAACTGAGTTGTCCTTAAATCACCTTGATGACTGCAGGACTTTTGGGAGATATATTTATTTATGCATTTAAATTTCATTCATGTGAAATGGCTGTAGACTTTATATTTCAAACTCTTTGCCCAAACGTTAATGCTATGCAGTTGCTATAGGTGGCAGCTTTGCTTGAAGCAGTTACGTTATTAGAGGAGGCATCACGTCTTCTTTCTTTGGAGAAAATGGAAACATAAGTTTTGGTTAGAATTGAACATGCTTGAACTTATCAAGGTTTAAATCTGGGAGGTAGGTTTAGGAGAGAGTTTTGCGATTTTCATGATAGATTTGCATCTTTTCTGTATCGAATGCAGAATTTGATACAGAAGAATCATTTTGATGAAGAAGAATCATTTTGTAAGTATGAAAAATTTAGCACCTATAATATAATGCATACATCTCAACACTGAGGAGCTCAAAGCACTCTCAGATTTCCTTTGGTGTCATCAAGTCCTAAGTAAGTCGCAGTTAGAATCTCCTCAAAGGATGACAGGGCTTGTGAAAAGGGAGTGTTAAGATTCCAGTGGGTGCTGGGCTGTTTAAGTTTTTCTATGAGTATGCAACGGTTGGAGGTTTTAAGAAGATTGTCATTCCCTTGGTGAATGGAAACCTGCCTAGACAGTTCTGTGATCAAGCTCCTTGTTGAGCTATCTTACTGTCTCCTAAAATGTTTGCTTCTGCTGCATCTGGGGAGTTTGGTCAGGAAAGAACCATTAGGGTGCAAGGGAGCAGGACCCTGTGGGGCCTTCCCGGGACAGACCCTTCCCATCCATGCCCTCCACCTACCTTAGAAGAAACATTCTGGCATGCCCCTGACCACTGGATCCCTAAAACCTTACCAGTAGGGCAAGCCAGGAAGTCTTTGTTGAGTTAACCTACCACCTTCTGGCATGCCTATGTCTTACTAGGGCACAAAAGGAACTTGTCACCTCCTGCTCATAATGAGATGTCATAGATACAGGGGATGAGATGTCATAGGTACAGTGGATGTTATGTCATAGATACAGTGGACAAGTGTGTTGCTGTACAGAATGCCAAGATGACCAGGATGACAGAGAGAGCTGGAGGGTCAACATGGGAAGGTGAAATGTTTTTGATCCTCCTGGATGATGGAATAATTCTCAAAACGTGATACAGCCAACACCACTTTGACCAGCTCCATTGTATGTACCATTTCTAGAGTAGTGGCTCCCACTGGGGCTATTGTCTGGTTAAGTTCATGGTTATTCCCAGTTATTTTCTATGACACGTGGCTTTTGTATAGACTAGACATGTGATTTGAACAAGGCTATCATGGCACCCACTACCCCAGCATCCTTCAAGTTTTTTTTTTTTTTTTTGCGGTACGCGGGCCTCTCACTGCTGTGGCCTCTCCCGTTGCGGAGCACAGGCTCCGGACGCGCAGGCTCAGCGGCCACGGCTCACGGGCCCAGCCGCTCCGCGGCACGTGGGATCCTCCTGGACCAGGGCACGAACCCGCGTCCCCTGCATCGGCAGGCGGACTCTCAACCACTGTGCCACCAGGGAAGCCCTCCTTCAAGTTTTTAAATCATGGACCAACCTTTGCAATTTCTCCTGAGTGTGTTAGCGTGATGGCCCTACGATCTTGGCCAATTTAGGGGATTCCACGTGTCTGTTCCTATTATGATGACCTTTACACTGCAGATCAGAGAACCCGTATGAGGGCTGTGCCAGCCGTAAGTGGATACACCCCAGCTATATACTTGTGAACTAGGGAGAATAACTTAGGAAGGTCTGTGGAACCATCAGACACACCATGAGAAGAACTGGGTCAAAAGTCCTTATCCAGGAGTCCTAAAGATTTCTGGGTATCGCTTTCTCTCCACAGTTCTGGCAGTTACCTGTGCGTGCTGCTGTGGAAAAGCAACAGACATGTTGACTGTCCTTTTTTGCATCATGCCGCAGTTTTTCCTCCGTTCAGTGGGCTCTTTTCGTCTGTGACCTGCCCTAACTCTGGAAACTGAGTAAGGGATCGTGATTATTCTAAAGAAGCAGCTGATGGCAGCTCTCCGCTTGACTGAAAGTTCTAGTTTCTTTTTAGTAGAGAAACTGAGAAACACCCCTAAGCCTCACCGTGATCTGTGAGCTACAGATTCCCCGGGCATCAGGCACGACACCTGTTACCCCGGGGTCATGCCAATTACGGTAATTTTTTTTTTTTTTTTTTTTTTTGCGGTACGCGGGCCTCTCACTGCTGTGGCCTCTCCCGTTGCGGAGCACAGGCTCCGGACGCGCAGGCGCAGCGGTCACGGCTCACGGGCCCAGCCGCTCCGCGGCATGTGGGATCTTCCCGGACCGGGGCACGAACCCGTGTCTCCTGCATCGGCAGGCGGATTCTCAACCACTGCGCCACCAGGGAAGCCCCAATTACGGTAATTAGGTTCACCTTGCTTCGGAAGGCTACGTGCCGGCCCCTTCCCTCTGCTGTCCCAGAATCCAATCAATAGCACCGCTGTTTGGGAGTTTAGTTGTGTGGATACACCCTCCACTCTCCACCCTGGCCTGTAGGTAACACCCTCCACTCTCCACCCTGGCCTGTAGGTAACAGCCGCTGAGTAGCTTCTGAATTGTGTTCACATCCCCTCCGCTGGGTATCCCTTAGCGCTGTCGTGAAGGGGGTCCTCTGAATCCTCCCGGGGAGAAAAGTGGAGGATATCTGGTTTCCCAGGAGCAATTCATCCTAGCACCCCAGCTTCTCGTATCCTTCTCACCCCACTCTCAGTTCTACACCGAGATCTGGCAACTCCACTTTATTTACTGAAGGCCGTTTCTGTGTCCACTGTTCCAGGGGCCGTCACATCAAACTCTTAGGGTCATCAGCTCTGAATAACCTTCAGAAACGGGAATCCCAAGGCACGAGTGAATGCCGCTGTGCCAGTGCATCCTCTTGATTTAGGATCTAGGGTATCTTCTACACTGCTTGTCCCATCCCAGTCCTGTGCTGAGATCCATCTCCCCTCACCTGCCCACACCTGGTCTGGGCAAGCGGCTCCTCTGGGACGCAGGCTGCCCGTTTCCGCAGAGAAGGGCCGGTGCAACCCAGCCCCTCTGGGACGCAGGCTGCCCGTTTCCGCAGAGAAGGGCCGGTGCAGCCCAGCTCCTCTGGGACGCAGGCTGCCCGTTTCCGCAGAGAAGGGCCGGTGCAACCCAGCCCCTCTGGGACGCAGGCTGCCCGTTTCCGTAGAGAAGGGCCGGTGCAGCCCAGCTCCTCTGGGGTGGAGCCTGGGGATAGGCCCAAAGTCATGGTTCCTCCAAGTGCGGCCCCTCAACCAGCAGGAGCCGCGTTGCCTGCGGAAGTTGGAGAAGCACGCCTTCTCGGGACCCGCCCCAGCCTGGCTGAGTCAGAAGCGGGGAGCGTCGCGTGCAGCCATCTGTGCTTTCAACTCGCCTTCTAAGTGACGCTCTGTGAGCTGAAGTTTGCACACCCCAGTTCTAAGGAACTCGGAGAAAGAAGGGGGTGCGTCTTGAGGAGTATAAGCTTTGTTTTCAGAGGTACCTACTCCAGGTGAGGCCACCGCAGAGGAAGGATTTGGGGCCGCCGTGTCCCCTAGCCGTGTCCCAGGGGATGTGGGTGTGTTCGGATGCCCAGGCCAGTCCACGGGCACAGGTGCTGCTTTTGCCGCATCACGGCAGGCCCGTCAGCATCCAGTTGCCTTTGCCGCCCTGTTCCTCATTACCCGCCCTGGTCCTGATTTCCAGCAAAAACTTCCCGGCAGCTGCAGAAGATGAATCTTCCTTAGAGCTTTGCACGCCGGCTCCTGGCTTTCAGGGCCTGCTGTAGATGGCCGATTAGCCACCCTGAGCGTATTTTCTCTTCGCAGGGCCCCTGACGTTGTCGAAAGCAGCTGCCCTGCCCACCGACCCTTAGCAACGCTGATTGGTCCGCGTTCGAGGGAAGGGCGGGAGCCGCGCGATCTCCCAACGCCGCGTCCTCCCCCCACCCCACAAGCCACCGCAGTTTCCCACAGGTGAGAGCACTCGTCACCGGGAGGCCGCCGCCTGGGCAGCGCCGTCTCCACCCGCGTACCGCCAGCCGTGCGGCCGCTGCTCCTGCAGGGGTGGGCCGCCTCCATCCTGAATCTTCTCCGGCCCGAGACTCCGCCTGCCGTCTGTGCTTGGGTTCCCCAGAAAGCAGAGCCTGAGGCAGAGCCTGTGGGAGGAAAAGCTCAAGGAATTTGAGTCAAAGTCACAACAAGACTAGAAAACCCAGCTGGCTGCTCAGGTAGTCGGGACGTGATTGAAAAGGCAGAAAATGAGATGGTCCAGAGAGGCCCACAGCGGGAGAAGTGAGAGAACGTGCTTTGCGCCCCACGAGAGCTCGCCTCCAGGGGTGTTCTCAGTCCTGAGCCAGCAGCCGCCGTGGTGGTAAGTCCCTTTCACTGCGTTGTGTATTTTCTTTTCGTGACATTGGGTCCTCGGTGCTATTGGAAATATACCAGAAGGCTTATCTTAAGCGTTGCCTTGTGGAAGCTGCTTCTGTAACGGGCCACGGTGGGTGTAGCGTCGCCCAGTGGGCCGTGCGTGCAGTGGGCCAGGCTGATGGGATTCCAGTTCTCGTGGGAGGCTGTGTGATGACTTGGGGAGAAACCTCCTCTAACGGCGTTGCCTGTGTTCTCAGACCTGAGCTCTCTCTTCCCTCCTTCTCGTGGGGAACGCGCAAAGGTGCACAATCCAAGTGCTTTTATTGCCTTCCTGCTGGGACCCAGAAAGGCAAAGCTGCTGTTTCAGCAGCTAGAGTTGGATTTTGTCAGATATGCCGAAAGGCAGATTTCAGCTAAGGGGAGATGATTGTCGCCCTTGTCTGGGACAAGGACCCAGCAAAACCGTGGGCAGCAGGGTCCAGTGTCTCTGCACCAAGGACTTCATAACAGTGGCGGTCAGCTTCGTAACTCGTCAAGGAAGAGATCATTCCCACCTGAGTTGAGCCTTTTTTTTTTTTTTTTTTTAACAACGTAAAAGGTGTTCGATCGTTTCAAACTGGCCTACTTCTGTCCTCCATGAAATCAATGCTTTAAAAAAAGAAAAAGAGCAATTATGTAGACAGGAAGACTACAGGCTGTTCACTCGGAAAATGCCATGGACCTTTTTACTTTATAAATTATCATCATGTATGTCTTGTGAGTTAAGAGGTAGACTGTCCTGCCACTGCTTGGTTGATTTGATTTGATCATTATGTTTTCTGAGGCTTCACTGCAATATTACCTAACTACTGAAATGTGTGTGAATCATTTTGAATTTGTTCATTCATGTTGTGTGTGTGTCAGACACAGTTCTGAGCGTGGGGGGTACAGGAGTGAACCCGAAAGAGAAAAGACTTCTTTCTCGGATTTTATTTATCTTCATTTTGTCTTCAGCTTCCTTTCAAACAATTCACCTGAGAATCTAACAGTATTATAATTTCTTTGTAACCTAAATAAGTTTTCCTTCAGTTGTCTCCCCATATCCAGACCCAACGTAATGGGTTATTTCTCACATTCTCCTGAAATAGTGGTCTTGGAAGCCATCTCTAGGTGAGGACTTAGCTTCTAAAGGAGATAGTTTTGGATAACCCGTCACTGCTTTTCCATTGATCTTCTGTTCTCCGCTCTCTACTTACATTAATTATTTTGCTTTGATTACAGAATCAAACGAAAACTTCTTTGATGTCTTTAAAATAAAATGGCAGTTAAGAACCACGGGTCCCCCCCACCAGCCCCCGATAAAGAATATTTTCTGTTGCAGTCTAAGAACGTTTTTACAAAGTAATTCACTGAGTTGCCCAACTTCGGAGGCACCCCTGAATTAATTTCGCTTTTGCCGGTCTGGACTCTACCACTGGATTTATTATGCAACCTGCTCTCCAGACGTGACGCTCTCTTGGAAAAGAGGTGTTGAGATAAGCTGTCCTGCAATCGTCCTGTGGCCCTCTTTATTTCATTTCCTAAGATCCTCTGCCACCTTCATCCTCTAGTTCTGGCCAAGGACCAAAAATAAAATGTTTCAATTTCATTTTGGGTCTCAGTAGAAAAAAAAAAGTCAGTGTAGAGCATTTACCAGTATAACCGGTCATAGGCAAAAGTGTATTCCCAGGGAGTTTCTGATGAAATTATGCAAGATACCTAATTTAGTACATAAATTGGAACTATTAGGAAGAGAATGCTGGCCGAATTCATGCCCCTTTCTAAAATTCTCTCCGTGGTATTCTCCACTTATAGTCAAAATATCATCCTCTTTCAAATAATTTTTTGCACCTAAATTAAAGGCATTTTTAATGATATGCATATCCATGTGCGTAAACCACCCGGTCTCCCCGCCACCCTTCATCCACATAGAGAGTTATACGAAGACATTAGTTACGGGCATGTACATTTGGAAACATATAACTATGAAAAAATGAACGTTTATAGTAATCTGGCTTTAAAACCCTTCCAAGGTAGAGATTTTTAATAAACTTTAAAGATAATGGCGTGAATATTTTCCATGAGACAGCGCACTCTGACCATCTCGTTGGCATTTTCTGCTAATGATGTTCGTGTTTTAAAAACAACTTTTAGGGCTTCCCTGGTGGCGGGCGCAGTGGTTCAGAGTCCGCCTGCCGATGCAGGGGACGCGGGTTCGTGCCCCGGTCCGGGAGGATCCCACGTGCCGCGGAGCGGCTGGGCCCGTGAGCCGTGGCCGCTGCGCCTGCGCGTCCGGAGCCTGTGCTCCGCAACGGGAGAGGCCACGACAGTGAGAGGCCCGCGTACCGCAAAAAAAAAAAAAAAGTTACCTGTGTGGGCTTCCCTGGTGGCGCAGTGGTTGAGAGTCCGCCTGCCGATGCGGGGGACGCGGGTTCGTGCCCCGGTCCGGGAGGATCCCACGTTCCGCGGAGCGGCTGGGCCCGTGAGCCATGGCCGCTGCGCCTGCGCGTCCGGAGCCTGTGCTCCGCGACGGGAGAGGCCGCAACAGTGAGAGGCCCGCGTACCGCAAAAAAAACCCAACAACAACAAAAAAACAACCTTTAGACTCTACATGGCTTACCCAGTCCTTAACGAAATATTTCATTCTCGAATGTAAATTTGAATACTTGTTTCACTTAAAGGTTACTTTGGAATTAAAGTTTCAGTATATATATATATATATATATATATATATATATATATAAAATGTATATATAGTCTATATAATATATATACTAACCAATGTATATCAGTATATAATATGTATTCTAACTAATTATATCTATACATTATATAGGCTGCATATATTATATATAATGGTATATATGATAGCTAATATATATCAGTAGATAATACATATTATAATTAATGTTATCCAGATAACTACATATCTATCTATGTAAAATCTTCCAATCTTACCTTTTCTACAAAATCTTGAGGTGAATTGCCAGTGATGAGTAGAGCAGCTGTTAATCCGAAGTCAGCTGAAATAGCTATTCTTTAACAACCTAGGGCAAAGCTAGTCTCCAGTTCCCATATACAGCAAAGATTTGCATGATCAAAGAAAGCAGGAAACCCTTGGACAAAGCCAGACATCGGTTAAACTTTCAGCACTTGATAGTTTATAAAAGGAAACTTATTCCGGCTCCTAGAGTTATTAGAGGATCTAAGAGATCATGCTGGCAAAATTTGAGCAGCACTCTTAAGAGACAGGGCATAAAATTAAAAGTATTATTCCCAAAGAGGTCCAGGCTTCTGAAGCACCTAGTTTAATTAAAAGGTGAAACTTGGGCTTCCCTGGTGGCTCAGTGGTTGAGAGTCCGCCTGCCGATGCAGGGGACGCGGGTTCGTGCCCCGGTCCAGGAGGATCCCACATGCCGCGGAGCTGCTGGGCCCGTGAGCCATGGCCACTGGGCCTGCGCGTCCAGAGACTGTGCTCCGCAACTGGAGAGGCCACAGCAGTGAGAGGCCCGCGTACCGCAAAAAAAAAAAAAAAAAAAAAAAGTGAAACTACTGTTGATTCAGATGTACAGAAGTTAACACGCTGGGTAGAAGCCCTGTTTGTGTTAACGGTGGAGAATATGACAGGGTTATTCTTTTGAAGATCTTGGCGGGGAAGGAGATTTTTAAATTTTGAGAAATCGAGTGAAATTTGTAGTGATGGATGTTGACTTACTGTGGTGATCCTTTCCTAATTTATACAAGTAGCAAGTCATTATGTTGTGCACCTGAAACTAATATAATGTTATATGTCAATTAGATCTCAAGTTTAAAAAAAGTCAAGTGAAATTTCATTTTTAGAGTCGCTGATAAAAGAATGTTGACAAAAGAATCTATTTTCAAATGCATTTCAGGAGAATTAGTGAAATACAGTGAATTTTAAAACACTGTTGAGTAAAATATTCTTGCAAACACGTGACCTTTACTTTTCTCTGATTATCATTTAAATACGTTTGATAATTTTTAAAGTATTGTTTGTGAATTCCTTGTCTGGTGCTAGGGAAGGATGCTATCTTTCATATTACCGTATGGGAACTGGAAGTTTGTCATCTCTCTCTCCCTAGCTTTTTCCTTCCTCCCTTCTTTTCTTCCTTTTCTCCAATAATATTTATTTAATAAACTACCGTGAATCATAATATATTCGAAAATTTGAAAGGAGAAACTTGTTTAAGCCACAGAATACGTCTTTATGAAATATTTTGCTTTCCCCCTCCCGCTCCAGGACAGAGCTTTACTTAATTTTATTTAGCCACAACTCTTTTAAACAAAGCTGGATTTCTAGTTTAAGAGCCAACTTGGGGTCAGGTAAGACAGATGGGGAAGGGAACACACAGGCCTAGCAACATAAGATGTGAGCAAGGCTGTTCTTAATGATACCTGGGGTATGAAACGTAGTTGAAATTACGTTTTGTGCACTCCGTTGAAAGGGTCAGAACTTAGCTTTTCAAAATGGTTCTTCATGACGGTGGCTGAACACTTTTTCCCTCGAGATGGAACGGTGCCGTGCTCACGTCTATGCACTGGTTTGTTGAACCGGGATAGGGATGGGTGGCAGCTTTTGTTCCTTTGACTTTCTTCCTGGGAGATGTGGCCTGATAAGTGTTTTGTGAACCTTCCCCTACGGCAGGATTTGGGGTGCTGAGCGTGGAAAGGCTGTGGAGGTTCCGCACTCTGCTTGCTGACTCAGGCCAGCTCCCCCAGAGTAAGGCAGGGGCACATTCCTATCCATCCTGCCAGCCCATTGGATGTTGAAGCCTTACCTGGTCCTCGCCTTCCCCCGCGGCCCCCCTCCAGCTGTGTGGTCAGTCTTATCCTTTCCACACTTCTGTCTGGTCTCAGCAGGTACCTCGAAGTTAGGTTCTTGGTGTTCACAGTTCTTTTTTTTTTTTAATTGAAGTATAGTTGATTAATTATGAGTTTAATAATAATTAACCATATTAGTTTCAGGTGTGCAGCAGAGTGATTCTATAGTATTTCCTTAGATTATACTCCATTAAAAGTTATTACAAAATAATGACTATAATTCCTTGTGCTGTACAATGTCTCTTTGTTGCTTATCTATTTTATACATAGTAGTTTGTATTTCTTCATCCCCAACCCTAGTTTGCCCTTCTCCTGTTTCCCTCTCCCTGCTGGTAAATACTAGCTTGTTTTCTATATCTGTGAGTCTGCTTCTGTTTCGTTATATATATTTGCTTTATTTTTTTGGATTCCATATATGTGATACCGTATAGTCTTTTTCTGACTTATTTCTCTGAGCGTAATATTCTCTAGGTCCATCCATGTTTTTGCAGATTTTAGAATTTTGTTCTTTTTTTAAAAACAAATTTTATTGGAGTATAGTTGATTTCAGAATTTTGTTCTTTTTTATGGCTGAATAATACTCCATTTATATATATATGTGTGTGTGTGTGTGTGTGTATGTATGTATACATACATACATAAACCACATCATCTTTATTCATTCGTCCGTTGATGGGTACTTGAGTTGCTTCCATATACTGGCTGTCGTAAACAGGGCTGCTATGAACGTTGCTAAGAACATTGGGATGCATGTCTATTTTCCAACTAGTGTTTTTATTTTTTTTCTGGATACATACTCGGGAATGGAATTGCTGGATCCTATATGGTAGTTCTATTGGTGATGTAGCTTGGAATTAAATTCAGTTTTACTTAAGTGACATGGAGACATGCCCCACTCCCTGAAACCAAGCCTCTCATGGATGTGTTTCCCTTTGTTCAAAAGACAGCAACTCTGTTAAAACTGTTTTTAGCCCGTAACTCCTGGCATCAGAAAGATCTCCCAAGTAGAAAGAAAGCGGTTCTTGGCAGGACCAGGGAGAGTTAACTCCAGCTTTGTTTCTGCTGCTCCCCGAATTTTAAAGTTGAGTAGATGACGTCGTCGTCTGCACACCCTCATAGCAGACACGATGTAGCACTTTCTGTAAGACTAAGGCTGTTGTAGTCAAACCCTCACGGTGACCCCGTGAAATGCGGAAAACTCGTGACCCAGAGGGACGATGTACATTTCTCAAGCCCACGCCGTTATCAAGGGGCAAAGCCACAATCAGACTTAAGATCCTTTCATTCCACTCTCCGTGGTCCTAACTGCTAAACTAATTTTATTTTCATAATCTCTCACTAGGGAGTAGACAAATGCGTTTGTCATTAAATGAATAAATGTTGAGAACACAGCATCAGTGAAATTGTAGATAGCAGAGCTCTAGCCACCAGAGAATTTTAGGAAAGGAAACTGCTGCGTTGAACTTAGACCAAAGGTGACCATTCATTAGTGAGATAATAGGCACAAATGCAGAGAAGAATGTCTCACTGAAGTGGAAACGGAAGCCTTCAGCTCCTCCTCTCAGTACGGAAGCCAGGAGCAGGTTAAATGGAGTTAAACTGGTCACCAGAGCACGACTCATACAGTGCTTGAGGCGCTCATCCTTATGTTGATGGACTTTCCAAGAAAAAGGTGCAGTTCACGCAGGAACGTGGGGAAGTCGGAGGGGAGGGTGAGGTTTTATTTTAGAATGTTAAAACAAAATAGGTATTATATTATGACTGCCACAGTCGTTTAATTCAAGGAGGAGAATCACCCTCCAGTGATTTGATGAGGGGTGTTCATGGCAGAGGGCTAAGGGGTGTGGACAAAAGACCCTGCATTTTTCCAGCCACCTTGAACATGGAAACAAGGATCCTGTTTCCAGCCACGCTCTGTTCCTCGTGTGTTTTGGGGACACTGGTGGGTGGGGAATACATGAAAAGATTTGAAGAGATATTTTGTAATCAATGACATTTTTAGATTTGAACTAATAAAACAAAACTACAAGTGAAGCTATTTTGGTTCAGAAAAAACAGACCGTAACCCACTTCTTTAACCCAGGCGAGGACACCCAAGTGTCCTGGAGTCCAAACTTGCCAAAGGACACACTTTCTCCCCACTGATGCCGAAAGCTCGATCTCTGTGTGCAGGTGTCGAATCGAATCTCAGAGACAGGGTTTTGGTGAAGTCGCAAAGAACAGCTTTATTGCCTTGCCGGGCAAAGGGGGACACAGTGGGTTCCTGCCCTGGAAAGCTATGTGTCCCAACCCAGGGGAGTTCGGTGAGGAGTTTGGCAAGGGTTCAAGGGTGGGGTGTGTGGGGGGCCTTCAGTCCTCTAATGTGGTCACGGGTAATAATCTTGATGACCTTCTCTGGTTCCTTTCATGTAGCCTCAGGTGGTCTTTCTCTGGTGTGAAGAATGCTGACCTCTTAGAAGAGTTTAAAGACATTGTTACGTGTGTCCCTTGAGGGGGGGGACCAGGACCCTGCCCCCAAGGCTGCGCTATTGTTAGTTGACTGCTCGTCTCTGCATCCCCTCCCTTCCTGGACTAACTACTGTTTGAACCTGCCCTTTGAAACTCAGGGAAGGTCAGAGAGTCTGGAGTCAAGAAACGGGGGTGGGGTGGGGGCAGAAAGGCTACCGTGCCCGGGAGCCCCACGGGGTCCTTCTCGGTTTCACTACTGTTACCCGAAAACTGGGTTCACGTCTCGGTGAGTGTGGAGCCAAAAGGCACAACCAGGCCATAGTTCAGGAGAAGGGAGGCTTTGTTACTCGCAGCAAGTAAGCAGGGCACTGGGGACCTTTCCCAAAGCATGTCTGCGCAAACGGCAAAGCTGGAGAAGTAGTAAGCTAACGGTACATGCATATTCATGAAGGGGCTGGAGCACAGGAGACTTCAGCAGGGAACTGGGACAGAGGCTGACCGTGCAGGCTTTAGTCGATTGAAGTCACCGGGGTCAGGAAAGGTCCACACCATCATCACTCAGCTTCAGCCTGAGGTCTCAGTGTGAAGTTACCGTCCTCCACCAGGGTGGGGACCTTTGTTTGTTCCTGCAGAACTCCAGGATGGGTCTCCGATTGTGACGTGTGTCCCTTGAGGAGGAGCTAGGACTGTTTCATCGCGGAACCATTGTTTCACTGCTTTTCCTTTCTTTCTGCCTTCTTTTGTCCTCTTAAGATCACAGATGACTGAGACCTGTTCAAGGACAGGCATTGCGGCCAGGCTTACATCACAAAACGGCTTAGGCCAAGTATGGCTTCTCTTATGTCAAGAAAGCCATGCCTGGTTCTCTTTCTCCAAGGACCCCCTGCCTTATCTGCTTACGCTACCACCAAAGCCCAAAGTAGACATTCAGAATCGATTGCCTTAATGTCTGCTGCAAGGATGGGATCTTTCCTCATAGTGAGAACGTAGGTGATGTTCTCAGATGCCATATTCTGCGTAGTGTATTAGTCTTACTAGAAAGAGCCCGACTTGTACCCTGAGAAATTCCCCCCGTGGATTTCAGTTCCTCCATTCCTGGCTCCTGTATTTCTTTATTTGTTGTTGTTGGGTTTTTTTTGTTTTTTTGTTTTTTTTTGGAGTTACGCGGGCCTCTCACCGCTGTGGCCTCTCCCCTTGCGGAGCACAGGCTCCGGACGCGCAGGCTCAGCGGCCACGGCTCACGGGCCCAGCCGCTCCGCGGCACGTGGGATCCTCCCGGACCGGGGCACGAACCCGTGTCCCCTGCATCGGCAGGCGGACCCCCAACCACTGCACCACCAGGGTAGCCCCTGGCTCCTGTATTTCTCCAATACCAGCAGGATCTAAGGAATATCCTAGTCTGTTGCTGCCATTTATTTTTAGGAAACAAACAGAACATCTAGAAGGGAGAGGGTGATAACTTGTGTCAACTGAAAAAGAAAACTGCACAGCCTAAAAAGTTGAGAGTTATGTTTTATTTGGGGACCTTAATGAGGCCTATAGCCTGGGAGACGGTGTTTCTCAGATAGCTCTGAGAAACTGTTCCAGAGAGGTAAGGGAAGAGCCGGGATATATAGGAGTGTTTGCTGGAAAACAAACAAACAAATTAAAACAACAACAACAAAAAACACATGTAGTTGAACATCAAAAGATTACTGCCGATTGCAAAAAAACGGACCTCTCAAGTTAATGATTTTAGTTCTTTTCCATGTATGGGAGGAGTCTAGGCTCTTTGAAATCATTCCTTTGATAAGCATCTTAACTATCTACAGTCAGGAGTATCCTGTTTTTCTCCCACCTGGATTCCCCTCAGGGTGCAGTAGCTCTGATGGCCAGAACATCGTTTGTGTACTGAAATGGCCGAGCGCATTTGAATCAGGTGAAACTGGGTTCAGCCCTGCATAGGCTGATGATCTGAGAGGCTTTCCAATCTTACAAGTTACCCATCTCCTCCTTGGGTGGGAATCCTGCTCACCTTCCCTTGCACTTGGCTCTCTCATAGCAGGTGACATTTCTCTGTCGTTAAAACACACAGAAGAAAGACAAAAGCATCTTACGTGGACTTCACTTTTTTTTTTTTTTTTTTTCCTGGAATCTGTCCAGATTTTCAGCAAACGCCATGGGAGAGGAGCCCTGAGCTTATGCTTAGAACCAGCAAATGTCACCAGCAAAACAACCGCAGTGCTTCCTTCACTGTTTCCTTGACTTTCTGACTGCTTTTGATTTTGGGGTGTGATTTTGTTTTTATGTAGACTTATTTTTTAGAAAAATGAAGCAGAAAGTACAGAGAGTTCCCATTATAACCCCCTAGGTTTGATTTTAATGGTGATGGAATCTTTTATTTTCCTGTAGAAAAAAATAGAAAAGAAAGCCTAATCCTGTTTTCCACCAGGGTCTAAGAGGCATTTGGCGCAGCTATCAGACAATTGCTGATGTTTGGCAGCCTGGAGTGGACTTTTATCCCCTCAAGTAGGAACTTTGTCCCCTAGGCGGTCTTTTCCTTGTCCCAATTTACCGCTAGGTTGGACATTTTTATTATTATGGTTTCCCTAGGGTGTCTTTTCCTCCCTCTTAGCCACCATTGTATCAGGTTTTAGGTCTATAGACCTTTTATGACCTGATGGCAGTTTCTCAGTAATTGATGGAACCACCTGTAATATCAAATAATTGTCATTAAAAACAGTCTGTTTCCATGGCAGGAGTTATTACACTTTGCAGAGAGGTGTTTCCCAGACACATAAGTCATTGAAGGCCAAACAAAAGAGCAAATAGACCACTTGGCATGGGGCTTTGGAGGCAGCGGGTAGAGGGTAGGGAGAAGACAGAGAAGCAGCATTAGACAGGGGAACCTTTTCAAACTCAGGCCACAAGCTTCAAACTTCAGGCTCGGGAGTGTGTCATTATGCCCTGACCGATCTCAGCCTGCTTTTAGAATTCAGTTTTATTTCCTACTGTTGGGAGCCTGGAAGTCCATTTCGATGAGGAGTCCATCAATTGCATTTCATCTTTAAGCACGCTCTCTTGAGTATTGCTCTTGAAGACTTGCCAAGCCTGGGATGATAGGCAAGCCATGTCCGTCCCGCTATAAAGGGAGCTGCAGACCCAGAGTGACAGTGGTGCACGTTTGCAGCTTTCAGGCAGCCTGGGCAACGTTCTCCTTTAAAACCAGGCCTGTGGGCCCACGACCGTCAGCCGCACAGTGAGAAAGATGTGGACCCTGGTCTCCACTTGGGAAGGAAAAAATTATAGCACCTGCAAACGTAGTTTACTACGCACATTGCCATCTTCCAGGGTCAGGAGTATCAAAGATGCTTTCACCTGTGGCTTGCATCCTAAACTGCTTTGTCAGTCCCTGTCCGAACCTTTTACTCCGTGAATTTGAGTCTTTCCTAAAGCCAGGGACGAGCCATGCTGGAAGAAGCAATTTTATGACAGAGACCTTGTCCTAGCAGAAACCGCAACCCCTGGGAATTCTACCAGAGTGGTTATAAAGTGAAAGTTCCATGGTGAAATGAAATGAAATCATGGAGACTTATAATTACGTAGCCAATGAAACAGGAGATGATTCTAAGGAATATGAACATGTTCCCGTTTTGGTCTCTTTTTTTCCTTTTAAAAATGGCATTATTGACTCAGCTGGGGAATGTATCGTGAAGCCAGTGCTGTTTCCTTACTTACGTCTTACAGTTTTTGGTGGTTATTTCAGCCTGTGACTCATAAATCATCATTTACAGTTAACCAGTTCTTCATCACAGAGCACTTCCAGTGGACAGAGACATTGTGTTTGTTCTTATACATAACAGCACTGTCCTCTGTCCGTATATACATATGAGAAAAACCTTGAACTTAGAATAAAAATGTTGCCTCCAGGCATCATCAGGATTCAAGTCTGAACTTCTTCTGTAAAGGACCAGATTGTAAATTTTTTAGGGTTTGCTAGTCCAGGAGCCTCATGCTATGTATCTGTAGGTGAAAGCAGCCCAGACAGTGCGGAAATGAATGAGCTGTGGCTGCGTTCCGGGGAGCTCAGAAAAGGTGCCGGCCGGGTGTGCGCGTGCGGCCCCCCGCCCCCCCCCCCCCCGCCCCGCCTGGCTGCAGTTTGCCAATCCAACCCCTGTTGTAGCCCCAGTATAGAAACTAAATGTCCCTTCAGGGACCACCTCTGAACTTCTGCAATGACTGGCTTAGAAAGACTCTGGGAAGTTGAACTCTTTGGGGTCATTTACTGGGATGGAATGGCAACAGGTCTAGCTAATGGTTACTAATTACTTCATAAGCAATAGACTGGGTCCTGAGACTTAGGTCTCCCCTCAGAGATACGGAGCAGGTCTTACAATTATTGATCCCATTGTGCAGACTGAGAAGCTGAGGCAAAGCCACACTGAGTAGTTCTTTCGAAATCACATGGGTGAGAGGTGGCTGTCTGTGTGTGGAGGTGGGAGAGCTTGAGGGGCAGGGGGAGTAGGGTTTCAACCACGACATTCGATGCCCAGTGAACACGATGGACAGAGAGGCCACCGCTGTGGGTTAGTTCCTCCACAGCAGCCTGTCCTCTGGAATTGTTTTTCTAGCTAACTTGGTAATGTTTATCATTATGACAATATCTATGCATATACACACGTATGCATGCATATATGTATATGTGCATACATATCTGTACATGTCTCTTTTTAAAACTTATTTATTTATTTCTGGCTGCGTTGGGTCTTTGTTGCTGCGCGTGGGCTCTCTCTAGTTGCGGCGAGCGGGGGCTACTCTTTATTGTGGTGCGCGGGCTTCTCATTGCGGTGGCTTCTCTTGTTTCAGAGCACGGGCTCTAGGTGCACAAGTTTTGGTAGTTGTGACATGAGGGCTCAGTAGTCGTGGCTGGCGGGCTCTAGAGCACAGGCTCAGTAGTTGTGGTGCATGGGCTTAGTTGCTCCGCGGCATGTGGGAACTTCGGGACCAGGGGTCGAACCTGTGTGCCCTGCATTGGCAGGTGGACTCTTAACCACTGCACCACCAGGGAAGGCCCTATATGTCTCTTTGTGTGTGTGTGTGTATATGTGGGTGTATATAAAAGAGCCTTGAGTGTTATACAGCGTGTGACATATCTACATAAGTAGATATGTGCACACACGTATATGTGTATATATGTCCCTACGTGTGTATATGTGTGTATATGACATCTATTTACAAGTACTATTTATTGTCATTCCCATGGGGCCTGAATTGTATGTACTCATCATTGTGACTACAATGGCCTTGAATATTTAAACAGCATGTGACTCTGGAAGCGGGAAAAAAGGTATCAAGTATTTGACCTTAATATTCCCTGTGTATCATTAGTCTGAACAATTTGAGGAGAACTTCCTGGTAGGCAAGGACACATGCACAGATATGCATATACAGCCACCTAAATTTCCTACTGGGGGGAACGTCATGAATTGTAACTCAAGTGATCAAGATGAGTTGATGCTTCCAGGTTCCGTGAACTCTTTAGTAAAATGATTCTTTAGGAAAATTCCTCCATACGTCACTAAATAGCTATGATTTTGGTATCTCTCCTACAGCGTTTCCTTTTTTCTGTTTTCTTCTTTAAAAAATTATGTTTATGCCTCTGAGTATGTATTTATCCATGTCTTTTAATCATGTATCTATCCATTGTCTAATTATAATAAAATGGTATAAACATAATGCATACATTCATAGTACACTGTTTTCCCTCCGAATATTTCATCACGAATATTGTCCCATGTGACTGAAAATTCCTCATAAATCGTGATTTTTTGGGGGGTGCGGGGAGGCACACCAGGCAGCACGTGGGATCTCAGTTCCCCGACCAGGGATGGAACCCGTGCCCCCTGCAGTGGAAGTGCAGAGTCTTAACCACTGGACTGCCAGGGAAGTCCCCATAAGTCATGATTTTTCAATGTTCACAGTTTGATCCATAACTCGTTGGCCACAAATTATTTGGTCATTTAGAAAAATTATGTGATATTAAGGGTAACTTATTTTTGCTATCATCATCAAAGCCATAATGGGTTATTTAATATCAGGCTCAACAAACACTGATTCTTGTACTGTTTGCATTCTGTTGAAGGAGAAAGAAACAGATGGTGGACTTTAAAAACGATAGGATAGGTTAAGGACATTTCTCCACGTTTCTAACCGAGAGTGTTTTGCTTTTGTGTTGTGTTTTAAAAGGTTATACAAGTGTTTATTTGCTTTTACCTCTCCAGCTCCCTTTTGCCATCTTTGGGATCATCCTCTGTTTGTGCACTGCGATTGAAATTGAAGTGTATTTGTTCAGAACACAGTGACATTCGTTTGTCAGTTGCTGAGGGCATCATGGCTTGAAAAGAGAATGCAGTAAATAGAACAGAGGCGAAGAGTTCTGTGCTCCAGGAGTGGATTAGCACATTCTGGCATTGGAGAGTAGTATGTATTCAACAGATTTTAAAATTCCTGATCGATGAAGACAAAGATGTTTTTTCAGTTGTGGGTGGCTTATCCATGTCACTCAGTGTGACGTGGCCTCAGTGCTAATTTGAGCGCTAATATAAAACCAAATTAAAACACACCAGGTCGAGAGTCTCTGAGGGTGTGAGTCCTGAGAAAGTGCACATGGAAGTTAGCCTATTTATTTCTGTTATGCACTCATTACATATGTGTATACACGTATGCATGGCAATATATTATCTATACATTACCCCTATATCTGTGTATATAAAATGCATGACAAGCACCTTTGTTTTTTTTTTTTTTTACATCTTTATTGGAGTATAATTGTTTTACAATAGTGTGTTAGTTTTCCCTCTACAACAAACTAAATCAATTATACATACACACATGCTCCCACATCTCCTCCCTCTTGCATCACCCTCTCTCCCACCCTCCCTATCCCACACCCCCAGGCGGTCACAAAGCACAGAGGTGATCTCCCTGTGCTATGCAGCAGCTTCCCACCAGCTATCTAATTTACATTTGATAGTGTATATATGTCCCTGCCACTCCCCCACTTCGTCACAGCCCACCCCTCCCCCTCCCCATATCCTCAAGTCCATGCTCGAGTAAGTCTGTGTTTTACTCCCGTCCTACCACTAATCTCTTCATGACATTTTTTTTCCTTTAGAGTCCATATATATGTGTTAGCATACGGTATTTGTTTTTCTCCTTCTGACTTACTTCACTCTGTATGACAGACTCTAGGTCTATCCACCTCATTATAAATAACTCAATTTCGTTTCTTTTTATGGCTGAGTAATATTCCATTGTATATATGTGCCACATCTTCCTTATCCATTCATCTGTTGATGGACACTTAGGTTGCTTCCATGTCCTGGCTATCGTAAATAGAGCTGCAATGAACATTGTGGTACATGAGTCTTTCTGAATTATGGTTTTCTCAGGGTATATGCCCAGTAGTGGGATTGCTGGGTCATATGGTAGTTCTATTTGTAGTTTTTTAAGGAACCTCCATACTGTTCTCCATAGCGGCTGTATCAACTTACATTCCCACCAGCAGTGACAAGCACCTTTGATGGTGTGTGGTGAGGCTCTGCACCCAAGCGCATCTCAGCTGTTTTCGGTGATCTTGAGGAAACTGCACTATCAGAAACATGGCCTTGCAGTTGTTGGGTATTCTGGCTGGTCTCAGAATTAAACGGACATGAGACAGATTAACAGGAGAAAATGAAACAAAAGTTGAATAACACGTATACACAGGTGAGACCCAGGGAAGCCAAAATGGCCCTAACCCTCCCTTTAAGTGCCATCTTCAGCTAAAGACAAAAGAGCATATTGGGGATAGTGATTGGGGACTTCAGAGGGGAGGAAGGCAGTTCCCATGGAGACGGAGAAGCCAACGTTTGTAAACAAGTGTTTGCTGGGCCTGCGGAGACGGTGGGACACGGAGTGGACTCTGATCTCCAGGCCCTGCTGAGTCTCCCTCGCCCCACCTGGTCCATAGTCTTGGTGATGCTCTATTCCAGAAAGAGCCCCTTTATCTAAATTATTTTAGGCAGCTAAGGGGGTGGTCAGAGTTTCTTCCTTAGTCTTTTGGGCCTCAGTTGTGTTCAGCTCGAAATAATCCACATGCCAAAGAGACATAGTGCAGGGGTGGGAAGTTGTGTTCTCCCCACGCAGGGGTGGCAGTTGTTCCCTTATGTAGTAAATGGATAGAAAGAGTCTGGGGCCTTCCCTGGCGGTCCAGCGGTTAAGGCTGCGCCTTCCGGTGCAGGGGCGGGCAGGGAGTGAGATCCCAGGTGCCTTGGGGCCAAAAACCCGAAACATTAAACAGAAGCAATATTGTAACAAATTCAATAAAGACTTAAAAAATGGTCTACATCCAAACAAACAAACAAACAAAAAACGGTCTGAAAATCATGGCCAAAAATCTGGGGGAGGGCTTCCCTGGTGGCGCAATGGTTGAGAGTCCGCCTGCCGATGCAGGGGACACGGGTTCGTGTCCCGGTCCGGGAAGATCCCACGTGCCGCGGAGCGGCTGGGCCCGTGAGCCGTGGCCGCTGGGCCTGCGCGTCCGGAGCCTGTGCTCCGCAACGGGAGAGGCCACAGCAGTGAGAGGCCCGCATAACATCAAAAAATAAAAATAAAATAAAAAAAGAGCTGGAGGTCTTTAGTCACACCCACAAAATGCCAAACGAAGATATTTTGGGCTGAAGAAGAGTGTGTTTCTTAGCAGAGAACAGTAAGAAAAAAAGAGTTAATCATATTCAGCTTCTAACATTGCAAACGAAGGGGATCAGAATATGCCACCCCCAAACACGCCACATCGGCATAAGGATGATTTGGAGCTGAAGGCAGTTAAGAACAGTAGACACAGGATGTCGCTGGCAGGCCTGTGGTCCTTGGTCAGGGAACTAAGATCCCACATGCCGCTCTCCAGGCCAAAAAGAGAAAAAGAACAGTAGACACAGGAGGAACTCTGCCCCAAAGCAGGCCATACATTATGTGTATAAGGGTAACACATTTTCCTTTGTAAAACGCTTCTTCCAGATGAAGAGAACAGCTCTTAATCCTGGGAGATGACTCATTACTGCAGAGGGTACCAGCTTGATTCTGTATAACAAATCTTACTAAACAACCCTTAAGTTGACCTCAGATATTTACCTTCCCATGTACTACCACCCCCAGAAGTTAAAACTCTTCTTTCAATATCTAGTCACTTATCCACAGTTTATCACCCTTGGTTAAAATTAGCTAGCTAGCTAGCTAGCTAGCTAGATATGGACTTCCCTGGTGGTCTAGTGGTTAGGACTCTATGCTTCCACTCTAGGAGGCACAGGTTCAATCCCTGGTTGGGGAACTAAGATCTCTCATGCCATACAGTGCGGCCCAAACAAACAAACAAGATATATATCTATATATATATAAAATATATAAAAGCTCCTGGGTCTAACTCACTCTTTGGGGTTTTCATTTCTTTTCTGTGAAGCTCCACGTACAGGTAAAATTATTAACGTCAATAAAATCTGTATACATTTTCTTTTGTTAATTTGGGTTTTGTTGGTTTAATTTGCATGTGCCAGTTACTGAACCTAAAAGGGTAGTGGAAATGTTTCATTCCTCTCTTACAGGAGGAAGAGAGCTGGACTCATTATCTTTGGGCTGTCGTGGGTGTCCCTGTGCTGAGGGCTGTGATCACTCCCACCCCCGACACACTGGCAAAGACTGGGCTCGCCTTCCTGGTGAAGGGGCCAGAGGGAGGGCAGGGTCCATAGTACCAGGAAGGGTAAATTCAGGCCAAGCCAGCTGGAGAGGACTACCAGATCCTGACTGGGTCTGGAGTGACCAGCTCTCCACGTTTCCATGGAGAATGCCAGCAGGGCAGTAGTGACCTGGCAGATACTCAGCATGCACTGCCTGGGAGACCATGGGAGCCAGAAGAGGCTGTTTCCAGGCACCTTGACTATTCCTGTCCATCCTGAGCTAGGATCAATCCCTCTCCCTCTCTCCCTCTCTCCCTCTCTCCCTCTCTCCCTCTCTCCCTCTCTCCCTCTCTCCCTCTCTCCCTCTCTCCCTCTCTCCCTCTCTCCCTCTCTCCCTCTCTCCCTCTCTCCCTCCCTCTCTCCCTCTCTCCCTCTCTCCCTCTCTCCCTCTCTCCCTCTCTCCCTCTCTCCCTCTCTCCCTCTCCCTCTCTCCCTCTCTCCCTCTCTCCCTCTCTCCCTCTCTCTCTCTCTCTCTCTCACACACACACACACACACACACACACACACACACACACACACACACACACACACACACACACACACACACACTGCTAGATACTCATACAGTGGTGCTGTTCAGAGAATAGACCATTGGGAGGAAGGGAGGAGACCCTTCTAGCACATTCCAAACCAGATTGGATTAAAGGATAATTTTCCTCTGCAACCACGTGGGTACATGTGCATATATACGTTATGATAGAGTATAGCATAATAGAATATGAGAGAATAAAAAGGGTATACTTTTTTGCTGAGTCTCCTAGGCAGTTGGAGAGTGTAAGAACTTTTGAGGAAAACCTCATTGATTTTCTTTTTTTTCCCCCTAGTCTAGTAGAGGCTGTCCTTGAACCAGAAGGACTGTGACCTCTTCCTTAGTATCTCATGTGCCTGGGGCAGGGCTGTCCACAGACCAGAAATGTCTACATCACCCAGGAGGCTGTCAGAAGTGCAGAATCTCATGCCCTGCCCCAGACCTCCTGAATCAGACCTGCATTCTAATGAGATCCTTGGGTGATTTGTATGCTCATCAAAGTTTGAGAAGGGCTGCTCTACCTGGTGATCTATAATCATTTGCAGAAAGAGTGAATAAATGTATACATGAATAAATAATTGAATAAGTGGAGCAATTAAGAACTAGCGAATTGTATGTCTTTCCTTTTTCTTTAATGAATTTATTTTTATTTATTTATTTTTGGCTGTGTTGGGTCTGCGTTGCTGCATGTGGGCCTTCTCTAGTTGCGGTGAGCGGGGGCTGCTCTTCGTTGCAGCGCATGGACTTCTCATTGCAGTGGCTTCTCTCGTTGTGGAGCACGGGCTCTAGGCACGTGGGCTTCAGTAGTTGTGGCACGTGGGCTCAGTAGTTGTGGCTCACGGGCTCTAGAGCACAGTCTCGGTAGTTGGGGCGCACGGGTTTAGCTGCTCCGTGGCATGTGGGATCTTCCCGGACCAGGGATCGAACCCGTGTCCCCTCCATTGGCAGACGGATTCTCAACCACTGTGCCACCAGGGAAGCCCCGTATGTCTTTCTTTACTCTTGTTTAGAATGCTTACATTCACAGGCTGCGTTGCTGGCTTTTGCATCGGGCTTCTCTTAAAGAAAGGGCTTCCTATTCCCCACCAAGCTTCTTTCCCGACTGGACCTCTTGGGCGGTGGCGATGGAGCTGGGTGCCTTCTCTGAGCCCTGTCGTCCGACACGCAGATGAAGGCTCACTCAGCTCACTCTATGAATTTTAACTGCCGGTTCTTACAGAATCTAGTCCTTAGAATTTGAGCATTGATGGCCATGTGACATGCTTGAAATTCCCTTCTCATAGCTGCCTAGACTTAGAATCGCCTGCCCTGGACTCCTTGCTGTAATAGCTTATGTCTTGTGTTTTATTTGGTGATTGCATAATAAGAGGGCCCGTATACTTGTTTACCGACACCCAGCAGGCTTTGTTTAATGCTGTGGATTATTTTGATTTACATAACAGCTTCCGAGTGTTAATTGCTCTGTTCTTATGAGCTTTCCATAATTGTTAAGTGTGTGAGATGTTTTATCAGTTGTACACATGGGAAAAAACATGAGTCTCAAACTTTAAAAAGAAAAAGCTGTTTTTTTATTGATATATAATTGATCTATAACATTATATTAGTTTCAAGTGTAGAACATAATGATTCAGTATTTGTATATATTGTGAAAGGTCACCATAATAAATATAGTTAACATCCGTCACCTCACATATTGTCACAAATGGGAGTATTTCTTCTTTCTCATAGCTGAATAATATTCCTCTGTGTGTGTGTGTGTGTACCACATTTTCTTTATCCATTCACCCATCAATGTACACTTAGATTATTTCCATCCATGATAGTTAGTCTTGAACTCTTATTGCGATGTTTTTAGCAAATGCCTCTACGACGTCCTGAGTTTATGCGCAGGCTCCAGTGCTCCTAGTTGGGCAGTCCAGGTGGAATTAGTCTCTTTATTGGTGGTAGGGCTTAGAGCGCTAACAAGTATATGGTAACAATGTGAGCTCTGCTCTCATTCATATGCTCAATCACTCTTGGATTTAATGAGTTTTGCTGAGCAACTAATAAGAGCTGGATATGAAGGATGTACAAGTGAGGAAGGTCCTGCCGCTGTCTCTGTGGTTCTCACGTTTGTGGGGAAGATGCTCTTCTAAATGAGCAGTACCGAAGCGTCACACCTGACAGCGGTGGGTGTGGAGTGCCCTGGGAGTGTAATGGCAAGGGCTCTGAACCGCCCCCTACAGACGTGAGGGGGCATCGTTGCAGAAAAGGGGTCATTTAGGATGGACTTGAAATGATCAGCGTGGATTCTCCTTAATCCTCTCCCTGGGTTCAGCCTGCACAGGAAATCCTCATCACTTTTCCATCCGACCAACAGCTAAAGTGACGTATAGTCCCCAGAGCCATTTGAAGTGGGACTCATGTTAGGTCATTTCACTGTCCTTGTTCCCAAGTGAAGAAAGGCTGATGAAAAAAAAAAAACAAAGACTTCCTGGGTCCCGATTATCATGTTAGGAGAACAGCCTTGTCCAGTTCCTTTATCAGTAAGTGCATTCTGTGTATGTATTACTTAGTCACTTTGCTGTACAGCAGAAACTAAGACAACATTGTAATACACCTATACTCCAATAAAAATTAATTTAAAAAATATAAAAAAATAAAGGGACAGTCTTACTCAAAAAAAAAAAAAAAAGTGCATTCTGTACCCTTCATGCCTATCAATTCTGCCTGAAGACACTGTCCCCTCAATCCTTACCTTTTCTGTATCACTTGAAGTGCTTTTTCCTTGCATCTTTCCAGACAAGGGGAATTGTTCTCTGTAGTAGAAATGGGGCCTTCTTTGGTCAGTACTTCTGAACCTCGTCCATGCTTACTCTTCCATAGGACCAAGCAGTGAAGCTATACATTATTATTATTAGTAGTAGTAGCAGAAAGCAAACTTCAAACAGAACAAAACATAACATGGCACAACAAGAAAAATGTCACTCAGCTGTGTGGCAGAGGATTCAAATACCTTCACATTGATGTATAGATGCATTTTTAAACTTTTAAATTTTTAAAAATCTTTTTAAAAAAATTATTTATTTTTGGCTGTGTTGGGTCTTTGTTGCTGCACACGAGCTTTCTCTAGTTGCGGCGAGGGGGGCTACTCTTGGTTGCAGTGCGCGGGCTCTAGGCGCTCGGGCTTCAGTAGTTCTGGCACGCCGGCTCTAGAGCGCAGGCTCAGTAAAATGCCTGCAGACTGCAAACAGCTGAGTCTGGGTCCAGGTGCAGAGTGTGTGTTCTGAGTGGTCTCTGGTCTCTATCGAAATTTGGTGTTGAGATATAGTGGCTAGGAAAGTAGTCAAATGAGTCAGCTAAATAGAGCTGATTGGAGACACAGGTTGGGAAGGAGACAGAGGCTGGGAAATCATTCAAGAGATTTGGAAGAGAACAGACCTGGCATTGGGGAGTGGGAAGATAAATGTGTGAGGTCCACACCTCCATCGTTTTGAAGTCTTAAAGAAATAGGCTCTTGACTTTTCAAAGTATAGCTAACCCATCAGTCAACCAAGCAAACCAACATACAGACTCCAAACTGACACTGTTCTGTCTTGTGTCGGGAGGAGACCATTAAGAATGTTTGCATTCCCCCCTTAAAGATCTTTGGTTTCCTCTAGAGCTATATAAACTCACATTCCCGGGTATTAATTATAGAATATTCGCCCTGGAAGGCGTTTTAGAAAAGTTGTTACTCGGGCCTGTCAGTTTACAGAAAGTTAAATGTAATTAAGTGTTAGAATGAATGTAATTCATAGAGATACACTGGCTGTGTCAGAAGATATGAATATTTCTTAAGGTGTGTGGTAGGTGAGGCCACTTTCCTCTCTAGGAGATGATACCCATATTTCCATAAGCCATCATAGAATGTTGCCATCTGGCATTTCTATAGGGGTTTTCTCTGATTCACTGTCTTGGGGTTAGTGGTCTATGAATAGAACAGTGACATTTAATTAGGTACCGTTTGTTTAGTTTTGTTTTTATTTTCATTACTCTAGAAGGTGGGTCAAAAAAGATCTTCTGTGGTTTATGTCAAAGAGTGTTTTCCTATGTTTTCCTCTAGGAGTTTTATAGTGTCTGGTCTTACATTTAGGTCTTGTGGAGTTTATTTTTGTGTATGGTGTTAGGGAGTGTTCTAATTTCATTCTTTTACATGTAGCTGTCCAGTTTTCCTAGCACCACTTACTGAAGGGGCTGTCTTTTCTCCATTGTATATCCTTCCCTCTTTTATCAAAGATAAGGTGACCGACCATATGTGCGTGGGTTTATCTCTGGGCTTTCTATCCTGTACCATTGATCTATATTTCTGTTTTTGTGACAGTACCATACTGTCTTCATTACTGTAGCTTTGTAGTATAATTTGACATCTAACACAGTATTGTGAAGCAATTATACTCCAATAAAGATCTATTAAAAAACATAGAGCATTGAAGTCATAGGAGTTAGGAAGTAACAGAATGGATTTCATTCCACTTTGAAATATCTGATGTGTGCTAGTAAAATGGATAGTTGAGGTTTCAGGGATACGGTGATTGCTTCTTTCTCAAGCACTGGTGCCCTGCTGCCTGTGCCCAGTTGATATTGGTGAGTTTTCCATACATAGACATAGGGCATGGTTGTTTTTTTTTTTAACCTGTGGCACTGCTGACATTTGGGGCTGGATCATTCTTGGCTGTTGAGGGACTAGTCTGTGCTCTGTGGGAGTTTCATAGCAACCCTGGTCTCTACTTACTAGATGCCAGTAGTACCCCTTTCCCATCAAGTTATGTGTCCAGGAATTGCCAGATGTCCCAGGGGGAAGGGGCATAATCATCCCCAGTTAAAGACCCCCGCTTTCAAGCCCCGCCACCAGCCCTCATTTATCTTGTTGGAGAACTGACATATGAAAGCAAGCAAAGAGCAATGAAAACTTGAGAAAGTTTGGAGATCTTTTCCTAACCTAAATTGCACACCATGTTTGCCCTGCAGAGTGTAGACTCTGCCTGTACTCTGTGTATGTGTGTTTGGGGCGTGGTGGGTGGAATAGTCTCTTTTCTTAGGTAACATGTGGAGGAATCAGAGCTATAATGTGTGAATTATTCCAGCAATTTAAGTCCGAAAAGGAGCTCTTGACAGGAAGTGTTGGCTGAAAGTAGACAGACGCGACCAGGGTGCCCCAAGGTAGGACTAGCTAGGTCAGTGCCAGGGTGTGGGTTATTCCTCTGGCAGACATGGCCAGCAGCATCGGATGGGGCTGACCTGAGAGGGAGAAGTCGATGTTCCTGACCCCAGCCTCACATTCCAGAACAACCAGTTCTACCACCAGGAAAAATTAGAGTGGGGGGCTTATGTGTTTGCCGTCTTTTCTTTCTGCATTCAGCTTCCGTCAAATTAGCCCCTTTTTTTTCTTTCAGGGGAAGAATAATAATTGGATAATGTCATCAACAGTGAGCTCTTGTGATAAAGCATTACTTCTTCTGGGACAGAGTTTGGCAACAGTAGTTCAAGGTGACAATTAACAAAGGTTAGGTGAATTGAAGAAAATATTTATCGAGACCTGTCGGGGAGAAAGAACATTTTACCCATTTTACCCGGTTCTTCTGACCGGTCTAAGAATTAAATGGACATGAGGCAGATGGACAGGGGAAAGTCAGGTTCAATTGTGTGTATACTCCCAGTCCCGTGAGATTCAGAGATCCCACATTCCGGAGAGGCTCAGAGACAGAAGGGTCAAAGGAGGTCTGCGCACCGCCCTGGTTGAAGGAACGGGATGGGGCCTACGCTTCCAAGGACGGGAGCGCCATTCGCAGGATGAGAAGGAGGAGAGTGGATGTCGGGTACTTAGATGTTTGCCCTGCCGGGTAGATGGGGTTGCTTAGCTAACGTTTATCTCTGGGAATAACTCTTTGGGGGGAAAAATAAACCATTTAAATTATTCTAAGTGGTTAGGGAGGGGTAGTAGTTTCCCTTAAACCTGCTGGGCCTTGATTGCCTCTGGCACAAAACAATCCCCACGCATAAGTGGCACATTTCGGGGAGCCTGAGCTCCTGTTGTCCCGTCCCACGTGCGTGAAAGGCGCAGATCACTACGGTGTAGGAATCTGAACAGCGGTGGCATTCCGTGGGGGCGGGGTGGACTGCGTAGGAGCTGGAAGCATCTTAGGTTATTAGCGCTGGGTCGGCCTGTACCTGAGGACGGACGTGAAAGAGGAAGGTGGGCAAGCGGGCTGGGGAGGGAATGTGAACCAAGGAGATGATCTCAGCGAAGAGTCTGTTTTAACCTCTAAACGAATCTTCTCTGCAGTTGCCCACTAAGACCTACAGCCACTGTGTGGCTACTGTTTCTGTTCAGATTACTTTCTAAAAAACTGTTGTGTATCTCGTACCAGTTACTTGTACGTTGGCTCCCCTTCTGCTGCAGTATAACGAGAGTTGTTTCCCAGTTGAAAAGGCTTAGGTCTATTTTGGATGTGAATTCCATTCCCTAACTGTGCAACGGAGAGGTCTCTCCCTGTTGTTTTCAGAAAGGGAAGCAGACAGGGTAAAAGCACGGTCAGTTGGGTGTAGTGTGTTTCTGTATAGAAGTAGTTCGCTAACCCACTGACGCCTAAATCCTTTCTCATGGTGCAAGAGCACATTTTATGCTTGGACACGTTCGTGATGGATTTTGTCCAGCAGCGTCCCTCCTGCTGAGGAGGTGAGAGGGAAGGTGGGAGCTACACATACTCTACAGTTAATTCCGAAGTGCTGGCTCAGCCAACGGGACCAAAGTAGGTCCACGGAGCAGGTGGTTCCTTCCCAATAAAGACGTTTGGCATGACAGACAGGATCTAAGCACAGAGCAGGGGAGCTTCTGAGTAATACAGAGAGCCTGGGGGCAACAAAGAAGCATGCACACACGCACATGCACACGCACGCACGCATACACGCACATGCACACGCACGCACACATACATGCACACGCACACACACGCAAACATGCACACACGCACACACGCATACACGTGCATATACACACACGCATACACGTGCATATACACATACACGTACAGTCCTTTTTCTCTCTGTTCTTAAAGGATGCTTTTTTTGAACATGTAGGGGAGGACACATCTTTTTTCCTCCTACCCTAGTTTCAATGGCTGTGAATCAAGCTGATAAAGACAGATTAACGAGAGGGAAAAAAAAAACCAGTTTTAATGCACTGGTGTTTCACAAAGAGAAACACGGGTTGAGGAAGCAGCAAGATGATTGAGGAGTCTACACCGTTTCAGGCTGAACGAAGCAGAAGGGGTTTGATCTTCTGGTAGGCAGGCTCTGGGCAGGGGAGGGGAGGACACGTATGATGAACAAGGCCGGGTCTCCTATGGAGATTGGAGCCTCTCAGGGGCAAGAAACGTCTCCAGGAGCACCTCTCCTCCTGGTCAGAAACGTCTTTACAAGGGGGAATTTTCTTTATCAATGTAAACCTCCTATGCAAAGGGGGGAGGTTGCATACTCTACTTGGAGGCGCTGAGAGGGATGGAAAGAGCTTTTCCCGGGCCGGCTGGTCCTCAGCTGTAGCTCACAGTCAGCGCCGTGCCGAAGAGGCCGTAACTCTGGTGTGGTGTGTCCCGGCGACCTTCAAACAGCATAAGGGGAAAGGCACCGGCACGCGTACCAGGAGCTTCGCCGGGTCCCCCGGGGGCAGAAGGCACACACGGCGCGATGCTTGGCTTCCTGCCGCGAGCCAGGGGCCGGCGTGGGCGCTGTAGACCCTGCTGCGTAGCGGGGGTAGGGCGAGGGGCTGCACCCCTGGTGAGGGGGCTCCACGTGTCTCTTGACTCAGGAGGCTTAGCATCAGAGGAGACAGTGTCTCTAACTAGCTCGGAGTCCCTGCACAGGCTAGTGCTGAACGCAGAGGCGCAAGGGAGCCTCCGGGCTGTCCATCAAAAGGTAAATTCCCAAGACGACATGAAACTGGTCTTCTCCGTAAAGATCCTCCCAGGTCATTTTGTTACTTGTAGCTCGTGCTCTGTGCCCGTAAAAAGTCTCACTGCGGCTCTAAGGAGCGCTAGGGGGAATGTCTTAGGTGAAGTCCTTCTGTCCGTGGAGACTTCCACCTACTCGGCAGAAACCTTCCTTTCTCCGAGATCGTGTAGCTGGAGGTTAAAACGTCAGCGGCTCAAGCAAAATGTTTGGATTCGATGGAGCTCAGGTTTTAAGTTGTAGCAGGAAGAGGCTCAGAAGTTCCGCCGTCGTTCCATTCCCTAGCTCATGTCTCTGTAGAGATGTTCTCGCCCCGGCCCTGGTCCAGGGATAACATCGCACCTTGGAAAATGAAACCCACTGAGTCGTTGGGGCGGGGAAGGCCACGTGTCTACCGTCCTCCGTCCGAGGGACGCATTGCACACAAGGAAGGGGTGGGTCCCCCGCACGTACCTTCCAGCTGGCCCTCCTCGTCGCAAAGCGGTTCCTCCTGCAAGGGATTCGGGGACTCAAAGCAAGACGGTAAAGCACGCAGAGACACGAGTGGGTGCTCTCCCCTCGGGCTGTAGGAGATTGATGGACAGGCAGATCACACCGTGCTCACTTAAAGTGACCGGTGGGGGCTTTTCTCGGGCCCCTGTGTGTTCCTGTCCTGACTCACTGTCACACGCTGCGGGACAGCCACTCTCCAGTCAGTGGAGATTTTGTTTTCTTCTTGTAGTATGAGGTATAAGGACTCTTGATCAAGTGCAGTTATGGTTTTGAGTCTGACAAGTGTCCATACTCCTACCCTGTTTTATTAGCGTGCCTCTCTTGACGTTCAAGCTCTAGACAAACATTTAAAAGTTCAGGGGAAAAGGCCAGGTACAGTATTACTGATCCACAGTTCTACTAGAATCTTTGCCCACACACGGAGTGTTTTTTTTTTTTTTTTTCCCCCCTGGGAAAAATCTTTTACTCGCAAAGGGTGACTCTCCAGATTATGTTGCTATAGTGATACAAATACTGCAACAGAAAGTGAAATAAAACATACAGAAAAGGTTTAGCATTTCTGCCGATTCTTCTTTTTGAAGTATTAATTACCGTAAAATCGTTCACAGTCATATTACATGAATATTATTTCTGATACGATAAATTTGAAAAACAGGCAGTTTTAAGGCCATCAACATCATGAGCCCTCTGGTTCCCCCGCGTCTGGGGTCTGCGTGCTGGTGGGCAGCCTGCAGTTAACTTCTTCCGCCCGGTGGAGGTTTCAGTATCTGCAAAACAGCTCAAAGGACGGGGCTCAGAAGATGATCTGTAGCCCCTGAGGAGGAACCAAACGTCCTTGACTTTGCTGAATGGCTGAACTGGTATTAGTTTTTCTTGCTGACTTTTTCTGTGCTTCTGCATTTTCTCACTTCTCTGATTAAATTTATTCTTTGGAGCTTGGGGAAGGTCTAGGAGGTAAAGTTTTTCTACACACTAGAGGCAGGCGGAGGGCACAGTTGTGTGTGTGTGTGTGTGTGTGTGTGTGTGTGTGTGTGTGTGAGTGTGTGTGTGTGTGTCCGGGGGTGTGTGTGTCTGTCCTCTGAAGGTCGCATAGCGTCCTGCTCAGTTAGAGAAGGTCCGTCCTGAAGGTACTGCAGTGATTTTCCTCCATATGTTTTCATTTCAAGAAACTGGATTCAGTGGCCCAAGGTCAGTCCATACTTGGTATGAGATTCTCTGGAAGCTGGAAGCACAGAATTACCTTCTTGCCTCTGTTCTGTTGTGTGTTTATTAAGTGTTGAAAGATAATGAAGTACTTGGCATAAGAAAGAGCATTCCTCCTTTTTCTCTCTCTCATGCAGAAACAAAAACCAAAACCCGAAGGTACTTATTTAACATTCTCCGATATATGACACCCCATATTTTCTGTGGTAAAAGGGAGAAAAACCAAAGATTATTAGGATACAGTTTGTGAGTTTTTGACAAACAACCTCATATACCACATACTTTGCCAGGTCTGTCAAAGTGAAATACTTCTGGAAATAGAAGTGGCCATATTTTATGTGTGCTTAGTTTAAAAATGGAGTGAGTTTCCTTGAAATATGATTTCCAAGTTTTAAAGTCATTATGCGTGAATGCACTCCACTCTAAGGCAAGAGGCCTTCTAAGGGGGAGACTGTTGGCCCAAAGATGGGGGACACTCATGTGTGCATCCTGCTTTGTCCGTATTTAGTAAGCGCCAAAGAGATCCCTTTTGGTCAATATAAATGTCCTTTTTTAAGATTACTCTTTACAGAATTGTTTCTCTTCATAATACCCTTTTTCTCTGTGAAGTGGTTTTAAGAAACCATTATTCTCTGTTTTAAAAAAAAATTGTTTTGCAATTATAAGATTCCCGGCATTAAATATTAAAATTTCATTTTTTTCCACTTTGACCAGTTTCTTAAGGTATTACAGTGATTACAAGGTAAACTATGGAGTTACACTGCCTGATTAGTAATGTTAGTTCTGCCATTACTAAATGTATGATCTCAGGCAGGTGACTTGCATTCTAGGTTATTTTCTTTTGCTGTAAAATGGGGATACGACAAGGAACTATTTTATGGCTGCGGTGAGGATTTCAGGAATATATATGACATGCATCAAACATCACATGGGGCGCTGTGAGCGCTGCAGAAAGAGTTTGCTATTACTGTTATTTCATAATGCACCTTTCTGACCTTTGCTTTGCAAATGTAGAAAACCTTGACAAAGATTCTCTTCTTGGCCGAACTCTAGTCAGATCCCTCTGAGTTGGACTGGGCTCCATCCTTGGGCAGGTCCTCCAGGAGCACCGTTTTAGCAAAAGTTCCGTCCAGTTGGTTTAGCTAGAATCTCCCACCCTTGATATCTGATCACTCCCCTCAACTCCCAACCCCCCCCCCCCCGCCAACCTGCAGGTGCCATTTGATCAGCCTTGCCTGCCTTCAGCATGATACCCAGTAGATCCGTTTACAAAGGAGTCCCCTACCCTCTTGGTGATTTTCCATCCACCCCTGACCCCACCCCTGCCTCCCCCAAACAAACACTCCGCTTCTCCACTTTCCTTGTTACGTTTGGAGTTGAGGCCAGTCTCTCTCCCCTGCTGTGGTCCCTACATATTCAAGACAGTCCTTAAAGTCTGCCTTGCCATTTTTACAAATGTCACGAATAATTGTTGTTCTTTAACCATCTTTATCTTAATCCCTCCTTCCTTCCATTTTCTTAACCTATCAAAAATTTGGAATAGAATTACCATATGATCCAGCAATCCCACTTCTGGGTCTGCATCTAAAGGAAACAAATCATATCTCTAAGAGACACCTGCGCCCGCATATTCATTGAAGTGTTATTTACAATAGCCATGATATGGAAGCAACCTACATGTCCATCAACAGATGAAAGGATAAAAGAATATGAAATCCTGTCATTGGCAGCAACATGGATGGACTTGGAGGATATTATGCTAAGTGAAACGAGCCAGAAAGAGAAAGACAGGTACTATAGGGTCTCACTTATATGTGGAATCTAAACACCAAAAAAGTTAAACTCACAGAAACAGAGAGTAGAATGGTGGTTGCCCAGGGCCAGGGGGTGTGGGAAGTAGGGAAGGGTTGGTTAAAGGGTACAGAGTTTTCAGCTATAAGGTGAATAAGGTCTGTGGATTCAACGTATAGCATGGTGACTATAGTTGACACCACTGTACTGTATAACTGAAGTTTGACAGAAGAGTAGAACTTGAATGTTGTCAGCAAAATAATTTAAAAGGTAAATAGTTTTGGTGATGGACGTGGGAAATCCTTTGAGAAAAGGATTTGGGGAAATCCTTTCTCAAGGTATACATGTGTCAGATCTTCATATTGTGCTCTTTCATAAATATCTTACAATTTTATTTGTCAATGACCCCTTGGTAACGCTGAGAAAAATAGAATAAATAAGTACATTTGGGGTAGTGTTGACCAGTGTACTTCTTGAACGTTTGATTTGTGTTTATCCCTCACTATAAACAGTGATTTTGTTCGTTTGTTTGTTTGTTTGAGTCAACGTAGAGGAGGAGTGACTTTAATTCAGCATCGATTTTTTTCAACTTGAAAAAGAGAGCAAAATTACAGCCTTACTTTGGGGAAAATCAAAGATAAAGACAGGCAAACCACTTCCCGATGACACACAGTCTCTTTACCGACCCATTTATTTCAAAAGTGGTGGTGTAACAGAGGCTGCCTCTGGGGGCTGGGGGTGAGGAGCCTTTTATTAACTGTATTTACTTCCCTGTTGCCTTGAGGACAGCACAGAGTACGGTTCATCTTTGTAGACTCAGTCTCCAGCACTTAATAACAATAAATGATCCATTTTTTAACTCAACACTTTAAAGAGCTGTTCTCTTCAGCACCTTCTGGCTGAAGTACTTGCGAGGAGTTCAGCATCTACTGACTGGGTTGGGAGGCCCTTGAAATCGAGCGTTAAGGAGTGAGACACCCAAGGGACTCTGTGCATGTTATTCCAACGACTAAGAGGCTGACCGGAAAGAGCAAGATCAGAGACAGGGTGAGAAGAGCTGGAAGTTAGCACAGGGACCCCGGAGAGAAGGGTGGGATCTGAACCCAGGCAGCAGAATACATGCAGAGAGGAGGGAGCAGGTTCCAGGGCTCATCCAAAGAGTAGAAAGTAGAATCAGTCCTGGCTGTTCATTTGTCAAAAAGTGTGGAGGGAGGTGGAGGGAAAGATGTCAAAGGCTGAGTTTCTCCTGCATTCAGGGTGAAATTGGGATGCTTTCTTGCCAATCCGGAGGACACTGCAGGGAGGTGAAGTTCCCGGCACACAGGACAGGTGTTGGCGAGACATCCAAAGATAACATCGTAGGTGAGCCCGTAGGTCAGGTGACACGTCTAGGGACATGGGTAAGTCAGTCATCAGCCTGTAGGCTGAAGAAACCAGCGAACGGGAGACTAGGGCCAGAAAAGAGAACAGAACGCTGCAGAACTGTGTCACTTCGGAGGGTTTGGACAGCTTGATGGGAGGGGGTGTATGGAAGAGAGACATCTATGAGAGACCAGAATGGAGCCATCAGGGCAGAAGGGAGAAGATGAGGCCACACAGACCACAGAGAAAGGAAAACCAGTGTCGTAGGCAGCCATCGCTTCAAATACACTGACCGAGGAGCAAAATATATCTGTGTTATTCACTTATTTTATTATGGTATAATTTGCATTCAGTAAAAGCTCATCGAAGTGTTTGGGTTTGTGATATTGACAAATACATACCGTTGTACGACACCAAGCACTCCATCAAGATACGGAATGATTCCATGACCACTCCTGCTCCCCCAGACTACGCAGGACCACCGTTGACCTGTTCACTGCCCGTACAGTTTTGTCCTTGCAAGACTGTCACGTAAATGCAGTCACGGAGGATTTAGTCTTGGAACGTGGCTTCTCCCACTCAGCATCGTGCGTATGAGACGGGTCCGCACTGCCGCGTACGTCACTTTCTCCTTCTGCTTTATTTCTGCCGTAGTGTGAACGCGCCACAGTCTATGTATCCATCCCCCCAGTCCAGGGGCATGTGGACTGCGTCTGGTTTTCTGTCTGTTAAATTTAATTACGAAAACCTTACTGGTAACCAGCGCAGAAGATGTTTTAGTGCAGTGGAGGACGTGAAAGCCAGCCGACGGAGTTGTGAGGACACTTATGGCAATTAGAGATGAATATTTCATGAGATTTGGCTGTGAAGCGAGGGATAGCCAGAGATCTGTAGTTGCAGTGAGAAACAGGGTGAAATGAAGATAATTTTGTTAGTTTTATTATAGGAAGATAAGGGGTATTTGAGCTGGTGGATGATCTAAGGGTGAACACAAGGTTTTTGTTTTTGAGTTTTGTTTTTGTTTCGCTATTACATGATATAGACACACCTGAAAAATAAATTGAGTAATCAGCCAAACTGTCAGTTAAAAATAACGGGGCTTGGGGAAAATAGTTGGGAGCATGTTTCTCAAAACCTTTTGAACTTTGCAACCTGAATAATAAATAAATACAATTACATCAAACGCACCAGCAAATGAAAAAGACATGTACAGTGTTCATTTTAAAAGGATGCCGGGATGAGTGTAGAATATTATCTTAAAGAATGGTAGCTTGCTTGCTGGGGGGCGGGGGGATGTATAGAAGGTTTTGGAAGACAAAGAAAAATGTACAGAAGTCAGGGAGAGACAGGTAATCAGCATGTCCCAGGTGAGTGAATGGCCGGCCCCACGGGAAGGAGAGAGAATACAGAGTGAATGGAGCTTGTGTACCTTTCTCTTTTTTCCTGTGGCTGATGATTTCAGCTATGTTCACGTGCTCTGTCTTCCATGGCTGTGACTCGCTGGTATGAGACATTAATCTCTGGAATAAAATTTATCTGAACCAATGCACCTTCCCCATTCTACTGACATCATTCCTCTGGTGGTCAATGGCATATGAGCTGATTCATGATACAGAAATAGGTGTGTATCCGCAGAAAGAATGATCTAAAAGTTGCAGAAGAGAAAAGCTTGACGCCGTGAGATCCCGGATAACGTAGCATCAGATAGAGCCCATACCGGTAGTTGTGATTCAGTCCTTAACACCTGAACTCTTCTTCTTTTTTTTTTTTTTTTTTTTTTTTTTTTTTTTTTTTTTTTTTTTTTTTTTTGCGGTACGCGGGCCTCTCACTGTCGTGGCCTCTCCCGTTGCGGAGCACAGGCTCCGGACGCGCAGGCGCAGCGGCCACGGCTCACGGGCCCAGCTGCTCTGCGGCACGTGGGATCCTCCCGGACCGGGGCACGAACCCGCGTCCCCTGCATCGGCAGGCGGATTCTCGACCACTGCGCCACCAGGGAAGCCCACTGAACTCTTCTTATTAGGAGGCACTGAGGTCTACTCCACCGTTTTACAACAGGACCATATTCAGTAACTTACATGTTCTCAACTTTAGTTCCCATGGTTACTTGGCAACATTTTCAATTGTTGAAATCATTATCACCCGTTTTCCTACATTTTCAGTCCACAGCTCACAAAGCCATGGATGCACTGTAGGTATGGGAAAATCATAATGTGACGCATATAAAAACTTTCGGTAGATGATTTCATGTTGATCCCTTCTAAGTGAGATTTTCTATCTGTTCTGTTGTTTGTGACATATCTTGTTCAAGAATAAATATAATTATCATCTCCAGCTTGTCAGGCAGAATCAGATAGCTTCCTTCAAAGAACAGTTACCCCAGTTGCAAAAAGATGGCCCCATATTGCAATGGCCGCAGAAAGAGAGGGGTTGGGGCTGGGTTTGGGGCTTATCACAGATGAGATGGTTTGATGTCACTTTCAGTCTGTGACCCAATAATTTCTCTGTTCATCGTCAGGGATACATCTAGGATGCTGATTCATGATGATCTGTCTATGCATTGATATCTCCCATTAAACATAAAGTTCAAGAGAAAAGGATTATGTTTCCTTCACTTTGAATTCAAGCTCTAGGCCCCTCCCTGTGTGGCAGCCAGAAGGTGATGTCGTAAGAGCTCATGAGATGAACGTATGAAAAGGGAAAGAGGGATGGAGTTACTTTCCAACTGGCGCTCCTTCGTTTAGACTGAACACACTCATTCTGTGTTTCCCCAGACCTGCTGCACTGTGGGTAAGCAGGAAAGTAGAGGTGAAATACGAGAGCCCAAGATCATCCAAAGAAGAGCACGGCTGACTGCATGGCACAGACGTGCACGGAAAGCTGCTGTGATGAGAGAGGAAGGCTGCAGCCTGCGTGAGAAGCAGACTCGGCTCTCGATTCTGACTCCGCCATTTTCTAGCCGCGGGAGTTGGGTCAGTTTCAGCAAAGTGTAGTTTCTGTGGACCAGGAGGCTTCGCATCACCTGGGAGAGAGCTTGTCAGAAATGCAGACTGTCAGGCTCCACCCCAGACCTCCTGAAACAGAATCCAAATTGCACCTATACACCCAGGTGATGTGTGTGCACATTGTATTTGGAGAGACAGTGGCCTAGGTTCTCTGAACTTTAGCTTCCTTAATTGTTTAAAAAAAAAGGAAAAATGGTCTACCTGTAGAGATAGGAGGGCTACAAAAAGGCATGTGAAATGCTTAGCACATAGTGGAGATGCAAAAATGGAAGCTATTAATAATAAGAATAAAAAGATAATGCAGCAATAAGTGTATTAGATGTTGGAGAGGAACAGAACTAATTGTAGGAAGGAACACTCGGTCTCTCTGTCTCGCTCTTTCTCTCTGACTCCTTGCCAAGCTGCAGCAGTGGAGTTTCTAGATTGTGTTTAACTCCAGTTCTGGCAGTGTTTGTCAACGGAAGGCTTTTCACCCAGGGGACATCTTTCAATGTCTGGAGACATTGTTGGCTGCCGTGACCATGACCTCTGGGAGAGGAATGTCACTGGCATCTAGTGGATGGAGGCCAGGGTTGCTGCTAAACATCCTACAATGCACAGGATATTTCCCTACAACAAAGCATTATCAGCCCCCAATATTAATAGTACCAAAGCTGAGAAATCCTGAATTACGGTAACCTAGAGACACCTCTTTCTTGAAAGGACATAGTTTGCAAGTACAGGTCTTCCAATAGGGACACACATGAATAATCTATAGATAGGCTCAAAACATAGACTCTGAATTAGGATCATGCATATTACTCAGCAAAAAGAATCAGGAATGAATCAGAAACTTTCTTAAATAATTTTGTCCCCATCTCTAAGTAGCTGTTGTATTAGTTGTCTTAATAATAAGTTGGTACATTTCTCGTCTGCAAGGGGATTATAGGAAATATTGGGGTTTGAGTATTTAGGCATTTGATGAAGCAGATGCAATGCACAGATGCAATGATGGAACCTGCAGGAGGTAGTAAATCAAACACTGAATTAATATTTCAAACAAGGGCTTGTCACCTTTAGGCACAGAATCCTGTTAGCGATGTTAATACTCAGCTTTATTTCATGCACACCGGTTGAATATCAACTGGAGAAGTATTTCATTTACAAGAAAAGGTCAGCGTTATGGGTCATAAAACACAGTCTGGGTCATAAAAACACGTCAAAGGATAAATGTGGCTTAATTTATTACCTTAATTTTGTGCCCAAATTTCCCTTGCTATTGTTCTTTTTATGAATTTTGTTTTTTATGGTTTATTTATAAGCAGAATGGTGTCCCCAAATGGAAGAACGTGTTTACTAGTAAATCACTAAACTGTAAACACTGCTATAAAATATAGAATGCCACTATGATAAATCAAACGTGAAGAATTCTAGGTGTCCCAAAAGAGCGTTTTTGGTCGTTTACATCGGCTCACTCAAATCCTGCACCCGTGAATCAGTACTGTTTGCCTGTTCATGAGCCTGGCAAAACACAAATATCCTTGTTCCTGCTCAGCACATCTCTCTAGTAATAAACAGGTAATTGGTTTTGTCCTGTTATACTCTTTTTATATCACTCTTTGCAATAATCACATATAAATCCATAGGCTTACGGTTTCCTTTATCATAAATTTTTCATTAGTTTAACGCCTCATCTTTCCTTTCTTCGTCATAGAGCATAGCCAAAATAATCACAACAAACTTAGCAAAGATATTTTTGCTTCTTGTATATAGTATAAGTCCTTTGTTATATCTATTGCCATTAATTATTTCTTTAATCCTATAAGTGTACTTACCATTTAAGATTCATCATTTTATAAATACTGGGCAGGGTATGGAGACAAAGGAACCCTCCTATACTGTTGGTGGGAATGTAAATTGGTGCAGACACTATGGAGAACAGTATGCAGGTTCCTCAAAAAACTAAAAATAGAGCTACCATATGATCCTACAATCCCACTCCTGGGCACATATCCAGAGAAAACGCTAACTGAAGAAAGTAAGCGCACCCCAATGTTGATTGCGTCAATATTTACAATAGCTAAGATATGGAAGCAACCCAAGTGTCCATCAACAGATGATCGGATAAAGAAGATGTGGTCCAGGGACTTCCCTGGGGGTCCAGTGGTTAAGACTCTGCGCTTCCACTGCAGGGGGCGTGGGTTCGATCCCTGGTCGGGGAACTGAGATCCCACATGCCCCATGGCATGGCCAAAAAAAAAAAAAGATGTGGTACATATACACAGTGGAATACTATTCAGCCATAAAAAGAATGAAATAATGCCATTTGCAGCAACATGGATGGACCTAGAGATTCTCATATTAAGTAAGCCAGACAAAGACAAATATCATATGATACCACTTATATGTGGAATCTAAAAAAATGATACAAATGAACTTATTTACAAAGTAGAAATAGACTCACAAACATAGAAAACAAACTTATGGTTACCAAAGGGGAAGAGGTGGAGTTCCGGGGTTTGGGATGAACATATACACACTAATATATATATAAAGAAGGTAAACAAGAGGACCTACTGTATAGCACAGGGAAATATATTCAATATCTCACAATAACATACAATGGAAAAGAATCTGAAAAAGAACACAGACACGCACACACATATATATATATATATAACTGAATCATTTTGCTGTATACCAGAAGCTAAGACAACATTTATAGTAATTTAATTATACTTCAATTTAAAAAATGGTTAATAAAATAAAAAATAAAGATACATTATTTTTCCTTCTACAGAGGCCTCTAGGAAATTCCCAATACAGAGGAACAACTCCACTTCAAAGTGTCACGTGAAAAACTGCACCACTGTAATAGGAGAATCTTCCTTAAAAAGGTGAGAAAGCGTCTTGGAGAAAGAATGCACAGAATTTTTGTACAAAGAAAAGTAAAGTTTCTACCATATAGTACACACAACAGTCAATAAAATGTAAAATGAAATGAAATATACATTAAAATTAAGGTGAGAAGGAATTGCAAAATTTTAGGTAAGAACGCGTAACATTTTGCAAATGCTCAAAATATTTCTAACCAGATATTTTCCCTACCTTGATAATCATCGAACTAGTGTATGCTTTTCTTTATCAACCTCTTTCTCTCTCTCACTCACTTTCACTCTTTTTCTCTCTGCTCACGAGACTCTCTAAAGACCCATTCAGAAAATACCAGTTTTTCCTCCAGTTGGCTCTGAGCGTGTCTAAAGCATACAGACATTGAACTCCAGACGCAGTGATGAACTGCCTCCCCAACTAGACACACTTTTAGCAGACATCGTGAAGAGAAGGTTTCCAAGTCTACCTGTTGGGGTTGGGGCTATCGTGTCTCTGTTTTGGGTGTTTGGAGTGTCGTATGGGGTCACTGACTCGGACGCTTACGGCGACATGTGATTCTTGTATAGGGGACACAGGGAGAAGCCCAGTGGGATCCCTGGAACGGCAGCCTGGTCTGGATGAGTGACGACAGCCTCCCCCTGCCTGGGTAGCACTGCAGGGCTCGGGTGGCTTGCGGTGGCCTCCTTCCACCAAGTGATAAGCCCTTGTGAACAGGAGCGCTGCCTACCATCAAGAGGGACTTGAACAGGTAGGAAAAGATGCAGGCGAAAGGTACCATGTGGACCTGTAGGTTCCATTCCTATTTGCTGTCTACATGCTCTGTCGTATACAGTTGCCTGTTTTTTAATTAAATACATTAAATGGTAGGGTATGTTGGCAGTGGTGGTCACTGTCTCACTTACCACCTGTGTTGTTGAACGTCACTGTGGCATCTAGATAAAGCCGGAGAGCACAGCGACATCTCAGGACTCTTGGCCAGGTGGCGAGGCTGTGATGGCTCTTTTCCGGAGCAGTTCTTATTGTACATGGCTACTACATGTTAGGCGGTGGACAATTTTGAAGGTGTGTCGATGAAGACATGGGTTTTCTGGATGGTAGAGAGGCAAGGGGTTTTATGGGAGTTTTTGTTTTGATCACCCGTCATCCATTCACTTGCTGCTCTCTCAGTGGTAGCCTCCTGGCTTCTTTTTTGCGGGGGATGAGCTAAGACAACCCGCTTAACCTTCATGGGATCATGAGAGGGTGAACAAGTAACTTAAATTAGGGTGGTTGGAGTCTCTCTTTAGGGACTTTGGATATTAAACAGAGCACAGAAAGGGCTGCGGTGGACTCATCCCAGCAGCTGTACCCAAAGGAAGCAGTCAGCCAGTCCCTGCTGCTGGCATGTTTGAGATGCCTTCAGTCCTTGTTGGGCATTGGCTCTAATTCTCTCTGACCTTACTTTATTTTATTGTATTTTATTTTACTTTATTTATTTATTTTAAAATTTTTATTAGAGTATAATTGATTTACTGTATGTTGTGTTAGTTTCAGGGGTACAGTAAAGTTAATCAGTTATACATATAGCCACTCTTTATAAGAGTCTTTTCCCATATAGGTCATTACAGAGTATTGAGTAGACTTCCCTGTGCTCTACAGTAGGTCCTCATTAGTTACCTGTTTTATATATAGTAGTGTGTATGTGTCAATCCCAATCTCTCAATTTATCCCTCCCTCCCCTTACCCTCTGGTAACCATAAGTTTGTTTTCTGCATCTGTGATTCTACTTCTGTTTTGTAAATAAGTTAATTTGTACCTTTTTTTTTTTAGATTCCACGTATAAGTAATATATGTTATTTGTCTTTCTCTTTCTGACTTACTTCACTCAGGATGATGATCTCTAGGTCCATCCATGTTGTTTCAAATGGCATTATTTTGTTCTTTTCTATGGCTCAGTAATATTCCATTATGTGTGTGTGTGTGTGTGTGTGTGTGTGTATACACACACGCACGCACACACACATCTTCTTTATCCATTCCTCTGCAGATGGACATTTAGGTTGCTTCCACGTCCTGGCTATTGTAAAAAGTGCTGCAATGAACATTGAGGTGCATGTATCTTTGCAGATTATGGTTTTCTCCAGATATATGTCCAGGAGTGGGGTTGCTGGATCATGTGGATCATTATTTTTCTTTTTTATCCTCTTAAGTTAGCTAGCATTGGTTTCCATCACTGGGACTAATCCATAAATCTGAATTTACAGTCCTCGTCACTGATGTCAACATATCACGGTTAGTTAGGTGAATATGAATTACTTCACATCAATTTTCAGTCTGGTTGAAAACATTGGACTGTCCATTTCCTTCTCATATTTTTTTCCATCGAGGGGGAGCCAATGTAGAGTATGGTTATTCTTATAAAACTTTTATTTATTATAGGAATTGCATTAATAACTGTAAAGGTTTAAAATGGAAATCAGAACACTTAGTAATACATGTTTTTCCAACAAATAACTCAGTAGAAGCCGTGGGGATTTATTTAACACTGTAGGGGAAACAGCTGTGGTGATGGACAGCATTAGTATTCTTGTCTCCAAGTCACCCCCATGGAGTGAGGTAGGGCTCGGCATTAAGTCAGAGGCAGAACAACGGTCATTCTGGTAACAGGAGGGATAGGAATGATTGCAGGGCAAACTCATGCGATGTATCATAAATGAGGCCATGGTGATCTAGACCCAAACGGATGGGGCCATCACCACTGGTAAAAATTGAATCAGAAACCCCCCGTGTGGGCATACATCACCACATTGTCATGAAATAAGGAAAGATATGGATGACTGATAAAGTTTGTCCATAGTGTGTGACATCTGATTTCTATGCAGATCAATTTAATGACTGTTTCGTGAGTGGACTTGAGGGTTAAGTATGACTGCTTTATCTTGGGAGATTTCACAGGATGTCATTTTTTTTTGGTGTTATTTAAAAATTTTTATTGGAGTATAGTTGATTTACAATGTTGTGTTACTTTCTACTGTACAGCAAAGTGAGTCAGTTATACATATACCTATACCCACTCTTTTTTAGATTCTTACTATCTTTTACAAACATTTTTCCTCCCCAGTATTTTTTTTTTTTTTTTTTTTTTTTTTTTGCGGTACGCGGGCTTCTCACTGTTGTGGCCTCTCCCGTTGCGAAGCACAGGCTCCAGACGCGCAGGCTCAGCGGCCATGGCTCACGGGCCCAGCTGCTCCGCGGCACGTGGGATCCTCCCGGACCGGGGCACGAACTCGTGTCCCCTGCATCAGCAGGCGGATTCTCAACCACTGCGCCACCAGGGAAGCCCCTCCCCAGTATTTTGAAGGTTTGGCCTTTTGGAGTTGCTCACCTAATGTAGAAACAGAAAACATAGGTATTGGTGAATAATAAGCCTAATGATAATTTTTGGAGGTCATCCCTTATAATCTGGGCTAAATACCAACCTTGTTTAGGGAATGCGTTAACAGTTATAGCAGGAAAAGTTACAATCCTCATCTTGTCAGCTCTTCCTCTGTGATTAATGACCAGAGAAGAAATTCCTGGGTCACCATCAGAAGAAACAGGGGTTTAAATCTAAGAAAAACAGAATGTTAAACGTTTAAATTGCACTCCTCTTGAATCTTTGGGTCATCTGTAAGAAATCATTGTCCAATGATAATGAAATGACCAGCTGAGGTGTCAAAGGGAAAAGCCTGATAGACTGCTTATTGGGATAAATGGATATTGACTGATAGGTCTTATTGATCCATGGCCCATAGAAGCGCTTTTTTGTGGAGGCTTACAACCTTAGAACATACATTCTCCTGTAAATTCTACCGTCACACAGATGAAGTTGTTTATATGGCTCTGTTGGTTATTCACATCTGTACCACAAGGAACATTTTAGGTCAATTGAAAAAAAGAAAAACAAAAAACACCCAACTGTGATTAAGCTAGTGTCCACTTTAGAAAACTCATCTAGGCTTATATTTATTCTCTTTCCATTTTGTATTGGACAATATAAATTGCTCAGGGTTAAATCTAAAATTTTCTCAGCTATTTTGCCCCATGAAAACTAAGGTCTCATCATTTACTATTTATTTTTAAACTAAAATACCTATGACTCCTATGAGTTAGGAATCGGTTTGTTTGCGTTGCCTCAAATGGACATCCCTTTCTTGATGAATGTGTAGGCTATCCATTCTCTTTAGGGTGGACTTGTCAAATTGTAATGTTGGCGTGAGTCACATGAGAATCTGCTTTAAATCACAGATTCTAAATCAGTTCTGGGGCCTGGTCTGAGATTCAGTATTTCACACAAGTGCCCAGGTGATGTTCCTTCAGTTCCTTGGAGTAGCAAGGCTTAGGTCTTTGTCTGCAAAGCATCAGATATTAAACATTTCGGGCTTTATGGTCCAAAAGCAGCCGGAGACAAGGCAGAAACAAATATGGCCGTATTTCAGTCTGCTTTTATTTATGGACACTAAAATTTGAATTTCACAGAATTTTCACATGTCACAGAATGTTATTCTTTTTGATTTTCCCCAAACATTTGAAAATGCAAAAAAAAAAAAAAAATCCTCAGCTCATGAACTGTATAGAAGCAGGCAGCACACCAGATTTGGCCTACGGCCATAGTCGATGGATGATGTCTGTTTTGTCAGTATTGGGTGTTAGGTTGAGTTGTCAGCAACAGCTGCAGCAGGCCCGGGTAAGGAGCATTGCTTTCCGTGCCATCTCCAGATGGGATTTGCTTCGAGGAGTTCTCTGAAGGAGTAAAAGATTTCGTGTACATTAAAAAAAAAAAAAGTTATCCTGATTATTTGTCCTGGGAGAATAGAGAATAAGGCCCCATTTTTATTTCCACATATTTATCTTAACTCCTAGAAATTATGTTTAGAGCAGATATCAACCATCGGTTGGAGTCTTGTATATTTAATATCATGGTATGATCAATAAAACATATAAAATACTCATAGCAAGATTTATAGAAATGAGTCATTGTCAAATTACAGTGTGTGATTGGAGCTTTATGAGATGACCTTGATTTCTCCTTACTCAGTATTTCCATGTGCCCACACTGCTACTGCTAGGGCAAAATTATACCTTTCTGTAAATCATTATATTAAAATGTTGAGTCTCAGAGTACACTTGGCTTGGGGAAATCAGATATAGCAGTGGGACCAGACCAAGCCAGATTTCATTCCTTTGACCTTGACTGTGTAGCATCCTAGCTTTCTGGGGTAATGTAGCTTGGAGGACGCAGAGAAGCGTGGCTTAATCCTGTAGGAACAGAGACTATGGCCATTACAGTCTTGGAATCCAGCAGACAGCGTGCCACTTCATCAAATCTAAGACCGCAGATTGAGAGTTGTAGCTTTATTTAAAATACCGCTAAGAAAAAAATTTTAAATATCACTTTGACTATGCCCATCAATGGTTAAGACACATACTAATTTCATATATGGTGCTTAGAATCGATGAACTATAATATTTAAACCTCAGGTGCACACTTAGGTGAGAATTATCTAATTTTTACATCCATGTGTGATGAAGCTTATGATGATATTCTGGCTTAAGAAACATCGTTTTTTCGTTGCTTTATTTCCTCCTCATAATTTTCTGATGAGTAAACAGAATCTCCGACACGTGGGATATTCTCTCTGAGGGTCCTCAGATACCGCATTAGTTAGGGAATTCTAGCTACTAAAGCACATCCAAACAAGTGTAATGACTCCAGTGCGTGATGGAACTTCATTTCTCATTCCTGTAAAGACCACAGCGGGTGTGCTTGCTGGGCAGGCAGCTCCTCCCCAAGCAGGCATTTGGGACCCACAGACCTTGCATCCAAATTCTCAGAGCTGTGGCTTCAAGTGGGTGTAGTGCAAAGGGTATGGGGCGGGGAGGGGGCGGGGTGGTCATCTGGAAGGTCTTCTTTGTGTTGCCCAGCAAGTCTGCTTACGGCTCAGCTGGAACTCAGTCCCGTGGCCCCCACCTGGAGGAGGAATCCGGGAGTGGGCCTTGCCTGTTACCAACAAGAGAAAGGTTCCTCACCACTCAAGATAGCATCCTTTATAGGTTTCCTTTCTCTCCTCCTTGACTGGACCCTCTCCAGTCTTTTTAATGTCTACACTCACCAAGTTCTACCCCAAAGGAAAAGATCACCAAGATCAAGGTTTTAGGTGATAATACTCTTTTTCCACCTTTCTACCCTCCTATTTCCCTCTGCAGCTTCTTTTAATTTCAGTGCCAGGAGATGGGCAATTCTGAATTTCATTTCCTGCCAGTTTATGATAGCGCTCTTTAAATTATTCAGGGTAATATTTCTTCCCACGCTGGGAATATGATCTTTGTGTTCATCCCCCAGCCAATTTGGTATCAGCTAGCGGAACTTGTAATATTTTAGCCCCTCGGGAATTTTAGTGTCACGGTTCCGACGCCAGTTTAAATTTGCCTGAGGGGAGGAGCTGCTTTCAGAAGATCTACAGGCAAGTTCAGGCATTCCATCCGTGCCGCAGGTTAAAAGCTCATGACTGCAAGAAAAAAAAGCCTAGCTGTAAGTAGCCAGCACTAGAAGAAAATTGGCTCATTTGAACAAGTGACTTGGAGAATAGATGAGACTGCCAAAGATGCTAGAGTGGTTTTGCCTTCCCTTTTCCCCGTGGCGCTCTCTGAATACGTTTTCTGTTTCTGATCCTGAGATGTGAATAAAAGCCCATCATTGCCAGCTGGTGGGGAATCAGCCAGGCAGGCAGGCAGGAGCCCTTCTCCCAGCTCTGGGTCATTATACAAAAGTCTCAGTGAAGGGCTCTGAAGCCTCAGCCATCCAACCGTTTGGGTTTGTGTTAATCTCATTCAGCCTGTTGCTGTGATTTTTTTAAAGTAATGAATCAGTTATGCAGGTGCCTTTGTAGGACTGTGTACTACAGAAACAGTGTCTCTTCAGGGACCGCAAGGAAAAGTGTGGTAACACAAAGATGCAGGATAAAAAGTGCAGATGTTGCTCTTATACATAGAAACCTTCAAGGTTCGTCACAGAAACTATGAGAAGAAATACATGAATTCAGCAAAGTTGCAGGATATAAAACCAACGTGGAAAAATCAGATGCTTTCTATATGTTAGCAATGAACTCTCTGAAGAGGAAATTAAGAAAACAACCTCATTTAAAATCACATCCAAAAGAATAAAATACTTTAAGAATTTTAAACTTAAGGAAGTGGAAAACTTTGTGTACTGAAAAGTACAAAGCATTGATGAAAGAAGTTAAAGAAGACACACAAAAATGGAAAGATCTCCCATGCTCAAGAATTGGAAGACTTAACATTGTTAAAATGTTCATACAACACAAAGCAGTCTATGGTCTACAGATTCAGTGCAGCTCCTATTGTAGAAGTAGGGAAAAAAAATTCTAAAATTCACATCATATGGGATCACAAGGGACCTTGAATAGCAACAACAATCTTGAAAAAGAACAAATCTTGAAAAAGAAGAACAAATTTTGAGGTCTCATGCTTCCTGATTTCAAAACATATTACAAAGGTGCAGTAATCAAAATAGTGTGATACTGATATAAGTACACATGATATGGGGAAAGGACAGTCTCTTTAACAAATTGTGCTGTAAAAACTGGATATCCCCTTGCAAAAGAAAGAACTTGACCCCTTATCTTATAGCATACACAAAAATTAACTCCAGCTGGATTAAAAATCAAAACCTAACACTTAAAGCTATAAAATTCCTAGAGGAAGATATAAAGGAAAAGCTTTGTGACACTGGAGATGGCAATGAATTTTTAGCTATGACAAAAACATAAATAATACAAATAGCTCTTCTGGGCATTGAATTAAAGACTGCAGGGCAATTTTAGACACTTTACTCTTGTTCTTTCTGGAGAACTGGTTTGCTTTTTTTCTATCTTAAAATTCACAATTCTGAGGACTATACTGCTTCCGTCTCTTTAAAGGCTACCAACAATGCAAGCCTGTTGCAATTTTATTAGAAGTCCAAAAAAGAGAAGCTATATGAAAGTTTCTTTTTTTTCTTTTCCATTATAGTTTGTTACAAGATACTGAATATAGTTCCCTGTGCTATACATATACAGTAAGACCTTGTTGTTTGTCTCTTTTATATATAGTAGTTTGAATCTGCTAGTGCCAAACTCCCAATTTATCTAACCCCTCTTTGGTAACCATAAGTTTGTTTTCTATGTCTGTGAGTCTGTTTCTGTTTTGTAAATAAGTTAATTTGTATCTTTTGTTTTTTTAGATTCATTATATAAGTGATATCGTGTGATATTTGTATTTCTCTTTCTGACTTACCTCACTCAGTATGACAGTCTCTAGATCCATCCATGTTGCTGAAAATGGCAAAATTTCATTCTTTTTATGGCTGAGTAATATTCCACTGTATATATGTACCACATCTTCTTTATCCATTCATCTGTCGATGGATATTTAGGTTGATTCCATGTCTCGGCTCTTTTAGATAGTTCTGCTGTGACCATTGGGTGCATGTATCTTTTCCAATTAGAGTTTCCCTCTTTTCTGGGTATATGCCCAGGAGTGGGATTGCAGGATCATATGGTAGAGAGTTTCTACTTTAGACTGGTTTTTTGTTTGTTTGTCGTTTTCAGGATCGATTGGGTCATAAATGAGGCTCACATATAACTTTCATATTGTTTAGTCTTTTATTGGGTATAAAGCAACACAATTTCTCTAAATTTCTTTGAGTGTAGGATGACAGTACAAAATGCTAAATATTAAGACTGAGGCTGTGGCACTTCCTGTATTGTATAACAACTATTGAGTCTAACCTATACATCTTGGCTGGCCTTTTTTTGTGGCACTTTGATGTCATTTCTGAAATGGTATGCAGGACACTTTTTTGGATGTGTTCTAGTTTTTCCTCATCCGTCTTCAACTGAGAGACCAGCACAACCAAAAGAACATGACAAGCAGATTAAGAAGATCTGACTCTACAACCTGCTAAATTTGCTCCGTTGGGAAAGAAACTCCATGTCGTGACTCTCAGAAGTGTGAAATAAAAACAGTAAAAACCTATAGCATGCGTGGATATTGTTAGGGTAAACAATAATTAGGTATTTGAAGGTACAGGCCGTATATGCCAGAGAGCCGCAGGCCCAGACTTTGAGGCCAAATGCTGCAGATACACTCCTATGATTTCAAGGTAGACCCTCTCATCTTTTGATCCATGCTTTGTACCTGCCGTGAAGACAAAGAATAATAAACAGACGGACACACAAGTGTCTTGGCCCTGGTTCTCTAAAAACAATCCTTAGGCACAGTGCTGGCTGATGCTTTGTTGGAAGCAGCAATCACGGCCCCTGCTGAGGGAGGAGCTATAGGGAACGGACGCAGCAGAGAACAGGAAGCAGAGGTAGCTGGGTTTTCTCACCGCTGCTTCTCTACCCGCCCAAGAGATGAAGCTGTGGGACAGGGGTGGCTCAGGGTGGCCGGCGTGGCCAGTGTGCTTTGGAGCAGGAGGAGAGAGAACTCGGTGTGCTGACTGTCTGCCATCTCCCACTGGTCCAAGGTGCCCTGTAGGGTGTTGACATCCGCATGTCTATGTTGCTACCCTGGCCTCTTTTAAGAGCTGCTGGGGCCTGATGGTTCTACCAGGTCTTCAAATGCTGGGAGAGGCCTGAGATTGGGCGTGCGGTTGTCAGTCTCAGGTGGTGGGATCACGCGGGTCTACCATGTGAGCAGAAAGTTAGGGGAGATTGGGAAGGGCGAGAGGGTCTGTGAGAGCTCATGGCATTGACCTGTGTATCCAGTGACTGTTGCTTTCTGCCTTAGTCATTGTACTGTAGCTTGCAGCTTATTTGTCAGAGGTTACTGAGGGTCTTCTGGCTTGGCTTAAAAGTGCTGTGTGGACCAGCCCTCTGTTACGTTTTCTTTGCACTAATATATGTCTCGTTGACGTGTAAGCACAATTAATATATGGGGTTACGTACAGGGTTATGAGAAGAAGCATGCCAATTATGTAAAACAATGAAAAGTACCATTTGCTTTAATTTTTAGTGTAAAGAATATGTAAAACACCAAAGAAGTCTTTTGGAACACAACATAAAATTATTACCGCATAGAATACTGTTTTAAGTTAAATATTTTCATTGTAACCTATTAATTTTTACTCATTCAAGTATTGTAGTAAAGTTGAAATTTGCACCTCTTCTCAAGTATTACAGTTTTTGTTTGTTTGTTTGTTTGGTTTTTTTGAATGTTCTAAAAGTACTCTCAACTCGCTTGGGAATTTGTCCCCCTGAAGGCAATGTTAAGGGCTTAAATGTTCCAGTCAAAGCTTTTGTGCTGGTTAAAACAGCTTTTTCAGGTTAATTCAAGTCCGTCAGAATATATCCCCACTCTCCCTCTTTTCCTAGATAAGAAAATATCTAAAATTAGAGGGAACTTAAAATGATCTGGCACTAGGACTATTTTATTCAACAGTACTCGACATCGGTCACTTGTCTTGATCTCAGTTGCTTGTGTTTTACCATAATCAATAATTCTTCCTTGAATATCTTCATTTAATCATTATTTATGGAGGCATTACATTGCTTCCTTCTAGTGAATCATCTGTGTTAGGGAAATTATCTAAAATGTGGGCTTGCTTGTTAAATTATATTTTCCTGATGAACACATAGCGTTTTTATTTTAAGACATTAAATGGATGATCAAGGATGGTGTTGTCTGGCATATCTTACTGCTATAGGTGGAATTCGATAGGGAGGCCTAGGAGTCACCATTAACACACTGGAAGCATATGACTGTCAGTCAGCTAGAAGAGTGGTATTGCTGACCAATCAGAAGAGCTTTGTCATCGAATTTTCCCGTGATCACCTCCTAGCTCGTAGGTGAGGAGTCCTGCACCTTCCCTGTATGCATCTCAACACATACATAAGTCAGGGTTGTAGCATAAAGCCAGGTATGTCCATTTATTTTGCCCAGTTTCCATTGCCATTCAAATAGGTATTTGGGAAACTGTTCACAGCATACTTTCTGGCGTCCAGGGAAATCAAGAGACTATTAATTCACCTGAACATATTTGCCATATTCATACTGTCCCATGGGACTGCTGTCCTGTCCCAAGTGCACCTTCCAGCGGGTCCAGAGCCAATTATGGTCCACTTCACAGAATCAGCAGAGCTCGTGGCTGTGTGTCTGAACAGCAAAAACTCTAACACCCATAATACTTTACAGTTTACCGAGGGTTTTTACCATGCGTTTGGTAAGCGTGTATTTCCATTTCTCTCTAAAAATCCTGTGTTCGAATATCTAGCCCACGGTCAGATTCTGTGGTAGAGTGTGTCACCTGTTTGGGGTGAGAGAAGGTTTCACATCAGTGAATCCCCACACAGACCCTATGAGATTGTGTCTGAGTTAGGGAAGCTCTTCACTGCATCCTAAAGGAACCCCGTGAGTAGGAGTCTTTGATGAGGACTCTAAGTTCCACAGAAAATAAGTAACTTGTCCAAGTCCAGCTTGCTTCTACATGCTCACCCTGGGAGTTAAACTTGGATCTCTGTCCCCCCCCCACCCCCCACAATTTGGCCATTTCTACTCTACAAATCCACACCAGGGAAATATGGTTTCAAAAAAGCATCCTACCCATTAGAATTGAATTTTATCACCAAACCAGAGCACCTCTCTGATGATATGTTAAGAGGGAAGTGCATTATTATGTTTTTGAACTCGAATACTCTTTTTTGTTTGTTTTATTGAGGCATAGTTGATTTACAATATTGTGTAAGTTTCAGGTATACAAGATAGTGATTCACAATTTTAAAGGTTATACTCCATTTATAATTATTATAAAATATTAGCTGCATTCCTCATCTTGTGCCGTATATCCCTGTAGCTTATTTATTTCATTCATAGTAGTTTGTTCCTCTTACTCCCCTCCCCCTACCTCTGGGACGCCTGAAAGTAAGCCCGGCTGGCCTTTTTTTTTTTTTTTTTTTTTTTTTTTTTTTGCGGTACGCGGGCCTCTCACTGTTGTGGCCCCTCCCGCCGCGGAGCACAGGCTCCGGACGCGCAGGCGCAGCGGCCACGGCTCGCGGGCCCAGCCGCTCCGCGGCACGTGCGATCCTCCCGGACCAGGGCACGAACCCGCGTCTCCCGCATCGGCAGGCGGACTCTCAACCACCGCGCCACCAGGGAAGCCCCGGGCTGGCCTTTAAAGTCCAACCGTCTGGTAGCTCCTCTTCCCAGTGCAGGACCCCCAGGCTGTGGAGCCCTACATGGGGCTCGGACCTCTCACTCCTTTGGGAGAACCTGCACAATTGCAATTATTCTCCTTTATCTGGGTCACCCACCCAGAGGTATCGGACTTGACAATGTTGCAACTCCACCCCTCTTACCCATCTGGTTGTAGTTCCTTCTTTATATCTTTAGCTGTAGAAGATCTTTTCTGGTAGTTTCCGGCCTTTTTCATGGATGGCTGTTCTGCATATAGTTGTGACTTTGGTGTACCTGTGAGAGGAGGAGAGCTCAGGGTCTTTCTACTCCGCCATCTTGGCTGATGCCCGAATAGTCTCTGGAAGATGGATGCTGAATGCAGAATATTCTCTGAATTGATGGTAGAGAAGGGGTGACTAGCTGATATGAGGTTGTCCATAAGGATGGAAGTGTTCATTTCTGAACCTGCTGTCAACATAGCATCTATCCAGTTCAGAGGATAGTTCAACCCAACTTTGAATATAACCTAAAGGGATGTAAGAGTGAAGTGAAAATGTATCCTTGGACGCACCGTGAAATGTGCATCTGGTGTTCATCCTGGTGCTTGAAGGCTAGATGCTGGGTGCTAACAGTTCTCAGGAACTGACCTGTCCCAACTGTGTGAGCAAGTCCGTGCATTGAGACAATCCAAAGACAGGCTGATTTTTCGGTATCTAACAGCATGGCAAAGCTGTGCTACTGCTGGGGCACCACCTCAGCATATAATATAACAATCAGATGACGAGTGTAGGTGGATCTGATGTCTGGGAGTCGTGGTCCAAAGAGGAGCTAGACCTTCTTGGAAAGGGCTGTATCATGAATCACAAGGCTATACCCTCACACATGCCTGCTAGAGTAAGCCATCTCTTGCCACGCTTGGAGCTTTTCAGCAGCTCTCATACACAGGGATGGCAAGCGACAGCAGGGGCGGTACGCCACCTTCATCATTTCACCTGAAACGCACTTCTAGTCAAATGAGGTATTCTCATTTGACCGCCAGAGGCAATGCAAATATAGTCTCAAAAGGCTGATAATTGTAAACTTGACTCACCTAGAAATTCACTTCCTGGCGTGCCCAAGTCAGATATGGGACACGGGAAGTAGCATTTGGAGATCTCTCCCTTAATTTCATTCTCCACACCAAGAGACCTCCCATTTTGCAGCAATGGCAGTATTTATGGAAAGGGTCGAGTGAAGATGAAATAATTGTGTTGTCCAGCTGTGCTGCGGGAGCATAAGAAAGAGAAGCAAGAATTTATAGTGTGAATAGAGTGATCTAGCGAAATGACAAGGAGAGTTTGACCTCCATGTTTGAAGGCAGGGATGTTAAGATGATGGTTTTTAAGGGTGATTTCCTGGCCCTTTGGTCTGTGATTAAGGAAGATGGCAAAGCAGGAGGTCATGAAAAGCAGAGATTTGGGAGTTGGCTACGCCTCGAGTTGAATGCCTGTCTCCATCCTGGTTTAGATGAGGCAGTTCTTGGGAGCAGGGGCATGTGCTGCTGGGCCGTGAGTATTTCTACCTTCTGAGTTCTTGGTGGTGCCAAATTAATGTCCAAAGTGGTTGTACACTCTCCCCAGTGGTTGACGTGTTTCGACCAGAGGGATTGGGAGTCTTAATTCCCTCATATCCTTGAGACTGGTGTCCTCCTTGGTGTTACGAGGATAACTGTACATCACAGGGTGGTTGCTGACAGATGGAAAGGCAAAAGTAGACTTGAAAGTACTTTGTAGAGTGCGTGATTTATAGCTGCCATCCAGCAGTGTTGGTCCCCTTTCTTAGTCTTTCATGTGCTTTGATAGCACACGGAACACCTCTTTGCTAGAACACTTATTTCGATCTGTTGAGATTCCATTATTTACAAATGAAATTCTGGATTTCTGGATACCAAAGGCTCATTTACTATTTGTTATATGCCTAGAACTCAGCACATGGCATGTAATGGCTATCCTTTGGAATAAAAGATGAATGTTATGAAGTTATATGACTACACTTGAATATCTTAGGATATTAAGGCATGTAAAAGTCGTCTGGTAATAAGTGCTTCTTCATAAGATAAGTTACTTTAATTTAAAACAAACATTATCATGAACTGTTATATACATAACACATATATGGAATATACGGTTAGGGTCAGGGCTAGCGTTTAGGGTTAGGGTTAGGGTTAGGGTCTCCTTAGATGGATTGCCACTTTTCTCTATAGGCTCCCTGGGTTTCAAGTGTGATTTTTGAAATACCTGCTGTGGTGGATTCAGGCAATGGTGGAAAATGAGGGTCTTTTTCGGCAACATTCGTAGGCTGGACAATTTCCCCACAGGTGAAAGTCTGCTGTCCGTGGGGTGGATTAGAGTATGATTTTCTTTTCTTTTCTTTTTAATTATTTTTTAATCAATTTTTAATTGAAGTATAGTTGATTTACAATGTTGTGTTGATTTCTGCTGTACAGCAAAGTGACGCAGTTATATATGCATTCTTTTTTTATATGTTCTTTTTCATTATGGTTTATTATAGGATATTGAATATAGTTTTCTGTGTTGGACTATTGAAAGTAGTCCTACTGTGATATACAGTGGGAGCTTGTTGTTTATCCATTCTGTTTATAAAAGCTTAAATCATACAGCATGATTTTCATCCTTGAATGTACATGCAGGTCACCTCAGGATCTTGTTAAAATGCAGATTCTGATTCATTTGGTCAGGAGTGGACCCTGAGATTCTGTATTTCTAGCAAGCTCCCAGTGATTCTGATGCTTCTGGACCAGGAACCACATTTTGCATATCACGGGGTTAGGAGTGTGAAGGAAGAGGACTCTGAGGGAAAGGTAGCGTTCCAAGCTAACGGGTTGGGGGTCAGAACAGATCTCCATCTGTCAGCAGGATAAGCAGTGTAACACAGTGACAAGGGTAAAGACTTTGAAGTCAACCAAGCCTGGACTGAGTAGACATTACAGCTACATCCCAAGAGACATGCTTCCTTTATACCCTATGAAAGGAATAAAGGCCCCTCCCTTATGCTCTTCAGGTGATGCAGAGCCCTGTGACTTGTTTTGGCCAATATAATGTTGACCAGATGTCTGTTTTTCCATATATAATCATTTTCTTGCCAGGGTACCACTTACTGCTTGGAATGTGGTCACCAGACCCCAACATCACCAGGGAGTGATGGATATTCAGATATGAGACGTCACTCCCCAAAACTCTTGTATCTAAAGCTTCACTTGAATAAGCTCCCAGGTGATTTGTATGTGTGCTCAAGTTTGAGAAGTTCTTCTCTAGACCCCTCTTATTGTAGGGAAAATGGGAGAAGATGTTGGTGCAGAAGTGACATAAGTCCCAAGCAGACTGGACTGGACAGCTACACAGAGGGCAGCAGACCTGGAGCATTGCCTGGACTTTCCTTAAGGAAAAAATAGCTTTTTGTTGGTTTGCACTGCTGAGATTTGAGGATTGCTTATTACTGTGACATAGTCCAACCCATCCTGACTAAAACGGCTAAAACTGCAAAATCCAAGTCTTCATTTGGAAGGTTTGGAGATATTGACCACATTAGTTAACTAAGCTTAGCTCTGGTTTTGTAAAATGGAGATAACTCTCTTATTGGGCTGTTGTGGAGATGAATACATTTGCACAAGATGCAGAGATATATAGTAGATAGATATGCAATAAGATTTAAAAGATAGCAATTATCTTTGTTATTATTGTTGTTGGAGTGGTCAGAACTCATTATATTAGTGAGGAAGGCAGAATTCTAGGACATAGTTCAGTAAACCCAACCCCTGGGCCAACTCTGGCCTCTTGCCTGTTTATGTAAATAATGTTTTAATGAAATATAGCCGAATTCATTCCTTTATCTATCTTTATGGCTGTTTTCACAGAGATTCTGTGGCCCACTAAACCCCCAATACTTATTTCCTACCATTTTACAGAATATCTCCAGTGACTCCTGTTCTGTGTCCTAGTGTAATATGGGATGAAAACGGGAATATCCGTGATTTTACTTGCCACGTGGGCATACGGACTCCTTTATGGTTGCAGGTATGGGGAACGTGTGACATTTGTCAAAAGGATAATCAGATGCAAAACTGAGAGTCCAGGACACCAGAGTTTAATAACCCCCAGGTCACATGCTGGGTCAGATTGGATATGAGATTTGTGTAAAATGGGATCTATACCTGGTGTCCTCATATATGTGAAATGTGATATTTGGATTTATTACAAGAGGAAAAAAAAATCCTCTTTAGTTACATGGTCTTTCCCGTAGAAACAAAAATCAAGAAATGACAACCATATTCCCCCAGATGGCAGATTTCTTTATAGCAGTTATGTTAAAATCTGCTGTTCTATTGTTTTCATCCTCTAAAAGACACTGGCTCTTTAAAAGAGCCACTCGCAGGCTGTAACAGCAAAAAGAACAGCAAAGATTTCTGGAAAGAGCTGTACCTAAAATATGGCAGCATTTCAACATTGTGGAAGCAAACAGCAATAATCGAAAACTAGAAAATTAATGGCAGGGGACATGCCTCTGAGCACCTCTCTCGCCTGGACCACCTGCTGACTCAGCTGAGTTCTTGCTGCTCTCGTACCTGTGGCCAAAGAAGTAATGGTATATGATGCCCAACCTAATGGAGGATAAAATACAGAGGCAAGAGGGGAAGTGGCACAGGGGGTAAATCCTTCCCAGCTTCAGAGACGGGGATCTGTGTCCACAGTGGGTATCATGGTGATCAGCCAGCTGATGGAACAAGGCAAGCCAACTTAGACAGACACAATGTTCTTTTCTTTCCTTTTTTGCCACCAGCTCTCCATTTCTCTTTCTTAGTGAAGCATCACTGTAACTTTCTTTTGGAGAATCACATCTGCTAGACTGTGTGTGGTTCTGGTGGGGCTGTGAATACAAATGACCTTTCTGACCCTTGTCAAGGAATGAGCATCGACCAAGACTAGACCAGTTGAATGTTCCCTGGGAGCACCAAATCCTGTCTAGACTAAAGGAAGAGAGTTGATTCTCCTTTGTCCCAGCAGTGGTATGGATGTATGAGGGAAATTATTATCTCCTGCTACATAGAGTCCCTGGAGCTGCCCTATGCCTTTTCATTTCTGCCCTGAATTTTTGGTGATTCCTTGAATTTCATGCACTACACCCATTCCTTTTCAGTCCTTTTCCTTTTTCTCTCATGTTTGGAATAGTTCTGTTGCGTACAACCAATGATCCTTAACTGACACACATAAATACCGAAGTGTTCTCTTTTGCTCTTTTTTTAAAAATTATAAATTTATTTATTTATTTATTTAGTTTTGGTTGCATTGGGTCTTTGTTGCTGCATGTGAGCTTTCTCTAGTTGCAGCGAGCGGGGGCTACGTTTGGTTGCGGTGCACAGGCTTCTCATTGCAGTGGCTTCTCTTGTTGTGGAGCACGGGCTCTGGGCATATGGGCTTCAGTAGTTGTGGCTTGCGGGCTCAGTAGTTGTGGCTCACGGGCTCAAAAGCGCAGGCTCAGTAGTTGTGGCACGTGGGCTTAGTTGCTTCACGGCATGTGGGATCTTCCCGGACCAGGGCTCGAACCCGTGTCCCCTGCATTGGCAGGCGGATTCTTAACCACTGTGCCACCAGGGAAGTCCCCTCTTTTGCTCTTGATTCAACAATTCTGTGGTTTCTAGGACAAAAGTTTAAGGATGCATAGTATGTGTTATAGTCTGAATCGTGTCCTCACCTCCCCCAAATTCATATATTAAATGCCTAACTCCAGTTAGGTACAGCACACCTCAGAGTGTGCTGTATTTGGAAACAGTGTCTTTTAAGAGGTGATTAAGGTTAAAATGAGGCCATTAGGGTTGCTCCTAATCCAATAGGACGAGTATCCTTATAAGAAGAGGAGATTAGGACACAGACACATAGAGAAGGATGACCATGTGAGGACACAGGGAGAGGACGGCCATCTGCACTCCAAGGAGAGAGGTCTCAGGGGGAACCAGCCCTGACAACACCTTCATCTGAGACTTCTAGGCTCCAGAGCCGTAAGAAAATTAATTTGGTTGTATAAGCCATTCAGTCAGTGATGCTTTCTTATGGTAGCCCTAGAAAACCAGTACAGTAACCATCACCTTTATCTGATGAAGAAGCAGCATTATTAGTGTGTAAGTACAGGAACTGCACTATGGGACATGTTTCAAAGGATCTTGTTGCTTTCATGGTTGCACCCCTGTGATTATTGATGATCCAATGTAGTTCAGGCCAACATTGGCAATGAGTGAACATATGGATAACATACCGTGCAGGGCAGTAGGGTTCAAGGCTATTGGAAATTCTCTGCTGAAATGAAAATAATTCTCAGTGAGAATTCTCAATGAATTCCTTGTTCCTTTTTCTTAAGGATTTAATAATTTAAAAAATGCATATTCTCCGGAAAATGGTGTGTCTTATTCCGTCTTCACTGGAAAACAGAGCCAGAGGAAAGGATTATGTTTAGACGTTTTATTCTGAAGGTGTAGAAAGGGTGAGGGAAAAAAGAAGTGAGGATGAGCAGGTTGCAAGAGGATCTTTTACTCTCCGGGCTTCTACTCCACAGCAAGTCATGTAGATATACAGATAACATCTTGTATCTTGTATAGATAACAACTTGGATAAATAGTTGTACTTACTCAGCCTGGTGGGTCGTCTGCAGGCAGAACAGAGACGCTGTTAGAAAGTTACACTGTAAATTTTGTTTTTATTTTTTATTTTTGGCTGTGCTGTGCGGCTTGTGCGATCATAGTTCCCTGACCAGGGATGGAACCCGGGCCCTCGGCAGTGAAAGTGCAGACTCCTAATCACTGGACCACCTGGGAATTCCCTGGAAGATGGGAAGGAATTCATCTATTGAGTCCCCTTCTGTCTTCTGTCTCCCAGTGGTGGAAATTTACTCCACAGAATGGAACTCTCTTTATCGTTTAGCCAGGAGGAGGCATAGGATCCAGGAGACATCTCCTTGGTCCCATTCGCACATAGAATTGTTCGAGCATTGCAGTGGCTGAACTAAAACAAGAAGTGGATGGTCCAGGAGGTCACAGGAACCTGGAGAAACACACAAGTTCTGAGAGCTGAAGAGTAGAATTCCACGTTTTACCCATAACTTCTATTTGAGTTGGGAATGGGTTTATTTAAAGGATTATGCAGTAAAATTTTGGGAGCCAGGCTTAGAAATGCTGCCCGTCATTTCTGACTACATTCCATTGTCCAGAACTATGCCAGGACTATATTCCATTGTCCATTGGCCCCATGTAATGATAGGAGTCAGGTGGTAGCTTTGTGTCTGGATGCAAAGGCCACCAGGGTTTGGAGGACATACAGTTATCTTTCTGCAAGGTCACAGTCACACTGATGATAGCAGTGCTTTGAACCTCTGTACTGTACATAATGGAAATTATGGAATAAAGCTTTTACAATTATTGGGTGAAAATGTGGTTGCATCCCTGGGTAATATTCTTTCCTATTGAGAGAATTCTTTCCAGTGTTTGTGACCTTATATAAAAGAACATTAATGACATTAGAGAGGGCTTAGGGAAGACTATTAAAGAAGATTAAAGGGATAAACTACATTCAGGCAGATTAAAGGAACTAGAGTTGATTAGCCCAGATTAAATAATGACTGAACAAGAGAGATTTTCAGCTCAAGATAACTTGACCACCTCAATTTAGCTTCCTCATTTCCAAAGCCAATGAAAATGACCAAAGCATATGTAACCAAAGAATAATCTACTTCTGGAAAGTGGCAATTGGTGCCTCTCATATGGAAAATATAGATAAGGAAGGACAGTTCCACCCAAGGGCAGTTGACAGGTAAAGGGATGCTTCACCCTTTATAATACAAGAGAAGAGGGCTGGAATCCAGATGCGGCTTTGGCCACAAAGAAAAGTGAAGTTGCAGAAAATCTGATTTGTCCTTTTTTCCCTGTTTCTTATGAAAACTGGATTAAAGTTGGGAGCCAGCTAAGGTGTGTCAGTGCCCAACTCCCCAAACAGAGGAAAGAGAAAATGAAACATAAACCATCTTCCATAGTGAAAAGCAATCAAAATAGTGACCGTGCAGACATTTAAATATCCATAAGAAATCTTCTCAAGGGTATTGTCTCAAGGGTATTACAGGGTTTGAGGGATTATGGAGCAAGAGCAGTCATGGGAAGAGAGCAACCATAGGTCAAGAATGGGGGAGGTTAAATGGAAACGGTGTCTGAATATTTAAAATTACAACTAGAGCAGGGAGGCGTATGTGGGGTACTTAAAAAGGCAAATTGGAAGGTGAAATCTAGAAATGATCCTGTAACTCAGATTTTTTAAATTAAGAGATGAAATTGGTGAGGGGAGAGATGTGTTATAGAGCTAGTCCAGAAACTCAACATGATGATAACAGGAAAAAGGAAAGTAACCTTAGGAATAATAGAGTCAAAAGCCCCTGAGAAAGGAACTTTTAGATTTTATAGCGAGCCAGACAAAGTAAAAGACATCCATGTATCCTGGTGATTTTCTTTCTTGATATCAACTTTAAAGAAAAAGATCCTATAAGCTTTCTGACAGGGTAAAAATATTAATGGAAGATAGTACACAGAGGAAAAATAACCAAACTTCTCTCTTTGACAGTCAATTCCAGAACACAGTATAGCAAGAGATAAGATTAGGAGAAGAAATGATTATGACACGAGATTTCCATATTCATTTAAGATATTCATTTATAAGGCTAATAATAACATGTTCATAAAGAGGATGGTACTTATAAAGTTTAATGTATTTTGTCCTGAAAGCTACTTTAAGAAATTCTATAACTTCTGGATATTCATGATAGATCAAACTGCTCACTTATCAAGGTACTCCAGTACTAAGATTAGAGAGATAAAGAAGATATATATCCATAGGGATTAAAACAGAAAAATAATGACTAGCCGATGAAGAGTTAAATACTTTTGGAGCTTAAAGCATGTGGATAAATCACAACTCATGAAATAGACCGAGGTTGAAGCTGTTATCCTAAAGCAGGCAAGCTGATCTTGCACAAGATAACCCCCCAAAGGCTCAAAATTTAGACACAGTGCTACCTCCCCAGGCAAGGCTAGAGTTGGACTAGAAGTGAGATGGGTCAAACGTTTGTACATGAAATAGATTTCAGAATCACCTGGTTCCCATGACTCCCCTCTGTGATTCTAGTATAAATCTATTACTCTCTGGAGGGTCTGAACCAGAGATATTCTGGATGTGTGAAACACTAATACAATGAGGCTTAATTCAGAGTCTATGTAAAAAATGGTGAGTCCAGTTGTACACATATCAGACTGCTCACAGAGGCTCTGTTTGTCTTTTTCAATATTTTTTTCTCTTTGTGTTTTATTTTTTGTAGTTTTTTTTTTTATTGCTATACCATCAAGATTGTTCATCTTTTCTTCTTCTGCAGTGTCTAATCTTCTGTTAACCTGATCTCCCGTATTCTCATCTCAGATGTTGGCGTTTTCACCTCCATAAATACGATTTGGGTCATTTGTATATCTTCAGTGTCGCTACTTCACTTGTCAAACACACAGAATACAGTTGCCATAACTGCTTTAATGTCTTATTCTATTGTTAGTAATGGGTTACTTTCTATTGATTGATTTTCCTATCATTTTGTTTCACTGCTTCTTTCTGGAAGTTTTCTTCTGACCTATGTGATCCATAAATATGGACGAGAGATAAAACTGATTTTACAGCTGTCATCATCATCATCAGTGAAATTTTGTTTCATTCATCAATATTGGAATAATTATCTCCATACTGTAGGTAATAGCTAGAAAATGTGTAATGCTGAAAGATACATTTGATCTGTTTGGAGATGCCTGTCACTGTGTCCACCCATACAGCACCCCACAAGGCATTTAAAATTTAATTATCGGGGGAAGGACAACTTCTGCACCTTTTTCCGGTCGCCGCATGCTTCACGCTCACTGCACCTCAGACTGCTGTGCTTTTTTATTCTTTATTCCCCAAATGCCTTGAGCCCCTTGTCTTCAGGGAGGCAAACCTGAGATTCTCCTGTTGCTTGGCTGCCTTGTGAACAAGCCCTCTGTTTGCTGCAATCCTTGGCATCTCAGTGTTTGGTTGCTGTCCATCAGGCAAAACCAAGCTGGTTCAGTACCACTAGGATCTCAGGAGTTCAAAAATGCCGTGTCGCTGACAGGGTCTTGGTGCTCTGGCCGGGTGTCAGGCCTGAGCCATGGAGGTGGGAGAGCCGTTCAGGACATTGGACCACCAGAGACCTGCCAGCCCCATGTAATACCAATCAGCGACAGCTCTCCCAGAGACCTCCGTCTCAACGTTAAGACCCAGATCCACTCTACAACCAGCAAGCTCCAGTGCTGGACACCCCATGCCAAACAACTAGCAAGACAGGAACACAACCCCACGCATTGGCAGAGAGGCTGCCTAAAATCATAATAAGGCCACAGACAGCCCAAAACACACCACCAGACATGGTGCTGCCCACCAGGAAGACAAGATCCAGCCTCATCCATCAGAACACAGGCACTAGTCCCCTCCACCGGGAAGCCTACACAATCCACTGAACCAACCTTACCCACTGGGGGCAGACACCGAAAACAACGGGAACTACGAACCTGCAGCCTGCGAAAAGGAGACCCCAAACACAGTAAGTTAAGCAAAATGAGAAGAGAGAGAAATACATGGCAGGTGAAGCAGCAAGGTAAAAACCCACCAAACCAAACAAATAAAGAGGAAATACACAGTCTACCTGAAAAAGAATTCAGAGTAATGACAGTAAAGATGATCCAAAATCTTGGAAATAGAATGGAGAAAATACAAAAACCGTTTAGCAAGGACCTAGAAGAACTAAAGAGCAAGCAATGATGAAAAACACAATAAATGAAATTTTAAAATCTCTAGAAGGAATCAGTAGCAGAATAACTGAAGCAGAGAACGGATAAGTGACCTGGAAGATAAAATAGTGGAAATAACTACTGCAGAGCAGAATAAAGAAAAAAGAATAAAAAGAACTGAGGACAGTGTCAGAGACCACTGGGACAACATTAAACACACCAACATTAGACTTCTAGGGGTCACAGAAGAAGAAGAGAAAAAGAAAGGGTCTGAGAAAATATTTGAAGAGATTATAGTGGAAAATTTCCCTAACATGGGAATGGAAGTAGTCAATCAAGTTTCCAGGAAGCACAGAGAGTCCCATACAGGATAAATTCAAGGAGAAAAACGCCAAGACACATAAAAATCAAGCTATGAAAAATTAAATACAAAGAAAAAAATATTAAAAGCAGCAAGGGACAGGCAACAAATAACATACAAGGGAATTCCCATAGGTTAACAGCTGATCTTTCAGCAGAAACTCTGCAAGCCAGAGGGGACTGGCAGGACATATTTAAAGTGATGAAAGGGAAAAACCTACAACCAAGATTGCTCTACCCAGCAAGGATCTCATTCAGATTCAACAGAGAAATTAAACCTTTACAGACAAGCAAAAGCTAAGAGAATTCAGCACCAGCAAACCAGTTTTACAACAAATGCTAAAGGAACTTCTGTAGGCAGGATACACAAGAGAAGGAAAAGACCTACAATAACAAGCCCAAAACAATTAAGAAAATGGCAATAGGAACATACATCTCAATAATTACCTTAAATGTAAATGGATTAAATGCTCCTACCAAAAGACACAGACTGGCTGAATCGATACAAAAACAACACCCATATATATGCTGCCTACAAGAGACCCACTTCAGACCTAGGGACACATACAGACTGAAAGTTAGGTGATGGAGAAAGATATTCCATGCAAATGGAAATCAAAAGAAAGCTGGAGTAACAATTCTCATATCAGACAAAATAGACTTTAAAATAAAGATTATTACAAGAGACAAAGAAGGATGCTACATAATGATCAAGGGATCAATCCAAGAAGAAGATATAACAATTGTAAGTATATATGCACCCAACATAGGAAGGAGCACCTCAATACATAAGGCAAATGCTAACAGCCATAAAAGGGCAAATCGACAGTAACACAATAATAGTAGGGGACTTCAAAACCCCACTTTCACCAATGGAGAGATCATACAAAATGAAAATAAATAAGGAAACACATGCTTTAAATGACACACTAAACAAATAGGCCATTCCATCCAAAAACAACAGAATACACTTTCATCTCAAGTGCTCATGGAATATTCTCCAGGATAGATGATATCTTGGATCACAAATCAAGCCTTGGTTAATTTAAGAAAATTGAAATCATATCAAGTATCTTTTCCGACCACAGTGCTATGAGACTAGATATCAATTACAGGAAAAAAAAAACTGTAAAAAGTAAAAACACAGGGAGACTAAACAATATCCCACTAAATAACCAAGAGATCACTGAAGAAATTAAAGAGGAAATCACAAAATACCTAGAAACAAATGACAGTGTAAACACGATGACCCAAAACCTTTGGGATGTGGCAAAAGCAGTTTTAAGAGGAAAGTTTATAACTATACAAGCCTACCTCAAGAAACAAGAAACATCTGAAATAAACAACCTAACCTTACACCTAAAGCAATTAGAGAAAGAAGAAAAAAAAAACCCCCCAAAGTTAGCAGAAGGAAAGAAATCATAAAGTTCAGATCAGAAATAAATGAAAAAGAAATGAAGGAAACAATAGCAGAGCTCAATAAAACTAAAAAGCAACCTAAGTGTCCAATGATAGATGAATGGATAAAGAAGATGTGGCACATATATACAATGGAATATTACTCAGCTATAAAAAGAAATGAAATTGAGTTATTTGTCATGAGGTGGATGGACTTAGAGTCTGTCATACAGAGTGAAGTAGGTCAGAAAGAGAAAATAAATACCATATGCTAACACATATATGTGGAATCCAAATAAAAAAAAAAAGCTTCTGATGAACCTTGGAGCAGGACAGGAATAAAGACACAGATGCAGAGAATGGACTTGAGGACACGGGGAGGGGGAAGGGTAAGCTGGGACGAAGTGAGAGAGTGGCACTGACGTATATACGCCACCAAATGTCAAACAGATAGCTAGTGGGAAGCAGCCGCATAGCACAGGGAGATCAGCTCGGTGCTCTGTGACCACCTAGAGGGGTGGGACAGGGAGGGTGGGAGCGAGATGCAAGAGGGACGGGATATGGGGATATATGTATATGTATAACTGATTCACTTTACTATAAAGCAGAAACTAACACAGCATTGTGAAGCAATTATAGTCCAATAAAGATGTTTAAAAATTTTAATTATTGGGACTTCCCTTTTGGTTCAGTGGTTAATACTGTGTGCTTCCACTGCAGGGGGCGCAGTTTCCATCCCTGGTTGGGGAACTAAGATCCCACATGTCAAGTGGTGCAGCAAATAAATGAATAAATAAATGAAATAAAATTTAATTATCTACATGATTATTTATTTGAGAGGGGACTATCAATATTTTACTTATACATGAAATACTGAGTCCTTTCATTCATTTGCAACTTTCTCCTCTGGTATGAGTGAATATCTCTGTCACTTGATATGTCCCAAGCTTTATTTTATTCACAGAATAGCATCATTAAAATGAAAAACCATACAGGTAACTAAAATAATTTCCACTCAGGGCAGTGATCTCTAAAAATATATTTATTTTGATCTTGAAATTAAAGGACATCTCAATATTGTAATTGGGGATGAGTAAAATTTATAAGGCTGGATGATGTATCTTTAAATTAGTAGAAGAATATTATAAATATTACATACCTTTTATATTCTTTAAAGAGAAAAGTGCATTGACAAACTCTGCCTCTCTCCATCCCTTCCTCCTTCCTGTCCCTCCCTCCTTGTCTCTCTCTCTCCCTCCCTCCCTCCCTCCCTGTGTCTCTCTCTCTCTCTGTCTCTCCCCGACCCTGGCAATTTAGCTATGACCAATTCCGTTTATTTGGATAAACTCCAGGAACGTGTTCTACCAAAACAGTGTTTGTACACAGGAAAGACATTATTCTACTGGCATTTTATTCTCGTGTCTCATCTGAGCTGTACAGTGTTTTCTTGGTCTGGGATCCTTCAGTAATTGTGTGTGGGGTTTGCATGGAAGAGCGTATTAGGGCATGCCTTTTCATGTCCCAGAAACATCTCCCCACCCTTTTATTCATTCACCACCCTGAGAGAGACACCACGTTCTTCTGACCTCTCATGGTCTTATCCCTATTCTTATTCTTGAAGTCGTTTATTAAGCCTTCCAATCTCCTGCCACCCTTTCCTTTTCAATCTCCACTTCCTTGATCATTTTCTCCCAACCTCATACTTTATTCTCCGAGCCCTTCTCTTGTAGCACTGACAGTTTTGATACATAACATATCATGCACGCCCTTCTCTCTTCCCTGAGCTTTCCGTGCATTTTCTTTTTCACCCATGTTACCCATTTCTCAGCTCTGAGTTGTTTTTTCTCGCTAGGGAACACAGCTGTTGAGTCCCCTGAAATTTAGGCTTACATACTTCTCTCACTCCCATTCTTTGCCACGATTTTCTTTTCACGTTTCATAATTTTTTCTTAAAACTGAAGGATGCCCCCAGGCCTCCTGATCACCACCCACACATCTGCCTCTCTGGCACTGTGTTTTCCATTCATCCACTTAAGGGATTCTTCCACGGTCCTATTTCCAACCCTAACTAAGACTGAGTTCCTGTTTTCTCCTGTTCAATCTTCTCTCCAGAGACCAACTTTCAGTTCCGAGTGCTGCATATGGAGCTCTACCACTGCAATTCGGTGGGAGAAGTGTCAAAAGTAATGTATGGAGCCTTGGAAATCTGGGTGTCAAAATCCAAGACAGGTTTCTGGGTGAAGTAAAGCAGTCTCCCCTGTGCTCCAACACTTCCTTTGTAAATGCTCCAGGATTCGGAAGAGAGTTTCCATTTTCCTTCCCTTACTGCCTCTCTGAAGCGATGATAAAAATAGGTTTCACTACATGCAGGAAAGTAAGCTGTTAATTCTACTGGATGCTTTCCCATGCTTTTCTCTCAATCGCCTCCAATTTTATTCCAGTTTATGCTCACCCTCAGTACCCCATCTTCATCTCTTTATACACTATCTTTAGTCTGTAGTCAGCTCCATACAAACTCAAATGTTAAACATGAATGGTGAACCAAAGACACTTCTTCGAAACTTTTCCTCTAGTACCCACTACCTTTAAATCGTTTTGAAAAGCATACTGCCCCACCTATCTTAATGTTGCAACCTAAAATGTTCATATGCTGGGCCCTGGCAACTCGTTTCATTATCAGCATATCATGTCTGTATGTATACATATATCAAATATATTTCTTCAGAAGTACTGGACCAACGGATTCAGGTATATTGGTGGAAAAATGTGCGGTATATAATGAAACTTGTAAACACCCATGCCTAATCCTCATGGTTTGATCCAAAAGCCAAATTGGACCTATTGTCTACCAAAAAATGGGATTCCATTTTTCATTTCAAATAAAGGTGTTGATATTGTGAGGGAGCAGTGTCCTTCTCAATTCTGGAAGTTGTTTGATCAGTGAGGCGTTTTATCCTTGGGTGAAATAAATCACTGCCGTGAGGAGGGTGGAGCAAAATGAAGATAACGAGTTGCTTGGAGAGTGCTGACCAGGTGTTGATGCCCTTCCCGTAGTCTGCATGGCACACGGGAGGTGACCGGAGTGAGTATCTGTCACAGATCTTGCCCCTGAAAGACGAACCTCCGTTGCCACTGTTTCCATCTGCCTGTCCCGTTGGCCCTTGAACCTACATCGTCCCCTGGGCGTTCCTACCATCCTCCGGCCACCCTGACATCAACAAGAATAGCCCAAGCATTACCTTGGCTAGATAGTCAACGTCCAGTACAAGGTCAAGGTCATTACCAGCGATAAGTCAGCTTGCTCTTCTGTCCCCCATGGTATGAAGTGACCAGAAAGACCCTTCACCTCTGTGGTCTTCAACCCGAAGCCCCTAACACCTGTCTAATCGTGAGAAAAACTTCAGGAAAGCTCAAAATAAAAAATGTTCTCCAGGATACCTGCCCATTACTTCTCAAGGCTGTCAAAGGTTTGAAAAACAAGGAAACTTAGAGAAATGGTCACAGAGCAGAGGAGACTAAGGACAGAAATACGGAATTAGTGAAATCCCCACAATGTACGGAATTTGGTTAGCACAAATATACAATGTTGGCTTTTTAGTTGTGACAAATGCACCATAGCTATGTAAGGTGCTGACATTAGAGAAGTGGGTGAAAAGTACACCCTCCACTGTCTTTGTAACTTTCCCATAAATCTAAATGTATTCCAAAATTAAAAGTTCATTAAAAAAAAAAAAACCACAAAAAGCAGAATGGGAAACCTTGACTCTGAGGCTTTTGCATCAGTTTTGCAGCAGTAGCATTGCTTCTGTGTGGGAGGTGTTTCTCTGGCCGGGTCATCAAACCCCCAGTTGAATTCCCACCCATCCCTTAGGATATTTGTTCTCAAGCTTTATGGCCACTCTCAGTGCCATGAATGCAAGGATAAGTGGGATTTTGTTTTTAAATTTTGTATGTGCATCCAAGGATAGGCTCTTTTCTAAAAAATTATCACCCGAAGTCCATAGTTCACGTTGGGTTCACCTTGCTATTATACCTTCTATTATACCTAGGACAAAAGTATAAGGACATGTATCCACCGTTACGGTATCATATAGAGTAATTTCACTGCCCTAAACATTGTCTGTGCTCAACCTGTTTATCCCTCTTTACCCCCAAACCGCTAGCAACCACTGAGCTCTTCACTGTCTCCATAGTTTTGCCTTTTCCAGAGTGTCATCTAGTTGGAATCATACGGTGTGTATCCTTTACAGATGGGTTTCTTTGCTTAGGAATATGCATTAAGTTTCCTCCGTGTCTTTTCCTGGCTTGATAGCTCATTTCTTTCTAGTGCTGAGTAATATTCCGTTGTCTGGGTGCTTTACAGTTTATTTATCCATTCACCTCCTAAGGGACATCTTAGTTGCTTTCAGGTCTTGGCAATTATGAATAAAGCTGCTGCAAGCATCCACGTGGATGTAAGTTTTCATCTCCTTTGGGTAAATATTAAGGAATGAGATGGCTGGATCGTCTCGTAAGAGTACGTTTAGTTTTGCAAAAAACCACCAAACTGTCTTCCAAAGTGCCATTTTGGATCCTCTTTGCTGTTTTATACACTTTTATCTCTAGGACCTTGAATGGCATCTGGTGCACAGAGAATACGAATAAATATTCGTTCAGTACTGAATGATAAGCACCTGGGCTGTGTATTTACAATGTGCCTTGTCCAGCCAAATCCCTAGAGATCCTGATTCAGTGGGTCTAGAGTGGGTCCCAGGAATCTGCCTGTGTATCAGTGCCGGAGGATGCTGGCGTTCCTGGTCTGAAAACCACGCTTTGAGTATCACTCCTTTCCGAGCTCGTTCTGGAGAACTTCCTTCTGCTGCCTAGTCGGAGAGCAAGGTTTTGCCCACTTCTGAAAAAAGGTGGTTCTTTATGCCATTCATACGTCACTGTGTTCTGAAGTTGCTGCTAGGTTGTCTTGAAAATAAACCAGGCTGCTATGATGGGAGGTGGAGCTGTGCTTCATTACCAAAATATATTTAGTTGAAGGAGAATCGTTGCACGTAAGTGTGCATTCAGAATGGAGAACTCTGGGAAAGCATGGGAGACTGCAAGGTTGGAAGGGATACATTTTTCAGAGGTAATGTAGACAGTTGAATCCTACAGAAGTATATTCAACAGCGCTTTCCTGCAACACGTTGAAAGCTTGTGCAGATAAGAGCCGTGGGGATGTAGTACACTAAAACGAGGCCTTGTGTTACGTAACCACAGTGCAATGACCAGTATCGGGAGCCTGGCATGGATCTAATACACTGTCTCTCTGGAGACTTATTCAGATGCTGCCAGTTGTAAGAATAATGTCCAAGTCATCCTTCAGCTGTCCTGTCTTTTAATCTGGAATAACTTCTGAATCTTTCCTGGTAATGTAGGACTTTGACACTTTTGAAGAGAGCAGGTTAACTCTTCTGCAGAATGCCTTTAATTTAGGCTTCTTTGCTCTCTCTTTAGGATTAGGTTCAGGTTAGGCTTATTTTTTCTTTAATAAAATTTTAAAGTTTACAGGGGATATACTCATCTCCGTAGTGCAAGGTCCCAAACTTAATGGAAGATGGGTGGCTAAAAAGTGTTGGAAAGCTTTCAAGATGCAATTTTGATTTTCTATAAGATGAAAGATTTCCATGAGGAATAAAAGAACTGTGTGCAGGAAGAACTTTTCTTCATTTTATCTGTATTCCAAACGGGGAGCACAGAGACGGACACATTGCTGAAATGTATCTTTGTGTTTTTTAAACTTTTATTCCCACCCCCTCAGCCTTTTTCCGTGCCACCCATTTGTTGGGGAAGCCAAGCCATTTGCTGTAGAATATCCACATTCTAGGCTTTGAAGAATGTTTTTTTTTTCCTGGTGTCTTTTTACATGGAATTCCTCTCCATAGACTAAATTGTGCACAAGTGACAGAAATACCAAATTCTGCACCAGATACTAGAACAGTTCCTTAAGCAATTGTCTTGTAAGCATTTAGCAACGATTAAGAGGCACTTGCTAAACATTAGCACGGATTCATTAAGGACACATTTTGCAAGGTTCTGTCCGTTTCTTTTTCTTGATGCAAGACTAGGTAATTCTTTAGTTACGTTGTTTCTGGTGATCTTGGGCAATCCTGTAGTTATTGTTTATTATTATTATTAGTTATTATTATTACATTATTTCTGGATTTCAGGAAAGTGGCATAATTTTCCTTTTTTTAAAAAAATTGGGGTGTAGTTGCTTTACAATGTTGCATTAGTTTCTGTTGTACAATGAAGTGAATCAGCTGTAGATATACATATAATCACCTCCCTCCCATCCCTCCCCATCTGCCGCATCTAGGTCATCACAGAGGACCGAGCTGAGCTCCTGTGCTATACAGCAGGTTCCCACTATCTATTTGACACATGGTAGGGCACATACTTCAATCTCAGTCTCCTAATTCATTACCCACCCCCTCCCCCATGTCTACACATCTGTTCTCTACATCCGTGTCTCTACTCCTGCCCTGCAAATAGGTTCTTCTGTACCATTTTTCTAGATGCCACATTCATGCGTTAATATACGATATTTGTTTTTCTTTTTCCGACTTACTTCACTCTGTATGACAGTCTCTAGGTCCATCCACGTCACTACAAATGACCCAATTTCGTTCCTTTTTATGGCTGAGTAATATTCCATTGTATATATGTACTTTGTAATGATAACGCCCACTGTCTCTCGAGCACCTCCCCTATGTCAAGAACTTTGTAAATACCATCTGAATCTTATGATTCTGAAAATCAGAATTCAGAAACCAGGCAAATTTACATTCAAATCTCGGCTCTGCCTCTTTCTACTATGAGAGCTTGGGTGTGTGACTTAATTACCCCAAGTCTCAGCTTTCCTATCTGTAAGGTAGTGACAGTGATAAGAGCTGCTTCAGTTAGTATTTGTGAAGATTAAATACTTTGAAAATGAAATGCAGGTGAAAATCTTAATATGGTGCCTCACATGTAATCAGTTCTCAGTAACTGCTTTCTGTTAGCATTGCTCTCACCACTGTACAGCTCAGGAGACTGAGGGTCATAGAAGCTACATATCTGGAATAAGGTCTCCAGGACCAAGGTCATTCTGTAATACCTTGCCTCCTTGCAGACAAGCCAAAAGAAAATGGGAGCTGGAAAACAAGACAGATTTGTTTCAAGTAGAATAACCTTCTGAGGTTCTAAAACAAGAGGAATCAATGCCTAAAAGAGAGTGTAGTGTCTCTATCATTGCAATTGGGCCTTACCACCATTTCACTCTTCTGAAAATGTGGCTGCATGGAAGGTCGTTCTACAAATGGCAGATGAAGAGAAACTACTCCAGATAATGGTATAAATGAATTAGGATTAAAAAATAATAACATATACAATACAAATTTAAATTTGAGTTATGAGATTTAATTAAGAAAACATGCATATTTCTGACTTGTTCTCCAAGGAGAAAAACTTTACAAAAACCAGGTAAGTAAAACAACAACAACAACAAAAACACCAGGTGAGTTATTGTTAGGTTTTGAAATTGCTATGAAAAGTAAGAGGGGATTTTCGTTCAACTCTCTGAACCCCTGTCTGCCCTTCTGTGAGATGATGGTTTCTGCATGTGCTAAAGGCCCAAGTTCAGGGATTCAACAAGACTGGGTAACACTGGGGCCCTCCATCTTTACGGTCATCGTATGGAACCGAGGGAGAAAAACATGCAACCTCGAAGTATGAGCTATGATGCCACCAGCTGGGGATCAGACAGAAAATATGGTCCAGTTCCGCTTTGGAGAGAACCCCTTGGGGCTTTCTGGTGCCCCCTGCATCCTGGTGAAGTAGAATACTCTACACAGCCAATCAAGGGGAATGCAGCTTCACCATGGCCATCCAGTGAAGGTACATCTGAGTGCTTCTCTCCTGCCTTTCTGTCTGGACATCAGAAAAACTAGTAACAGTATTGGACCTGAAAGTCCTCCTTGATTGTCGTGGTGGTGCTCTGCGTGGAGACAGATAACATTGTTCCAGCACTGGAAGTCCTGCAAAATACGGACTTATACCAAGATGTTGTTAGAGGGGAAAATTCTGTGATGGGCCGAATAGTTTCCCCCTACACCCAGACATTGAAGCCCCGGTGCCCGGTACAGTCACCTCTCCACCCATATTGGGATTGTCTTCAGAACCCCCTCGGACACCATAACCCGTGGATGTGCAAGTCCCTAATCTAAAGTGTCATGTACGGGACCTCCGAGTGTGACTGTATTTGGAGATGAAGCCTTTAGAGAGGTGATGAAGGTACGATGAGGTTACTGGGTGGACCCTACTCCAATCTGACTGATGTCCTTATAAGAAGAGGAAATTGAGACACACAAAGAGACACCAGGGGCAGTTCGCACAGAGTAAAGACCATGTGAGGACAGAGGCAGAAGAAGACAGCCGTCTGCAAGCCAAGGAGAGAGGCCTCAGGACAAACCAACCTTGACCTTAGACTCGTGGCCTGCAGAACTGTGAGAAAAGAGATTTCTGTTGTGCAACCCCCCCCCCCCCCCCCAGGCTGTGGTATTTTGTTACAGCAGCCCGAGCTCAGTAATTCACCTTCCCAGTTTGTATCAACACAAAATGATTTCATGTTGAAACTCTGTGATGGTTAACTTTAGGTCAAGCTGAGTAGGCTAAGAGATGCTCAGATAGCTGCTAAAACATGATTTCTGAGTGTGTCTGTGACGGTGTCTTTGAAAGAATCAGCCTGAAGGCATTTTGAAGAGCACGGCGGCTGCCCCTCCCACCTCCCCGTCCTCCTTTTCTCCACACCTGTGGCCTTGCTGAGAGCAGGCGGCCACGGCCCCTCATTTTTAAGAAGGCTGCCTGCTCTCTGCTTCAGGATATCCGCTTCGATTTCAGGATCCACTAAGGATTGAGATCCACATAGGACAAATCACTACTGTGAATTATCTGAGGAAAGGAAGCCTGTACAGCCCCGATCCATGACTGAGAAATCCCCACCACTATACGTGGCAGACAGTATTGTGCATTTTGAGAAACGAGACTTTTTCCCAGAGTGGATGCTCTGCGGTGGGTGACCCCTCGCATGAATGAGGGTCACACCAGATCCAAGATTCTGAGAGCCTCGCCATGTGTAGTCTTCCATTCATGACGCTGGAGCCTTCCTCCTGCCGGCGAATCCCAGTGCAGACATCTGAGGACCCCCTCTTCTGAGCCAGAAGCATCTCCTCTATTGTTGGGTCGTATCGCGCAACGTGATTACGGTTGCTGAAACTCGGCCTCTGTACACCGGTGCTGGATGAACGCAATACCTTAACTAACGCAATACCTTGACTACAAAAGGAAAGTACTTACTCGGGTCTCACTGTGAGAAACAAAGCACAGCTCTGAAATTTGCCTCCATTTTGAGTTTATGGGCGCTCCAGCTCGTCTCTTTTCCTCCGCAGGGTGTTTGAAAATGATCCCAGAACGCTCCCCGTCAGCATAAGCCGTGGATCATAGTGGTAGTTTATTCGACTCCCTGATAGCCGTCCTGATTAGGCACATGAGACGATACTGGTTGCCTCAAAGTTCTGTCCAGATCCCTCATAGGTTATGGATCCAAAAGGAGGTGGGATGCAGTGCAGACTGACCCGAGCTGGGAAGGCTGTTGGAAAGCTAACGGGGCAATTGCTCTTTTAGGCTTTGAGACTAACTCAGTGGATGTTGGATGGACATAGATGTCCTGAGCTACAGCGACTCGCTGGGACCTTATAAAAACAGCATCTTGCCCTGGAGGGACGTAACGTGGGTCTCGCCGTATATACTCCTAGGTCTCCACCTTGATGGACATCCGCCCAGCCTCTCAGGTAGCCAGCTCTGCACGCGCGCACGTGCTTCTGTGGCTCTGAGTGCACAGCCCGGAACACTGAGGACCAAACGAACCTTCCAGTACATACGGGAAATTGCTAGTGAGCCACTTTAAAGCCAGATGAAGGCAAGGGGTGCCTCCTCCTCATCCTCACCCCTGCATCCTGCAGAGGCAACGCAACAACTGAAGAGAAATTTTCAGTGCGTGTGCCGAAGACATGAATTTCTCTTTCCATTCTCTGTAGGGTTAATTTCCAAAGATACAGCAGCATGTAACAGAACAATGGATCGGTGCCTGGCAGATCCGTAAGTCTTTAACGAAGAGGGCTGACTGGTCATCTGCCAGATGACAGAGGAATTCCTCTTCCAATCACTGCCTTCACTCGGATTTACAAACAGATGTTAAACGTACTGAAGGGAGGTTCCAAATCACCAGCTTTAAAAGGGAATATCCAGAGCACTCACAGTGCTATTTTTTTCTAGCCAATACCTTGTTTTTACCATATGTTAACTGAGTATCTACTTGAGTCCTTCTATGTCTTTTCTATCAACACACCATGGTTTGGGCACTTCTGAATCTGTGTCCAGTCAATAAATTTGTTTTTTATTGGGGTACAGTTGCTTTACAATGTTGTGTTAGTTTCTGTTGTACAACAAAGTGAATCAGCTATATATGTACACATATCCCTTCCCTTTTGGACCTCCCTCCCACCCCCCATGCCACCCATCTAGGTCACCACAGAGCACCGAACTGAGCCCCCTGTGCTGTACAGCAGGTGCCCACTAGCTCTCTGTTTTACGCGTGGTAGCGTATATATGTCAAACCTAATCTCCCTGTTCGTGCTACCCTCCCCTTCCCCCGCTGTGTTCACATGTCCATTCTCTATGTCTGCGTCTCTATTCCTGTCATGCAAATAAGCTCATCGGTACCATTTTTCTAGTTCCACATATGAGTTAATGTACGATATTTGTTTTCCTTTTTTTTTTTCCAAACAAAATTTTTAATTGGGGTATAGTTGTTTTACAGTGTTGTGTTAGTTTCTGCTGTACGGTGGAGTTCCCCGTGCTACACAGCAAGTTCTTATTCGTTATCTATTTTATACACATCAGTGTATCCATGTCAATCCCAATCTCCCAATTCATCACACCACCACCCCTCAACCCCCGCTTTCCCCCCTTGGTGTCCATACCTTTTTTCTCTACACCCGTGTCTCTAATTGTGCTTTGCAAACTGGTTCATCTGTACCATTTTTCTAAGTTCCACATATATGTGTTAATATACGATATTTGTTTTTCTCTTCCTGACTTACTTCACTCTGTATGGCAGACTCTAGATCCACCCACGTCTCTACAAATGACCCAGTTTCATTCCTTTTTATGGCTGAGTAATATTCCATCGTATATATGTGCCACATCTTCTTTATCCATTCATCTGTCAGTGGACATTTAGGTTGCTTCTGTGACCTGGCTATTGTAAATAGTGCTGCAGTGAACACTGGGGTGCATGTGTCTTTTTGAATGATGGTTTTCTCTGGGTATATGGCCAGTAGTGGGATTGCTGGGTCCTACGGTAGTTCTATTTTTAGTTTTTTAAGGAACCTCCGTACTGTTCTCCATAGTGGCTGTATCAATTTACATTCCCACCAACAGTGCAAGAGGGTTCCCTTTTCTCCGCACCCTCTCCAGCATTTGTTGTTTGTAGACTTTTTTGATGATGCACATTCTAACTGGTGTGAGGTGATACCTCATTGTAGTTTTGATTTGCATTTCTGTAATAATTAGTGATGTTGAGCAGCTTTTCAGGTGCCTACTGGCCATCTGTTATGTCTTCTTTGGAGAAATGTCTACTTAGGTGTTCTGCCCATTTTTTTTTTTTTTTTTTGCGGTATGCGGGCCTCTCACTGTTGTGGCCTCTCCCGTTGCGGAGCACAGGCTCCGGACGCGCAGGCCTAACGGCCATGGCTCACGGGCTTAGTTGCTCCGCGGCATGTGGGATCTTCCCGGACCAGGGCACGAACCCGTGTCTCCTGCATCGGCAGGCGGATTCTCAACCACTGCGCCACCAGGGAAGCCCCTGCCCATTTTTTGATTGGGTTGTTTGCTTTTTTGATACTGAGCTGCTATCTTGCCCCTCCCCCCTTCCCTCTCCCCACTGGGAACCACTACTTTGTTCTCTAGATCTGTGAGTCTACTTCTTTTAGAGAAAAGACACTATGTTGCTGTTGAAATATTTGAAAGTCACATGGTGGAGGGAATGAACTCCCCCTTTTGGATTCCAGAGGACAGATGATCTCATGGGTGAAAGTCACCAGGAAACAGAAGTATGAAAATATATTAAATATAGGAATTATATTAATAAATATAATGCTATTTCAGAAAGAGCATGGATTAACATGGTTACAATTTATATTTGGTTTTCTAAAAATATCGGAGTAATTTTCATAATTGTATTTCTCCTGGTGTCTACCACTTAAGAGATGTTCAATAAGTACTCTTATCATTATTCTTGAAGTTATTACTCTTATTTTATTATTAATTCACAAATTTCCCAGATATTAATCAAGTCTTGGCAGACACAGATTATGTATCACTTATTCACTTCATTATCACCAGTACTAAGCATATTCCTGATACAGAAGAAATTCATTAGTATTTGTTAAGTACTATATAAAAAGGAAATAATGAAAGCAATGTAACCATTATCGCATGATGGTTAAAGAAAGATAAGAAGACATTGGAAGCCGTGTAGGGAGAGCAGGATATAATTATATTAGGAGCCACTGTGAACCAATCACCAATATTGAACAATACGTTTAGTCCTCATGGACCTTTCTGTAGATCCCAGGAGGTGTGCTGCCAGCTTACAGTGAGACGCTAGCAAAGATGTCAACGAGGTCCCTCAAAGAGGGCCCCAGGTGCTTCTATTTAGATTAGTCCTGGACTCCAGTAAACACACAAAAGACTTAGGAGAACAGAGTCTTAAGGCAACCTGTGTGTGTTGTGTTAATCTAACAGTATGATGGAAATCTTTCTGCTTTTAATCAAATTACTTGTCACATAGAAAGAGTTTCCTTAAGTAACTGGATGCCCGAGAGCAATGACTGTTTGATCAACATTTCGGGTACGGGTAAACTAGTCTGTAGACTTTACTGGGTATGAGTAAGCTAGTCTGTAGACTTTACTGGGTATGGGTAAGCTAGTCTTTAGACTTAATTGGGTATGGGTAAGCTAGTCCATAGACTTTACTGGGTATGAGTAAGGTAGTTAATATTCTCCACTGGGTCTGGGTAAGCTAGGCTATGGATTTCACTGGATATAAGTAAGCTGGTTTGTAGACTCCATTGGGCATGGGTGAGCTAGTCTATGGAGTTAACTGGGTGTGGGTAAGCTAGTCCATAAACTCCACCAGGTATGGGTAAGCTAGTCCGTAGACCTCACTGGATACGCATAAGCTGATCATCTACAGACTCCATTGGGTATGGGTAAGCTAGCCTATGGACTTCTTTCCCGAACATGGATTCATCTCTGTGGGGAAGAATGCACAAATGAACATGAGCAAGTGTCAGGATGAGTCAACGTTCTTGGGAACAAGCGCCTGAAGAAAAGGGTCAGCACTGCTGTCCACTGAGCAACAGCAGGAATGTGTCCACCAAGTTTTCTCATACTTATTGGGCACAAAAAATATGAAACCGAGTGACCTTATAACCGGTGCTTACTCGTGTTTAAGTACTCAGAACCACTAGTAACATCCCCAACTCTCCTTCTACTTGCAAATAATAATGATAACAACGATAACAAAAATAATATTAAGTCATTATAAGAAGCCCTTTGGCAGATGGATTCTCGGATAAATTTTTCTCAAACATGAGTGACTGGTTAGAGAATGATTCTTAGAACACATGATGATTAATAGTGTTGGGGATTTAGGAAAACCTAAAGAAATTTGGCCAATCAAATTAGGTTTCAAAGAAGCAGACTGTTAATTCGAAGGTTTTAATAGAGGACAAAATTCATTTTTTAAAAATTGGTTACCTCTTTGACATAGGTGTTCTACCAACTTAGTGTTTGTAATATATAGAACATTTTGATTAATGTATTTATAATATTGACGATTGCAGCTAGACAAGTAGTGAATTCAGACATTTAAAAGTCAGACATTTAAAATTTCCTTATTTTTCAAGAATGAAAAATCATAATAGATGAGAATTAGTCTTTCATTATAACATATCAGTGTTGCTTCTTAGCTCACAGTTTTTTTTTTTTACTTTTTTTTCTTCCTCTTAGCTTTTTGGTGGCTAATTGATTTCTCTGACAAACTGCCTAAAGAATATTAGACTCAATAAATGTGAAGAAACTATTTAGATCATGTTGGTCTCAAGAAAAGTCACGAAAGTCTGATTATGTATTTCCTATCTTCACAAATCCTTCTTAGTTAATTAAATATGTTCCTTGGCAAAAGCTTGTTGAAATGAGAGGTTATTTACACCTCTGTTTTAGACGTGTCGTCAATGGCATTTTAGGCTCCCTGGTTTGTGTGTTTTGAGACGTGCTAACTGTGTAAGAAACCAGGCCTGCTCAGTCTGTAACAGCAGGCAGAGATCATTCAGATATGAGTGGGTTTGTAATGGAGTTTAATGAGCGCTTTACTTTATGTAGTACTACGTACTCAACGCTCTGCTAAACGGAAGTTATTATCCCATGTATCTATTGCAGAAGGATGGAAGTTGTTTAAAAGACAGAATACCTATTATATGTTGGAATTAGGAGTCTTTTATGGCATTACAATATCCCAGGGAGGGAGAGGGTCCAAATTACTAGACTCATTTCATGGTGTCACTGAGTCCTGACACATTAATTTAATATTTGAATGGCATTACTGTGACTATTTCTCATGCAATTTCAAGCTCCTGGTGTGTAACACAGGGACACAGTCAGGATTTGGACTTGCAAAGACAGCTAAGAAAAAAACATTAAGGTTTAGGAATAGAAGAAATTACAGTGGTTAGTCAACTAGTATGGAATATTCTAGAATGCTCTCCATTTTTAAGGTGACCAGATCGTAAAGATGGAGTGAAACATACTCCAAGTGATGTGGACAGCCTTAGATAATTGTTTCAGAGCTCACATTTGTATATGTATCCAATAAGTGTACAGAAGTTAAAGACACATTTCATTTCTATTTCCAGTCACCTTTTCCCCAAGTTGTTTCCTGGGAAGAGTACAGGTTGTCACAGCAACATGGAAATCCACTGGAGAAGGACTGAACCTACCTATTAGGAACCTTAGCCCTAAAATAAGCAATATTCCCTTTTTTCTGTTTTCCTTTGGACACAAAATCTACAGCTATTTAGAACCATATATAGGGAATTTCCTGGCAGTCCAGTGGTCAGGACTCCACGCTTTCACTGCAGGGGGCACGGGTTTGATCCTTGGTCAGGGAACTAAGATCCTGCAAGCCGTAGGGCACAGCTCCCCCCCCCAAAAAAAAGCCATAAATGCTTTCTTCAATAAAAATTCACAAAAGGCATTCATTTTGTACAAATTGATCATAATCATCACCATAAAGTAAATAAATCTCACGATCCTTTTTATCTGCAATATTTTCTGCTGCCAAGAATATGTTTCTTAATCGTGTTCTTTGGTCTTGTAATAACAAGTCAGAAAAAAGAAAGACACTCAAAAAGGATTTGACTTAAGAAACTCTTGATTAATTCTATTAAAATAATAAGGTAGAAATTTCAAATACATTTGATTTCATCTTACTGGTATCTTTTTCTTTCATTTTTTTTCTTTCATTTTTGATGGCAGTTATTGTTTTCTTTCTAATTTTACATGCAAAACATGTTCACTGCAGACAACTGGAAATACATAAAAGCATAAAGTAGAAGATAACAATTACCCGTAATGCCCACCCCCCAGAGACAACCACCGTTAGCATTTTGGTGCATTTCCTCTCAGTACCTACACATTTTTTAAAAATATATAATTGAAGTATAATTGACCCAACACTGTGTTATTTCCAGGTGTGCAACATAGTGATTCAATGTTCCTATACATTACAAAATGCACCGCAATAAGTCTAGGTACCATGGGTCACCGTACAAAGATATTACATTATAATGGACTGTATTTCCCCTGCTATACATTTCATCCCTGTGACTTGTTTATTTTATAAGTGGAAGTTTGAACCTCTTGATCTCGCTTACCTATTTCCCTCACCGCCTTCCCCAACCCTGGCAACCATTTGTTTGTTCTCTTTACCTATTTGCCTGTTTCTGTTTGTTCATTTGTTTTGATTTTTTTAGATTCCACATTTAAGTGAAATCATATAATATTGGTCTTTTCCTGTCTGATGTATTTCACTTAATGTAATAAATACCCTGTAGGTTCATCCAAATTGTCGCAATTGGCAAAATTTCATCTTTTTATGGCTAATATTCCATTTTATATACGTATATCATGAAATATTACTAATATTTATGTATCACATCTTCTTTATCCATTTATCTCTTGATGGACACTTAGGTTGTTTTCATATCTCAACTATTGTAAATAACACTGCAGTGAACATAGGAGTGCATATATGTTTTCAAATTAGTGTTTTGTTTTCTTTAGAAAAACATCCAGAATTGTAATTGGTGGATCATATGGTAGTTCTATTTCTGTTTTCTTGAGGGACCTCTTTACTGTTTTCCATAGTGGCTGCACCAATTTACATTCCCACCAACAGTGTAGGAGGGTTCCCTTTTCTCCATATCATTCCAACTTTTGTGATTTTGTTGTCTTTTTGATGATAGCCATTCTGACAGATGTGAGGTGATATCACTGTGGTTTTGATTTGCATTTCCCTGATGATTAGTGATGTTGAGCATCTTTGCACATGCTTGTTGTCCTTCTGTATGTCTTCTTTGGAAAAAAGTCTATTCAGATCCTCTGCCCATTTTAAAATTGGATTGTTTGTTTTTTTTGAGGTTTAGTTGTATGGGTTTTTTGTTTTTGGGGGGTTTTTTTTGGTATATTTTGGATATTGAACCCTTCTTGGATATATCGTTTGCAAATGTCTTCTCCCATTTAATAGGCAGCCTTTTTGTTTTGTTGATAATTTCCTTCCTTGTGCAAAAAAAAAAAAAATCTTTTTAGTTTGATGTAGTCCCGTTTGTTTATTTTTGCTTTCATTTCCTTTGCCTGAGGAGACATAGAAAAAAATACTGCTGAGACTGAGGTCACAGATGTTACTGCCTGTGTTTTCTTCTAGAAGTTTTGTGGTTTCAGGTCTTACACTTAAGACTTTAATCCATTTCAAGAGTTTATTTTTGTGGGCAGCGTGAGAACATTGTCCAGTTTGATTCTTTTACATGTAGCTGTCTGGTTTTCCCAACACTATTTATTGAAGAGATTGTCTTTTCTCCATTGTATATTCTTGCCTCCTTTATCATAGACTAATTGATCATATAAGTTTGGGTTCATTTCTGGGCTCTCTGTTCTGTTTCATTAATCTGTGTATGTGTTTTTGTGCCAGTATCATATTGTTTTGATTACTGTAGCTTTGTAGCATAGTTTGAAATCAGGGCATGTGATGCCTCTAGCTGTGTTCTCCTTTGTCAAGATTGTTTTGACTATTTGGGAATCTTTTATGTTTCCATATAAATTTTAGAATTATTTGTTCTACATCTACGACAAGTGCCATTGGCATTTTGATAGGGATTGCACTGAATCTGTAGATTGCCTTTGGTACAATGGTCATTTTAACAATACTGATTCTTCCAATTCATGAGCATGGTATACCTTTCCATTTGTTTGTGTCCTCTTCAGTTTCTTTCATCAATATCTTTAAATTGAAACAGGATTGGGTCTAGAAAAGGAGATTGAGGTGTGAAAAACATAACTGGTCTCACAAAAATATGGTATTACAGGTAAGGTGTGGATGAGTTAAATTTGGAGAAGTGATTTCTGCTGGATTTCATTTTGCCTGGAATTTTTTATTCTTAATCGCATAGTTTGTGATGTGAAACTTTAGACGTTCTTGCACGTATAAGAATTGAAGATCCCAAATACAAAATAATTATTATTCTGTATTGAAAGATCCCCATTTTGGCACTCTTATTATAGAGCTATATTTGTTAGGTCATGAATATGTAATAATGCAGGTGATAAGAATTTTTTTATTGGAATGATAAGATAAATGTTGAAAATTTTCCTCCCTGGTGCTTACATTTGTTTATCTCAGTAAATGTGTGGAGCTCTTGGGTTTTGTTATTAATGTGGCTGTGTAGAAGGGACACCTTCTTGCTTTTAGCAAACTTAGGGGAAAATTCCAATCCAAGAACTTCTCTGTGAATAACCAGATAGCTATTCATCAGGCCCACCCCACACCTGAGTCACTAGTTACTGTTATGAGAGCTTATGTCTGAACTTCCTTTTCCAGATATTCCTGGAGTCAATGAGATTTGAAAAAAATGAAAGAAACTCCTGAGAGGGACCCAGTGTTAAGGAGAAGATTCCATAGAGGCTTTTTTTTTGTCTGTTAATCTTTGTGCCGTCCCCTTTCCTAGGTGGAAACAATACTCTCTGTAGTGATAAGTTACATAGTGAGGCCAACTTAGTTTTCATAAATTTGGGATCTTGTTAAAAAGAAACTCATTAAATGGGTGAACTCAGGCTACTTTTCTCAGTTTATGGTCCCTAAAAGTGCTGAATTAGTGAAATAATACTCTGTACACAGTGGAACCACTAATACATATCATAGGTTTATACTGTATTATATAAATATATATAGTGTCATGGGTATATGATTATATGTATACATCATATATAAGATCTACATAGTATATACACATACATCATATGTATATTACACTTATGTATATATTGTATGTTTATATGACATGATTATATATACATATGTGTGTGTGTATGCTAACATATATATATAATTCTAACTACCCCCCATTTTTTTTTTTTTTTTTTTTGGTGTGTGTGTGTGTGTGTGATACATGGGCCTCTCACTGTTGTGGCCTCTCCCGTTGTGGAGCACAGGCTCCGGACAAGCAGGCTCAGCGGCCATGGCTCACGGGCCCAGCCGCTCCGCGGCATGTGGGATCTTCCTGGACCAGGGCACGAACCCGTGTCCCCTGCATTGGCAGGTGGACTCTCAACCACTGTGCCACCAGGGAAGCCCCTACCCCCAAATTTTAAAGTTCCTTTGGTCTAATATTTGTTACACATATTTCAGTTCAGTGGACTTATTTTTCCTTTTCTTATCTTTCTTGTGCTCTCTCTGTCTCTCTTTCCAGCAATTTATGTTAAGATTTGATAGTCTCAGAGTCCTAAAATACCATGATACTTAAATCCAACCATTTTAAAAGATTCAAAGAGAGCTTGTAGAACTTATTTTTAAAATATAATATTGAGGAACAATGATGGACTTTGTCATTTGATAGCAAGCTTTAAGTTAAATCAGGCCCTTGTTTCATTGTATTGGAAATATGTTTACAGATTAATTTCACTCTTTGGACTTGTGGATGAAAGTCTGAAACTTCCCCGTCATGTTCTACCTGGTTGCCTAATATACTATATGTCTTAACTTGATGGTGTGAAAAGTTCACAGCCCACCCTTCTAAACTGCCAGCCATACGTATTCATAGCAGTTCACATAAAATATATATATATGTGTGCGTGTGTGTGTTCCTTAGAAAGAGAGTGTCAGTGGGTGTTTTTGGATTTGTCTTTTTTTAAACATAGGCAGTTCATCTTCAGGTATGGAACAAAGTTTTTATTCCGTGGTAGCTTTGTATGTAAGGGAATGTGAAGTATGCATGATCTTAGTGCAAGGCATCCAGAGCCTTAGAAGATATTGTACTGTAAAAAGTCTCAAAGACACTCAGGGTAGATCCGTGAAATATTCCGCTCTTTTCTCTTCTATGTAATTATAACATCCTGTACTCTTATTTTTTTTTTTTTTTTTTTTTTTAAATTTATTTATTTATTTATTTTATTTCTTTAGTTTTGGCTGCGTTGGGTCTTTGTTGCTACGCGCGGGCTCTCTCTAGTTGCGGCCATCGGGGGCTACTCTTCCTTGCAGTGTACGGGCTTCTCATGGCGGTGGCTTCTCTTGTCATGGAGCACGGGCTCTAGGTGCGCAGGCTTCAGTAGTTGTGGCACGCGGGTTCAGTAGTTGTGGCTCACGGGCTCTAGAGCACAGGCTCAGTAGTTGTGGCGCACGGGCTTAGTTGCTCCGCGGCATGTGGGATCTTCCCGGACAAGGGCTCGAACCCGTGTCCCCTGCATTGGCAGGCGGATTCTTAACCACTGCACCACCAGGGAAGCCCCTGTACCCTTATTTTGAGAACAAAAGATTCTTCTAAAGCAGAATTGTTTATCTGAAGGATTTCTAGAGATAAGCAAAAAATGGAAAAGAATCCTCTAACTCATATATACCACATTTAGCTAATTTGTACTGTGGTGTAGGGCATATAGGTGCCAGTCTACACTTTATAATATTTATGCCCGGTGTGAAAAAATGAGTTTCCTCAGATTAAGAATATAACTGTGCATTTGAGCAATTGAAACCCTCCTTTTTTAAACTTTTCCTTCCCCAAGTGTTAATAAAAGTTTAGGAGAATTTTTAGAATGTAGATTCCCACCCCCCCCGTTACCGTTATCATCTTTGATAGCAGTGGTATTTCAAACTATTTTGATATTTTTATTATACACATGTGAGATAGGAAGGAAAACATACCTTAATGCTATTTTGTCTATTTTTTTCCTGATAAATGCAAGAGGCTGCTCACGAAGGGGAGTTTAGTTGTAATAACACTTTACTGTGGCACGTTATTGCATGATGATCGCATGAGGTGTTCATTTCTGTCACAGTAAGGGGACGTGTGTCCTTGCTGTGCTCTCCATTTAACTTCAATCCCATGATGACATGTTTTGAACAAACACCTACTTAACTTCTGGCACTTAGCTCCCCCTGCCCTCCACTGCCAGCCCCTGCCTGGCCGCCAGAATTATTAATACATAACAGTGACGGCCAGAGGGGGTTATTAAGTGAAGCTCGAAGATGGTTAAAATGGCTCAGAGTACAGCAACATTTCCCCATCACTTTAAAAATATTTATTAAAGTACATAAATCATGTCACAGAGCCAGACGCTTTTCTTTTTTATCACAACAACCCAGGTTGTTTTTATTGCGTTCAACGTAGATACAAGAATCAATCCTTGGCGGGGAAGACTTATGTTGACTTATTACTCAGCTCATTAATGAGAGAGGAAGTGAGGTGCACAGTTATCTACAAACATGTGTCTGAAATGCTCCTGGATCCTGAGAGCCGCTTGGGTATTTCTTCCCATGCTAATGGGAAGAAACAGCCAAACGAGATGACACACGTGGGCGATGTGGCAGAGAACACCCGTCGTGCACACATACTCTTTGGAGCATGTCATGTAGCGAATGTGCACAGAGGTATCAGATGCTGATTCCGGAAGAGCACAGACTAGGACCCTCTTCTGTTAGCATGTTCTCACAAGGTGGTGATGTGAGGCCGCTGCATTCAATGGGATGCTTATATTCACGTCAAACAAACGGCTTATGGCAACTTCCCTCGTATACATTCGCTGTCACGTTTGTGTTCGCATCTGCTGTATGTAGGGTTCAGCCTTGCAGTTCCATATGAAATAATGCTTGAGAACTATTTCATGCCCATGCAGAGCTTGTGTCTGCACTCAGGGTGTGGACTGGCCTCCTGGCCGGGATCCTGTGCCTAAGCGTCCCTTCCTGACCTCTCCTTCCTCCTCCAGGGGCTTGCAAGTGGCTGGTGAGGCTGACAGCCGCCATCATGTATACGGAAGGCGGAGGAGACTTGGGCTCTGGGGTCCTTACCCCTCGATCTTACTCTTCCCTTTTCTCCCTGGGGCATGCCATTTCCCCACTCCGTCAGCAAGTCCAGCATCCTCTGATTCAGTCTCCGGTGTGTCTGAGACCTTCCCTGGCACATGTGGCTCCGTCGCCATGCTCTCTCTCACCGTTGCCGCTTCCCCTGGAGATGCTGCTCTACTTGCAAACCAGTATCTGCAGCTGTGCATTCATGAGAGCTCCCCCGGCCGTGTGCCTGAGGTTGCAGTTGCATGTTAATGTCCCCGTGGGCACCGACGTTCCCGAAATACCCTGAGCTCATCTTTAAGGAGATGATCCTAAAGAAAGGTCCTCATCCTGACTGCAGTTCAGAGGGTGAGAATTCAGAGTTTAGGGCTGATGTCGGATGTTTCCGTAAAGGACAGCTGTTTAGTCCTACACAGATAACTGTCGATAAATAAAGGGCTTGGTAGCCCTTTGAAACATACATGGGCCGAAAACAACTTTATTTAAAAGAATTATTTTAAGCTGAAAACGACCTAAATACAGGGTGCCTCAAATAAACCCACACAGACACACACGTTCTTAATGTGACATAAATGTGAATCATTAAACTAAACAATTAATAATTATTTAGCAATTATGAACAGAAAATAACCTCTAAAGGCACAGGGGACCAAAACGTGTGCCCGTGAGTACCTTGTGCTCCCTGAGCATCAGGAAAGCATACACTGAGGTACCGGTGTGCCCTGCAGGGATTTGATTGACAGATTCCTCCGCTCACTTACAGAACGCTTTCTCGCATATGATTCCGCTGAGAAGTCACGCGATAGCACGGCGAGGAGGCGGAATCTCAGCTCAGCGTTTAGGGGGCTTGGCCGGGACCCCAGAGACAGCCCACGTGAGGACCAGGACTTGGGCAGAACTGCCGTGTTTCCTCCAGAACCCTTGCCCCTTCCGCCATCAGCAAGCCTGGTGAGGCTGTGATTCGGCGTCTGGCCCTGTGTGTGCGTCACTCCAGCTCTGGACGTAACCTTTACGTACCTCTTCAGTGCTGCTGACGTACCTCAGCGGGGATACATTATGAAAATGACGTGAAAGCAGCCAGTCATTCCCGCCCCTGGCAGGCCATGCAGGAAGCTGGGGGCGTTTAGAAAGACTCTGACTCCAAAGCCCCACCCCCAGGGGTCATGCAGTCAGACCACTGAGCAGAATCACACATGCAAATGGGGGCAGAGGACCGGGATCGTAGTCCGGAGGTGACCGGGGTTTCACTCATCCTCTTGTCTCAATGACCTCCTCCACCCATACCGTCGGTCACCTCTCGGCGAATCCGTCTCTGTGATCGGTACATTAGCTGAAAGGATGGGGAGGCTATTCCAGGTTTCCAGTCGTTTTGTACATTAGAATATGGTTAGGCAGCCCTCTCCTGGGAAAGACCGGGGAGTATCCCCAACGACAGAGGTAGCAAGATATGTTACATGACCCTGGGCTTTGGGTTCAGAGCCGAGTTCCAATCCTGGCTGTGTGTCCTGCAAGGAAATTCACTTCCCACTTTTCTCATCTACAAATTATGTCTCACTTCAGTGTGTTTATGTGAAGATGAAATGCACAGAAAATGTGAAATGCGATTCACAGTACCTGTTCAATGAGTATCGGTGCTTCACAAATCTCCATCAGAGACCAGGAGAAGTTAGCTGATACCCTCTGCTATTTTTTTTTTTTTCCCAAGAAAAAATGAAATACAGCATACAATTTATTTCTTAAGCAGAAGAAGAGGAATATCCAAGTTTGGATCTGTTTTATGCACAGATTGTTTTTAAAAGTATTTAAATATGCCCAGTGGGAGTCTGAGTCTTTGTAATGTCCTAACACTTTTAAATATTTCATAATCAGTGCTGATTATTCGTTGCTCAGTTAAAGGATTGGGAATGATAGAAAGCAGACATACTATTCATGGTACCCTCTACTCTTAACCTACTCTTAAAAGCATATTTGTGTCCAATATGACTCTGCATTCAAAGGACTGTCCTGTCAGGTATGTGGGGTACACTTACACACATACATACACACATATCAAAAGTCCATGGTTATTGGTTTATTCACAGATTTTTGCTCATGTAGACCTTTGAGTAAACGGTTTGAATCCAAATTGAAGGCACTCTTGTAAACTTCTCAGAACTGACATTAACAAAGCTTTCTGGGGGCTTCCCTGGTGGCGCAGTGGTTGAGAATCCGCCTGCCGATGCAGGAGACACGGGTTCGTGCCCTGGTCCGGGAAGATCCCACATGCCGCGGAGCAACTAAGCCCGTGAGCCATGGCCGCTAGGCCTGCGTGTCCGGAGCCTGTGCTCCGCAACGGGAGAGGCCACAACAGTGAGAGGCCCGCATACCGCAAAACAAAAACAAAAAAAACAAAAAAACAAAACAAAAAAAAAAAAAAACAAAGCTTTCTGGTAATTTACTAGTTTGCAATCTTTTGCTTTTAGCTTCTATAGTTCTGGTTGACAAATCTGCTTTTCTCTTCCTTTGTTTTATACATATGTCTGATTTCTGTGCCTCAGTAAGAATGCTGGCAGTTTATTTTTTTCCCTTCTGGGAAGAATTTTTGCAGAGCTACAAAGGAAATACAGAAAATAACAGACAAGCTACTGCATGGAATGAAATTCATAAAAAGCCCTGCCCTAGTATTTCTCCGAGCAGCATCGGCTGCAGCTTTTGGCAGAGGGCTAAGCCTCTCTGATGACTCAGTGATACCAGCCACCCTCAGTTTCTCCCTGCCAGATGTAGGATGGTTTACTTTTCAAGTAGGTCATGAAACACGCCATTTATAAAGCCCTTGGCTCCGCTGCACTATGCGAAGAATAACATGTTACAGCACAGAGAAGTCTTTCTTAAGGGGTTTGATAGTTAAAGCATCACAGTGAAGTGATTCTTTCTCAAAAATCTGCCTCGCAGAATTCACAGTTTACCCTAAAGGACAGTCTCAAACAGCAGCCCTCCAAAGGTTGCCAGATCTGGGTGGGTTGCGGGGGGGCGGACTCCTGCTGTCCTGTCACATTGTATCTGATAATAGAACTAAGTTCAGAACTGGCTATTTGCTATTCCACATCTCAGTTAAACAGGATCAATTATCAGCACCGCGTGCGCCACGAACAGCTTTCACCACGCAATTATTTGTCCATGAGGTAGTGCACGGGTGATTTTATAGTGCACACTAGTAGGTAGCAGATGTCCTAGGCAGGATTTGGAGTAAGAGCCTTCCCAAGGGTGTCTCAGCCTGGGCACCGTTGCCATCTGGGGCTGGATAACGTGTTCCCGTGGGCCTGTGCCGTGCGGGCGTAGATTCGGAGCAGCACCCCTGGCCTCTCCCTTCAGTAACCTACCCTCCTTGCCTGCTTCGTGATAACCAAAATGTCTCCAGACGTTGCCAGTAGGCCACCAGGGAACAAAATTTCCCTTGTTGGGATTCAGTGTAATTCTCAATTCACTGATTTTTTAAAAATTAATTAATTTGTTTATTTTTGGCTGCGTTGGGTCTTCGTTGCTGCGCGCGGGCTTTCTCTAGTTGCAGCGAGCGGGGGGCTACTCTTGGTTGCGGTGCGCGGGCTTCTCATTGCGGTGGCTTCAGTCGTTGTGGCTCGCGGGCTCTAGAGCGCAGGCTCGGTAGTTGTGGCGCACGGGCTTCGTTGCCCCGCGGCATGTGGGATCTTCCTGGACCAGGGCTCGAACCCGTGTCCCCTGCACTGGCAGGTGGATTCCCAACCACTGGGCCACCAGGGAAGTCCCCTCCATTTGATGATTTTTTAAGTTAACATGCTAAGGCTTTCCAGGTGGTTCCAACTGCAGCTGAGTTTGCGAATCAGTGGTCCACAAGCCAGGAGCACTGGCGTTACACCGGAGCTTGTTGGACCCCCTCCACAAAATCAGAATCAGAATCAAATAATAGTTCTCAGAAAAAAGCAAAAAATCACAGGATATAGCGATGGCTGTCCAACGGCAGCCTTAGGCGTGGGTGTGCCGAGGCACGGGGGCGGGGGAAGGGGGTTGATAGCAAAAGCAGGCGCGTTAGCACAGCGACACGCAGGCCGGTGTCACCGTGGGTGCGCTGTGACTCGAGCTTGGAGTGCAGCCGTGGCCGAGGACGTGTCGTTCAGAAGGCAGACGGACGCGCGGGCAGCGGGTGAGGTCGCACTCTGCTCCCGCACGGGGGCTGGAAGGTACTTCCTCCTGGGGGCCCGGGGTGGGAAGGACAGGGCACCCCATTAGGATGGAGGCAGCTGGACAGTTGGGTGACTCGGTGCGAGGGCAGCTTCTCCTGCAGGTCGGCGTCCAGGGGGGAAATAAGGAAAACGTCTCCAACCAGAAGCTCACGATATAGACAACAGAAGGCTACTTGCTGGGACTCATACGGCATAGGAGAGTCCGGCTTGCCAAAAATGTGAAATAAGAAATTGAAAGGAATTACTATTTGATTGCATATATATGTATCTATATACGTAGATACATATATATATATCCATACACATATGTATTGGTATATGAATAATACTCTTGTCTATGAATATGTGTATATGCTTATGTGTGTATGTACATCTATTTATGTGCATATATGCCCACATATATCTCTCTTTATACATACTTACATGCATGACATACCAGGTGTTTTTACATGTGCAACCATTGAATTTTCACGAAATCCTGTGGAGCAGTCCCCATACAGAGCTGAGGCAACAGCGACTCTACGATCTCAAATAATTTATAAGCTAGTAAGTGACAGAGCTGGAAATCCACTCCAAAGTTGTCTTTAAAAATGTATTAAGTTAATTTACCTGTATGCATCCACTCCTTGATTAGACCAGGAATGGATTCCAAAGCATGGACCGCCACATGCTGTTAATTAATGCACAAAAGAGAAGTGTAGGTTAAGAAAAAGAAGAAAAAGAAAATACCAGTCTCCCGTACTTATACCAAACGACAGTGCTTCCCTCTGGAGTCGTAGCCTCTTGTCCAGAACTGCATTTGTGATGAGAATTGGTCTCTGATCCCGCAGGCAGTGCTGAAAGTTAGGTACGACGCTTTCTCAGTTTTCCCACAAGGGGACTGAGGCCTGGGGAGGTTACGTTGCCCCTGGCCACACAGCTAGACGGTGGCCAGGCGCCCTCCCCTGCTGCCACCGGGAGGGTCTGTGTCCTGCCCTCTTCGTCGGTCTGCAGTCTGAAACCTGTGCACCTTTTCCTCCAGAGAACACACCTGTTCCCATCCTCTGCTGGCCGCTCCCCGCCTCCTGCTCTGCACACGGATTCAGACACGTGCCTCTCTGTGGCCTTCCCTTTCCCCTTTCGTCACCCTCACTGACGTTGCAAGGAAACGATCGGCTAGAGACCGTGCGCTCATCCATCCCCTGCAAAGGGCTGGCAGATCAAGAGCATCGGTTGTAATAAGAGTGAGATGCCTGGGCGCAGCATCCTCTTTTATGTCCCGCAATAGGGCGCTGCTCAGAGGAGTGACCGTAAGAAGGAAGATGTAGGACCTGTGGCAGGTTGGAGCCCTCCATCCTGGAGCCCCAGGATGTTATCAAGTAGACCATTCATCCGCCGGGAGCCCCAAACCTCCCTGTGCCCCCGTCTGCTTGACGGACGCGTAAAGTATCTCTGACTCTCTCCCGGCTGGTGTTCTCCGTCCTTTTTCTTTTTATCAGACTGATATTGGGCGGGCTCGTGAAGTGGTCTGTAATTCTGTTAGCGATCCTTTCGTGCTTCTAGATGAAACATCCGCAGCTGGCAGCAGCCCCTGAATTGAGATATGGCAGCTGTTCAGACTAGAAGGATCGCTAGGGGCCGGAAAATGGAGCAAATTTTCCTAAGCTTGGTCCTGCAGCAAATATGTTGACCTCCACTCGTCTGCCGCAAGCCCATCTGAGGGTTGACGTCGGGAGGGTGTCTGCTGCAGGCAGGAGGAGGAACAGCACGGGGTATGGTTTCAGCGCCCCAGTTGGTACCTATTGCTGTGACACGACTCCGTCATTAAATAGTAAACAAAACAAAACGGGACAGAGAATGAAGATGAGATTGGTTAGAAACTCTAGGGGTATTCTTCCATTGCATGACTCTGCACTCTTGCTAAATGAAATGTGAGTCACAAGGGCATTATTTTTGTTTTCAATAATCCCCGGTTCCCAGGTGAGTTGAATCGTAAGTGGCAGGTGCAGCGCTGGCCAAATACCATGTCTTCAGGGGTGTCGTGATGATTTCTGCCTTTGTCTTGGTCCTTTGGGGATGCTGTAATGGAATACCACAGACTGCGTGGCTTATAAACAAAAGAAATTCGTGTCTTACTGTTCCGGAGGCCAGAAAACCAAGTCCCTGGCAGATCTGGTGTGTGGTGAGAGCCTGTTTCCCAGTTCATAGATGGCCATCTACTCTCTGGGTCCTTACATGGTGGGAGGGGCAAGGAAACTCTCTGGGGGCTCTTTTATTTGGCTACTGAACCCCTTCTGAGGGCTCCACCCTCAAAACCTAACCACCTTCCGGACATAACACCTCCCAATGTACCATGCCGCTGGGGAAAACGTTTCAACGTATGAATTTGGGGGAGTCACAACATTTCATTGTATAGCAGTCCTTAAGGCTGGGCTGGCATCTTGGTACCATCTTGGAGGAGAATATGATGCACTGGAAGTCAAAGACAGACAGGAAATGGAACAGGAAGTCTGCCCCTACTGCCCTTGAGGGCAGCAGTCAAGAGCGGGGAAGACAGACAGTGATGAGAAAACAGGACCCTTGTCCTCCTCCTTCAGGTTGGAGCTACATAAACACTGAGAGGGCATGAAAATGGCCTGGGATGTTGCAGCCGTCCCTCTGGTCTCTGCTGGGCATGTGACCAGGCTCTCAGAGGAAGACAGTTCTTGGATCGGCTGCTGTTCTCATGTGGTTTGAGAAGATGCGGAGATACTGTCCGAGCCTGTGTCTTGACAAGTTGGGGGCGAGGCGTGTGGCTCACCTGAGCCTTTGGGTGTCAGGTAGGGGATCTGAAATTTTACGTACACTTTAATGAGGAGGTACAGAGGAGCTGAGAAGACCGGCGGCTCAACAGAGGCTGGAGAGAGGAAGGGAAGGTGGCCATGTACAGACTTGGGGACCAGGGACATATACCTGGTACCCAGGGCTCCTGGGCACGTCCTCCCTGAAGGATAGACTGGACAGATGTCACAGAGTTCGGGAAGCAGACCACACAGGCCCTTCCCCAGCAGAAAGTGAGGATTCAGGGCATCCATGTGGATAGACCCAAGGCTCCCTCTCCCCAGCTCCATGAGGTCCTGGTGCTTTGCCTACACACATGGACGTCATCTTGCAGAGAAACACTGGGCTGTGGAAGTAGGAAAGATGGAGACCAGGAGACCAAGACATTCAGGAGATGAAACAGAAGAAACTGTCATACTCTGAGTTGATGGTCACCTTCCAGTCTTCACGAGGTGAGGATGATTTGATTTACTTTTCAACGAGTAAAGAAGACGTGTTCTTTGCACACCTGAATACAGCATGAGTACCTTCTCAGGTGGAGAAAAAGAGCAAAATGGGATGCAGGGTCCTAATCTCTGCCTCTGAGATTAGGCAAAAGTTCGGTCATATTCTGCAGTTCCAGGGGAAGAAGGGTGGCCCTCAAGATGCCGACAGGCATGATTCTTTCTGGGCTGAGAAGTAAGTTGTAGGGCTCCCGTTAGCTCTGTCTGTCGGCTCTCTCCAGACATCGCGGGTCCCATGACGTCTTTTTTTTTTTTTTTTTTTCCATTGCTGTGGCCTCTCCCGTTGCGGAGCACAGGCTCCGGACGCACAGGCGCAGCGGCCACGGCTCACGGCCTCAGCCGCTCTGCGGCACGTGGGATCCTCCCGGACCGGGGCACGAACCCGCGTCCCCTGCATTGGCAGGCGGACTCTCAACCACTGCGCCACCAGGGAAGCCTCCCCCCCCCCCCAACGGCCCCACCATGCCCCGTCTTTATGATAGAAACACTGCAGTGCTGAGGTTCAGGGTGAACACTGAGGGCTGCATTATTAAAACCATATTTTTGCTGAAGACTTTTACCAGAATGAAATGTCTTGTTCCTATTGGTCTTAGGAGAGATCTGGCTAGTTTCAAACATCACGATTACAGAACTATGAAAACACAGTCATTTATGTATCTGTATCAGTGGAGCTTGCACACAGATTTCTTTCCTGGGGTGACCTTTAAAAATGCATACCTTGGATCCAAAAATAATCTTTTGCAAGACATCTCCAAGTATCTAGCTTAAACATATGATGCTTTGCGAGCTGCTTTGCATTTCCCTAATGGTTTAATTGCTAAGGGAATCTGTGCCATCCTCTACATCATAGTTAAAACAAAAGCCCTTTGTTTTCTCAAATCCATGCTGGGTAAATAATTCCATTTTTAGAGGGAGAGTCAGAAAGGCCGAGTGCAATTTTAGTTTTAATAATTTTAGATGAGCACAGGACATGCAAATGCCTTAATATTATTGTTCATTCATCAAAACCTAATCCGTTGGAGGAACTCGGGGTCAAGTTCACAAACTCAATTTACAAAACTGCTCAGCGGCATCTGGAGAGCATTTTTACTAAGTTAGGAACTTGTAAGTTGGACACTTGGAAATTCTGGTAGAATGAGTAAGGCGTTCGCTCTTAATGGAACGCGGCTCTATGTGGAAAATGAGATTGTTTCAACCACATATGCACCCAGGAGCTTATACAAGCTGAACGTAACTCAAAAGACCCAATAAATACCACACAGCAGAACAATCTGGCTGCGTAATCTTTGGCGTTTCTTTTGAAGAATTAGGTCCAAAAAGCATGCGGCAGGTATTTTTTGATGGGAAGGGAGTAAAGAGGGGCTCGCTATGATTTTGAACATCAAAATTATATGTGGTCAGTCTGTATTGGCACCACAAATTATTGATTTAAATTAACATACAGATTATTGCAATAAATGATTGAAGAAATAAATGGGGGAAAATGAAATCTCCTGTACAGAAAGATTCCAAGTAATTTATGTAGCTACTATGCCCTCATTCCAAAAATAACTCTCCACTCCTTAAATGTGCCTTCCTTCCAAGGAGGTCAGTGTGGAAAGGAGGATAAAAGAGTAACATCAGAGTGGGAAAAGCCGGCAACCATGACCTCAGCCAGGGGATAGAGGTCATTGTCGGGAATGGGGGAAACTTTCCCCTTTCCCCTCTCACATTCTTTTTTTTCCTTCACGTTCTTGTCACTAGTTACAAAACTGTAATAAACTTGACACAGTAGTAAACTGGACACACGACAGATCAACAGGAGGAAAGGAAACACATTCTGATTTGTGCACATGGAGGTCTTGTAGGCATGGGACCTAAGAAGTGGCCAAAGCAGGCAGCTTTTATACGTTTTAGACAAAGAACGATAAATGTGTGAATAATTCATAGGACAAAGACATACAGGCTGTGGGTACTCAACTGGTGAAGAATCTAAGCAGAGTTTGGGCTTGGAGTGATCAGTTAAAAAAAGTCACGAGGTTTGTTTCTACCGGCGTCTCAGCCTCGAATTCCCTGTCTCTGGATAAGGGTCTCCTTTTACCTCCAGATGCAGGGAGGATGCCTTTCACATGAGATGTATTCTCTGCTTCAGGGAGACAGAGAGGAGGGTCAGTCAGCGGTCCCTCCTGCATGCGCCGTTTCATGAGTTACTTTAATTCAAGATACTTGGTATATGCCACAGGGTGGCATAGTTTGGGGTGACCTGCCCTGGACCGCAACATCATCATGAACAGTGATATCCTGTACCTTGGATGTGATGTGAGGAAAATGGCACTTCACCTCTCTCTGTTCTTCCTCTCCCAAACCTGTAATCTATAACCTTGTCTGATCTCGAGAGAAAAACAGACAAACCCAAATTACCAGACATTCTCCAAAACCACCTGCTCAGTACTTGTCAAAAGTGTCACGACGTGAAAAACTAGAAGAGGTGGAGAAACGGTCACAGCTAAAGAGACAAGACAGCTAAGTCTCACGTGGTATCTTGGTTGGGGCATTAGGGTAAAAACAAGGGAAACCTGAATTAAGCACGGACGTTAGTTAAGAATAATGCATCTACATTGGTTATTAATTGTGATGACTGTCACAGTGGAGATGTTAGTAACAGGGGAAATGGAACGTGGGGTACATGGGAACTTTCTGCACTATCTTTGCAATGTTTCTATAAACCTAAAACTATTCTAAAATTCAAAAGTGTGTTATAAGGGTAATACATGTGAAGTTATGTGTTGTCAAAAAATGATAACAAAGGTTTTCTGCCAAGAGCCGCTCAATTTGATGGCGTCCATTGCATGATGCTCTTCCTGTTTTGTTTTTGGTTTTTTTTGATCATAGTAGATCAGAAACATCCTGCACCGCCTTGCACGGCTGCCGGAGCTTTTACTTATGTAACTGGTGTGCTGTAACTGTGGTCCCGGGCAGTTCATGTCTCCTCCACCATATGGGATGCTACTTCAGTGTGTTACTTATAAACGCCCTTCTGCACTTGAGTTTCTTCAGCATTGGACAAATACCTCTGCTTTTGTACTCTGTTTTCTGCCTTAAATCACACCGTGTGTGCCTAAACCTCTCCCCACGGTTTTGTAACGACTGAGAGACACAGTAACGCTCGTCTTATTTCCACGGTGCTTTGCCTGATGGGTAATGGCGGGTGCTCTGAAAATATTTGTTCAATGAATGTGCACCATGAATTTGAGGATCTTAAAAGCATTACAAAAAAGAATGGCGGTTCCAAACCCTCAGATTTTACTTCTTTCACCTTCATCTTGCCATGTTATACTTTGGGAGCTCTTTTAGGGCGATGGGTAACTGTCACCTCTTTTTTTTTTTTTTTTTTACAATAAGGATTTTTAAAAAAATTTATTAGACTATAGTTGATTGACAATGTTGTTAGTTTCAGATGTACAGCAAAGTAAATCTGTTATACATATACATATATCCACTCTTTTTAAGATTCTTTTCTCATATAGGTTGCTACAGAGTATTGAGTAGAGTTCCCTGTGCTACACAGTAGGTCCTTATCCGTTATCTGTTTTATATATAGTAGTGTGTATATGTCAATCCCAGTATCCCAATTTACCCCTCCCCATCTTTACCCCGTGGTAACCATAAGTTTGTTTTCTACATCTGTAGGTCTGTCTCTGTTTTGTAGATAAGTTCATCTGTACCCTTGTTTTTTTTGATTCTGCATATGTGATATCATACGATATTTGTCTTTGTCTGACTTACGTCACTCAGTATGAAAATCTCTAGGTCCACCCATGTTGCTGCAAATGGCATTATTTCATTCTTTTTTATGACTGAATAATATTCCATCGCATATATGTACCACATCTTCTTTATCCATTCGTCTGTGGATGGACATTTAGATTCCTTCCATGTCCTGGCTGTTGTAGAGTGCCACAGTGAACATTTGGGTGCATGTATCTTTTCGAATTATGGTTTTCTCTGGATATATGCCTAGGAATGGGATGGCTGGATCATATGGTAGCTGTACTTTCAGTTTCTTAAGGAGCCTCCATACTGAAGGTTTAACCTGGCAAAATATTTTCTCTTTCATCTTTATTTTGCCAGGTTATACTTGTGGGGCTGTTTTAGGGAGATGGGTAACTGTGAAGGCATTATTAAAGATTTCCAAGGAGGACAGTTCTACAAGATTCTGCAGGACTCCATTTCAGAATATGAAGTCTAAAATGTATCCAAAGAAACCTCTCCTCCTCTCTAGCATATTTTTAAGGGTTTTGATTCATGTGCCCATAGATGCAGCAGCAGCAGATGGTAACTAGGAAACCAGAAGGCCTGTTCTTGGTACACCTGAGCCGGCACCTGGGAGCCTCACAGAAATAGCTGGGGGGCATCTTGAGAGAGGCTGATTTCTAGCAACTGGGCTGCTGGGAAAGTAAACTGTGACAATCCTAGCATTAAAAATAAAGTTGTAGGGGCTTCCATGGTGGCGCAGTGGTCGAGAGTCCGCCTACCGATGCAGGGGACACGGGTTCGTGCCCCGGTCCGGGAGGATCCCACGTGCCGCGGAGCGGCTGGGCCCGTGAGCCGTGGCCGCTGAGCCTGCGCGTCCGGAGCCTGTGCTCCGCAACGGGAGAGGCCACTACAGTGAGAGGCCCGCGTACCGCAAAAAAAAAATAAAAATTAAAAATAAAAATCAAGTTCTCTTTGTTGTGATGGGCTGTTGCTGTCTGTAGCACATTTATTTAGATATCTTTGAAGGGGAGCAAAACGTGCCACCCCGCAATGTCTCTTTGGCCTGTGGATTATTTGGAGCTGAAAAGAGTCAAGACAAAAGACTCAGGAAGAAACTTTGACCTTCCCCTAACTGCCTAAAGAATGTAGACAGAGGACCTGCTCCAGGAAGGGAGCTGTCACCCTAGATAAGGATACTGTGAACTAGTTGTATAGACTTAAACTTTGTGCTAACTAGAACACCCTGTCTTGTGGCCTATCCAACATGTACTGTACGTTTGCTCTAACCATTAAAGAAAAGGATATGTTGTCCAGAAGTAAAGAACGTCCATTTTGAAGACGGGGATAAATGCGTCCCTTCCTGGGAGGCCAGTGTGCTGACCCTCCTTTGATGGTTAGACTCCCTCCCCGGGTGCCAAGGCCATACTGACTCGCTGTGTATGTGCTGATATGTCTTTTGAAACCTTGAAGGAAGGAATGTGCCCCCAGAATGTTCGATGTTCTTTGTTCTGCTGAGACACCATTCTTCTGCAGAGCAGTTCCTCGGAGCTAGCTGAGAGGCTGGCTCCTGGACGGCAGTGCTCAGCTGGGCTCAAAACAAAACAAAACGAGAAAACAAAAGCAAAACAAAAAGCTGCTTTTCTTTTCCTGTTATAGATTCATTGATTGTTTCCACTGAAAGTGGCCATGAGGGTTTTCCATATTTTTGCTACTGTAAACAATGCTGATTTAAACATTCTTTTTCTTCTCTTCTGGTTTGCCTGTGCAAACATTGACGTAAGACGTGTTCCTCTGAGGAGTGGGGCTGCTGAGTCACTGGCGTCCGGCTGTTCAGCTTTACAAGTTAGAGAGAAATTGCTCTTCTCAGTAGCTATGCCAGTTTGCACCCAGCGTGACCCAGTGTCATATAAGAATTCCCACTGAAACACACCTTCCTACCACCCAGAATTTTCAGTCTTCTTAATTTTATCCATCTTGTGGGTATGAATAGAATCTGTTTGCAGTCCTAATCTGTATTCTTGATTATTTTGGACACATGTTGATAGGTTAATGAGATAGTCTTGTTTCCTTATCTATGAAAACTCTGTTAAATGTTTCAGGCGCTTTTATAATGAATTGTGTGTCATTTTCTTTTTGATTTAAGGAGCTCTTTGTATGTCTTGGTTACTTACCTACATTATTGGGTTTGCAAACATCCTCTTTCGGTTTGCGGCTTTCCCCTCTCCCTCTGTTTCTGTATTCTACCTTTAATGATCAGAAGTTATTAATTTTCATGTGGTTGAATTTTTTAATTCTTTTATTTAGAGTTTATGTTTTTTGTGTCTTAAGAAAATATCTGTCTTACCCAGGAAAAGGTTACAGTGTATTTTCATATAAAAGTTTCTTACCGGTTTCTCTTTTAGTTTCATGTCCTTAATCTATCACTAATGAATTTTGCTTCCCTTAAAGATCTGGGCTTTTTATTTTTTCTATTGATCACCAGTTATTCCATCACATTAACTGATGAGTCCATCTGTTAGTGGAGGATATGCAGTACTACCTGTGTATTAGATTAAGTTTCCATACGTCTAACAGTATGTTTCTGGATGAATTTGTTCATTCTTTAAAAATTTTTATTTTATTTTATTTTTTGACCACGCTGCGCAGCATGTGGGATCTTAGTTCCCCGATCAGGGTTGAAACCCATGCCCCCTGCATTGGAAGCACAGAGTCTTATCCACTAGACCGCCAGGGAACTCCTGAATTTGTTCATTTTTGAACCAACAATTTTAATTGGACTGTAGAATGTATTTAATGTTTTCTTAATGTACTTCGCCATACATTTTGTGCGTGTTTATTTTAACTTTATTACTAGATACCATATATTTTATAAGAAACCATAATTTAAAAAAAACTTTTTTCTGAGTTGTTTCTAATTCATTCAAGTGCAGTACAGTTTTTATATTGACCTTGTGATAGGCCAGCTTCTGAATTCTTATATTTGTTTGCTAATTGGTCTGTGGAACGTTTTGGGTTTTCCACATAGCAATTGTTTCATCCATCAACCTTGATATCTATTTTTCTATCCCATCTTTATCCTTTTGATTTATATATGCATTTAATTTTGTATTATATAGGATATGGTCTTCAGTGCAAAATAGAACAGAAATGGTTCCTGTCTTGCACTGGCTATGAACTGTAGATTTGTAGTCGTTTTTTAGGTAAAGATATTTATTTCTCTTCCTATTTCACTAAATATCTGTATCATGAATAAGTGCTGAATTAAATGTTTAAAAAATTTGCTTGAAGGAGACTTTGACTTTTTTCCTTAAGAATATCACGTTTGTAGCATCTTACCAATAATAAGATAGGTGTGTAGGATTGTAAATTCACTCCAGTACTTGTGAAGTGTAAAAATTAGCCTGTTAATAAGAAGATGCTGTCAGTTGGATAGAAAAGCAAATTGGTAATGAATCCTTTTCAAGTGTGGTATGCCTCATACTTTATCAGGATGTATTATTGATAGTTTGATATTGAATTATGAGACAGAATGCTTCTACATTACAGTTCATAATACTGGATTGGCTATTAGTGATAGGATTAAGATCATACCATGCTTAACAGTTTATTTATGTAATATCTTGAATGACATTGATAAATATCACTTGGTAGAATCACAAAATCTCATAAAAAGGTTTTTAAAAATAAACTTGCTAAAATATAATGTGTGTGCGGTGTTCGTACAAATGTCCTGGCTTTGTCGAGAGGCATCTGTCCCATAAAGTTAGTGAGTGCCCCGAGATATCCTTCCAGAGGGGGACCCACTGGGTGCTGCACAGACCTGTACAGTACATTTGAACTGAATCAGGTAGCTTTCTCCATGTGGAGCCGTGGGATAAATAAGCTTGACCTTCAAGGCTGGGGACCCGATGTAGCCTCTGGTTGAGCCTGCTAGATGCTTTCTCATTTAGCTTAGGGCCACTGGTCCGTATTTATTCTTCAGCATTTCCAGTCCTGCCGCAATCCTGTGGGATGCTTTGGCGGCTACTGTGCCATGGATATAATCATCTCGGTGTGAGGAGCCTCTAAGGTGACTTTGAAAAAAGAACACACACAAATTCAGGTCGGATGGGCAGGTACCACTTCCCAGTGTGTCCTCGGTTCCATAGCGATGTATCGCGTTTAAGATGAAGGGTGCCTTTTGGTCTTTGGGGTGGGACTGTGATCTCCAGACAGATTTTGAGTAATTACATTCTGCAGTCCTCTGTCATACCAGTCACTTACGTATTTCTAAGAACTGAGTTAATGTCCCTGCCAATCCGTGTCATCTTGTTAAGAGGAATGGAATTTGGGTCTTTAGGTGGGGTTAATACACCCAAGCCTCTCATGCCTTTTGCATCCTGAAAGATATCAGCGCAGTGTATATTTCCTGGTAAGGGTGCACGTGACCATTCCCTTGGGACAGAGAAATGTCCATTTATTTTGTGCAAAAAGCAGCTGAAGTAGAGATTCCATTAACCCCCTTTTCCCCTTTGCCCACTCAAGGCTTTGTTTCATACTGATTAAATAATGTATTCAAGAAAAGAAGCTTTGTGTTGAAACGTTGTGGATTGAAGGTTAGACTTCGTGACGTTCTGAATTCAAAATCTTCTAAAGAACAGTGGTGGTACCCAGTCCTCAGCATTTTCCTTTAGATCTCTCTTTCACTACATTTATTTTAATAAACCTCGTAACAGTGCTCTACCGATTAACAGACCAAATTATGGATACTGTTATGCCGAAGCATTCTGAGCAAGCGTAATGTTGATATTCTGATTGTAATCATTTTTCTCTGAGAAACTATCATAAGGTTTTAATGTCTTGGATTCTATTTTAGTTCCATTGTTGCCTTAACATTAAGTTCAAGTACAGTCTTTACAACTCGCTCTAATATAATAAGATGCAGAACCCAGTGTACTTGAGGAATTAAAGCTTGAAGCAATAATTTAAAATATCAATGGTTAATTAACGTTTGTAGGGTTTATTTATTTATTTATTCTCACTCATGTGTGGATTTTTAAAAAATTTTTATTTATTTATTTATCTTTACAGTAGGTCCTTGCTGGTTATCTCTTTTAAATATAGCAGTGTGGACACGTCAATCCCAAATTCCCAATCTATCTGTCACCCCCCCACCCACCCAGCCACCCTTCCCCCCTGGTAACCATAAGTTCATTCTCTAAGTCTTTGAGTGTGTTTCTGTTTTGTAACTAAGTTCAGAAAAACTCAGCTCTCAGTGAGAATGGATGTTTACCTCTCTTCATTCCTTATTTTCAAGGTCTTTCTTTATAAAATACTTGGGTTTCATAAATCTGTGTCCTGGAAATCCTAAACTGAAAATAATAGATGGAATCTATTTCTATAGATTATGGTACAAAAGTTTTCCAGAGTAATTTAAGGTTTGGGAGCTAAAAAGTCATGTGGGGTAATTTCCCCCAAACACTTCCTAAGGAAAAACAACAGAAAAGACAGAAAACATCTTAGGTTTATGTCCTAAGAGCTTGAAACCTGAGGAAGTCTGATTTAATTTAATTAGCACCTCCCCGTCTACCTTGACCATGGTACTGAACTTTGCGACTATTCATATGTCTATTTCCTATCAAAGACCTGTTTCATCAGCACAGACTTTTTTCTAATTCTGTGAGTTAACAAGTGTTGATAGAAATCCACATGAGAGATTACTCTCAGACTTGAGAGAGACTGAGAGAGAGAGAGAGAGACAACGTTTCCTCTTTTCCTCATTTTCTCGCTTTTTGGTGGGTGTACAGGGAGCTCAGGACCAAGTTTTTTTTGTGTGTGTAACTGTAGATTCCTTAGCTTCACTTTTTAACTCTAAGTCTTCTCCTGTCTTATTTTAATTTCTTTGTTTTTTTTTTTTGTTGTTGTTTTGTTTTTTTGTGGTACGCGGGCCTCTCACTGTCGTGGCCTCTCCCGTTGCGGAGCACAGGCTCCGGACGCGCAGGCTCAGCGGCCACGGCTCACGGGCCCAGCCGCTCCGCGGCACGTGGGATCCTCCCGGACCGGGGCGCGAACCCGCGTCCCCTGCATCGGCGGGCGGACTCTCAACCACTGCGCCACCAGGGAAGCCCTTATTTTAATTTCTTGGCTTTTGCCTTCTTAGTCAGTTCTTAGTGCTTTGGGATTTCCTTTACCCAGATAATTTATTATTGAGCATATTCAGATATTTGTATTATAAAATATTAAAGAATAAAATGAGATCACTTTACAGTTTTTTAAAACTTAGTCTAACCTTCAAGCAGTCAAGCGTTCTAGACCAGCCATCAGCAAACGTTTTCTGTAAAGGGTCAGATAGTGAATATTTTGACTTGAGGCGCCCTGCGGTCCCTGATGCAACTACTCAGCTTGGCTGCTTCAGGGTACATTTAACCACAGACAGCATGTAAAGGAACAGGCATGGCTGTGTTCATTGAAACTTGAGGTACGGACCCTGAAATTGGAATTTCATATAACTTTCACATGCTGTGATAGTTTCTTCTTTTTTTAGTTCCCCTCCCCCAAAGTCTTAAAAATTCAAAACCTCTTCTTAGCTTGTGGGTTATACAAAAACCGGGGGTGGACGTGAGCTGCCATTGTGGGCAGACCCCGTTCTGGATCACACCCAGTTCCGAACCTAACTGGAAGGCGGTGCCTCTCCATCCCGTACCAGCACCTCAAGCTCTGCAGTCATCTCGACAAATCAGAGGGATACGTCTGCGTTGTCCCGTGTATTTACGTTGATAGGATATTGTTGTTTGTTTGTATGTGGTGGAGCGTGAGGGTTCTGTACTCAAGAACAGGTTTGGGAAAGATAAATCACTAATGAAGCCACGCAGGCAGACCCTCATATTGAGTGTGAATGGCCAACCTGGTCTTCGGGGACACCAAAGGGTGTATGCTTGGTGATTTATTAGGGCGATGACTTCTCTCATAAGAGTAGCTAAGAAATCGATTAGGTTTGCTTAATGCTACGTTCATTCTGCCTTTAGAAAAAAAAAAAAGCATAAGCTTTTGTCACGAATACGTTGCTTTTGCATATTTTTCCGGAAAATTTTCAACAGTCTTGGGATTAAGTTGTTGAGGTCCACCAGACCCCAAATGATCAAGTTCCCTGCCTAACATTTAGTCTGCCATCACCCGAAATCTGCCACCTTCTCCTAGCACTGCGGTGAAACGCTCCTCAAATATCACCAAAGACTTCCTAATGACGAAAGTCAACTGCATCTTCTCATTATACATGATGGAATAATACAGGTGGACCCTTGATTGCCCTGAAGAGTTGAGGTCATGGATATTGTTACTCCAAGTCCTGATTGGAAAGGCTGGTATAACTATTTCACATAACTGCCTCTGACCATCAGATTCATTGCCTGGAGACTGCACGTGAGCCTCATTTATCTATTGAACGGATGTGTATTGATTACCCGTTGTGTGCTAGACATTGTGCCTGGCCCTACAGAAACAAACATTTCTCTTGTCCTCTCACCCATAAATAATTAAAATGGGAAATAGTCTCTTCATTTATTTGTATTTCATTTTTTAAAAAGTGTTTGGTAAGCTAGTCCATCCAGTTTTAGCGCTACACTCAAATGGTTTAAATCTCTAGCAGTCCAGATCTGCCATATACGGGCGCCACAGTGAACACTTGGATTTAAATGCCAAGGTTTTTGAAACTCTCCAAATTATATGTTCAACACTGCTTTAGGAAAACGCATTTCAAAGTTATATTTTAGCATAAATGTCCAAATTGTGAAATATGTTAACTGCACACACTTTCAATTAATTTACCACTTAAAGTGTGAGTAGGAGCTGAACTGAATGACAGCTGATTATTTCAGTATGCATTTTTCAATGTGACTGTAAGTCTGGCATTTAGACCCAGGTAACAGACAATTTAATACTAAAACATCATGACAACCGCATGCATTTAAACTTTACAATTAACTCACAGAAAATAGCTTCAAATGATGATGGCGTCACCTGTAAATGACTGTACTCCAACTCCATAAATACTGATGAACTTGTAGACTTTGAAATTGCTACTGTTGAGTTTTACTACATGCGTTCCTTGTGTGTTTTGGAAATGGAAATTCTTCTCTGGAACTTGGGAAAGTTTCATTATGAGAGGGCCCAAAGCAGGCTGCCTGCAATAATCTAGGTGATAAGAAAGAGCAGACTTGTGAACGGGGTTCTTCTCTCTTATGTATTTAGCTTGGTCTGTCTTTCAAGGGTGATTGAAAATCTGTCTCTTGACAGAGCCCGCAGACGTAGCCCAAGGCAGTTATTTCCAGTGAGGACACACTCAAGCAATCGGAATGAACTTCTGGTTCTATGAACATAGCCATCTCCTTATCATGAATATCAGGACTGTTGCCCAGAGAGTCTATCCTGAGGGATGACTTAGCCACCAGTTCCGTAGTCTGCAGAGCCTGGACCATGATCAGTATGGCACCTAAGTCAGAACAAACAAGATGCTCTTTTCACAGGCAGCAAAGCTGTGTGCAAAAGGTAACTTTCCTCTCCATTGACTTTTTCTGCACATGTTTTGAGGCTGTGAAGGGTTTTGTTTGGTTGGCTTGTGCACATGGGATGGAACATTTGACGGAGCCTGTGCTTCGTTTATAGGTTTATTCCAAAGCTGACAGCTGTCACTCAGGCATTGCTGAGAGGTATTTTTTTTTGGCTCTAGAGGTGGGAAGGTGTCACTTGGGTAGTTCTACAGAAAGTAGACAATTGCTATGTATTGCTTTTTTTCTAGGAAAAACTACTCAGGGAGAAGGGAAGTGTCACAGAATGCTTTTTTTTTTTTTTTTTTTTTTTTTTTAATTTGATACAAGGGCTTGGAAGTTTTTAATACTGCTCTTAGTTGGGCCTTCCATTTCATCCATTTATGTAAATAGATACGCTATGAATTTATAGAGCCCTAAAAAAAAGAGATTCAGACTCACATCTCTTCCCTTTGAGCCTTACAAGTATTACGGATGTTGGACAGACTTGAGAATAAAGTAAACATTGCAATCGAAGGTGGACGAAACCAGCCCAGAGGATGTACATGGGTCAGCTGGTAGCCGTCATGGGCGTCTGGTCCCAGTGAGCCCCCCGACCTCGACTCACAGAGCAAAGAGGCAACTCCATGGGCCTGGAAAGCATTTTACCTTTTGAAAGCTGTCAGAAGAAACTCAAGCCAGCTTAAGCCAAATGATCAAGGCTGGGAGAAAGAATCTTCGCTGACCCCCTGTAGCAACAAGCAGGAGCCGTGGCTCCGAGAACGTCCAGGTAGGGGAGGACGCCGTTGGATTATGGCAGGAAGCTCCCCTAACGGTCCTGGACGAAGTCTTGACAGATTCCTGGGGTGGAAGATTGGCAAGACTGGCCTCCTCTGGTCTGCACGTGAGCTCCAGCTGCGCTCTGGAACATCAGTGTGGAGTGTAGCACATGCTGGTGTGACTCAGCTTGTGTACACACCGTCCCCAGAGGTCACCCAGTGGACATGGTCTGACCACAGGAAGGAGCAAAGCAGAAGTCCCGGGCGGTTGCTTTGCCAGTGACCCGCAGCCAACGCGTGTAAAATGTCCCAGTTGTTTGACCCCTCAGCTGGGTGGCTTTGAGGCATGTTCTGCGGTCTCTGGGGAGGGGGAGGGGTTGGGCCCCTTTCTCCGCAGGGCTACCCACTTGTTCACACTCTCTTCCCCGGCTTTTCCATCTTCCCTGTCTCACCTCTCCAAGTCCTTCCCCAGTAAGCGGTGTGCACCCTAGCCTTGCCTCCTGATTCTGGGGCGGTCAAAGCTACAACAGCGTCTTGTCCACTAAACTGTTCATTCTACATGATAAGCAGGATTATTGTCCTTCGGCCCTGAATTTTATGAGGTTTGATTCCAGCCTCTGCATTATGGCCACACACACACACACACACACACACACACACACACACACACACGATTCCAGCCTCTGCATTATGGCCACACACACACACACACACACACACACGTACACACCCCCCGCTGCTTTCCTTCATCAAGCAGGAGGTGTGTTACCTAACATCAGGTTCCATGTGTCTGTTGGTGAAAGAGTAGTCTGCAGACTTCTGGCTGCAGTATTCATCGTATCACGTCCTGATCCTGTGCACCAAGCAAAGGAGATCAATACTTTTCTCTCCAGGTTGCAGAGATATGGCTGTGGACCCCATTCCCTAAAAGGTGACTGTGCTTATTTATCTCCTTCCTCCGGAAAGCACTCAAATTCCTCTGTGATTCTGCCTCTCGGGAGGATGGAGGTGTTGGCAGGCTTGAGGGAAATGTTCACAACAGCTCCCGGCGTCTGTGAGTTGGGGACAGAGGCCGCTCACTGCTCTGACCCTGGAGTGTGAGGGGTAGAAAGCCAGTGCTTGGGGTTTCCCTTGGGTCTTCAGCTGAAGTTCTTGGTAAAGTGAGGTTTAAAAAGATAAAATGATTCAATTGCAACAATAACGGCAAACGACTTGGGTGTTGAAAGAATAAGGGAATATCTGGGTCTCAGGCTCAGTTTCATGAGGAGCATAGTAGGACACTATGCTGACTATGACACGACCCCAGAAGTGGAATGGGGGAAACCATTTTCGGGGTAGCGGTAACGAGGGGACACAACCCACGCCACAGTCAGGGCTGTCGGGAAACTGATGACAAACACAAATTGTGTCACTCTGCCACGAGTCTGAGTTGCAACATCATACTGAACTCTCCCTAATTTTAAAAAAAAATTTACATTATTTTTAAAAAATAAATTTATTTATTTATTTATTTTGGGCTGTGTTGGGTCTTCATTGCCGCACACAGGTTTTTCTCTAGCTGTGGAGAGCAGGGGTTACTCTCCGTTGCGGTGCGCGGGCTTCTCATCGCGGTGGCTACTCTTCGTCGCGGAGCACGGGCTCTAGGCGCACGGGCTTCAGTAGTTGTGGCACGTGGGCTCGGTAGTTGTGGCTCGTGGTCTCTGGAGCGCAGGCTCAGTAGTTGTGGCTCACGGGCTTAGTTGCTCTGCAGCATGTGGGATCTTCCCGGACCAGGGCTCGAACCCGTGTCCCCTGCATCGGCAGGCAGATGCTTAACCACTGCACCACCAGGGAAGCCCTACATTATATTTTAGTTGCATCTTTGCTTGTGGTTGTAACTTGCAAAGTCCATAATACACTGGAGTCAATCAATGGATAGATGGTTCTTGCATGAAGGAATACATGTGCATTTGTGTGTTGGTAACTTTTTGCTAATCCCTGATTACTCCATTGCACATACACTTTCTTGGGACCGCTTTGTACTAGTGATATAATGCAAAAGAATTTACCCCATTTTCCTAACCACAGCCCAACACTAGCAAAAGCAACGAAGCACTAAACATGGTGAACGTGTACTTTTGTGTTTTATTTGAGAGGGGATACATAAGGAGGTCTCTTCACATAGAGATCTATACATCATAAATGCAATTTGGAAACTGATGGATTTATTTTGACAGCTCCAATACTCCCTCATCACCATGTTTTATTCCAACTTGTTCCTAAACAAATGCAGTAAGGAATCACACACTGTATATGTCCCATTCAAGATTTGAAACAGAACTTTTACTAAATTAAGTGAAACTAACAACTGATGACCGTAAACGCTTATGAGTGATAGTGATTTAACTGTGGATACCCAGTGCTGTTAGGGAAAGAAGTTTGATGACAATACACAGAAAATTTTGTATGCTTAAACATTTGCATATTCCATCATTCTAACACATGACTGGTAATGACAATATTTCATTTATATTTGTCCTCCACTTTTTCATAAGAAATTTCCCATTCTCTAAACTATGCATGGATGCTTTAATTTGTATAGTTTGTTGGAAGAAAATAAAAATACTTTTCTAGTAAACCTCTATGACAACTCTGGTGATGCCGTCTGTTGCCTTTGGTGTTTGAAGCCAGCTAAAACAATGTTCAGGGTCTTCTGATAAACACACAATATCTGAATATGGCATATCTGACTTGAAATTCCCCTAAGTGATTTTAACTAACCCAGGGCACTTCATTAAAGTGACATTCTTATCTAGGGGCAGCCCCATGACACAGAATCCCAAACATAAAGTGATCAACTTTTGTGAGTTTCATTATCTTTCAGGTCTATCCGTTTAAAAAAAAATCTGACTTAAGACTGATCTTCTCAATTATTCGTCGTTCTTTGGACACTGTGAGATTGCCTAATTCCCAGGCTCTCAAAGATGATTGTAAAAATTGTTTGTTTCTTCTGGTAAGTCTTTTTTCCATATCCCAAACCCTTCTTATAACCATCAATTTTATATGAAAGAAATGGTGACTTAAGTGATTTTTAAGATGAAGTACTGGATCTCTTTTACTACCTTTGATGACCACGAATCCTAGGTTAATGCTTAATAACTTTTACTGCCAAGACATTCTCTCTCTCTTTTTTTTTTTTTTTTTTTTTTTTTGCGGTACGGGGGCCTCTCACTGCTGTGGCCTCTCCCGTTGCGGAGCACAGGCTCCGGATGCGCAGGCTCAGCGGCCACGGCTCACGGGCCCAGCTGCTCCGCGGCACGTGGGATCTTCCCGGACCGGGGCACGAACCCGTGTCCCCTGCATCGGCAGGCGGACTCCCAACCACTGCGCCACCAGGGAAGCCCCAAGACATTCTTCTTAATCTCTAATCTAAGCTTCCCTTGTTGGCATTTAAATCCATTTATTCTTGCTCTGTGAAGGCTAAGAAGAGTTGGCCCCTATTCTCTCCATAATAACCCTTCATTTACTTGAAAATTACAGTCACTCTTCAGAGTAAATGTCCCCCACCTTCTTAGCCTTTGCTCGTTCCCATGTCTCCTCTTCCTCCTATGTGTTACCTTAGACGCAGCAATGCTCTAAGAGCAGGGTGCGCATGCGCTGTAAACTTCTCACTGTAGCCTCCCGCGCCTTCTCGCGAGACGGCCTCTCGGCGATCGTGCCCGGATTACGGGGGCTCTGGTTCCAATGGCCGTAGCTGATTGATCCGAGGGCGCAGCTGACCCAGGGTTGACGGTCATCGCAGTCATCAGATGGGACTTTGGGACTGATACTCAGAGGCCGGACATTAGGAGGCTGTGCTGTGTTCGCGGTCAGTCACAAGTGCCCCGTCGTCTTCAGCCGAGGTCTCCGGAGTGGTGCCCCTTGTTCCTGGGCCCGTGGGTTGTTTCCTTAAACTCTTTCAGTTGTTTATTGATAAACCCAGTGCATTCCCATGGAGGGCTTCGGGTCGCAGAAATTGATGCCCGTTTCTTGAAGTCAAAGGAACCCCCAATACGTGTTTCAGTGACACACCTCCCAGACAAAAACAACATTCTGCCCAGACCCTCATGGAAGGATTAAGTGACCGCACAAAATATCTTGTACCGCGTGTCTCTCTGTTATTCGGGATTAAGGGCTTGGACTGTACACGTCACTTTTTGCTGTGTAAGCATCAGAGATGGCGTAGATGGCTATTTAAATTATTTGTGTGCAGACTTTTTAACTGTATCAGACAAATAATACAATTATTTGTATGAGTCTCTGAAGGAAAGGGCTGGGGATTGTGCAGGTCTGATCTGCCATTGTCTCCACAGGGAGGGGGCTGTGGATTCCCAGCGCGTTTATTGAATGAACAGTTTAAGTAAAAGCGGATGAGCCCCAAAGGGATGAATGGGGAGATTGGGATTGATATATGCACATTACTATATATAAAACAGAGAACTAACAAGAACCTGTTGCATAGCTGGAAGGAATATAAAGGAAGCATTGGGTAGTTTGGCCAGAGCATAATTAGAACAGGGTGTATTAACTACATTCTCTGGTTTTCAAAAGCTTGGATTGTTATAAAATTTTTGATGTGCTCTTTCAGTTTTCAGTAGCAAATAAACGTGTGTATAGAGGATCTAAGTAAAAAAAAAAAAAAGAAAAGCTGTGGTGGTGATGCATTTAGTTTGTGGTTAAATGAGATATATTTATCTTTCTTAATTTTGTGAGGTTTATGGTTTCTGTCATCTTCTTAAAATGTGTAACTTTGTGGGTGCTCGCTTCGGCAGCACATATACTAAAATGTGTAACTTTGTGGATTCTTTTCTGGTTTTAAGTAAATGTGTACTTTTGTACTTCAAAAAAAAAAAAAAAAAAAAAAAAAAAAAGTAAATGAGCCCCTTTCTAGAGCCACGCAGTGGGTCTTGTCCTTTATAAAGGAGAGAATTCCGGGCACTCTGCCTGAATCCGCAGAATCAAAGCAAGAGGTAACCTCGCGCGTGCAGCATGAAAATATTGAGAGTGGAGGTATAACAGGTGTCAGTCAGGAGCCTGTAATAAGGAGTGGCCTATGCTAGATTTATTTCATGCTCTATCCCTCTGGTAACGAGAAGAAAAATAGCAGTATGACCAAAACATACAATCCATGTAGACACATTTGTACGGAGGGAGGAGAGGAAAAGGTTTGGTTAAGAGTAATCAGGAAGGGGGTGGGGAGTGATCGTCTTGTCCCCATCCTGCTACGTGGGTCTCTCATCTTGCTTTATTATCTTTGTAGAGCGCTTATCACAGTCTGACCGGATGTAAGTTGTGCTTCGTGTCCGGTTTATGTTCTCTCTCTGCATCTTGAAAGACTTGGAGTGGGGGTGGGGCGTGGAATCTTGTCTGTTTTGTTGTATCCATGGAGCCAGAAGTGTGCACGACACATAGTGGGACCCGATAGTACTTGTTCAATGTTTTATGTTGGTTGAAGTACCAGTAGAAGGAGTGAGGTTGCCGTGCTGGGTTCTCTGTCTACCCACAGACTTCTGCAAAGAGGGAGTGGGATTCTGTCACATGGACCCAGTTGCTGAACTGGGAAATAGGCGTCTCTATCTCTGTAATTTCTTGCAATCCTTCAGCAGCTTCAGCAAAACTAGTGTTCTCCCCAAGGAGAAAACTAAGGCAAAAAACCCCTCAGTACCTTTGTCCTATCCACCAGTCCCCTTGGAAAAAACAACATCGGTTTACCTTCAGGGCGATTGCAAAGACCTAGAAAATTAGATGGATTCCTCTAGCATCCCAGAACATTTTTGCATCTGCTCTGGGGTATTTGATATTCCCTGAATGAGGAGTTTTGTTTGGGGAGGTTTAGATAGAGCTTCTCTTTGGCCACAGGAAATAACAACCTTAAATTAAAAAAGGTCTCCATGAGCTGACACCCACATGCATATGTTGTATTTAAGTTGTAATCAGATCAGCCAGAAATAATGCAAAGGTATAATTATTGCTTTGAATGCAAGCCGGAAATAAGTATAGAAAGAAGGCCAGCTCCTGGAGCTGGGGAGGGGGTCACTGCCTGGGTGGGGAATGATGCGAAAGCTTCTGGAGTCTCGGAGGGAATCCTGCACATGTCAGATGCACAGTGATGAGTGGGTGGTCCCATCAGTGGAGATGTGCAATGAAGCGATACTGTTAGATTAACAGGGATTAACAGGTGTCTCCACCTTATTTAATTGGGGAAGGTCGTCTCTTTTTGTCAAATAACCGATTCCTGTTGGGAACTTTTTCCCCGAAGGACAGTTAATTGTAGCATCTTTGTCCTCAAAGGGAATAATGTTTATGACTTGACTTTATCATACAAGGGTCATAATTCATAAGTTTTTGCGAATGAGGATATAAGTCAGTCAGAAGCTAAAGTTAGCAGAGGATTATGTGGACATGGGTGTATCCTATCAAGGGCGACAGATCTTTAAGAGAGAAAACGATTCCATGTAACCACTTCTATTTGGGCCGAATGTGTTCACTGTAAAGAAAACAGAAAAGGGGTACAGGAACCAAAAATCATTTAAACACATAAAAAGATGATGGATGTCCACTGAACCTACTGTGATCATTTCACATGTAAATTTCACATGCAATCAAACCATCATCCTGGACGCCTTAAATGTACCCAGTGATGTATGTCGATTATCTCTCAGTAAAGCTGGGAAAACACTAAAAAAATTATTTCTGTATTTCAGACAGCTAAGGATGGAATCGGAAGACAAAAGAGTGAAGGGTAAAGGAAGGGTATGGGGGGAAAATCGCGGTGGAATGAGCAGGTGACTGAAGGTGGGGAGAGGAAAACAGGACTGGGGAGATGCAGGATGGCCCCCACTGACATGCAGGAATGACGGCCAGGCGGACACACAGCCACAGTCACCTCCACTGAGAGAATGATGTCCTGCTGCAGGGAAAGCACAGTCACGGGCAGAGACGGTCTGGGAAGGAAACTTCAGGGGCCCAGAGGCATGAATGTGTGTGAACCCACTCGGGGTTAGTGGATACGTGGGGGTGAGGAGACACAGCTGCATAGCGGTTAAGAGTCTCGGCTGTGAGGTCAAATAGACGTAGGTTTGAATCCCGGCTGGGCCACTTTGGGTGACTTTGAGAGAGTTTCATCAGATGCTCTATCTATCTGTCTATCTATTTATTTATTTATTTAATCAGATGCTCTTAAGCTGTAGTCTTCTCATTATAAAAATGCTTTTTTTTAAACGTCTTTATTGGAGTATAATTGCTTTACAGTGGTGTGTTACTTTCTGCTGTATAACAAAGTGAATCAGCTCTACATACACATATATCCCCATACCCCCTCCCTCTTGCGTCTCCCTCCCACCCTCCCTACCCCACCCCTCTAGGTGGTCACAAAGCACCGAGCTGATCTCCCTGTGCTATGCGGCTGCTTCCCACTAACTATCCATTTTACATTTGGGAGTGTATATATGTCCATGCCACTCTCTCACTTCGTCCCAGATTACCCTTCCCCCCGCCGTGTCCTCAAGTCCATTCTCTACGTCTGCGTCTTTATTCCCATCCTGTCCCTAGGTTCTTCAGAACCTTTTTTTTCTTCCCCTAGATACCACATATGTGTGTTAGCATACGGTATTTGTTTTTCTCTTTCTGACTTACTTCACTCTGTATGACAGACTCTGTTTCCATCCACCTCACTACAAATAGCTCAATTTTGTTTCTTTTTATGGCTGAGTAGTATTGCATTGCTACTGGACGTATACCCTGAGAAAACCATAGTTTAAAAAGAGACACCTAATACCACAATGTTCACAGCAGCTGTATTTACAACAGGCAGGACATGGAAGCAACCTGAGTGTCCATCGATAGTTGAATGGATAAAGAAGATGTGGCACATATAAAAATGCTTATTGAAAAGGCATACAGGGACTTCCCTGGTGGTCCAGTGGTTAAGACTCCATGCTCCCAGTACAGGGGGTGCGGGTTCAATCCCTGGTCAGGGAACTAAGATCCCTCGTGCCGTGCAGCCAAAAAGAAAAAATTTAAGAAAAGGCATGTATCTATAGGATGTTGTGAATTAAATGAAATAATGAATAGGAAGCCCTTAGTCACCTGGCAGACACATGTTAACCCAGGAGATGGAACCTCACATGCCTGCAGAGATGACGTGAGGTTGCAGAGACCTGAGGGGAGTTTTGGTGAAGCAGAAAATGAAGGCTCCTTTGAGAGGGGAGCTGCTGTCGGCTCCCACCTTTGACCCCCACGCGAGACATGGCCAGGTAGTGCCAGATCTTCAGATGATTTTCTAAGAGAAGCTACAGCACGTTCTCAGTGTTTCAGTTGTAAACGTTTGCATCTGATTCCGTTTTTAAAAGCACTGTCCCGGGCACGTAACCCATGTAGGGGCCATCTGTGTGACCACTGGCTGCATTATATACTGCCTCTGTATTAAAAAGCGTGTTCTCTTTTGGTCACTGTTTTCCTGCCAGCCCACTACGATGATGAATATATTGAATAATTATGACCATTTTGCCTTTTTTGGTATGCAAGTCACTGTCTTTGGTGCTACAGAAACCATGAGAGAGGAAATAGAACGTATATCATCGTAGAAACCTCCATCTAGAAAATAATAGCCACAAATATGTACAATTAAATGCTCTACAAAATACAAATCAGTTTTAAATTGCTGTGATAGAAGGGGATTTAATTTTAAGCACAAAGTTAAAGCATGGTAAGTGTTTTCTAAAGAGCTTCCCTTTCGTGGTGGTCTCATCTGAAATGGATTTCTGCCTCTGGAGAGCTTGATCCATGTTACTATCGATCAATGTCATTATCGTCATCATTACATGTAATCAGACGGCTAATCTCGTTGTGTACCTCAAGTCTAAGACTTGCTTTAAATATTTCACATTTCTTCAAGGTTAATGAACTTGCCACCAGGTATGCAAATTAAATGTTGTCAGGCATTTGAAGAAATGAGCAAAGATATTATGCCCAAGGAAGCTTGTTGCAATGAGAGCACAAAAGAAAGATTCTAACTGTTCATCCATAGGGCAGTTGTTAAGTGACGTATAAAATACAGTGCTGCTGTTAAAAAAAGTTAAGTTAGCAACAGTTACCAGTTACGTAACATTTGTCACGTGGGTAACACTCTTCCACTTTCTTAAACACGTGCTTTAAGGCATGCAATCCTGACACTTACCCTTTAAGGCCAGTGATAATTTGTGCTCATGTTACAAAAGAGAAAACGGAGGTCTGTAAAAGTGAAGGCATTTACCCCAAGTCTCTCAGATAGGAAGTGGAGGAGTTGAATTTCAACCCAGCTAGTCAAGACTCAAGGTCAAGGTCTTAACCATGCTCACAGATTGGTTTTCTAGAACTTTTCATCCTGGCATGTTACCGACTCTTAAGCACGGTAGTAAAAGTGCACGGTGAAGAATGACTTGCGTGGCACAGTTTCCCTTATTTACACAGTACAGTAATCACTCCTACATGTTTATGTGCATATTCTATGTCTGGAAGGGCACCCAGTAGACTCTTAGCTGCAGGCACTGTCTTCCACGCCTCCTACCTTTCACTTTTGATTTTCATTTCCTTGTCTCCTGTTATGAGAATTTCTTTAGCGTGGTTATTCAGTTCTCCGCAGTACTTTTTCTGAGTCGACTTGTTTCTTCATTTAGGAACTCATTATTTTAGGTTCAGGCAGTCTATGTCATTTCCTATTTACAACTTCTTATAAAAAATCGTATAACTCTTGTGAAAGTGTTCTCCTGTATCTCCCATTATTTCCACTTGAGTGGAACTATTGCCTCTGGATATGAGGCTCAGCCTTATTCCTGTGGGTGACCCAGTCCCCCTGAATGAATCACACATCCATCTGGCCTGCTTACAAGAGGCCATCTCTCGGTCCTGGTACCTGGCAGCCTGTTGGTAACTCAGGTGGCCATGGATGGCCAGGAAGCCTTCCATTTTCTTTCTTTTTTTAATCGAGGTATAGTTGATTCACAGTATTACATTAGTTGCATGTGTACAACTTATTGAGTCAAGATTTTTCTAGATTATATTCCATTTACAGTTATAAAATATTGGCAGTTTTCTCTGTGCTGTACAGTAAAGGCTTTCATTTTCTCAGGATCTCGCTCTGAGTGAGGTGCAAACTGGTAAACCTTCCCTGCTTGTGTGCTGAGAGCTGTCTTCTGTGCGTCTTTGGACATAAAGCTCAGGGTCTGTTCTGAGTGGTTCTTCTGGGCTCCAGGACGGAATGGAGACTTTGTGGAAGAACATCCTGTAAGAGAAAATAGTCTGATGCCTTTGCCGGGAGTTTCAAGGATGTCTTACCTTTCTTGTAATTCACGGGATCCTGGCTTTGGCCCGGAAGCAGAGATAATAATCCTTCAGCGTCCATCACTGTCTCCCCTGGAGACCTCAGGATAACCCATGACGTAGGACATTCTCCCCACACTTTTCCAGCGTGCTCCACGGGCACGGTACTCCTAACCGAGCAGACGTAGGATAGGCAGCGGTCAAGCATCCAGAATGCCAGACACAACATTTTCAAGTGGCTGCCTTGTCTAAATAATATCCCACCAAATTAATCTCCCTGGATTTGTAATATGGTGGCTATTTTGGCCACATGAACACCCTTCCCCTGCACTTTTTGTTATGTTTTGGGTGTGCTTTGGATGGCTATGTACAAATAGGGGCACTGAATTTTATCCACTTGGAGCCGTATTTCCTAATCGGGTTCCCAGAGAGCTCTACTGAGTTACGGGGACACCGGGCAATGTTTAGTGCCTGTAGCTGGTCATCTTAGCCATTATAGCATACGATTCCGGGTATGCCTCAACAAAAAAATGAAAGACAAGAATTACAGCCGGAGCCCTTTTCATCTTTTACTCTGTAAAGTCCCCTATTGTTCCTCATAAAGTTTGATGGATGCTTGTAATAAAAAAAAGTTTGAAGTGCGGAAAATGCACGAGCAGTTCTCTTCAGCCAAAGACTTCCCCCTCTGTCTCTTTCACCTGCCTCAGGATCTTCAAGGACTTTGCCTCCCATGGGCTTCCTCGGGGTTCACCTTTCCCTGGAGAGTTCCTTGGGGTGCAGTTATTTATCCAACTACAGAGCCAATAGGCGATGATTTCGCCAGGTAACTGACCCGCTCTCCAGTACCATTCAGAAGTGTGAAATCGCTTCAAGTCCGGAGGCCTGGTTTTGAAGGAAGTTGGCCCCGTTTTGAAATTTAGCGTAATTTTAGGATGAATTAGGAGAGCGATGTTTTGCTTTAAGAGGTTTGCATCAGCAGCTGAGTTTACAGCTAAACGGGGTTAAATTACAGCGTTAAGAAATTGAATAAACGTTTGACACTGCATTTGAGTGCTCTAATCATAGTTATAAACCTCCTTGACAGGGGAGAGGAGAATGTAATCAGGGGATCTAGGCGAACGGATGAAAATATGTTCCCTTTGGAAACATTTAACCCTCTTTGTTTCCAGTGTACATCATATCTGTAGTTATTTTTGTTCCCAGGGCACTAGATTTCAGTGAGGAGAAAGAATTTGACGCTAAAGTGGGCCCCATGTAAATCTTTTTGTCTAAGATTCCTCAGTGACATGAGAAAGCACCCCTTCTCCCCTATAAAACTGTCAATCCAATGTACGTAAGATTCCTCTATCAGAGACCCAAACGCCTGTAAGATTGTTTTCTTTGGTCTGTAGTATTTCCTCTTTCTGTTGCTATTCCTGAAATGTTGTATGCCATGTGGTTTTTTTCACAGTGGCCAAGCTTCTCACCCTGACGCATACCACAAAAACAAAATAGAAATGGACCCTAGCAGAATTACAGGATCGTTGTAAAATGGTCATCTGTAATTTCATCAGCAAATAAGTATCCCTCTGCATTGTGATGGACAGCTTTTGCGTTGCTGCTCCGAGACGTCCTCGACCTCTTTGTCTTAGTCGCCAAGGATTTCTCCGGGCCTGGAATACAAGTGTTTGTGAACATGCCCTGTCCTGTTTCCCTACACAGTTATTAGCCTCAGCCGAAACCTAACTAGAAGATGTAGCTTTGACTCTCACAGCCCCGGCTGGCTTCTTACCAGTAATTCTCATCTTTTGAGCCAGTTCTCCCAATTGGCATAAAAATCATTTTTATGATATTCTTTATCTTAAGCCACGCCCCAGAGACTACTGTGGCACTGCTCCCAGGTTAGCTGGATGATTGCTGCACCTCAGTTTGATGGGCATGTGTCCGTAGATTCTCGGAAACAGGCAGTAATTTTATTCTCTGTTCTTCATATTCTAAGAGAAAGGGGAAGCAGACATTCTCTCTGAAGGGCTGTTTGTGTTCTCGCTTTGACAGAACTCCCCGAATCCCAAGAGGCCGATTGAGTATATACCTTGGTGGGGCACGGAGGTTTCTTTCTCTTTCTGCAGAAATCGTGATAGAAAAGTTTGCCTCTCAGCCCCGCTGCTTTCCAAGAGGCATCTGGAGGTTTGGAGAGGCTTACATCTGCAAGCGTCTGTTTCAACTAGTCTGTCTTTACAGCAGGGTTTGTCAGCCTTGCCTCTCTTCCCATGGGGGGCTGGAGAGTTCTTTGTTGGGCTGGGGAGGGTGCTGTCTTATGCACTGTGATGTGGTGACCGGCATCCATGGCTTCTGTGACCCACTGGAGGCTATATTAGCACCTTAGCACCCGTTCCCACTGTGACAAGCCAAAACGTCCTCAGACCTTACCAAATGTCCCTTGGGTTGGGGTGGCGTGGAGTGAAACGGCCCCTGGCTGAGAACCGCCTTGTGTATATGCTTCTTCACGAACCTCAGTGGCTGCCCATTGGGACTTCCCAGGAGGCCCTTCTCCATATGCTTTTACTTAATCGCTTTCTTCCTGCAGTCTCCAGAACTAGGGTATCCAACACGGTAGCCACTAACCGTATGCGACTATTTCAAGTAATGAAAATAAAATTTAAACAAATGCAGTTCTGTTGCCTAGCCACGTGAGGCTACAGGTTGCCATTTATTATAGAATATTTTCTTCAGCACAACAGGGGTTCTTGGGGAGGGAGGAATCTTGTTCTTTCTGTGTATAAAGCACCGACATACAGGTCGTGCATACACATATCAGCGTCAAATGTATACATAGCATATCTTGTGATATTGAAATGACAAGTAAGGTGGGTGAGATAAGGGAACATGAAGTCTAGTAGACTCCTTAGGAAGGGCAATAACCAAAAAAAAAAATTGAGAAACGCTAACCTAGAATATTTTTTTTTCTTATTTTAGATATGATTTGGCATTTGAAGCGCTTGATTCGAGAATTCAGAATAGCAGCTTTCGATAAATCTGTGACAAAGACTGTCTTTTTCTTTGCCCTGGTACTTGTGGCTCTCAGATACTGTAAAGTAACTGAACGTACGGTCTTCATTTAAAAACAAGCAGCAAAGCCCGTGACGTTTTGCAGGACAGAATTTTGTGAGTTATTAGAAACTCCTCTGTGTGTACAGTTAGTAAGCAAAGGGACCCTATTTGAAAACATTAGATGTATCTTTTTATTTAATATTCATAGAGTATCTTAACAATTTTTAATTTAATAAGAAATGAATGTTATAAATGAAATCGTGTTTGGATGATGGATGAACATTTGATTTAAACCAAAAAGAAAGTACCCAACTCCTTCACCAGAGCAGGTTATTGTAACAGACATGTCAAATTATTGGCCCACTTGACTCCCGGAGGCCTCTGTGGCTTTGGGGAGATGATTAGTCTTGAGGGGAGGCAGAGCTCTGTTACCAAAGCAACAGGGTCATATCCTGGCTCTCCCAGCCTGATGCATCACAGACTCACGACCTGATAGCAGTCCCTCGGCTGTTCCCAGCCAGGACTTTTATCTGGAGCGGGAGACGCAGAGTATGGCAGGGCAGATTAGAATCTCGGTCACCTGCATCATTTCTCTTCCTCAGTCTCCTTGCTGCTCATGTGTCCCAGTATTAACACCTCTGTGTTTCATCCAGGACTCATGATCTGATGTACTTTTCACCGGCTGCATCTTGGGGAGGAGTCCTCGAGCTCTTTCTCTGTGGTGCGCCATGCTTCCTGCACATCGGCCCTGAGCTTCTTAACTCTGTCTTCCTAACCGAGCACGAGTGGCTCCCTCTGGTCTTGCAGCCTGGGATGTTCCTGTGGGCACCAAGTTACAGCCGTTGTCAGACAGTCACCGAACCAAACTTGGGTCCGCTTGCCTGCACTGCCACGCCAGTCTCCTGACCCCGGGTTGCGCTGAAGGGAAGTGCAGCGTTTATTGCAGGTGCCAAGCAAGGAGTCCAGGTGGCTGGTGCTCAAAAGGCCCAAACTGCCCGATGGGTTTCGGGAGGCCAGGTGAGGGAGGGGCCTCCCAGGGTACGGGATCAGCTCGTGCACGGCTCTCTGATTGGCTGATGGCGAGGTAAGGTGGGTTCACATCATCAATCCTCAAGCTCCAGTAGGTCTGGGGGGGCTGCGTGCTCACGGTTCTCAGGTGGTTAATTTCATCCATTCGGCGGGGGTTTTACCGTCTGTAAAACAACTCAGGAGATGTGCATCAGGTACTACTATCTGGGTACTTGAGAGAAGAGCTACAGCAGAGGATATGGGGGGGAGGGGGTCTCTCCTGGGAAGGCCCCAGAGGGTCCTGCTTGCCTACGAGATTTGCCTTGTTTCTGTCTCTCAGAGATCCCAGTCCTCCGTCGACCATGGGGCAATATCTAAATGCAGTTGTTTCATATATTGTGTCCGGTTTTATGGTTATTTACCGCTTATTCCTCTTTGACCTAAAGTATAAATCCCACCTATCCTCACATATGTTGTGATAGAAAGTGACCCTCTGGGCTTCCCTGGTGGCGCAGTGGTTGAGAATCCGCCTGCCAGTGCAGGAGACACGGGTTCGTGCCCCGGTCCGGGAAGATCCCACGTGCCGCGGAACGGCTGGGCCCGTGAGCCGTGGCCGCTGAGCCTGCGCGTCCGGAGCCCGTGCTCCACAACGGGAGAGGCCACAACGGTGAGAGGCCCGCATACCACAAAAAAAAGAAAGAAAGAAAGTGACCCTCGAGATCAGGACTGGCGTGTCTGAGCGCCGTCTCTTTTCTCTTTTCTTTTCTAAAGTAGCCGCACCACTTACTCTCCCACTCTTTCCCTCTGCTCATTTCCTTTGTATGAAATGTCACAACGTATAAGAACATCTTCCTTACTCGTTGGTTCACTGGTTTGTTAGATGCCTTCCCCTGAGTAGGTGCCCTAAAGATGTGGCAACCAGCCACTCGAAATAATGTCATCTTACTAATGAACAATCATTCCACGGTCAAGTTTGTAAATGTTACCCTATATATGTTTTATTTTTTTTAATTAAAAAAATTTTTTTCCTGTATGTATTTTAAAACACCATCTCTTTAAGGACTTTCCTAGCTGTAATTTTGGAAAGAGGAGAGAGAATTCCATATTATGTAGTTAAAAATAACCAGATACAGAAGTTCACTGGTTAAGGGGTATATGCCTCGGAAAACACTTACCAGATTGTATTGTAACCATTGCAGTCATCTCACAGATAGATAGCCGAGTGACTAGTCAGCAGAAGCTCTGTGTGGTTTTATTGTGTTTGCATGGTTACCGTACAGGTGCTTACGCGACGTGGATACAAAAGTTTTAGACCCATTCTTTGCTCCCGATGAACAGACAATCCAGAGGCATGGAATATTCTAAGGAGAGAATCTATGGAGATTGAGGTTTTTTGGGTTTTTTTGTTTTTTGGCTTTTTTTGGTCAAAACTGGGAGTGATTTTATATCATAATAGTATAAAAAGTGGTTACTTTTGAGTTGGGTGAAAAGAGAGACCAGAAAGACCGGCTGAGGGCAGATGATCACAGTCCTTTACTGTCTTGCAGATAAACGTACAGTGATTTTAAAGGCAGAGAATCTAGAGGTAGTGTTAAGGAGGAAAAGAGTAAAAGGAGAAGACTTTCTTTTGGATCTCTAGTGGGGAAAAATGGGCAGGGGGAAAATAAGTTAGGAAATTAGGAGCCTCTAATGGTAGCATGACTGACGGATATCAATGGCTTGGGTCTGGTTGGTGCTGGTAGGATTAACAGAGGGAAGGCTGAGAAAGACAATGGAGACAAAAATGCACGTAGTTATATGTCAGAGGTAGGAGAGGAGAGGAAGGATCTTTTATTTTCTTAGTTTCAGACCATGGGAATTCATGATGTCATTAGAAAAATGGAGAAGTCATACCCAGAGGCAGTTTTGGGGAAAAGAAAGAAGGTCAGTGTTCAACACACCGAGATGTCAAAAATAGCACGACATTCAAGTGTGACTGTCCAGGAGATAATGAGGGATGAGTTCCTGGGTCACAAGGGAGTTGTGTTACCGCCAGCATTGTAGATTGGTGAGTGATTTCTTGCAGGTCACAAAGTTCAGTTTTTGTGAATTCCTCCTCTTTTGTCACATAGTAAGCCGACCCTCAGTGGCCATGGAGGAGATAAGACACAGCGATTCATGGCATACTACCCAGGAAAAGCGACTTAAAATGCATGAATGTTGTTGGTTTGCTGAGTTACATACCATCTTTTCATGCTTGATGAGCAGGGTGTTTTCATTAATTTCCACCTACTGTCCTTCTTATTCCTCAGAATATAGCAATGTTTACCTTGTCCATTGACCTTGTCCTGAGACCCATCCATATGCTTCATTTCCCAACAGACCATCTTAGAGCCACGATTGGGCACTTTTCCCTCGGATCACAATTCTTTACATTGATTTTATTCTCATTAAGTAGCCACGGTCCTGAGGGGATAGACAGCGTGGACTCTTCATCACGATTTGATCCCAAATATAACTGAAGTATATCCTTAAATGACTTCTAAAACCTACGTGAAGTTCAGGGCCATAAAACATATTTATTTTTGAGGCAGTTCAAAATAAGAAAGCTGATAGAAAATGAAAAGGTTACTGAAGCTATTTTTCAAATCCTAAAACTTTAGATTATCCTATAAATTTTGGATTCAAGAAAAAGCTGGGAAATAGGTTACAAAAGTAAGTCTCCTGTCTCGAATTGCCTTTTGAAATACTGTGCTAAGGAAATATGATGGATGTAGTTCTTTTCTCTTTTACATGGGCATTCCTTTTTTGAAATGCATGGAAGTGTTTCTGAAATAGAAGGACACAGTAGAGAGAAAGATGCCTCTAAAATTTGAGGCTGTACAATTTGAGCACAGGGTGGTACCAGCTAAATTTCTTCTTGGCAAATTAGACGGAGGATAAGGGATCCTCAGCTCTCTGCCCCCAGCCCTGGCTGTTCCTCCTCTGGGTCAACAGGTTGCCTTTTCAGGATAAGTGGCGGGAAAACCCTGGAAGCGTAGACTAGACGTCGTTGGAATAAGGATGGACAACACAGAAGGAGAACAAAGTCTCAGGCACCATTGACTAGGAGATCTTGGGGATGTGATGCCCAAACACATATTTGCTCTGGGGGCACCCGTGGCTAGCCATTCTGGAAGTCCCCCTGGGTATTGGTACTACCCGCTTCGTCTTGTCACTTTCCACTCAACTGAGACCTGGCCGGCAGCTTCCTGCATTGCGTAGGCTGGCTCTTCAACCACAAAGGCATCGTCACCCCCAGTCATCCGTCCCCGGGCATGTCTCCATGTCAGAAGTGGTCCCAAACGGTAAGTTGCCGTACACGCCGAGTCCCGTCACTTGTCTATAGCCATGGAAGATTGAGAAAATGATTCGAACATTATGATTTCATAACTCCGTAGTTGGGACTAACGAGGGTTACTGGAATGGATGTCCAGCCGGTAGAACGTACTGTGTTTTAACGGAGTTAATTTAGGTGTTTGATGAGCTACCCGTGGTGCATCAAAACCGAGTTCATAGTTAGACACTGGAATCAGGTATGAAGAGAGCTTCAGAGGAGCAGGCTGTGAACATCTTTTTAAGGACTGTCAAGTATTTGTCTTAGACTATCAAGTAGACATTAAAGCAGTGCTTCTCCAGTGGAGGCTGTCGGGGACATTTGGCGATGTAAGGAGACATTTAGAAAAGGGTCCTACTGGCATCTAGTGGGTAGAGGCCGGGGATGCGGCCCGGCATCACGCAATGCACAGTTAGGCTCCATGATAAGGAATATACCCAGTTAACTAAAATGTCAGTTATGACCAGCTTGGGAGAACACGGCATTAGACATGAAATGATATTTTAAGAATCCTAGATTTGAAGTTGGAGGAGTGGTCTTGCATGCCGACTCCAATATGTATCAGGCATGACCCTAGACAATAGTTAACCTTCTTACTTCATTTCTTCACTTACAAGATGAGAATCATAGCCCCTACTCCACGGGCTGCTTGGCTAGTCTGAAACTTGGTAGTTTCTGCAGAAGGAATGAGAAGCTTGTGCAGAGGTTGCACAGGGTGCCGTAGATAACAGAGGGATCTTGCTTTGAATTGTGGCTCTCGGTTTCTAACTAAGGTAAATAAGTTCCTGAATTTCTCATAATCCATTTTCTCATCGGAAAAAAAAAAAATGGGCCCAACCTCAGAGAAAAGCTGTGCGCATTACACGAGGCAATCGAAGTAAAGGTGCTAAGTGTCGTGCCTGGTTCATAGTGAATACCTAACATCAGAAAAAACACCTAAGTTTATTTAGAGCAGGATTTCTCCAAACTTCCCACGAGGGATATTTGAGGCCGGGTAATTACCTTTTGTAGGGGTGAAGGCGGGCAGGCCTGTGTACCGTGGAATGTCTAGCGGCATCCCTGGTCTTTTTTTTTTTTTTTTTTTTCCGGTATGCGGGCCTCACACTGTTGTGGCCTCTCCTGTTGCGCAGCACAGGCTCCGGAAGCACAGGCTCAGTGGCCATGGCTCACGGGCCCAGCCGCTCCGTGGTATGTGGGATCTTCCCGGACCGGGGCACGAACCCGCGTCCCCTGCATTGGCAGGCGGATTCTCAACCACTGCGCCACCAGGGAAGCCCTCCCTGGTCTTTTGATGGTAGACGCCAGTACCGTCCTCCTCCTCAGTTGTGACCAGCAGAATCTCTCCAGATGCTGTCAAATGTCTCCTGGTGGGAAGACCGCCCCCACCCCCCTCTTTTGAGGATCACGTACCAACACAAATATTTATTGGGTGACGACACGTTCTTTACCATATTTTAAGTTATACACTTAACTCCTCTATAAAAACACGAGCGCTCATATATATACATGCTGTCTTATAAACATTTAATGTGTGGTCACCTCCCCTCCATCCCTGGAGTGGGAGAAAGAGTAACTGTGCCTTTTTTTTTTTTTTTTTAAGCTTTGTTGTTGGCTGCCGACAAATACCTGATTTATCCAAGACCAAAGAGCCCGTGTTTAACATCCCATTGAGTTGGGGGGATATTTTTCCTTTTTTTTTTCTTTTTTTTTTTTTTCCCACTTACCTAACTTCATTCTGAGGCAATTAGCACAACACATTTATCAGTTTAGCTTCATCAAATGTGTACAATCCTCTTTTGTTAGAACACAGTTCCAAAAGAACAAGAGAATGGAGAAAGCTTATCTTTTTCACTAAAGCCTATTACTTCTGCTATTATAAAGAAGCCTCAAGCTGTGTCTGTCTAAATGTAAACTGCACAGGAACGCTCAAACACACTGGATATTTTAATTAGAGTTCCCCCTGTCGGGGCAGGTTGATAGAGACCCCATCTTTCCCCTTTGATCTGAAAGAAGGTGGTAATTAAGCTTCATCAGGTGAGCCCCAGTCAACCTTGGGAGCTCCTTGATGAATTTCACAAAGTTATACGAATTATTGATTCAGTTCACAGTATGAAACATTCCAGAACATTCACCCTCCAGTGGGCTCAGCACATGGGGACATGTTTTCAACATTGTAATTATCGTTTTGCTGACGGTCCATTTACATTTATCAGGAAGGTCTTTCCCTGTAAGACAGCGTCCCCTGGGTTAAAGGCAGAGGTGAGAATTTAGACGTCACCGAATTTTATGGTACAATCATCAGGGTTAAGAAGTGGCCAGCTGCCTGCCTGGTGTCCATACATTGGCTCGGAGGCTGGGACATGCCCTGTGTCCAAGTTGGGTGGGCCAGTGAACTGCAGAAGGACCGAGAGTTTCCAGTCAATACTAGAGCCTTCAGGGTTTCTCCGTAAGTTCATCTGAAACCTAGACCACGGTGATAGGGCAACGTGAAATGCATAAAGCTGCACAGGGAGCGTCAGAGACGTCCAGCCCGGATATAGATGGTGAGCCAACAAGTGGGGGTGGGGGAGGATGGTAGGTCCAGGGCACTGAGGATCAGGTCATGATAACGGAGAAGCTTCTCTACTGGTACCGGGTCTCAGCAACTGGGTCATAACCCAGAAAAATTACACTCGTCTCAGGGAATATGAGTGGGAACCTTGGGAGAGGAAGGCCATGTCCAAGGAGAAAAGAGACTGGACCCAGGGAAGGTTACCAAAAATGGTCACAGACTCAGAGGACCAGAAAAGAACCACCTCTGAGAACTAGGGTGCCAGGGGCTCAGCTTGGCTCAGGAATAAGATCTGCCTGGTTTTGAGACGTGGTTCCCAAGGTCAGAGGTGGAGAAGGTCAGAAAAAGGTCAGAATTCAGGGAAACTCTCAGTTTACCCTCGAGATGGAGCTGGGCAAACTTCCCGAATGTTGTCTTGAGAGCCATGGTGGGGCCCAAGTCACAGTATGGACAGCATGAATGGACTGTGTGTTTTGCTCACAATCCAGAGACTTAAAAGTCAGTCAGCTACAAACTCGCACCTGCTTCCCTATTTAATGAAGCGTCCGCTATTACCTGCAGAAGATAGAACCACTGCTTTCCCACCTAATTTGTACGTGTGATTTATTTTTCGGAACAGATATAGCCTGGGGTCAGGTTCTATTTTTAGTACCATCTAGACTCGAGATAAAGCATCCCTTCGCCCAGGAGTATAAAAATAGAGATACCCATACCAGCGTGGGACTTTTTTGTCAGTTAAATTATTAGTATTATTCTTCTCTCTCAAATAGGGGAGATGGGAACTGTAAATAGGCCAGAGTCACTGAAGCACAAAATGCATTCTGGATGAAAAGAACCCTTTTTCTCTTGCCGGAGGAAAGTAACAATAATTAGAATCTGGATATTTGTCACGGCTCTTCTGTAAAGAGTCTCTCGTCCAGCCTAATGATAACAGTGTAGAAAATTAGAAATGAAGAGGTTAAAATGCTAATCAGCAGGGGAGGAGAACTAGTGAAACATCCACTAGTTTGGAACAAAGGAAGATAAGTGCGTGTTGGCCCCAATACACTGACTGGGTAGAGACTAACCCTGCACTTTACCCACTGAGTGTTATTTCGTGGCCCAACTGCTCCAGGCTTCAAACTAGCAGCCGTGGCTTCAAAGGGGAAAAATGTCCCCGAACTCTGGCTTCTCCTAGCGGCTGCTGGGAGCTGATGGGAAGAGACCAAAGGCAACGCGGAGACGCAGCTTTTGCAGGAGAAGTCAAATTAAGTCAGCCTGCCCCCCTGGCAAAGCCTGGGAGAGCGGATTCTGGAGGTTGAAGCTAGTGGTAGAGGGAGATTTAATCCTTATGGGGTCATCCTCATTCAGGCTCACAGGGGCAGGGATCGTAATCATTGGCGTCGTTTGTCAAGGTCAAGGTAGTTTTCCAGAAAGGCATCTTTTGTTTTTTCCTTTTTTAAATTTTATTTTATTTTACTTTTGAAAAATTGAAGTATAGTTGACTTACCGTGTTGTATTAATTTCTGCAGTACAGCAAGGTGATTCAGTTATACATATATATACATTCTTTTTTTAATACTCTTTTCCATTATGGTTTATCATAGGATATTTTTTTCATCTTTATTGGAATATCATTGCTTTCTCGTAGGATATTGAACATGGTTCTCTGTACTATATGGTAGGACCTTGTTTTTTACCCATTCCGTAAATAATAACCTACATCTGCTAACCCCAACCTCCCAATCCATCCCTCCCCCAACCCTGTCCCCTTTGTCAACCACAAGTCTGTTTTCTGTGTCACAAAGTCAGCTTTTAAACATCTTTGTCTATGGGATCATCAAGACCGGTTTTCTTCAGCATCAGAAAGCCAAGCGAGATCTCTGTTGATTGCAGAGGCAAGACAGGACATTCGAGGGTAGCTCGCCTAGCCTGTGACGGTCCAGCCTGGGCCAGGGTGCGCCAATCTTCCTCAGGTCACGAGGTCCTTAGGGTCTTGGCAGTTTCTTTCTTCGATGCCTCTAGGACAAAAGAAAGATCTAACCGTTTGGGTACAAGCAACTTAAGGAGAATGTATACACTAGCATTTGAGTCAACATTAATATATATATATATATATATATATGTATATACATATGAAATTGAAAGCAAGTGTGTTTTCGTTTCATTCTTAAGTGGCTACCAGTACTTACTGAAGGGGGGATGTGTATGCCTGTAGGGCACTTTGCCAACCTTGGAATGAGATTGGACTTGCGCACCCTCATTTCCTGCTACATCTTGATTTTTTCACACAGCAAGAGCCCAACATTCAGCTTTGCAAAGCTGTGCCACCCTTGAAAGGCAGGGGACACACTTGAGTGTTGAAACTTGGAACAGTCACCAGCAAGTAGTTTGCTGATGTCTGAAGGAAGTCACCTATTTCTGTTTGCCTCAAGAGTTTAAAGTATCTTAGAATGGCTCTGTGTTGAAGCAACCGTTCATCTCTGCCCTTTCGCGTCTGGAAAATTCTATAAGCATTACCTAAACCAATGGGTGTCCCACTAAAATATTTGTAAGTACGCCCGTATTTTGTTAAAGCAGGTGGGCAGCATGATTGATTGGGCTCACAGGCCATCGTTTGCCGACCTTTGTGCAAACACTTTCTGTGCTGTATCGCACAGAAATTGTATGACTGTCTTGAAGGTGAACGTGGCTGTAAATCTTCATTGTTTCATTTCATTGTGATAAAAATCCACGTGTTATAATATCTGTGTTCTAGATGAAGGATTTGGGCTCTGAGATGTAACTTGCTAAAGGTCCAATGTTTTGCCATGCGGCGGAGCTGATACTTGGGTTCAAACCAATCCCACAAACTGACCAAGCCCTGTGGCTTTCCGCTCCGCCATATTGAAACAGAGTCTGGACCCAGCTTCCCGGGTGATTTGCTCTTACACTTTTGTCACGCACATTAGCTTCCTTGGGCTGTGTTGAGTTTTAATCATTGCAGCGGAGACAGCCATTTACCTCTATCCTGCAGCGTGCTGTCCAACTACAAAAGGGTCATACGTGTGAAAGATTCTAGAAACGCAAGGGATATTGAAATTGTAAGTTTCTTCCACTCAAAAATGATATCTTCATTCCCTTTTGCTTATCTACGCAGGTTTTTGCACTGCACTGTCCGTGTCCAATTTTGTTGAGGGAATGCTCAAGAGTTATTATTATTCACTTCTCGGGGTCTCTTCTTTCTCCACAGCACTAACGTTTATTGATTCCTTGTCATTTCTAAATTCTTCATGTTTGACTACCACAGATTCTTCTCTGGGGCCCTTTTACTCCTCTGATCATGGCTTGATATACAGGGACTAAGTATGTGATCATTCTTTGGATAGACAAAACAGTTTTCTATTTCAGGAAGTATTCCGTGTCTTTTTGTCTGCTCTTAAAATTATTATTTTTTTAATGCTTAGAATTCGAGAAGCATAGAACAGAAAGGAACTTCCAGAGGTGGTTAATTCTATAATAAGAAAGCCAAAAAAGACACACGTCCATCCAATGAAGATGGTGGTGCTGTAACTTCACAAAGAGGAAATGTGCTTCTGCGTCATGCAGATGGGTGAGCGATTTGACAGGTGCGCATTCCGCCTGCAGAGTTGCATTAAACGTATACCCTGCTTCAGCCTCCAGTGCACACACAGACAGGAAAGCCCTAATTCTGGGCTTCAGGGAGCTCTGTCTAGCTGGGAAACAAACAAGGAAATAAGCAAATATAATGCAGCCTGGGGAGGACTAGGCTCAAGATTTGCACAGGGCTCCTGCAAGGACATGAAGTTAGACTATGAAGAGAAGTCACGTGGAGAGTTGCTCCAGGGGAGGACCCATGGGCCTGAGGCTTGACAGAGCACAACGTAGCCAGTACAGCAGAATTAGAGAAGAATCAGAGAGACCAGTGGATGCAAATAGAACATTAAGGAGATCTTCTCAGGGAAGAGAGGCGTTCAGATGCATGAAAATTTCCAAACATACAGAAAAAAAATAGAGCATGCTATTCTAAAACCCCGTTATTGAGTAATAGCCCCCCATGGCTTACTGCTCACAACGCCACCCCTCCCAGTTTCCATGCTCCTTGACGGATGACTGTAGCTTTTTCCACTTATGGGCACAGTGTGTCTCCATATGCCATTGGCTTTGGGCTTGGTCAGTGCAGCTTGTGTTGGCCAGTGTGATGAAGGAGAGGCTTGTGATGTCCTTGTAGGACAAAGGGAGTCTGGTTTAGCGACGTGAAAAGAAAGAATCGCAGCTAACTGGCCCATCCAAAGACTGTGTGGAACGTATGCGATCGTGCCAAGGGAAGTGCAGCCTAGACCAGCTGCCCGTTAGCTGACCCACAGACCTTTGAGAGAGAGTAAGCTATATTCTCTTACATTACTCAATATTGGGGATCTTTGTTACAGAGCAAAAACTGCCTCGTGCAGTCACGCAGGCATCCCCTTGATTTCTGCAATACTAGCTTTCCGGACATATTGTGTTTGAGCTTTTTAATTTTTTTTTTTTTTTTCTTTAAGTAAATGACAGACACCATGACATTTCATTCCAAAAATATCTCTTAACAAGGTAAGGGTGTCTTGACCAAAATCACAGTACTATTTTCATGTCTAACTGTGAAATATCCTGAATATCCTCTGGGACACAGGGTATATTTAAATTTTCCCAGTGGCTCCAAACAGTGTTTATACATGGTCTGTTCAAACCTGGATCTATTCAAAATTGTTTCATTAGGTTTACATAAGTCTCCTCAAACTCACTGTTTTTTTTTTTTTTTTTGACCCTGTTGGGTCTTCGTTGCTGCATGTGAGCTCTCTCTGGTTGTGGTGAGCAGGGGCTGGTCTTCGTTGCGGTGCGTGGGCTTCCCATTGCGGTGGCTTCTCTTGTTGCGGAGCACGGGCTCTAGACGCACGGGCTTCAGTAGCTGTGGCTCGCGGGCCCAGCCGCTCCGCAGCACATGGGATCTTCCCGGACTGGGGCTCGAACCCGTGTCCCCTGCACTGGCAGGCGGATTCTTAACCACTGTGCCACCAGGGAAGCCCAAATTCACTATTTTTTAAAAATGATATTGACTTGGCAGAAAAAAAAGATCAGTCGTTTGCTGGAACGTCTTGGATTTGTCTGATTGTTTCCTTGCGGTGTGTTAACATGCCCTCTGCCTGCCATGTTTCTTGACCCCTGGAATGTGGTTCCAAAGGCTTTCTGGATTCAGTGTGAACATCTTAATCATGAACTCTTCCTAAGTGTTGTGTGATGATTTACATCAGGTGGTCCGTGGGTTTGCTTGTGCACCGTAGACAAGCTAAGATTGACACCAAATTCAGAGCCTGATCTTTCCGTCATAGGGTTACATTCCCCTCACTCCCTTGGAACCAGCAATTGTGTAGGATGGCATTTTGGTACCATCTGAATATTCAGTTCCCAGTCATCTCTTTTTCAATGAGCTTTATAATTTTAAAATACTTTTAAATTTACAGAAAATTTGTAAAGATAGTACAGACAGTTCCCACATACACTGTGTCCCATTTCACACATTATTAACATCTTGCGTTAGTGGCATCCATTTCTCATAATTAGTGAAGCAGTATCAATACATTTCTGTAAGGAGACTCCATGCATTATTCGGATTTCTTTAGTTTTCCCCTAATGTCCTTTTTCTGCTCCAGGATCCCATCCAAATACCACATTACATTCAGTCGTCATGTCTTCTTAGGCTCCTTTGGGCTGTGACAGTTTTTCAGACTTTCCTTGTTTTTGATGACCTTGGCAGCTTTGAGGCGTGCTTGTCCTGCATTTTGTAGAGTGTGTGTCAATTTGAATTTGTCTGGTGTTTTTCTCAAGATTAGACGGGGGGTTATGGGTTTTGGGGAAGGCAGACCACAAGGGTAAAGTGCCATTTTTATCACATCACGTCAAGGGGGTACACGTGACTGTATCACTGTTGAGGTTCACCCTGATCACCCGTTTGACTCAGTGGTTCAGGCGTCTCCACTGTAAAGTCACTTTTTAAAAAACTCCTCTCCGTAACTGTCCTCTTTGGAAGAAAGTCACACTTAGGGAGTTCTTCTCTACCACCTTGACAATGGAGAAAGCATTAATTTTTTGGAGTTCTTCTGCATGAGAGATTTGTCTGTTCTCACCTATCTATCAAATATTTCACTTTTATCTCCATGGACTCATGGATATTTATTTAATAATTGGGTTAATTCCATATTACTGTGTTCATTTTGCCTATTACACCTTTACCTAATGGTTTTGCCACTCTTTGATCCTGGCTTGATAGATATATATATATTTTTTTTTATTTTATTTTTTTAATTAGGAATTTACAAAGTAGCTATTTGTTTTAACTCTACCATTCCTTATGCATTTACTAGCTCACGCTTGTTTGCAAAGAAGAGCTTTGCTTCCTTACCTAGGGCGACCCAGTGCCCTGAAGTAGGACTGCTCTCGGCAGGCAGAACTGATTCTTAACTGTAGCCCTTTCATCACTAATTTTCAGAGTAAGGAGTTGACGTGTAATGGTCTACCAATAACGTATCGTTAATCTCTTTTTTTCAAAATTTAATTTATTGAGCAATTCTGACATGGACGTCACTGCACATCGTTTCAAATGCCCCCCACCCCCCACCCCAAGAGCCCTATGAAGAAACCGTGCTTGGAAAATTAAGTTCATTGCCACGGTTTACCAAGCTCAGAAGTCATAGCACGCCGGGCTGGAAATCTAATTCTGCCGGTTCCAGAGCTTAATAGCCTGTGATCTTACTAGCCATGCTGTCCTGTACCCAAACATAGCATCCTTCTTTATCCCCCCTTTTTCCTTCTCACTCTTCAGTGGAGCTGATGACGACAGCCTTCCGGGTCCCTGCGCGGGTACCACCCCCCCACCCCCCCCGGGCTCCGTAATATCACACTTTTTTCTCCCTCAGTCTCCCCCAATTTTCAAAGCATTAGGCTCCACCTAGGTCTCCCCCTGCTTCCACCTTAAAATATCTGTAGCATGTTGAATGTTTTATGAAATGATGACTATATTACCTCCCACCCCCCTCGCAGCTTTTTATCACTTTAAAGTGAAAGGACGGCCAGCCCCATCTGTCCTTCTCTCGCCTCGCCAGCGTTCCCGCTTTCCCGCGCTCACAGAAACAGCAATGCATGCAGGATTCCGTGTGCCTCAAGCTCTCCTCTCATCCCCACGAGCTCTGCACACTCAGTGGCGCTGGGAGAGGAGCTCGCCTCCAAGTTGCCGCAGCTGCAGGCGCACCACGCGTGCGTGTCACAAAAGGCAGGTGGCAGCAGGCGCCTTGCCCCCCGATCTCTGCCGTTGTCCCATGTTTTGTTATGAAGTAAAAGAATAACTAATATTGGCCTGAAGTAGTCGTTAAGTGTGCTCAGTCAGTAGTAGCTCCTTTGGGTGCATACAGGGAAGCGATAGTATCGCCTGTGAGAACTTTGAAATGGCCGTATATGTGAACACGATTCCTTTACGCGGGAGAAAAAGGACCAACAGGAAGAAGAAGAAGATTGCTCTGTGGGTTCCGTATAAATGCGTGTGGACCCCGCAGCACCTAGTTTTGCACAACGCTCTTAGAAAGCAAAGGTAACCGTGGGGATGTTGACCAGACCACAGGCTTGACGCGCTGCTTCTCTCTCCCTTGTCTTAGCAGCTGACACGTATTCCTGAAATTGGATTTTCCTGGAGATCTCCCTATTCCCTGGTATATCTGGTGGTCTTTTGAGAACATACACATTTATTAAAGCCTGACAAAGAAAAAATTCTCTCCCGCAGCTAGAAAAAAAAAATAAACTTCTTTCTCTCCCTCTCGAAGAGGAGCGTCCTGGGGAGAGAGAAGCTCTCATGGCGCTCGGGCCTCTCTGGAAGACAAGGGTAGAGATTTCGTGGCAATGATGGGCATTTAGCAGAAGGGCTTATAGGTTCAGCTACAGTCCAGCTTCCTGAACCACGCATAGCACTTGCCAGTGAATAATGCATTTCCTCGTATCTTTTCTGATTTTTCATTTTGTATTTAGTCCTATTTCTTCATCTTTGAAATGATACAGAAAACTCTCTTCTGTGCATTTACGTTCGTAAGACTGTCAGGACTACATTAGTGAGGTCTTAAGGGCGAGGTACCCACAGACCTTTCTGGTTCCTGCACGTGCGGCCCTAAGTGTGGTCCAGCAGCGTCTCTGCGTCCGTCGCCTCAGCCTGAGGGAGATGCCGAATCTTGGGCCTGACCCAGGCCGATTACATCACAAGCTGCAGTTGCACGAGATCTTCAGGTGCTGTGTGCATGTTAAAGGTGGAGAGGGCCGATGTGGCCCGGGCTAAATATGAGATTGCATATTACAGTCACTCAGAGGCCTTTCCAAAAAATACTGATTCCTGCAGGATGAATAAGTCCTGGAGCTCGGACTGACAGCGTGGTAACTATAGTTACCATCACTGTTGTTTTATTTTATTTTATTTTTTGGCCAGCCCGTGCAGCGTGCCGAACTTCCCTGACCAGGGATTGAACCCGTGCCCCTTGCGGTGGAAGCACAGAGTTTTAGCCACTGGACCGCCAGGGAAGTCCGCCATCACTGTCTTGTATACTTTAAGTTTGCTAGGAGAATATGTGAGGTGACAGATATGTTAGCTTGGTAAACATTCCACAGTATATCCATAGACCAAAACGTTATTTTGTACACCTTAAATAGAAACAATTTTTATTTGTCAGTGATACCTCCGTAAAGCTGGGGCGGGGGGTGGGGGGGTGGATTCTGATGCCTCACCTCGGCTCGCAGCTCTCCTGAAATAATTTGCCCAGGGATGTGTCCCAGGTCTTGGCTTGTGATAAGACTCCCTAGAGGATTATTTTGCCATCTGAAGCCAAAACCGAGAGCTGGTGAGCTAGATGCTCCTGTACGTGCTTCATCCTTTCTGCTCCGGAAAATGTGATCTGCAGACCATCTGCGTGAGAGGAACCTGGGAGCACGTTAGCAACTCAGAATCTTGGGCCTCGCCCCAGACGTGCTGCCTCGGGACTCGGGGTGATTCCTGGCCTGTGAGGTGTGAGTAGCACGCCCCTTGGGCTCGCTGCCCTGGTGGGGACCCGCCTCGTGAGCCTGTGGGACTTGCCCGTGTGCATTTGAGCTCAGCGGTTACTCCGTCTGTGCCCGCTTCTATTTTGGGCATCCTGAACTCAGATGCGATACCCTGAGTCGGGCCTGCCGTGTGTCTGACCTTCATTCTTGCTTCTGGAGCCAGATTTCTTCCCAGTTCAAAGCTGCATGTTTCCTACATCTGGAAAGATGAGCCTTGGGTTTCCTTAGTAGGTGCTTTGGTTGGGGGGAGGGGTGATGGTCAGTCAGTAACTGAGCATCAAGGATCCATCACCAGCTTGTTCTAGCGGCACAGCAAGAGAGATCTGAAGCCCCAGACGATACGAGAATTCAGACAGCTTTGGGGAGTGTGGGATGCTTTAAGAACATGGGCGTGTGAAGCGTTCTTCAAGACCGCGGGTTAGCTGGCAGCCGGCTAACTGCCGTTGGTGGAGAAGGACATATGTGAGAAACGGCACAGCAAAGAGCCCTCACTTTGCTACTTCCAGTTACATGTCATGCACTATTTCTGCAATAAAAATATAGTAAAATAGGGATTTCCAATAAAAAAGGTAGCCTAATAAAATTTAACCGGTTTCCCAATTCCTCGTGCATTAGATAGGGAATGGAAAAAAATTTTTTTTTTTTTTTTGGCCACACTGCAAGGCATGTGGGATCTTTAGTTCCCCGACCAGGGATCGAACCCGCGCCCCCTGCAGTGGAATCGCGGAGTCTTAACCACTGGACCGCCAGGGAAGTCTCGGGAGTGGAGTAATTTACAAGTGAACTAACATTCCCTTTTTCTTTTATCTGGCGATTGATTCAATCCAAAATATGCCTTAGCTTTCTATGGTAATGGATTATTCCATTTAATGGGAATAGCCAGAATGGGGCAAACACAACCATCTTGTTTAATATTTTTTCTGCTGCTCCTTTCCTTCGCCCGCATTCTGCCCATTACCCGCTCCAGCTGACCGCTGAACTGACTTTTTTTTTAAATTGGGATAAAAAAGGAACATGTCCTTGGCTCTTGTGAACTGCCGTCTTACTGTGGTTTTCACAGGACAGTGAAGTCCCCCTACATATACTAGAACGACACAGTGTAGGCTGGAGTGAAGGTTAAGTTACTGCCTTTGAATTGCTGTCATACCCATTTAGAAACACTATCGATTGGAGACTGGCCTGGTGGTTGAAACCCAGGTACTTTAGAAACTCTGCGTTTATCACCGTGGATTTTTGAACTCAGGGAAGATGAGTTCAATGCAGGCATCCTTGCCTGCATTGTCCATCCAACTACCAATACCTGGGCCTCCCAGTCTGTGAGAAGGGGTGTTCCTACAGGTACATCTGGGGATCTTCTTAGACAGATACTCTCTTCCACAGTCTCCCAATATTAGAGTGTCATAGAAAATAATCCATTATAGCAAACGTACACTTAAAAATATGAGCCACCATTCTGCGGCAGCTAAGCTAATAAAACTGTTGTCCATTTCATATAATTTAATATCAATAACATGTGAATGGATGTCTTTTCCAGAAATGGAGGAGACAATCTAGTTCCCAACTTAAATATCCACTAACGGGAGGGAGTGTGATCACCCCTGCTGCAAAATCACAATTAGTTTGAGGCAGTGCCTAAAATAAAATTTGTCTATGACATAGTACAAATAATGGGGACGCAAGGTGTTAAAATTACTTCCCAGCATGATTTTAACACATCGTGTTTTCTTTAGAAAGTTTCTGAAATGTAAAATCCATAATAACTCTCACTGGAAGTTAAGTAGTGCGCACTACATGTAATACCACTGTGAGAGGCTGGAGATAGATCAGAAATGAGAAGGAAGAGGGTGTAAAGTAATTTTCGTAGGAACCGTCTTCAAAGAATACCCTGGTGGCAAAGGAGAGATAATGGAATATTTCCTGTTAGAGAAGCGCATACTCTTCTTGTGAGGTGTCAAGTATCCTTTCAGAGCTGGTTTTCAGTGAAAGCTTGTTAACTGTAATTTACTAATCTAGATTCTCGGTGCTGTTCATTACAAACCTCGTGGGGGGGGGCATTACCTAGGTTTCAACAGAGCTTCAGGAGACCTGAATTCACATTTATAATAATCGGCAGTCTTTCAGTGTGTGCTCCAGGGGAGTTTTTAGAACAGTGGGAAACATCAGTTTGAATAATTCGACAAAATGACATTCATAAAAAAATAGATGATTCAAGGACAATATGGTTGAACAAGAATGTTTCATGTTTGTTTCTCTTTTGTGGGAGTTCTCAATTCTGTAAAATACAAGAAGGAGTCCTCTCATTTGTAGTACGTACTTGTGGAGTTGTTTAATCTCCACTCAGTTCATCCCCTAAGTGCATTCTGATTTTACATAACATACATCCACATATGGCATAACGTGGTAGGGTGGTAATACAGACCGGGAAGGAAGCTTTATCTCTGTGAACCGATATTTCAACCTCCAACACATTTGTTAAAATTCTGAATTACTTGGTTTATTAAGTATATGCACCAGAGAATTTATTCCATGAACATAAAGTCTTTATATCATCTGCCGTTTCCTGAGTGGATTGTCACAAAGTGATACAAAAGTGTCACAAAAGTGACACAAAATTGACACAAAAGTGAGGAAGCCAAATCCACAGCAGTAATATCAGCATTTGTCTATTGGTGACTGGCTTATTTCACATAGCATAATGTCCTCGAGTTTCATCCAAGGTAGTACATGTCAGAATTTCCTTCCTTTTTTTTTTTTTTTTTTTTAAAGTATTGAAGTATAGTTGATTTACAAGATTATGTGTAATTTCTGCTGTATGGCGAAGTGACTCGGTTATATTCTTTTTCATATTCTTGTCCATTGTGGTTTAGAATTTCCTTTTTAAGGCTGAGTAGTAGTCTCTGAGGCTCTCCCTTAATTTGTGAAAGAAGCGGAATATGCCAGGATCAGTCGTTTACAGCGGACGGCCTTCATCAAGGCTCTGCCTGGGGGCGCTAAAAAAAGATTCCACCTAGTGTAAGGTTTTCCTTAATCAGCTGCCTTCTTGATTTAACACACCTCCGATCCACGCCGGGTCATTCCTTTGCAGGTCATGTCTCTCTGTTCTCCCAGTTTTCACCTAAATCAGCTTCTGTAACCTAACACTTTCTTCCAATTTACTTGACCATTTTCTTGATCACTTTTGGTTTTCCATGAACCATGGGTAATGACATCCCTCGTTCCTCTTATGAGCTCCCGGTTCCCACATACATAGTGGCAGAAATCCTGGACATGTGCACCCACTGCTTTGTTAATCCCTTTAGTTCCACCACGAAAACCGTATCCGGGAGAGAGCATTGCAGCATGATTTCCCCCCGGCTGTGTTTATGTGAGTCCAGTACTGTTCCACATAGATCCTGCAGCAGCATTGCAGATTTGTAGGGAGACAAACAGGTGGAGAGGTATAAAAATCATCTGTATTAGTATGAACTAACAGACAGTTAATTCCCACCACACTGCATCCAATCTACTGATGTTTTAGTGCCCACTTTTCAGTCCTTCTCTGTGGTCTCTGAGCAAACGGGTTCTGATAAACAATGTGTACATTCCTCTAACCTTGTGGTATATTTTACACATGTGTACAGGGCTCTCCATCACAGATGAAACAGACAATCCAATAAGGGCATAGAATGGTGGCAGAAATCACTTTAGATCTGTTCTGCACACTCTTTATTTTAATATTGTCCGGGGCGTGAAGAGGCCAGAGAGCTGGAACAACTGGCCAAGCCACCCAGGATCCTGTGGGTCCCACTGTTAAATCCCATGCTTATGCTCCAGTGACGGTTACCATGGGGCTGTTTCCAGTGACGTGTGCGCGGTCATATATCAAGTCCATTGCGCATGGGACTTACTTGGAATGTGCCACCGTGGTGCCTTATTTAAAGAAGTACAATGCTAAGTACAAAAACAGCCTAAAAGGAATTCCATTCTTTGTTTATATCTCTCCAAGAAGATTAAAAAGAATCCAATTAATGGTCTTTAGGAACACTTTTATTTCCTTAACTCTGCCCCATCGCATATTCTGGACCCTGTCTTTCACCAGCCTTCTCCCCAAACCATCCGTTCTCTCTCTCATCTCAATCGAATTCTGCCATCTTTTCTCAGCTCACAAATCTGGAATAAGAGATGGACACATTTTTATTGGAATAACACTGGGTCGTTTTGGGCTTAGTTTTACTCGTGTTAGGTCCCCGTACTTCAGGATAGAGCTGAAAATCTGTGTCGTGGGAAACTGTCGGAGGCAAGGTGAAGAGAGATGAGCTAAATTAAGCAAACGAATAGCTTTCTAAACAATCAGCCTAGCGGGTATCCACAAATGGACCAACACACTAGTAGGGGAAGGCTTGGATTTCAGGCTCTTTAGTCCCGATATCATTAGCAATTTGTCAAATGCAAGGGCACATGGCATGATCGAGAGTTTACACATGATCTGAGATTTAGAGGGATCACAGGTGTCTTAGTGAATTGAGTCAAGATTTAAGTAGCTTCCTCCCGGCTGGAATCGCTATCGGGTCCTAAGGTCCAGTAGGAAAAAGGTGAAAGACATATTTAAAACAAGTCATGATGGCCTGAGGCCAAGCAAGGAAACTTTGCAGTCCAATGAGAAATGCTTCTGACCACAGGGACCAACAGCAATGCTGGACAGAGGTGGCCCCAGGAAGCAAGTCCGGAAGGGATAAAGCTTGAGCAAAGAGAAGCAGTGCCAAGTCAAGTTCACCTCAGGAAAGAAGGGTTATGCCTTTCTTTAGAGGCAAAGCCAAGGCTCCTGTGGGCTAGGTGCTTGCAAATATCACTGACCAAAGTACATTTTAGCTCAATGTCAGTTGGAGTTTGGATCAGAAACAGGAACTCTGTTATGCTCTGCAAACAGTTTTTATTTCTAGCTCTCTATGGAGAATGGCATGTTTACCCTTAGTTGTCTGATCAAAGCTCTCTTGGAACATTCGCAGTCTCATCTGCCACCAACCCGTTGGGATCCGAAAGATATCCAGAGACGGGAACGATGAATCTATTCTTCCAAGATGAATGTTGGCGGTGAGAAGGCCACAGGCTTCCCTCAGGTGGCCCAAAGAGAAATGTCAAAGAAAATGGATTGCGGATCCGTAGCACAGGATGAGGAACAAAAAGATCAAGTGTCTTATCGTTTAATAAGTTGAAGACATAAGGTGGCTACAAAGACGGGATCTCGGGCTTCGTCCTAGAGGACGGCGTCCAGAATGAAACAGGGGCCGGCCAGGTTGCACTCTCTGCGGGTTGGAACACACCTGTTGGGCTGGAGTCCATCACGAGGACCCAGACACAGTCAAGCGCGTTGGAGAAACGCTGGTTCCATTTCCATGATATGGTGGAGTGAGCTACCTGTGGTAATACTGAGGGGCCTGGGAAGCGTGACCTCGGAGAGGAAACAGCCTCCGGGTGATGTGATGCGACATCTGAAGGCGCACCATACGCGAGAGAACTGTACGGCATGATGAGGTGGACAAGACCTGCTCTAGGCTTCCAGGTAACGGGGCCGCTTCTTAGAGGGATGGGTCGGGGGTCCCCAAGGCCGCGCCGTGTTCCCGGATGCGCTGGAAGAACTCACAGAAGTCGGGACTCGTTATGCTCATGGTTACGGTTTATCACAGTGAAAGGACACAGAGCAAAGTCAGTAGAGGGAAAAGGTGCGGGGGGCCAAGTTCGGGGGAGACCAGGCACGCGTCTCCACCTTGTGCCAGAGGAGCAGCCCAGGACCCACTGAAATCCTCTGGCCGTGATTTGTAATGACACGAGCAGTGCTGTCTACCAGGAAAGCTCACTCGCGTCTTGAAACCCCGTGTTTTTATCAAGGGTCGGTCACATAGGCTTATGTTGCCAGTGTGTCTGAACGTGGTTTCTAAAGCTCCAGACCCCCAGAGGGAGAGCAGGTATTCCCTGTAAATCTCATGACTTACACTACCCAGGCAGCCTCGGATGTATGGGTCAAGATCCCACGGGTGAAAAGCCCTCTTATTGGTGGAACGTTGCAAGAGCTTAATTCATAGGAGCCAAACAAAGATCAGTTACCAAAATGGGCATTTCTCGGGCATGTGCAGCCCAGGCCTGCTGGGTTAACTCTTTCCTGTGCAAAGGGTCAGGCTGGTGAGTCCACCGCAGGCTCTCATGTATAAACCACCACCCCCCCCCTTGACGGCAGCCTACTTTTGCCTGGCTCCTTGTGGGAGAATCAGGGGAATTGGAGCAAGGTTCATTTGGAGTTAAAATCCTTCTCTACCCCTTATAAACTCTCTTAATGTAAGCAAACGAGTCACCTTAACTTGGGCAAGTTGCTCAGCGTGAGGTACCTTGGTGAACCACAAAAGGAATTACTAGCGTGGTTTGCAAAATGTACCCAGCAAACCAACGGGATAAAGTAGATGCTACGTGAATACGCTACTAGTTCCCTTCTACCCTGGATCTGAGAAAGCGGGAGTCCTGGTGAGTCAGGAGAGTGATAGGCCCTATTCCTCTATTTCTCCAGCGCTTTTCAAACTCCAGAGTTTCAACCGGGGCTGTTGACAATGTGCAGGTTAGGACTCAGTGGCTTTGGAGATGGGCCTGAAATTCTGAATTTTTAACCAGCTTAATGATGGGGTGATGTTGGTGCTTCGGGACCATGGACCGCGGGCTGAGTCAAGAGATGCTACAACAGCCTCCATCTTTGTGGCTGTGGCGGTCCTATGTCTTGGACAAAAACGGATCTTATGTTCATTGTAGGCGCCTCCTTTTCCACCCCCAGACATCCTCTTCCTTCTCAGCCACCTCACCTCAATCTGGTAGAACCCACGATGGTCTGGAACTGTTAATGGTGTCAAGTGTTACTCTTCAAGGAATTACCTGGTTTTCCAGTTAGAAGTGTCGATTACGGATCCCCACCCCACTGTGGGTCAGGTGTGACAAGAAGCTCGGGAAATGGAGTTTTTGCTGTGTCCTTTTTTTTTAGATGGGGGAGAACCCTAGGTCATCAGATTTAGGTACCAGAGGCTCCAGGATTTCCATATAGAAGGAGCTTGGGTGCATCCAGAGGGCAGAATTTCAGGACCCGGAGGCTGTTTAGAAGCTGTGTCTGTATAGCAGGCACCCGGTTTTGGGTGGCTGAGATGGTGTATTTGTTGGGATGACACTGTGGGACTTGATGGAGGTTTGGGGGTCTCTAGAACCCTTCGAAGCCGCTGCTCAGTGCAGCCTCTGGAGGGATACAGTCGGGAACCACACTGTAGCAGGAGCAACGGGGCCTTCCCTGGCGGTCCGGTGGGTAAGACCCCGTGCTTCCACTGCACTGGGTATGGGTTCGATCCCTGGTGAAGGAACTAAGATCCCACATGCCGCGCGGCATGGCCAAAAAAAAAAAAAAAGAAAATCGTGGGCAAAGCAAAATTAAAAAAAAAAAAAAAAAAAAAAAAAAAGAAGAAGAAGAAGGAGCAAGGGTCCCCCTGGCCAGCTGCGTTCCTTTTGCAAGTCTGGGTTGGATTGTCTCATCCGTTGCCGGGGAAGGCCAGTGCTCACCATAAGTAGGATTCGATCATCGCGGAGCTCAAGGGAGACACCCGGGGAATTCTGTCTGTCCTTCCGATTAGCTCTCATAGACCTGAATTGAGTAGGGAGTTTCTCAGTACTCAGCTTCTCTTTATCTTCTTCAAAAATGACTCAGAGAGGGTTGAAGCATGAACTTGGGCAGAGAAAGAAAGCCCGGCCTCCTGCTCACATTGGACCTTCTCCTAGCCGCTCAACTGGGGTAGCCGTCACAGCGATGGCGAGGATACCGTCCGGGAGCCGCGCAGACCCGGGTGGAAGGCGCCAGTCTAGATTTCCAGTCGCAGGCCCGCCCCCCACTTGTCACACGCTCACAGGAGCACGAGGGCACTGCCTCCTGAAACGGAAGGCACCTCGGGTCCCAATGCCAGCCCTTCCTTCGCTCGTATGGTCGAGGAGACTGAGCTCGGAGAGGCTTGACGGTGGCTTCGGTGACAGTGTTAGGCCTGCAAACCCTGCCCCGAAGCCCCCAGACGCTCATTCTGGTCCCTGGTCCATCTGCTTCCCTCCAGATGGGAGCAGATTAGCTTCTTCCAAGACAGTTTGTCCAGTGGGAAACTGACTCGGGGGTCAACAACACATATCCATACTGACTTAAGGAATAGTCAGGCTGCTGAAAGGGTCAATGCTAGTTTTCTTCCCTTGGCATATTTAGTAATAATTTAGGCTGTGGGGAAAATAGGGTGCCTTCCGGAATGTATGTTAGTTGTAAAGTATTGTACGTCTGCAAGAACAGTGCGACGAAGCCAGGAGACCAGGATGTTAGATGGTGACATTAAAATCATGCTACACACACCTTAGGTGGGTAAATAATGCAGGCTGTGACTACCATGACATACCTGTAGGCTGCTTTTGCTTTTTATTGTGTTTTTTGTTTATGGTTGATTTATGGTGGTGATTTTTTTAATGTTATTGACGTATAGTTGATTTACAATGTTGTGTTAATTTCTGCTGTCCAGACAAGTGATTCAGTTTTATATATATATATTCTTTTTCATATTCTTTTACATTATGGCTTATCACAGGATATTGAATATAGTACCCTGTGCTCTACAGTAGGACCTTGTTGTGTATCCATTCTATATATAATAGTTTGCCTCTGCTGACTCCAAACTCTCAACCCTTCCCTCCCTCCCCCCTCCCCCTTGGCAACCACAAGTCTGTTCTGTGTGTCTGTGAGTCTGTTTCTCTTTTGTAAATATGTTCATTTGTGTCATATTTTAGATTCCACGTGTAAGTGATATCGTATGGTATTTGTCTTTCTCCTTCTGACTTACTTTGCTTACTATGATCATCTACAGGTCCATCCATGTTGCTGCAAATGGCATTATTTTGTTCTTTTTTATGGCTGAGTAGTATTCCATTGTATAGATGTACCACATCTTCTTTATTCATCTGTCCATGTACATTTAGGTTGTTTCCATGTCTTGGCTCTTGTAAATAGAGCTGCTATCAACATTGGGGTGCATGTATCTTTTCAAATTATAGTTTTTTCTGGATATATGCCCTGGAGTGGGATTGCTGAATCATATGGCAACTCTATTTTTAGTTTTTCGAGGAACCTCCATACTGTTTTGCATAGTGACTACATATGGTGGTGATGTTTTAATTGTCTTGAAAAAATGATACCACAACTCCTCTATCCAAATGAATATTTCCTTTCGTGGTAGTCAACTTGTAAGGCCAAATACTTATTCCAGTGATGTTAACACTACTTAAAATGTTCTTTTAAATGCCTCTTGCACAGCCAAAGGCATTATCTTTAAATATTCTTATTAACAGTAGAGTTCACGCAGGCAACCCCAGTCCTCTCCCTGGGATCTGAACTCCGAAGCCCGAGCCTCAGCTCCCAGCCCCTGCCCACCTCGCTGGGTGAGCAGACAAGCCTCTGCGTCTGGTGAGTGACGGTCAGCACCGATCCTCTGTGCGGGAATCTCTCCTCTTTGCCTTCTGCAACCCTGTTGATGTGCTCTCCTCTGTGGCTCCAAAACTTCCCCCCTGCCACCCCCTGTCTATGCCAATGAAGAGGCCTCCTAGTGTGTGGAAACCTTTCCTCCTTCACAGCTCCCTCCCAGAGGTGCAGGTCCTGTCCCTATTCTTTTGTCTTTGTTTTTTCTTTTGCCCTACCCAGGTACGTAGGGAGTTTCTTGCCTTTCGAGAAGTCTGAGGTCTTCTGCCAGCGTTCTGTAGGAGTTGTTCCACATGTAGATGTAGGTTTGATGTATTTGTGGGGAGGAAGGTGATCTCCACGCCTCACTCCTCCACCATCTTGAAGGTGCCCACATCTTCTTTATCCATTCCTCTGTCGATGGACACTTGGCTTGCTTCCGTGTCTTGGCTAGTGTACATAGTGCTGCCCTGAACACGGCGGTGCGTGTGTTTTCGAATTATGGTTTTCTCAGGATATATGTCCAGGAGTGGGATTGCTGGATGATACAGTAGTTGCATTTTTAGTTTTTTGAGGCACTTCTATTCTGTTCTCCATAGTTGCTGTACCAATTTACGTTCCCACCAACAGCGCAGGAGGGTTCCCTTTTCTCCACACCCTCTCCAGCATTTGTTATTTGTAGACAGCCTTTCTGTCCATTGTGAGGTGATACCTCACTGTAGTTTTGATCTGCATTTCTCTAATAATTAGAGACTTAGAGCAGACCAATTTTGTTATAACCATAAAGTCCACGAGTGCAGAGGCACGGGCTAAGTGTTGTTTTTTGGTCATTGCAGTTCCCTCTCATTTACATATTTCATTGTAAACACAACCCTCTCATCATCAGATGCAGCTCTAAAGTTTCCAGTGATTAAACAGTGTGAGCACTGACTGAAGATCACAGAGACTTCTCTAGTCTCTGGTAGCTGCAAAGGCTTAATACAGAGAAATCTGTTCTCTTTGATACCAGAGGCATGTCTTTAGCTGATGGAGGGAAGAATTGGGTCATTGTGACAATTAAATTTATGTGTCAGCTGGGCCAGGCTCTAGTGCCCAGACGTTTGGTCAAACACTAGTGAAGGTGCTGCTATGAAGGTATTCTGTAGATGTGATTAACATCAACCATCAGTTGACTTCAAGGAGATAATATGTGTGGACCTCATCCAATCCCTTGAAGACCATAAAAGCAAACACAGATTTCCCAGAGTAAAAGAAATTCAGCCTCAAGTCTGTAACATAGAAATCCTGAGTTTCCAGCCAGCCTACTAGATTCAGACTTGCCAGAACCACAGTCTTAGAAACCAATTTCTCAAAAGTAAATCTCAATATATAGATAGATGGGTAGGTTGATAGAGAGACCTCTAGACCTGTATAGGTATCTCTCTGTCTACCAAACTAACTGTCATCTATCTACCTTTGTCATCTATCTCTCTCTCTATCTATCTATCTGTCTACCTGTCTATCTATCTATCGTCTATCTTATTCGTTTTGTTTCTCTGGAAAATCCAGACTGGTACAGTCAGTATGAAGAGATGGACCAAAGTCTCTGAGAGCTTCCAGGTAAAACTATTTCCAACATCAGCTTGCTTTCTTTCCAGTTGCCTAAGGCTGGATTACTTACATCCAGGGCTTTCTATCTGGTTATGTACACAGTATTTCATCTTTTATTTCCAATTGCATTTTTCTTTCATTGTTCTTCATCTTCATCATCATGTGTTTCTTTTTATCTACTGGTCTGTTTGCTTTCTTCTCTAATGCTTCACTGGCGATCCTGTTCTTTTCATTATTTCAACAGACTTGTCCACTGTAACATCCCTGCAAAGACTAACTATTTACCAGTCACTGTAACGTGTCAATTAAGAAGCCTGATTTCCTGGGATCCCAGGAGAGGAACACATGCTTTGGCTAGAATGGATTGGGTGAAAATCATGTCCAGTGAAATTAGTTAATTATGCAGTTAATATCTGAACAGGTTTTGTATTTCCGTCAGTCTGCTACCTATCTCTCAACCATGTAGCCAGGCATGAATACTGACAGAGTTGCCTTGTTTACAAAAGTGATACCTAATCATTGTCTTATTCTAAATTTCATTTGTACCATCGGATTACAAACCCAACTATTAACTCTGGAAGTTAAAGTCTTCAAAAGCAATATGGCTTTATTATTTCATCAAAGGTCACTCAATACAATTTAATAGAGGTTTGGTGCCAGAAAATCTCTTTACACAAACATAGTTCTTGCAGCTTATGATTTGAAAGCAAAACGATAAAATTTTCATCTCTGCAAACATCTTATTTTATGCAATATTTCATAGTAAAACTCTTTACCTTTTTTCCTCTTCTAGTTAGTATGTGCACTTTAAGTATTAAATGGAGGACATAGATCCTGAGAAGAGAAATGACATACATAAAAAGATACGTGAATAGTTAATAATAAAAGTAGAAAATATATTACAAAATAAAGACATTTTATTTTTTCCTAGAGTGCCCTTTTTCTTTTAAAATCTTTTTTGTAAATTATGTTTCTTGGTTCCCTGCATGGCTTAAATTTTCTCTGATGTCTTTGCAATGATATTGCTCTGCAGAGATACCTGAATTATGTCAGATCTACAGATCACATGAGTATGTAGCCATAGCAACAGACAGCACAGGTAATGGTTCTGGTGTTATAGAGATTCATGAGCCCTTAAAATTAGACCTTTTCCATTTTAAGGAAAAAAAAAAGAGAAACATCTCTACCTTTAAGAATTAGGTATACTGAAAACTTTTACCCATTACAATCGTATGCACAGATGATTGCTTCATAATTAAAGTGAGTGCATAAGGTGCAGTGCAGTGAATAAAATGTAGACCCTATGTTGAAAATGTCAGAAGTGTAAACTGTACGCACGTTGAAATAGGAAATCCATAAAGCACACTACTTCATGTGAGTGGAAAGAGTAGTCTAGATTATATTACCGTTCGAAGGTATATACATGTTTACTACTTTAAGGATTTGCACAATATATGAAGGAGAGCTTTGCTTTGCAAGATAACGTTTTGCCAGGTGACATCGAAGCCTTCGTGAATTCTCCATTCGTCAAGTCAGCAATAATGAGATATTATTGTACGAGGGGAATATCTTAATTAAAGAGTGCAGCTTAATCTGGTATTTGCGGAAGTGGCTTTTCATCAGGGGTGGAAACTGGATTAACGCCCAATTTTCTTCTACTTACGCCATACTTTCTGACACTCAGGAAACTCTCCAGTAAGGGTACATGGAAATTATGAGGAGCTGCTGTAAACTTTTGAAGACATACATTATGCCCATTTTTCCAAGGTAAAACAAACATGTTAAAGTCAATAAACTCTATTCTTGCTGTGACCAGTTCATTTGCCTTCTTAATAATTGCCAACTCATCTCCATAAGAAACGGTATTTAATTTTCAGACCCTCCGCCAGTTCATTGCAGCGTAAATTATTTGCATCACATCCTCCTCTGGAGCATCCGTTTCTTCTGAGAATCCGTATTTGTGGAAGAACCTTAAATGCATGTGTCTTAAGTGAAAGAAGGCAGTCTGAAAAGGCTACGTACTATGATTGCAAGTCTGTGATATTCTGAAAAGGCAAAACTGTGGAGACAATTAAAACATCAGTGGTTGCTAGGAGTGAAGCAAGGGGTATGAGTAGAGAACGGAGAAATTTTTAGGGCAGTGTAAGTACTCTGTGTGATACTATAATGACAGGTATATATCATTATACACTTGGCCAAATCCACAGAATGTAAACTCTGGACTTTGGGTTATTATGATGTGTGAACATAGGTTCATCCTTGGTTTAAAAAAAAAATAGTACCCTTGTGGTGAGTGATGTTGGTAATGGGGGAGAATATGCATGTGTAGTGGTAGGGGGTATATAGGAAACCTCTGTGCCTTCCTCTCAATTTTGTTGGAAACTTGCTCTTTAAAAATTGCCTTTAAAAAAAAAAAGCATTGGCATTCAGTTCCCCTTGCTTCCTCATTGTTTTGTGTATACCAAGGACACGTCTCAGCTCCCGTGCCCCTCGGTCCTCTCAAAGCAAATGCACAAAGGAACTCGCTCATGCTTCTCAGTGGACAGTTCATCACGCCCCTTTCCTTTCTCCTTCTCTGTCAGCCTGTGAGAGCCCACGCTCCAGGTGGGTTTCAGCTTCTGTGTGGGAAGGTCTCAGGTCTGCGTGCGTTCCTCCCGTCTATACAGGAGTGTGCCCGGCTACTCTGTGGTTTCAGTTACCCGCAGGCAACCGCGATCCAAAAACATCAAAGGGAAAATTCCAGAAATCAACAGGGAGTTTTAAATGCCGCTGTTCTGAGTAGCCTGAGGAAATCTCCTGCTGTCCTGCTCAGCCCGGCTGGGGATGTGAATCCTCCCTTCGTCCAGCGTGCCTGGCCTCTCAGTTCCTTAGTAGCCACTGTCGTGGTGTCTCAGTGCTTGTGTGCAAGTGACATTTGTTTGCCAAGGCCCCCTAGGAGGAATTTTGGAATTTCATCCTAGGTAATGTCTTGTCCTTCTGGCTGTGAAGTTCAATGTCTAAGCTTCATCGTGGAAATCAGGTCAAGTGAATCTCAGCTAGAGACTCGGGAAATGGCTTTTCCTGGATGAAGAAAAGCCCATCCTCGTGTTCTTAGCTGGTCTTACAGACTGAGGGATGCAGGAATTTGTACGAAAGGAGTGAGCAGTGCCTGAGAAAAGGCCTCGTGATTAGAGAGGGATTCTATGGTGTTAAAACAGCCTTTTCCCCTTGGGTGAATCACGGAGTCTGATTTTCACAGGATGGTGATTCTGGTGCTCTGATAAACAATTGTTTAGCGATAAAAAAATCTGGGAGTCCTGGATTAAATACATTCAGAAGGGTTTTAGGGTTCTGTATTTGTTTTATTTGTATGTTCTCTTTATTTATTTTTGCGGTACACGGGCCTCTCACTGCCGTGGCCTCTCCCGTTGCGGAGCACAGGCTCCGGACGCGCAGGCGCAGCGGCCACGGCTCACGGGCCCAGCCGCTCCGCGGCACGTGGGATCCTCCCGGACCGGGGCACGAACCCGCGTCCCCCGCATCGGCAGGCGGACTCCCAACCACTGCGCCACCAGGGAAAGCCGTTTATTTGTACGTTCTTAAAAGCACGACTTCCTGGAATATCTGTCCTACTCAGTTCCAACTCTGAGGGGGTGACGTGAGGTACATCAAGTCACAGATTTGTTGGGGTGCAGAATCCTGCTTTTGTTGACTCTCTAAACACCTGTTAGTAAATCTCAAGAGAATGTTCTAAGGTTAGCTGCTGAGTTAAGGCATTATTTTTTTTTTAATGCCTTGATTGCAAATACCCCCGAATGGCTAATAGAATGATCCAGTGGCTATCTCTTAGGCCAGAGTTGTTGGCTGCACAGTAAAATCAACAGGGGAATTTTAAAAACCATTATTGCCAGATTCCGATTTACTTGGTCTGGAGACACTGGAATTTTCGAAAGCCGCCCAGGTTATTCTAGCATATGCAGCCAAGGGTAAGGACCTCAAACGGAATCGTGCTATCTGATAGCTGTGCAATAGAGCTGCGACTTGTGCATTGATTCTTGGCAGGTGAGACTTAGGTAAAGGTACACAGTGATGGGAAATGGGCAAAGGGTATGCCCAGAGCCTGGAAGCAGCCCTTCGGGAAAACGCACAACCGTACTGGGGTTTTTAGGAAGACCGGGGGTTTTTAGGATTGGCGTGGGAGGTAATGTAAGAGAGAAACTTAAAACAAGATCAGGGGATAGACTTTTCCTTCTGCACTTGACACGTAGAAAACTCATCCATCAAGAATCAGCTACGTGCTAGTCCTGGTCCTTGTTCCACCCATTCCACATCGGAGTTTGTCCTCCTATGAAATTGCTGATCTCTCACGGTGTGTGCCAGCTACAAAGAATATGCTTTCCTCTCTGTGTGTGCCTGGGTACATTCATTAAAATGCGTTCAGTTTCTCTTTAATTTGTAAACTGAAGCAAGCGGTCAGTAATTTTCCCCGAAACCTGCTTATTCACTTGCCTTCGTAGCTAGTCTACAATGCCAGCTCTCTACGGCGAATGGATGTTTCTTTTCCAGTCTTCCCTAATTAACAAGTGTGATCCTGATTGTGAAACATCCATTTTGTTGGCTATTACGTCCCTGCCATCCGCTTTCCCAATATGATGAAAATCACAAGTACATTCCAAAAAATATTGGGTAAGATTTATTTTAAAACCCTGTCTACCTGCAGAGGAAAAGCTTTGGGCTATAAATACAGTTGACTGAGGGAGAAAATGCAAAATCTTTTCTTTCTGTGCTTTTCTGCTTCAGTTCTCAAAGTCATTAATTTTTTTAAATTGGAGTATAATTGCCTTACAATGGTGTGTTAGTTTCTGCTGTACAACACAGTGAATCAGCTATATGGATACATACATCCCCATACCCCCTCCCTCTTGCGTCTCCCTCCCACCCCTCTAGGTGGTCACAGAGCTCCGAGCTGATCTCCCTGTGCTCTGAGGCCGCTTCCCCCAGCCATCCATTTCACATTTGGTAGTGTGTATATGTCAATGCTACTTTAAGTTTCATCCTGAAAGCATTTTCTTTTCCATCTATACAATGCCCAAGCATATCAGGGAAGTTTAAGCAATAAAAACGCAGGATTTTTGGTTTCCTTTTTTATTCTTTTGATAACAGTGAGCTGAAAATATCTGGTTAAAGAAAGGTTTTCGGAAATCTCACGTCGGGTACCGTGCTCATGGCTCTGCTTGCTGTGTTTTATTTAGTACGTCCTATATGGGAAAGTGCACTTGGCGCTCGGGGTTTTGAAAGAAATCCTCAAAAAAGATGTTTTGAGCCCGAGTTCTGCTTTTGCCAGGTCACGTTTGCAGCGATGCATGTCTGCAGCTCCTGTATGCTCAGCGCCCGTCTAGGAGAACAACTGCTCTTGGTTTGATGCTCTGAGCAGGTCCTGCCGTTACCACCAAGTCTGATGACTTCCGAGGGCTCTCGGCATCTCCCCGGCGCCCCTGTCCTGCTGGTCCCACCCAGTGATGGAGAAGGAGGGCAGGGGGCCAGATTTGGGTGAAAGGAGGGCACGGACAGGCTCCAAGCAAAATACGGAGGTGGCTGTGTCTCTACCGTGTCTTCGTTCATTGGTTCTTGCCCCAGCCCTGTTCCTGGCTGGTTTCTGTTTGTCCGGGGTCCTGGTGCCGATCGGCGGCGCTGTAACTGTACTGTATCTGAGAGGCCACGCCTGAGCTTCCCGCCTCTGGGATACATCCCTCCCCTCCCCCAAGAGAACCACCTGCCCCTCTTTTCTCTCCTTTTCCCATCATGATGCTTCCACCAGGATCCACTTTAACAAATTAAGATGAGTGAACTCATTGCCGGCAAGGAGGCTAGCTCGTGTCACAGACTAAAAGCACACAATACACACGTCGACTTCATTTTTAGTGTTATTTCGGACCGTTTCCTTGCTGCTTGACTACCTCTTCTTCCTTTGAGTCTCGGTTCCAAGGCCACTCCCCCCATATCGCCCACCGCTGCTCTCCCCATTTTCCCACCCCACCCTCGTTGGAATGAATCTTCTTCTTTAACACTGTCAGAGTTTTGTGTTTTGTTTTGTTTTACCTTACTTGTGCCTTTTTATTCTGCCTAGTAGAGGTGATTGTTTGCATGTCCTGATTTATATAAGCTACTTGAGGGCAGAGGTAAAGTCGCACATTATCTTATTTTCCAACAATGCTGTAAACAAACACTCCCCTCTCTGGGCCGAGATTTCTATTTTAAAAGCCATAAGGTTCGCTCTCACACCGTGCCTCCATCCTCTGCCCCCCTCCCCCACCCGGGAGGTGAAAGATGGACTTTATTAATGTTTGCATCCTCAGATATATACACCCGGGTGACACCTCTGTTGAAGTTGTTCGTTTGTGTGTGATTTGACTTTTTTAAATGCACGGTTCTTTAATTAAACATTTGTGGTTTAATGAAACTGTTAGGTTTGTGAAACCATTTTCATCCATCTGGTGAAACAGAATACTCATAGCAGAAGAAAAATGTTTACTTAAAACTTATGCGGGCTTCCCTGGTGGCGCAGTGGTTGAGAGTCCGCCTGCCGATGCAGGGGACACAGGTTCGTGTCCTGGTCCGGGAAGATCTCACATGCCGCGGAGCGGCTGGGCCCGTGAGCCGTGGCCGCTGAGCCTGTGCGTCCGGAGCCTGTGCTCCTCAAAGGGAGAGGCCACAACAGTGAGAGGCCCACATACTGCAGAAACAAACAAACCAAAAAAAAGAAGCTTATGCTTTTCTGAAAATATTATTTGGAGCCACTGTGTGATATAAATAGACCGGAAAAGGATTGGCATGCGTCTGCAAAAACAAGGGTTTTCTATTCTTTACAGCAACTTTCATAGTTTGATTTTTCTTAATCAGTTGACTGATTTACTGTGTTTTCCGTCTTTTTGTTGTTAATGAGTCACATTTGGCTATTTTTAACTTCTGTAAGTGTATGCAGAAACCCTAAAATTGGGTAAGAAAAGCATTATATTAACAATGTCTTTTCCCCCCAATGAAGGGAAACTTTTGCTTGTAGAAGTTGAATTTGCAAGGCACAATTTATAACGCGATAAAGAGACATTTCTGTTGAAACCAAGAGCCCTGTCATTTCTTTCCTCATTCGACTTCTGCAGACTGAGAGTAAACATTTCTTAATTTAGAGGAAGGTAAGGCTATTTTTCAATTGAATCCTCTAAATTAATCCACTGGTGTAGGCGTTATTTCCTCCGTCACACGTCTGCCTTAAACATAGTACCTGCACAGATGAAGCAAATGCAAAAACAGCTTAAGATTTAAATAGGCAATATCGTCTTGTATAGAAAAGATCTCAGTGACATGAAAGTAGCTGGTTTTTCTACTTCTAGATTTCCAGTGGCTTTATTTTTTTTTTCATACAGTTCCTATATTTGGGATGTAATTAATGGGAAGGTTTAGCTTTGTCCTTCAAAGACTTTTTGTTTCTCTCATAAGATGGAATTGCTTGTTAATAATGAACCAATGCTATATTTTTGGCTACCTGTCCATCTATTTTCTACCTAAGTCATTGGTTTATCTATAGCCTGTCTTGTCCCAGAAGCTTCCAACACAGTAATACAGGGTAGAAAATGTTATCCTTATCATGTATGGTCTTCAACTTGAAGATATTAGAACGGTAGCATATGCAGGTTAAAAGGATTAGAAATCGGATTGAGGGAATGTGTTCAACTAAATATCCAGCCTCCAAAGTATTTTAATTAAGTGTACCTGGTGTTATGTGTGCAAACACACAGATACACATACTGATCCTGGGTCCCCAGGTCCAGCCTACATTCGCTCACTCAGATACAGTTCCCTGGCCTTTTTGGTAGAGGGATCACATCTCTTGTTGCTTCTTGTCTTAGCAAAATACCATAGACTTAAACAACAAACATGTGTTTTCTCACAGTTCTGGAGGCTGGAAGTTTGAGATCAGGGTGCCAGCATGGTCAGGGTTTTAGTCCATTAAAGCCGCTACAACAAAATACCATAAACTGGGTGGCATATAAAGCACAGAAACATATTCCTCATGATTCTAGAGGATGGGAAGGCCAAGATGAAGGTGCCACCAGATTCAGTGTCTTGTGAGATGCTGCTTCCTGGTTCGCAGACGTCTGTCTTCTTGCCATGTGCTCACATGGCAGAAGGGGTGAGGGAGTTCTCTGGGGTCTCCTTTTTAAGGACCCTAATCCCAGTCATCGGGGCTCCACCCACATGACCTACTCTCCCAAAGGTCACCCCTCCAAATGCAATCCCTTTGGAAATTAGGATTTAACTTATGAATTTGGTGGGGGGACAGAAACATTCAGTGTGTGGCAGCTGAATTCTGGTGAGGGCTCTCTTCCTGGTTTGGAGACGGCTGCCTTCTTGCCGTTTGCTCAGCATGGTGGAGAGTAGAAGCGCTAGTGTCTCTTCCTCTAGTTATAAGGACACGAATCCCATCATGAGGGCCCCAACCTCTTGGTCTCATGTAAACTTAATCAGTCTCCATTGCGCCCACCTCCAAATACCATCATACTAGGGGTAAGGGCTTCAAACTATGAATTTTGAGGGCACACAGTTCAGTCTATCGTACCAACATTCTAGATGAAAGTTTATACTGACACATTGAGCTGCCTTCTTTGCTTCTAACATGAACTGAGAGATAAAACAAAAAAAGTAAAACCTGAAGCGTGATCGCCAAACTCCCAAATGAGGACATTGTTTCCTTGGAACAGAAACCAAACAGGAACTCCAAGCAGCAAGGGCCAGGGATGCTGGCCTATAGGTCCAGACTCAGGGAGGTTCTGGGAGTTCAGTTCTCACGAAACAATGGACGTTGCCTTCATGAGTCTGTGAAACTGAGCTTGCCCTTTCCTGAAGCAGAAAATAATCCTGTCCAATATTTCTAGTTTCAATCCTTTTGGAACTTCACCCTCACCATTCATATCTTAGTAATATCTGTCTGTGTTCTGATTTATTACCTTTATTCAGGACTACTTTCGACAGTTAAACAAAAGATGTTGTGGGAAAAATGTAAATGGCATCAAAACTTCCAAACTGTTTTCCCCTTCAGAAGTAACTGTTTATACAGCTGTCTACACAAGATTATTTTATTCTTCCAGTACTGAAAATACAAAGGCATTCATGGAATATAAGAAGAGAACAGGATAAGTTGAACACAGACATGACTTAAAAACAAAAAAGCAGAAACACAGAACTCAATGACCAAATTTGAATCTGCATTGAAATTATGAAAGAATGGAACTGACATGAAAAAATAATCAACTTTCTGGCATGTAGAAACAAGGGACACTTTCCCAGAGTGCAGAAAAATAGATATAAATGGCTAGAGATTAAAATTATAAATGAGAAAGAAAAGAATCAGCTTCTAATGAGTGTTCTCGAAGATGATTTGAAAGCAAACAGAGCAGAAATAATAGTCAAGGTTTGTAACCAAAGAAAACTTGACTAAAGTGAGAAGACAACATGAATCTAGCTTGAATGGCCTCACTTGGGTTTCAGACAAAGTTAATAAAAATGAAATCAAATTGAGACATGCTGTGCCATCGTAGCTGTAATAAAGATGAAGTAGCATCTCTAACTCCCTCGGCAGACAAAGCAGGTGACATAGAAAGGCAGCAGGACAGGGCTAGTCCCACGCTTCTTTGGAGCACCACGTGCTAAAAGATCCAGTAACGACGTCTACAGAATGTGGAGGGGTTAGTATTCCTGACCCAAGAATTTCCTCAAGGGTGAAGGCAAGTGAAGCATATTCCGAGGCATGCAGTGGTTCCCAGTGTAGACCATACAAGGAACTTTTCTGAAAACAGTGACTTAAAAATAGATTCCAGTCCACCAAGATATAGATTAAAATGATGAATAGAAAATTGTTCTAGCGATGAGCCTCTGATTAAATTATTTGTCCAGCTTTCTACACAATTGTTGAAAATGTGATTGTGATAGAAGGAATGAACTCAACATGATTTTTGATCTTTTCCCCATTAAATGGGGGCAAGAAGAGGTGTTGTAGTTGTCACTGTTGGGTATGCACCTTCTAGGTGGCACTTGCTGTATTTTGGAATCCATACAGGTCACCTCTTTTCAGTCTCCTCATGCTCACAGGAGTTACGTATTATAGGGCAGACACATAGATTTTAAAAATAGAAGTAGATGACATTATGTCCCCAAGATGCTACGGAAGTTTTGTAAGAACTAGATTCTGGATGACAACTACGAATGTGATGGCTAATCAACGACAATACATGAGTCCTTCAGTTTAGCAAAAATCTAGACCAACGGTTTCCAAATAGCTGTGCAATGGAATTACCTGGGGAACGTCAAAAATTAGTGATGTGGGGCTTCCCTGGTGGCGCAGTGGTTAAGAATCCACCTGCCAATGTAGGGGACACAGGTTCGGGCCCTGGTCCGGGAAGATCCAACATGCCCCTGGCGCCACAACTACTGAGCCGGCACTCTAGAGCCCGTACGCCACAACTACTGAAGCCCGCGCGCCTAGAGCCCGTGCTCCACAACAAGAGAAGCCACTGCAAGGAGAAGCCCATGCACCGCAACGAAGAGTAGCTCCCGCTTGCCGCAACTAGGGAGAGCCTGTGCGCGGCAACGAAGATCCAACAGAGCAAAAATAAAGTAAATTCATTTAAAAAAATTAGTGATGCCTCTGTGCTACCCTCCGAGATCCTGATTTTATTTCTAGGGTGCCATGCGGTCTTTGAAATTTTGTAAGAATCATCCATGATTCTAATGTGCATACGAATTTGGGGACTGCTCATCTAGACAATAATATCTGATTTCCTCTGAAAAGACCTGGAAATGGTGAGAGGACCAGAAAGATGTTTAAACCTGTCATTGTTCATATGGAATAATCCACAAGTATTGGTGTGGTTCTCATTTTGATGATTAAGGACTGGTTGCTAAGAAGTGAATTCACTCCAAGGAACTCACCGGTAGGAAATATTGGAGAGTCTGAAGGGGGATGTCCCCAGAGAATGGGGGTTGAGCTAGGCCAGCGGTGCTCTACACGGGTGACTGTGCCCTCACAGCAGACCCCTGGCAATGTCTGGAGGCATTCTTGGTTGTTTGGACTGGGCAGTGAGGAGAGGGTGGGAGGGTGACTTTTGGCATCTAGTGAGCAGAAGCCCAAGATGGTGAGAACAATTTGGGGGGAAATTGGAGTTCCTGCTAGAGAGCATGTGGTATGTCCTAAAGGTACATGTGATGGTTAACTCTCTGTGTCAACTTTTCTGGGCCAACGGGGAGCCCGGATATTTGGTTAAACGTTGTTTCTGGGTGAGTCTGTGAGGGTGTTTCCAGGTGAGATTAGCATGTGAATTGGTAGCCGGAGTAAAGCAGATGTGGCCCTCCCCAGGATGAGTGGGCATCATCCAGTCTGTAGAAGGCCTAACAGAACAACACGCTGGAAGCAGGGAGAATTTTCTCCACCTGCCTGATTTCATAAGCTGACCATTGGTGTCTTCTCCTGCCCGTGAATGGGCACTGATACCACCAGCTCTCTGGTTCTCAGGCCTTGAGACCCGGGCTGCAACTTTTTGTGGTTTTTTTCCTTAACAAATTGGAGGTTCGTTGCATCCCTGCATTGAGCAAGTCTGTTAGCACCGTCTTTCCAACACCATTTGCTCACTTCTTGTCTCTGTGTCACATTTTGGTAGTTCTTACAGTGTTGCAAAATCTTTCAGTATTATTATTATCTGTCATGGTGGTCTGTGATCATTGATCTTTGATATTACCATTGCAAAAAGATTACAACTCCCTGAAGGCTCAGATGATGGTTAGCATTTAAAAAAAATTTTTATTGGAGTATAGTTGATTTACAGTGTTGTGTTAGTTTCAGGTGTACAGCAGAGTGAAATCTGTTATACATATACATATATCCACTCTTTTTTTACATTCTTTTCCCATACAGGCCATTACAGAGTATTGAGTAGAGTTCCCTGTGCTACACAGTAGGTCCTTATTAGTTACCTATTTTGTATACAGTAGTGTGTATGTGTCAGTCTTAATCTTCCAGTTTACCCCTCCACCCACCCCCTTACCTCTAGTAACCATAAGTTCATTTTCTACATCTGTGACTCTATTTCTATTTTGTAGATAAGTTCATTTGTACCCTTTTTTTAGATTTCACATACAAGCAATATCATATGGTATTCATCGTTGTCTGACTTACTTCACTCAGTGTAACAATCTCTAGGTCCATCCATGTTGCTGCAAATGGCATGATTTCATTCTTTTCTTTTTTAAAAATTAATTATTTTATTTTATTTTTGGCTGCATTGGGCCTTCCTTGCTGCTCATGGGCTTTCTCTAGTTGAGGCAAGCGGGGGCTACTCTTCGTTGCTGTGCGCGGGCTTCTCATTGCGGTGGCTTCTCTTGTTGCAGAGCACGGGCTCTAGGTGCGCAGGCTTCAGTAGTGTGGCACACGGGCTCAGCAGTTGTGGCTCGAGGGCTCTAGAGCGCAGGCTTAATAGTTGTGGCGCATGGGCTTAGCTGCTCCGCAGCATGTGGGATCTTCCCGGACCAGGGCTCGAACCCATGTCCCCTGCATTGGCAGGCGGACTCTCAACCACTTCACCACCAGGGAAGTCCCTCTTTCTTTTTTTAGGGCTGAGTAATATTCCATTGAATATATGTTCTACATCTTCTTTATCCATTCATCTGTCGATTTAGCAACATTTAGGTTGCTTCCATATCTTGGCTATTGTAAATAATGCTGTTATGAACATTGGGGTGAATGTATTTTTTTGAATTAGAGTTTTTGTCTTTTCCAGATATATGTCCAGGAGTGGGATTGCTGCATCACATGGTAGCTCTTTTAAGTTTTTTAAGGAATCTCCATACTGTTCTCCATAGTGGCTGTACCAGTTTACATTCCCACCAGCAGTGCAAAAAGGTTCCCTTTTCTCCAAACCCTCTCCAGCATTTGTTGTTTGTAGATTTTCTGATGATGCCCATTCTAATTGGTGTGAGGTGATACCTCATTGCAGTTTTGATTTGCGTTTCTCTAATAATTAGTGATGTTGAGCATCTTTTCATGTGCCTCTTGGCCATCTGTATGTCTTCTTTGGTAAATGTCTATTTAGGTCTTCTGCCCATTTTTTGATCGGATCGTTTGTTTGTTTTATAATGACCTGCATGAGCAGTTTGTATATTTTGGGAATTAATCCCTTGTCAGTTGCTTCATTTCCAGATGATGGTTAGTATTTTTGGGCAATAAAGTATTTTTAAAATAAGGCATGTACATTGATATTTTTTTAGACATAATGCTATTGCACACTTAATAGACTAAAGTATAGTGTAAACATAACTTTTACATGCACCAGGAAACCAAAAACATCTGTGACTTGCTTTATTTCCATATTCACTTTATTGCGTTGGTCTGGAACCAAACCTGAAATGTATCTGAGATACGCCCATAATAAACCATATAAGTATATGGACTGGCTTCTGTCTTAAGGAAAATGCATGATGAGAACTTCATAACTTGCTTTAAAAGGACCTTTCTGCAAACAAATGCAAACTATGTTTCATTCACAGGTAACTGATACCAAAAACCCTACTCAAAAGTATAATGCAAAAAGGGACACCTAATGACTCATAAAACGTAACAGTCAGTTACTAGATAAGAACTCCTTTGTCAGGGACACTTTTATTGGAGCTGTGTAAGCACTCAGTAAAGTTTGGTGGCAACTGTGTATTATCTTATTGTAAAATTGTAAGGTAACTTTTTCTGATGAAAGAAACCTGTAGGCATTATCTTTAGTGTTTACAGACCTACTGTTCAGGGAAATTCTTTCCTGAAACTCTTTTCGGAAACCACTAGTCATTTTCTCTACACCAGCAATGGGTCCAAAAGAAAACAGTATCAGACATCTTTTAGAAAATGTATCAAAAGAAATATGTAAGTTGGAAGTGCTGATTTTCAAAATAAGTTGTTAGCCAGCTGCTACCTTTTTTTTTTTTTTAAGAAAATGACATTTATTTATTTACTTACTACAATTGTATATATTTAAAAAAATTGTATTGGTGTATAGTTGGCCTACAGTGTTGTGTAACTTTCACGTGTACAGCAAAGTGAACGTTTTTATACCTATATCTATATATTATGTATATCAATATATATATAGATCCATATATAGATATTTATCCATTGTTTTTCAGATTCTTTTCCCATATAGGTTATTACAGAAAACTGAGTAGAGTTCCCTGTGCTATATAGTAGGTCCTCATTAGTTATCTATTTTATATACAGTAATGTGTGTATGTTAATCCCAGTCTCCTAATTTATCACCCCCCCATGTTTCCCCTTTCATAACCATGAGTTTGAATTCAAGATTAGTGAGTCTGTTTCTGTTTTGTAAACAAATTCATTTGTATCATTTTTTTATTTGATTCCACATATAAGTGCCATCATATAATATTTGTCTTTCTCTGTCTGATTTACTTCGCTTAGTATGATCATCTCTAGGTCCATCCATGTTGCTGCAAATGGCATTATTTTGTTCTTTTTTATGGCTCCATTGTATATATATGTGCCACATCTTCTTTATCCATTCCTCTGTTGATGGATATTTAGGTTGCTTCCATGTCTTGGCTATGGTAAATAGTGCTGCATTGAACATTGGGGTGCATGTATCTTTTCAAATTATGGTTTTCTCTGAATATATGCCCAGGAGTGGGGTTTCAGCTGCTATTATTATTATTATTATTATTATTTTTTTGCAGTATGCAGGCCTCTCACTGTTCTGGTCTCTCCCGTTGTGGAGCACAGGCTCCGGACGCACAGGCCCAGCGGCCATGGCTCACGGGCCCAGCTGCTCTGTGGCATGTGAGATCTTCCTGGACTGGGGCATGAACCCGCGTCCCCTGCATTGGCAGGCAGACTCTCAACCACTGTGCCACCAGGGAAGCCCATCAGCTGCTACTTTTAAAAAATAAATTTTATTGAAATATAGTTGATTTACAATGTTGTGTTAATTTCTGCTGTACAGCAAAGTGATTCAGTTTCATATATATATATATATATATATTCTTTTTAAAATATTCTTTTCCATTATGGTTTATCATAGGATATTGAACATAGTTCCCTGTGCTATATAGTAGAACCTTGTTGTTTATCCATCCTATATATAATAGTTTGCGTCTGCTAACCCCAAACTCCCAATCCATACCTCTCCCACCCCTGTCCTCCTTGGCAAACACAAATCTGTTTTCTGTGTCATAGGATATTGAATATAGTTCCCTGTGCTATATAGTAGAACCTTGTTGTTTATCCATCCTATATATAATAGTTTGCGTCTGCTAACCCAAATCCCAGTCCATCCCTCTCCCACCCCCCGCCCCCTTGGCAACCACAAATCTGTTCTCTGTGTCTGTGAGTCTGTTTCTGTTTCATAGATAAGTTCATTTGTGTCATAATTTATATTCCATATATAGTGATATGATATGGTATTTGTCTTTCTGACTTCACTTAGTATGATAATGTCTAGGTCTGTCCATGTTGCTGCAAATGGCATTATTTCACTCTTTTTTATGGCTGAGTAGTATTCCATTGTATGTATGTATCTCATCTTCTTTATCCTTTCATCTGTGGATGGACACTTAGGTTGTTCCCATGTCTTGGCTATTACCAATAGTGCTGCTATGAACATAGGGGTGCACATGTCTTTTCAAATTATAGATTTGCCCAGGAGTGAGATTGCTAGATCATAAGGCACACTAGTTTTCATTTTTTTTTAGGAACCTCTGTATTGTTTTCCATAGTGGCTGCATCAGTTTACATTGCCACCAGCAGCGTAGGAGGGCTCTCTTTTCTCCACACCCCCTCCACTTGATATTTGTAGACTCCTTAATGATGGCCATTCTGACCGGTGTGAGGTCGTAACTCACTGTATTTTTGATTGGTATTTTTCTCTAATAATTCAGCTGCTACTTTTAATCAACATTTAGCGTAATGTTCTCCAGGTCCATCCATGTTTCCTTCCTTTTAAGGGTAGGATTCCTTACTTTTTAAGGCTGAATAATATTCCATTGTATGTATATACTTTTTCTTTATCCATTCATCTGTTGATAGAACTTGGGTTGTTTCCATATCTTGGCTATTGTGAATAATTATGTAATGAAAGTGGGAATGCAGATATCTCTTCAAGATTCTTTTAGCTGTATCCTGAAGTGGGATGCTGGGTCATATGGTACGTCTATTATGTTTTTGAGGATACGTTTCACATAGTGTTCACCATTATACATTCCCAGCCGTGTACAAGAGTTCCAGTTTTTCAGTATCGTCATCAACATTTTATGTTTTGTTTTTGTTTTTTATTACTTTTGTATCAGTAGCCATGCTAACAGGTGGGAGGTGATATGTCATTGTAGCTTTGATTTGCATTTCTGTGATAATTACTGATACTGCACATCTTTTCATATCAACCTGATGGCTATTGGTTTGTCTTCTTTGGAGAAATATCTGTTGAAGTGAAATAAGCCACATTTACAGGACAAATACGGCATTCCACATATGTGAAGTATCTAAAATAGTCAAACCCATAGAAGCAGAGAATACAGTAATGGTTGCCATGCTCAAGGCTGGGGAAATAACGTTTCAGTTACACAGGATGAATAAGTTCTAGAGAGCCGCCATATATGACATAGGGCCTGTGTTAATTAACAGTGTGCTGTTGTGCGCCTAAAAATTGTTGAGAGCAGATTTCATGTCAGGTGCTCTCAGCACACAAACAACAAATGGACACAAGGAAACTGGGAGGTGTTGGGTACGCCGTTACCTTGATTGTGTGGATGGTATTACGGTCATTTGCATACGTCCAAACTCATCAGTTGTACATGTTAAATATGTGCTGTTCTTTGTGTATCAGCCATATCTTAATACAGCTGGGTAAAGTTAACCCATTGAAAGCATTTACAGTAGCAAAAGTAGAATGAATTGGGGGGGGAAGGAGAGAGATATATTAGGATTTGGGGATTAACATATACGCACTACTATACGTAAAATAGGTAAACAGCAGGGACCTACTGTGTAGCACAGGGAACTATATTCAGTATCTTATAATAACCTATAATGGAAAAGAATATATATATACACACACACATACGTGTGTGTCTATATACATATAAAACAAAATCCCTTTGTTGTCCACTTGAAATTAACATAACATTGTAAATTAACTGTACTTCAGTTTTTAAAAAAAGTAGAATATTTAAAAAAGCATGTTGAATTCATTGCAGAGGATACCAAATAATTTATTTGAAAATCAATAGTATGACTTATTCTTTCATTTCTGAAAGTGATAATATGATCTACCAAGGAAACATTGAGAAAAGCACATTAATAAAGAAAGCTTGCCTATTTAAAAAGTCACATCTAGATAATGGGAATTTTTTTCCATTAAAAAAATGTTAATCTGTGTCAAAGGAGTCCTGCCAAAAAAGAACTGGGAATTTTTCATGGATTTATAGGCACCATTTGCCAACCTGATCCAATTTTTCTCTTGTTGAAACTGCTTCATTAATTTAATGTGCAAGAAATAAATATTTGATGTGCAATTAGTTGCAGATTATTATGGCCATAACGGAAGCTTTCCAAATAAACATCTGCTCCAGCGCTTTAAATGCACGAAAAGCAAGGCACAAAATGGAAAATATAATGACACACCATATCTGCAGAGGAAAAAATTAAAATATTCAATTAGTGAGTAAGATGCCCGCTCATTGAGAAGTTTGGTGATGGTTTATCAAAGCGTAACAACAAAAAAAGCTGCCACACATGGAGCCAAATATCCACCCACCTGAATTTTCATGGAAATGTTTGCCTGCAGATGTAGTACATTTTTGCCCAAGAAGAAAATGTTATGGAAATTGATATGGCCAAATTCCACCAATTCTTTCCGATTAGCCATTTTATATATACAGATGTGTATCAATGTATATTTACTGTAGTTTGATTATTCTATATTAGATTTATATTCATGCTCGAAGTGTCTATTTCTGTGTCCACACGTGAGTTGTAATGATTCCACCTCAGGAGGGAATGGCGTCAGCTGGAAAGTTCAGTGTTGATCAAGCTGTTTTAATTCAAGAAGACTTTGGGGTTTCAGAGCACATATGCTCAGACCCTGTGAAGGAACTCACATCATTCAAGTACTTAAACTCCCCCTGAGTTTTACAAAATGGTGCCTTCCCTTCGAGACAGATCATAAGAACCGGAGTTGGTTGTCTCTCTCCCCTGCAACACTGGAAGCAGCTGAGGGTAGAGACCGTGACAAAAGTCTCGGCATCTCCAAATTCTGGTAGAGCTCCTGACAGAGTAACGTAGTCATGTTCCTTGCAAGGATGCCCGAAGCTCTTTGCCCCACGGAAAGAGCAAGAGACGCCCGTCAAGGGGTGGGCATTCTGAGGTCCACAGTACACTGCTGGCTAAAAGTAAATGGGTGTCTCTTATTACGTGGGGAGCACGAAGACCCGTCCTCCTCCTCTTAGGGAGCCAATGGAAAGAGCAAAGGGAGCTTCTGGAATTGGTAAGAGTCTGGCTGGTGATGACAGATGTGAGTATCCACAGAGTCAGTGGGAAATGCTCACAACAACCAGTGTTCCGGTTTTCTCTTCCAGAAAGCTGACTGGGGCAAATGTACTATGTGTTAGGGCTCCGTTCCATTCTCAGATTAAACTCTGCAGTCCACTGCGTTTTACCTTTACTCTCTTCTGAAACGCCCCTTTGGTCTCAGGGAGGTCGGATTCTGTTATTGTTTGTCTCAACTTCCCTGCCACCCTCCGTAAGCCAGACACACACAGACCAGAAACAAAAGAAGAAAAGCATTCTGTTAACACCGTTTTGTCTGGGTGGAAATGGACTATCTTGCGATCTCCTGATGCAGGCTGCTTTGATGATCTTCTCAAGACGATAGGTCTGGTTAACGTTCGCTCTCCCGGATCGGGGTGGGTCTGTGATGTGACTAGGGCGGAAGGGGTGCCGTCCCTGAAGCCTCGGTACGCAAGGTAGCGCAGCTTCTTCCTAGGCGTCCACACTTCGGGAGGCAGCCGCCATGCCTCAGGGAGGCCAGTCATCACGCACTAGTGCCCCCCCAGCAGCCCGGCTGAGGTCCGGGGACTGCCAGCTGCATCCCCAGACACGTGAGGGATCAGATGAGTGAACCCCCAGCTCTCCTGCCAGAGCCCGCTGTCACCGCAGGAACAGCCACAGGCTCTGACCACCGAGACAGGCCCCAGATTGCAGATGTGTGCAGAATGAAAAATAAGTGACGGCTGCTGCTTTCAGGCAGTACCTACTGGGATTGCTTATTAGGAAGTAAAACATAACAAACACACGGGCACCAGAACTGAGGCCACTTATTCAATAAGTTTACTTTTAGCTCATAATGTACAAAAGCCATTCACACGTGTGGCTGTGTTGCCACCCATATCCTGCTAACCAGGAGATGTAGTGTAAACATCTTTGCGTGAAACCGGGACCTAAGTCATTCCCACTGGCCAGGAGCTTACATTATTATAGGGAAAATGGGGACAAACACATAAATTAGTACCATAAAGTGGCACCCAGGAGTACTTTGCAAGTTATTCATTCAACACGTGTATATTGGGACCTGCTGTGTGCCAGGAACACTGGCCTCTGTGGCATAAATCCAGCGGGGGGCGGGGGTCGTCACAAGGATCCTGCTATCAGGGATTTTATATTCTGACAGGCGTAGATAACACACTGGCAAATAAATAAAACTGCTTTTTTTTTTTTTTAACATCTTTATTGGAGTTTAATTGGAGTTTACAATGGTGTGTTAGTTTCTGCTTCATAACAAAGTGAATCAGCTATACGTATACATATAACCCCATGTCCCCTCCCTCTTGCGTCTCTCTCCCACCCTCCCTACCCCACCCCTCCCCTCTAGGTGGTCACAGAGCACTGAGCTGATCGCCCTGTGCTATGCGGCTGCTTCCTGCTAGCTATCTATTTTACGTTTGGTAGTGTATCTGTGTCCATGCCACTCTCTCACTTTGTCCCAGCTTACCCTTCCCCTCCCCATGTCCTCAAGTCCATGCTCTAGTAGGTCTGTGTTTTATTCACATCCTACCCCTAGTCTCTTGATGACATTTTTTTTCTTAGATTCCATATATATGTGTTAGCATACGGTATTTGTTTTTCTCTTTCTGACTTACTTCCCTCTGTATGACAGACTCTAGGTCCATCCACCTCATTACAAATAACTCAGTTTCGTTTCTTTTTATGGCTGAGTAATATTCCATTGTATATATGTGCCACATCTTCTTTGTCCATTCATCCATTGATGGACACTTAGGTTGCTTCCATGTCCTGGCTATCGTAAATAGAGCTGCAATGAACATTGTGGTACATGACTCTTTTTGAATGATGGTTTTCTCAGGGTATATGCCCAGTAGTGGGATTGCAGGGTCGTATAGTAGTTCTATTTGTAGTATTTTAAGGAACCTCCATGCTGTTTTCCATAGTGGCTGTATCAATTTACATTCCCACCAGCAGTGCAAGAGTGTTCCCTTTTCTCCACACCCTCTCCAGCATTTATTGTTTCTAGAGTTTTTTATGATGGCCATTCTGACCGATGTGAGATGATATCTCATTGTAGTTTTGATTTGCATTTCTCTAATGATTAGTAGTGATGTTGAGAATTCTTTCATGTGCTTGCTGGCAATCTGTATATCTTCTTTGGAAAAATGTCTATTTAGTTCTTCTGCCCATTTTTGGATTGGGTTGTTTGTTTTTTTGTTATTGAGCTGCATGAGTTGCTTATAAATTTTGGAGATTAATCCTTTGTCAGTTGCTTCATTTGCAAATATTTTCTCCCATTCTGAGGGTTGTCTTTTGATCTGGTTTATGGTATCCTTTGCTGTGCATTTGTATGGAAACACAAAATACCCCAAATAGCCAGAGCAATCTTGAGAACGAAAAAGGGAGCTGGAGGAATCAGGCTCCCTGACTTCAGACTATACTACACAGCTACAGTAATCAAGACAGTATGGTACTGGCACAAAAACAGAAATATAGATCAATGGAACAGGATAGAAAGCCCAGAGATAAACCCACACACATATGGTCACCTTATCTTTGATAAAGGAGGCAAGAATATACAGTGGAGAAAAGACAGCCTCTTCAATAAGTGGTGCTGGGAAAACTGGACAGGTACATGTAAAAGTATGAAATTAGAACACTCCCTAACACCATGCACAAAAATAAACTCAAAATGGGTTAAAGACCTACATGTAAGGCCAGACACTATTAAACTCTTAGAGGAAAACATAGGCAGAACACTCCATGACATAAATCACAGCAAGATCCTTTTTGACCCACCTCCTAGAGAAATGGAAATACAAACAAAAATAAACAAATGGGACCTAATGAAACTGAAAACTGCTTCTGATAAAGAAAAGTGCAGGACACAGCAAGATGGAGGGGCTGAGGGGAACCATGACCTTGAAGTATCAGGGAATTCTTTGATAAAGTGGCCTTGAAGCTGAGATCTGTGATGAAAGGGGTCTGGGTAAGGGCCACACAGCAGGGATGAGTGAGAGGGAGACTTGGAGAAACAAAGGATGTAAGGAGCAAGGGAGGGGTGGGGAAAGGAAACTCTTCTGCAGATGATGCATACGTCCCCAGGCCGTATGCATCAGAATCACCTGGGGACCTTATTTAAAGGGCAGGTTCCTGAGTCCTACCTCCTGGCAACTGTATCTTTACCAAGACCCTGGAGTGGTTATTTGGCACCTTAGTTTGAGAATCATGGACTGTCTGGGTGGACGTTCCAAATTTCTGGCATAAGGTCAAGGGGCACATGTTTGCTTCTGGATATAACACATATATTCTGTCTTTGTGAAAATGAGACGCATTGGAAATCATCACCTCAGTCGAACTCCCAGACTCCCAGGTTCTTGTCTTTCCAGGAGAACTCTGAGATGTGAATGCCACGCGATGGGGCCAGGAGTTGTCGCCAAGCTTAAGCTCTGCTGATGCAGGAAAAGGCTCTTAACCTCCTAGGGTCTCAGTTTGTACGTTGGAGGAGAGGATGGAAGGCATGGTAAATGCAAACCACATTCCCGCTCTCCCAGCCCCACTGAAGTCATGAAGCGAGACTTTGAGAGTCGTATACATACGTCAAATGTTGCTGACGCATTCCCGTGGAAGAAAAGGACTGGAAGTGATTGCTTTCCTACTATGTGCCAAGACCTCTTAAAATACCATCTCAAGTTAAAGTAAATGGATGAATTGCTCACCAAAACAGTTTAGGAATAGCATTGCTCTCTACAGTCTACAGGGAGAAATAACTTGCTGAGCGGAATAGAAATGAAAACCCAAATCTTAGGGGATTCCCTAGTGGCGCAGTGGTTGAGAGTCCGCCTGCCGCTGCAGGGGACGCGGGTTCGTGCCCCGGTCCGGGAAGATCCCACATGCCACGGAGCAGCTGGGCCCGTGAGCCATGGCCTCTGAGCCTGCGCATCTGGAGCCTGTGCTCCACAACGGCAGAGGCCACAGCAGTGAGAGGCCCGCGTACCTCAAAAAACAAAAAACAAACAAAAAACCCCCACAAATCTTCCTTCCGTCACAATTTCAGGTTAACTCTATGTAAGACCGGACACTATAAAACTCTTAGAGGAAAGCATAGGAAAAACACTCTTTGAAATAAATCACTGCAAGGTCTCTTATGACCCATCTCCTAGAGTAATGAAAATAGAAACAAAAATAAGCAAATGAGACCTAATTAAACTTAAAAGCTTTTGTGCAGTACAGGAAACCATAAATAAGACGAAAAGACAATCCACAGAATAGGAGAAAATATTTGCAAATGAAGCAATGGACGAAGGATTAATACTCAAAATATACAAACAGCTCATGCAGCTCAATATCAGAAAAAAAAAAAAAAAAAAAAACCAATCCAAAAATGGGCAGAAGACCTAAATAGACATTTCACCAAAGAAGACATACAGATGGCCAAGAGGCACAGGAATAGCTGCTCAATATCACTGATTATTAGAGAAATGCAAAGCAAAACTGCAATGAGGTATCACCTCGTATCACCTCACACTGTCCAGGATGGCCATCATTAAAAAGTCTACAAATAACAAATGTTCGAGAGGGTGTGGAGAAAAAGGAACCCTCCTACACTGTTGGTGGGAATGTAAATTGATACAGCCACTGTGGAGAACAGTATGGAGGTTCCTTTAAAAACTCAAAACAGAACTACCATAGGATCCAGCAATCCCACTACTAGGCATTCACCCTGAGAAAACCATAATTCAAAAAGACACATGCACCCCAGTTTTCATTGCAGCACTGTTTACAATATCCAGGACGTGGAAACAACCTAACGGTCCAGTGACAGATGAATGGATAAAGATGTGGTACATATATATATAATGCAATATTACTTAGCCATAAAAAGAAATGAAATTGGGTCTTTTGTAGAGATGTGGATGGACCTAGAGTCTTATACAGAGTGAAGTAAGTCAGAAAGAGAAAAACAAATATCGTATATTGACACATGTATGTGGAATCTAGGAAAATGGTACAGATGAACCTATTTGCAGGGCAGGAATAGAAACGCAGGCGTAGAGAACAGACTTGTGGACATGGGCTAGGGGAAGAGGAGGGTGGGACAAATTGGGAGATTAGGATTGACATAAATACACTACCGCGTGTAAAACAGAGAGCTAGTGGGAACCTGCTGTAAAGCACAGGGAGATCAGCTCGGTGCTCTGTGATGACCTTGATGGGTGAGATGGGGTGGGGGAGGTCCAGGAGGGAGGAGATATCTGTATACGTACAGCTGATTCACTGTGTTGTACAGCAGAAACTACCACAACATTGTAAACCAAGTATACTCCAATTTGAAAAAAATAAATTAAAAAATAAAGGCATTATTTAATTATTTTAAATTCCTGTTTTTTAAAAAAATTAAGAGCACTTCATGTGCTCCTCATAGTATCAACCAAGAAAGACTTTACTTTGGCTTTCCTTAAATAATCTACCACCCTTCCTTGTACTGTTTAATAACATGTTCTAATATCATATCGTGGCTGTGTTCTAAAAACGCATAGCTTCTATGGTGGCTTATCAGTAGAAGCAGCCTTAAACGTGAGTTACCGATACTTGCCTCGAGAGTTTATCTGTTTTGTTATGGATGACCACAAAGCTGGCAGACAACTTTTTGCCTAATCACATTTGAAGTATAGTGTTTAATGAAAACATTTTTTAACTTCCATGTGGAAACATAAGCAACACACCAAAATGCATGTGAACAAAGCTTTCTATTTTGGCAATCTAGGGTTTCTCTGTTACAGATTCACATTAAAGATCGCAAGCCCAAGATAAATCGTGTTACTTAATACTATGCTGTTTGATGTGCCTATATCAGTAACAAAGAAAGCATTGTTATAACTCCCTCTATTGACTTATGTCTTGTTTGCTTATTATTAAAACATCTGTCCTGTGTCCTGGAGTAAGGAATCTGGTCATATTTTTATTTATTCACTTGGATACATTTTGAGAATTAGCATACTTAGTATACCTATATTGAAGATTTACCAACTTGTAATAAAACCATATTTAAATTTATTTAATGTACTGTTCTACATACAGTATATGATTTAATGATTCACGTGCCTTCATGTGTGTATATGTACATACGTATGTAAACACGTGGGTATGTATATGCATACATATAGGACATGTGTAACTTTAAACATCATATATATGTATGATATGATAAAACTTTTAAGGTTGTGCTTCACCATAAAGCTATGACCAGTATTTGTATGGAATCTAATGGATTAAATTCATTTATACTGTATACATAATTCACTTTAAAACTTGCCATTTAAATCAATAAATAGTACACTGCAGTCACAGAATTTTAAAGTTTTCCATGATTTTGAACTTTAATTCCCTTATCACACAGCATACTTCCAGTGGAGAATGTCTTATACTCCTGTGGTTAACCGTACAGTTTTTAAAATCCAATAAAACTTAGTATAATAATACCTTACAAAGAAAAGAATTAATTTCTATTAACTATTTATTTGTATAGTCCATGGCTCATCATAAACCAAGCAAAAGCACGATACCCTGTGGCAGAGACAAACAATATACCCGTCCTAACATGACGAGTATTCTTACCTGCCTTTCCCTCTGGAGGAATACAGTGAGTGAATTAATGAAATTGGCTTTTATTACTGATTCATCACATTCAAAATGAAGAAGCCACTCTGGATGTTCAAGAATTCCAATTGAAAGGAGACTGGGAATTCTAAAGTCAGTTAGGGAGTTAAAGTGGAGACACACTGGTGTCTTCACACTGATGGTAGTGATTTTCAGGCAGGCAAGGGTGTGGGTGCCTGCGCTGAGGGACTAAAGCATAAAAGCCTTCACCTCATGTGTTTGCTGTGAAGTCCAGGATGGCTGTGGGAAACCCAGGTTGACTGCTCAATGCCCCCAGGGGCATCCAACAAACCGGGATAGGAGTCTAGGCCCTTCCAGAACTGGGGCGCGTGTGGGAAGTGCTGCAGTTTGTCTAGTGCTTTCGTGTGAAGGCAGGGAATCCATGTGTTTGAAGGCTCCCTGGCGAGGCCATCACGCTCACAGACTCTCCTTGCGATGGACAGGGTGCCAGTTATTTCAGCTTCCTTCCCCCTGCCCGGATTTCGCTTTTGACCTGGGATATTTCTCAGCGAGGGAGAGCAGTGCTGTGCGAACGTGCAGTTGATTTGTATTGAAAATGTTGTTTTGTGTGCAGCGGGGGCCATAGGGGGCTGTAAACAGAGGTGCTGAGGAGTTACTCCGGTCTGTGCATCCCCCGGGTTTACTGTACCTTCTGAACGCAGTCGTCTCACCCGCTGATCGGGAGTTGCTGGGAGGGCAGGTCCTGGGTCTGCTTCTGAAACGTAGCGCAGGATCTGGCGTAAGAGGTCCGGGATGCATTTGTATTTCGATAAGTGAATGAGAGTGAATATACTGAGTGGTGAGATGGATGCCGGGCTGCAGGGATAGATGGGTGGGTGGTTCGTGGTGTGTCTAGGAGGGAGGAGAATGAGGAAAACGTGCTTCTAATATTCCTTTGATGTTATTTAAAAATACATATAAAACAGGGTAGTCCCTTTAAAGACATGCTGGATTCCACACAGCCTCTGGTGTCGTCTTGTGCCCCATGACCCCTTGAATACCTAGCTGATCAAGCACCTTCTACTGTGTGTTTAGAACATCAAGACAAGCTGTAGAGGATTTAGCATCTATCACTGTCATGTGACTTGAGGGCTAGCAAACCCCTCCCAGCTTCCTGCGTAGCAATCTCTCTCTCTCTCTCTTCTTGTTTGAAACGTATCTACTTTAAATTTAGGCAAGAATCAGCTTGGTGAAAATGCAAATGATATTAAATCTATTTTAAAATTTGTTTGGGTTTGGTTTTGCTACCTGACAGTGCATTTAGCTAAACACTGAATTTGACCCCAAACCACCAGGAAATCCTAAGAGCTTCGCAGGAGGGGGGAATCCCTGAGGCACTGGAACTTTCTGAGAGCCTCATAGAAACAGATGCTTGGGCAACACTAGGCAGACAGGTCCGAAAAGCCAATGGAGATGCTGTAAAATTTCACCTCTATCATTTTGCCTAAGTCAGAGTCCTAAAAGTTAATTACATCTTAAACGAAGGCACATGCATGGGTACCACAGTGAGCTTCCCAGGCCGGCGTCTTCAAGGGGGTCTTCAGTTAGAGAGGTAAAGGGAAGACCCATCAGATGAGACTGGAGAAGTGTTGAGAGGAGAAGAGATGATCCTGTAAAGCTTTGCATAAGGACATTTCTGTCATGGTGCCTGAAGTTAATGCTGTGTGGGCTCCAGTGGCCATGTCGATGACGTGGACCATGAGGTATGAACCATTTCCATTTGGATTTTTTTCAACATATCTAAAAAGGACAAGGAAGGATTGCTGTGCTGATGGAACCAGGAACCTGTTCAGAGATGAGGATGAAAATGTGCTCATTATGTTCTGCCTTCAGAGAGAGGGGAAGTTTGGGGGCGAATATCATTAATCCTCTGGCAGCAATAGAGGAGAGCAATTTGAATAAGGAAGGGCAGCCTCAGAGGAAGGAAAGAAAACTCTCTTGCAATCGCATGCAGCTGTCAGGAATGAGTCATCCAGCCAACTCTGCGTAGAGAGCCGCTCCGAAGGGATAAAAAACAGAGAAGGACACTCAAAAATTGTTCTGTCATTCTCCTCCCTCCCTGCCAAACTGCTTCCCCAAATACCAGATAGAGAAAGCTCTGAAACAGCAGCAATATCGAAATCTATTGTTGCAGGGGAAACGCTGTTCCTGGTGAGGCAGAAATGTCTGGAGGCTGAGGAAGAAAAAAAGGGCAAAGGGCCCCACACGTGACTGTGGATGCTTGGGAGAAACATGTGCACTCTTTCTGGAGTCAACAGAGTTTCTTGGGGTATCACCAATGCACTTCCTGGATCTTCAAGTATGTGTTACTGAGAGACAGGTGGATATTCTCTGCCTGTCTTTCCTAGAGAGTGTAGTAGAGAGATCCCTGTTTCAGTAGAGGTTTTGGGAACTTTGCAAATGAATCAGTGTACATGTCATCTGTCTCTCATAAAAGCCCACATAATAAAACATTCCTAGAATTTTAGTTTGGGGGTTGGCAGGGGGTTCAGGGGAAGGAAGGTTTCTGCAAATCAATGTGTATGTCTTCTCCTATGAGCAAAAGAAAATATGAGACTGAGGAATCTCTCTTTGGATTGTCGTTCAACAAATGTTGACCTAAATTCACATTCCAAGCTTCTTAGGTGAATGAATCTGCTTTCCTAGGAGCACCAAATTCCATAGGGGCTCCTGATGGATTGCATCTGGATTAAGTCTTTAATTTTCATTTTGTTCTTTGTCTTCACCTGGGAGTTGACTCATAATAGTGTCAGCATATACAAACATCAAATGAATGAACAAGATTGCCTTTTATTGAGGCTGTTTATGCCTCACCTCCCAGAGAGTCTCAAGTTTCTTGGTGTGTCCAGAGTCTTTTTCTCGGTTACTTTGAGGACACAATTCAGAGACATAGAGCAGCCGACCTGTCAAACCCATCTTTGGGCCTGCCACATGGACCCTATTTCATTCCTAAGATGATTCACCAAAAGGGGTGACATCGACATAATACACTATCACATGGATCTATGACATATTACACCTATACAGGAAAATGACACAAAGTGAAAACAAATACGTGCAAAAGTTATATTCAGAACCACTTGGGATGAGGGAGATTGATCCTTAAGATGGGCTCACTTGGACAGTCTCAGGGACCTCTGGGACAACATTAAATGCACCAATATTCGAATTATAGGGGTCCCAGAAGAAGAAGAGAAAAAGAAAGGGACTGAGAAAATATTTGAAGAGATCATAGTGGAAAATTTCCCTAACATGGGAAAGGAAATAATCAAGTCCAGGAAGCGCAGAGAGTCCCAAACAGGATAAGTCCAAGGACAAACACGCCAAGACACATATTAATCAAAATATGAAAAATTAAATACAAAGAAAACATATTGAAAGCAGTAAGGTAAAAGCAACAAATAACATACAAGGGTATCCCTATAAGGTTAACAGCTGATCTTTCAGCAGAAACTCTGCAACAGAAGGGAGTGGCAGGACATATTTAAAGTGATGAAAGGGAAAAACCTACAACCAAGATTACTCTACCCAGCAATGCTCTCATTCAGATTCGCTGGAGAAATTAAAACCTTTACAGACAACCAAAAGCTAAGAGAATTCAGCACCACCAAACCAGCTCTACAACAAATGCTAAAGGAACTTCTCTAAGTGGGAAACACAAGAGAAGAAAAGGACCTACAAAAACAAACCCAAAACAATTAAGAAAATGGTATTTGGAATATACATATCAATAATTACCTTAAACGTGAATGGATTAGATGCTCCAACTAAAAGACACAGGCTCACTGAATGGATACAAAAACAACAGCCATATATATGCTGTTTATAAGAGACCCACTTCAGACCTAGAGAAACATAAACACTAAAAGTGAGAGAATGGAAAAAGATGTTACATGAAAATGGAAATCAAAAGAAAGCTGGAGTAGCAACTGTCATATCAGACAAAATAGGCTTTAAAATAAACACTATTACAAGAGACAAAGAAGGACACTACATAATGATCAAGGGAATCAATCCAAGAAGAAGATACAAGAATTGTAAATATTTATGCACCCAACATAAGAGCACCTCAATATATAAGACAAATGCTAACAGCCGTAAAAGGGGAAATCGACAGTAACACAATAATAGTAGGGGACTTTAACACCCCACTTTCACCAATGGACAGATCAACCAAAATGAAACTAAATAAGGAAACACAAACTTTAAATGACACATTAAACAAGATGGACTTGATATTTATAGGCCATTCCATCCCAAAACAACAGAATACACTTTCTTCTCGAGTGCTCATGGAACATTCTCCAGGATAGATCATATCTTGGGTCACAAATAAAGCCTTGGTAAATTTAAGAAAAATCAAGAGATCAATGAAGACATCAAACAGGGAATCAGAAAATACCTAGAAACAAATGACAATGAAAACACGACAACCCAAAATCTATGGGATGCAGCAGAAGCAGTTCTAAGAGGGAAGTTTATAGCAATACAATCCTACCTCAAGAAACAAGAGACATCTCTAATAAACAACCTAACCTCACACCTAAAGCAATTAGAGAAAGAACAAAAACCCCCCAAAGTTAGCAGAAGGAAAGAAATCATAAAGATCAGATCAGAAATAAATGAAGAAGCAATGAAAGAAACAATAGCAGAGGTCAATAAAACTAAAAGCTGGTTCTTTGAGAAGATAAACAAAATTGGTAAACCATTAGCCAGACTCATCAAGAAAAAATGGGAGAAGACTGAAATCAACAGAATTAGAAATGAAAAAGGAGAAGTGACAACTGACACTGCAGAAATACAAAGGATCATGAGAGATTACTACAAGCAACTCTATGCCAATAAAATGGACAACCTGGAAGAAATGGACAAATTCTTAGTAAAGCACAACCTTCCAAGACTGAACCAGGAAGAAATTGAAAATATAAACAGACCAATCACAAGCACTGAAATTGAAACTCTGTTTAAAAATCTTCCAACAAACAAAAGCCCAGATGGCTTCATAGGCGAATTCTATCAAACATTTAGAGAAGAGCTAACACCTATCCTTCTCAAACTCTTCCAAACTATAGCAGAGGGAGGAACACTCCCAAACTCATTCTGCGAGGCCATCATCATCCTGATACCAAAACCAGACAAAGATGCCACAAAAAAAGAAAACTGTAGGCTAATATCACCGATGAAGATTGATGCAAAAATCATCAACAAAATACTAGCAAACAGAACCCAACAGCACATTAAAAAGATCATATACCATGATCAGGTGGGTTTTTTTTCCCAGGAATACAGGGATTCTTCAATATATGCAAATCAATCAATGTGATACACCATATTAACAAACTTCAGGATAAAAACCATATGATTATCTCAATAGATGCAGAAAAAGCTTTTGACAAAATTCAACACCCATTTATGATAAAAAACTTTCCAGAAAGTAGGCATAGAGGGAACTTACCTCAACATAATAAAGGCCATATATGACAAACCCACAGCCAATATTGTTCTCAATGGTGAAAAACTAAAACCATTTCCACTAAGATCAGGAACAAGACAAGGTTGCCCACTCTCACCACTATTATTCAGCATGATTTTGGTAGTTTTAGCCACAGCAATCAAAGAGGAAAAAGAAATAAAAGGAATCCAAATCGGAAAAGAAGTAAAACTGTCACTGTTTGCAGATGACATACTATACATAGAGAATCCTAAAGATGCTACCAGAAAACTAGTAAAGCTAATCTATGCATTTGGTAAAGTAGCAGGAAAAAAAATTAATGCACAGAGATTTCTTGCATTCCTGTACACTAATGATGAAAAATCTGAAAGAGAAATTAAGGAAACACGCCATTGCAATAAAAAGAATAAAATACCTAGGAATAAACCTACCTAAAGAGACGAAAGACCTGTATGCAGAAAACTTTAGGACACTGATGAAAGAAATTAAATATGATACGAACAGATGGAGAGATATACCATGTTATTATATTGGAAAAATCAACATTCTGAAAATGACTATACTACACCAAACAATCTACATATTCAGTGCAATCCCTATCAAACTACCAATGGCATTTTTCAGAGAACTAGAGCAAAAAATTTCTCAGTTTGTATGGAAACACAGAAGACCCTGAATAGCCAAAGCAATCTTGAGAAAGAAAAATGGAGCTGGAGGAATCAGGCTCCCTGACTTCAGACTATACTACAAAGGTACAGTCATCTAGACAGTATGGTACTGGCACAAAAACAGAAATACAGATCAATGCAACAGGATAGAATGCCCAGAGATAAACCCACACACATATGGTCACCTTATTTTTGATAATGGAGGCAAGAATATACAATGGAGAAAAGACAGCCTCTTCAATAAGTGGTCCTGGGAAAACTAGACAGCTACATGTAAAAGAATGAAATTAGAACACTCCCTAGCACCATACACAAAAATAAACTCAAAATGGATTCAGACCTAAATGTATGGCTGGACACTGTAAAAATCTTAGAGAAAAACATAGGCAGAACACTCCATTACATAAATCACAGCAAGATCCCTTTTGACCCACCTTCTAGAGAAAAGGAAATAAAAATAAACAAATGGGACCTAATGAAACTTTTAAAAGCTTTTGCACAGCAAAGGAAACCATAAACAAGACCAAAAGACAACCCTCAGAATGGGAGAAAATATTTGCAAATGAAGCAACTGACAAAGGATTAATCTCCAAGATTTAGAAACAGCTCATGCAGCTCAAGATCAGAAAAACAAACAACCTAATCCAAAGATATGTCAAAGACCTAAATAGGCATTTCTCCAAAGAATATATACAGATTGCCAACAAACACATGAAAGAATGCTCAACACCAGTAATCATTAGAGGAATGCAAGTCAAAACTATAATGAGGTATCACCTCACACCGGTCAGAATGGCCATCATCAAAAGGTCTACAAACAATAAATGCTGGAGAGGGTGTGGAGAAAAGAAAACCCTCCTACACTGTTGGTGGGAATGTAAATTGGTATAGCCATTATGGAGACCAGTATGAGGTTCCTTGAAAAACTAAAGATAGAGCTACCATATGACCCAGCAATCCCACTACAGGGCATATACCCTGAGAAAACCATCATTCAAAAAGAGTCATGTACCAAAATGTTCATTGCAGCTCTATTTACAATAGCCAGGACATGGAAGCAACCTAAGTGTCCATCAGCAGATGAATGGATAAAGAAGATGTGGCACATATATACAATGGAATACTACTCAGCCATAAAAAGAAATGAAATTGAGTTATTTGTAGTGAGGTGGATGGAGCTAGAATCTGTCATACAGAGTGCAGTAAGTCAGAAAGAGAAAAACAAATACCGTATGCTAACACATATATGTGGAATCTTAAAAAAAAATGGTTCTGAAGAGCTTAGGGGCAGGACAGGAATAAAGACACAGGTGTAGAGAATGGACTTAAGGAAACGGAGGGGGACGGGTACGCTGGGACAAAGTGAGAGTAGCATGGACATATATACAGTATCAAATGTAAAATAGATAGCTAGTGGGAAGCAGCCGCATAGCACAGAGAGATCAGCTCTGTGCTTTGTGACCACCTAGAGGGGTGGGATAGGGAGGGTAGGAGGGAGTTGCAAGAGGGAAGGGATATGGGAATATATCTATACATATAGCTGATTCACTTTGTTATACAGTAGAAACTAACACAACAATGTAAAGCAATTTTTCTCCAATAAAGATGTTAAAAAAAAAAAGACGGCCTCACTTAATGAACTGGAAGGGACAGATGTTCCTAAACTATTCACAGATTAACTCAGAAATAGATTGCAGCCAAGAGACCTGCCAGGTCACACAATCTGCATTTCTCATCCCCCCCCCCCCGCCTTTTTCTTTCGTTGAAGTATAGTTGATTTACAATGTTGTATTAATTTCTGCTGTACAGCAAAGTGATTCAGTTCTTTGGCGGGCACAAGTCTGTTCTCTATGTCTGTGAGTCTGTTTCTGTTTTGTAGATAAGTTCACTTGTGTCATTTTTTTAGATTCCACATATAAGTGATATCATATGGTGTTTGTCTTTCTCTGTCTGACTTACCTCCTTTAGTATGAGCATCTCTAGATCTATCCATGTTGTTGCAAATGGCATTCATTCTTTTTTTGTGGCTGAGTAATATTCCATTGTATATATGTACCACATCTTCTTTATCCATTCCTCTGTTGATGGACGTTTAGGTTGTTTCCTTGTCTTGGCTATTGTCAATAGTGCTGTGAACATAGGAGTACATGTATCGTTTTGAATTATAGTTTTGTCTGGATATATGCCCAGGAGTGGGACTTCTGGATCATATGGTAGTTATATTTTTAGTTTGTTGAGGAACTTCCATACAGTTTTCCATAGTGGCTGCACCAATTTAGATTCCCACCAACAGTGGAGGAGGATTCCCCTTTCTCCACACCCTCTCCAGCATTTATTATTTGCAGACTTTTTGATGATGCCCGTTCTGACCGGTGTGAGGTGGTACCTCATTGTAGTTTTGATTTGCATTTCTCTAATAATTAGGAATGTTGAGCATCTTTTCATGTGCTTCTTGGCCATCTGTATGTCTTCTTTGGAGAATTGTCTATTTAGGTCTTCTGCCCATTTTTCTATTGGGTTCTTGGTGTTTCTGTTGTTGAGTTAGATGAGCTGTTTATATATATTGGAAATTAAGCCCTCATCGGTTGCCCCCGACTTCTAAACAAGCCTTGTCATCTTCCCATGCACCAAATCTTCCTCTTAATCATAGACAAGTCTGGTCCTGATTGACACCATCTATATTGGGTTGAGGTGATGAGAATTCTTAAAGGTTTGTTTGTTTTTTTTTTTTCTCAGAGTAAATACTGCTTTGTAAATGATCATGCATATGTATTGATGACACGTATTTGGACTTGAGCTACCTAGTCTACCTCATTTGGGCACCAATCAATCATACTCATTATTTAATCTTGGCCATGATGACAATGTTACTATTAATATATTGTGGCCTTCTGGATATCCTCTTCCATGTCAGAAAGCCAAGAACTTCTTGTACATCCACACGTCTGGGACTCTGGCTGAAGAGCAGACAGGGTCAAAGTCACCCCACAGAAGGATCTTCAACACCATGTTGTTATATGTGGGAAAATCAAAAGCAAAGATTCCAGGTACCCACGGTACCTGCATAAAGTGGATAGTATGCATCTGCTAAGAATCATGTTTTCAGTGCATTTAAGTTCATGGGTAAAGGTTCAAAAATAGAATAGTAATAGAAAACTACAGGCTATAATGCGATCTCTGTAGAATTCATTACATATTGGAAGATATGTATGTGTATATCTAGAAGACCTATGTCTTTGAGAGCCCTGTAACATCTGACAGAGACAGACACAGAGAGAGATGGAACAGGGAGGAAGATGGGGAGGAGGAGGGAAGGAAAAACATTCAGAATCTTGAGAGAGATTAATAAGTATCTCTGGTGAAGACATCACGGGTTACTTTTACTTTCTTCTTTGCCTTTCGGGATTTCTAAAATTCAGTTTAATATGATCTGACCTGTGATTTTGTAAAATCAACCATGTGTGACAATGCCGAAACTGTAAAGTTTCTGAAAGGCATGACAGAGGAATCAAAACCTGCTGAGGAAGAAGAAGCGCCGCCCCAAGTGTGAGAGAGTCAGTGGTTTCCGATTGATGTGACGCCGGGAATCCGACGTGCCATCCTGCCCTTTGCTCTCAGTAACGGAGGGCAGGACGCCGCCCGCTCATCTAAGAGTCAAGATTAGGAACTACGGCTTCCTGTGAACACGTCCCAGGGCCCAGCCTGGCCCCTGTCTCCCCAGCCAGCTCCCGCGATTTAGCCAGGAGGCACAGAGGAGTCACAACAGAACTTGGCCCTGGAATGATCCCAGCCACCGTCAGTGTAGACAGGACATTTGGTAGGTTCAGAAGCCAGTGAACACTGCTGTAAGCCTGACTGTCCTGCACACGGTTGACGTGGTGTCCTGCTATGTCTCCCCCAGAAGTGCCTCCTGCCCTGCTCATCAGGGAGAGCAGCGACGTGTGCTTTGGACGTGCATCAGAAAAATACCAGTCATTAGATCTGTGGCTTGAATGCACACCCAAAGAACTCGGCTCTTACACACCTAGTGCTAATCTGTGCACTTTTCCTATTCCAAGGTGTTGTTTTAGGAGGGAACTTAGATGATCTTGACTAAACTTCAGCAGATGCATAATCACCAGGCAGGTCTCGTTTCAGCCTCTCTGTGATGTCTGACGTCAGGCTGAGTTGCCATCTGGCATTCATTTGAGATGGTCACCTGGGAAACCTAACTTAACGACATGGCGGGGATCAGGTAATGGGGTATCATTTGTCAGGTCGGCACTCTGGATTTGAAGCAACGAAAGATGAACTTGGAAGGTGTAGAGATGACGGTAGTGACATTGGAAGAAAGACCTTGCCCTTGACTTCTTTCTGTCAGCTCAAGAAAATAAAGACACATATTGCACAACTTAGATCTCTCATTGGACCAACTATCAGGAAAATTAAACTCCTCATGCTACGTGAAAAAGATTTTTTTACAGAAGTTTTTTCAAATAGCAGGGATTCCTTTCTTTGATACACACACATACACAGACACATAAACAGGTATGCAAAATAGAGATGTGTATATATCTTATTATAATTTTGACTGCTCTTAAGTTAAACCTGGAGAATGTTTTAAAGCGTTTTAAATTCTTTAGCTGTTATTCTTCAGTTTTATTCTTCTTTTTCATCAAACCATTTCTGTTGTAAACACGTGTGATAGCACACACTTACACAATTTTTTTTCTCATGTTCTTTGCCACCTCCTCTTCCTGAGTTCTCATGGTGGACTAGCCCAGGGCTCCAGCTTTGGCCCCCACTTTCCCTCTGGCGGTGCTGTCTCCAGAGGCATTGTTACACAGCATTCACATCATGATGATTCCCAAATTCTTCTCTCTGACCTCGTCCCTAAAATCCTGAATCCAACTACCTAATTGATCTCTACCCTTGGACACCTACAGGGCAACTCAACAGGAACGTATCCAAAATACAGCTACTGCTTCCATAACCCACAAATACTCAAACTCTCTTTTCCCCAGTGTCTCCATGTCCCACCAGCGTGGGAACCCAGATTCACACATGTGATTCCTTCCTTTCTCTCTTCCCACATCCATTCATAGACTCCATTAATAAGCCTTGTCCACTCTACTTTTAAATTGTATTCCAGATCTGTCCAGTTTTCTTCATTCCGACTAGTGACAGCTTTCTCCAGGCCGCCATCATTTCATCTTTGTTGTTACAAGAGCTTCCTGTGGGTCTCCCAGTCACCAGTCCTACACAATCCAGTATCAGTTTGCCAAAAATTCCACAGTTTGCGTGATAACTTATCACTCTTGCTCCAAACCCTGCAGGACCTCAATCACGCTTCGATGGAAGTGAAACTCCTAGACTAGCGTAAAAGGCCTTCCAGGACCTGCCTTTCGTCACCTCTTCAAGCTCACGCCTCCAGCTCGAGGTTTCACCTCCACAGGTTCCCCAAACGTGCTATGCTAATTCCTGCCTGTGGACCCCGTCCCCTGAGGACTCTCTCTGCCTGGGACCGTCTTCCCCAGTGTGTCCACATGCCTGAGTCCTTAACTTTCAGGTTTCAGTTTATATATCCACTCTAAAAGAGCCAGCCCTGACCGTACAATATGAAGGAAATCTACCAGTCAGTCTCCAGAACGTTTTCCTGATTTATTTTCTTCATAGCACTTACCACTTTCTATTTATCTGACGTTGAACAAAGGATCTTTTTACACCTCATTTTCTTGGTCTTTAAAAAAGGCACAATGATATCTCATCAAGCTGCTCTCAGGATTAAAGGAGTTCATAGACAGCAGTTAATTAGAGCAGTATTCACGTTGGCAATCAATACATTTATTTGTATACACAAAATTCAATCAATATTATCTGGCTAGTATTAAGTATCATATTATCAAGGATATGAACTGACTTCTTTTTATTGGAGCACTGTTGATTTGCAATGTTATAGAAGTTTCAGATGTACAGTGATTCAGTATTTTTATAGATCATACTCCCTTTAAAGTTATTATAAAATATTGTTTATATTCCCTGTGTTGTATATGACATCTTTGTATTTTTTTCCTACCTAGTAGTTTGAACTAACTTGTTTTAAATCACCAGTAATAATTAGGCAATAATTCTGCAATGAAGTGCCCAACCAAGGCCTTAACTTTATTCTCAAAAGTCTGTAGCTTAAAAATACTATAGAATGGCCCTCTAACCATTTTGGTGAACTCACATAAAAACGCATTGCATATTTACCCAGGAGTGGGGGGGCTGGGTCACAGAATAAGCACGTCTTCAGTTGTACATAGCTCACAACAGTTTTCCAAAGTTTATTTTCCCAATTACATGTTTACATTGTATTTTAGGTTCAGTCAAATGGTTTTCACATTAGCAATGTTGAGAAATAAGTCCTCCAGAATATAATCCATATGACAAAATATATTCCTGTTAGCTCAAAAGCTTATTAGAATTAAGAAGAAAGGTATCAGCATAAAAATGATAAAGAAATTACAAATTACATATCACTCTGCATTTGTATTGCATGAATCGTTTAGAATATCTCATTATTTTAATTGCAACCAATTACTCCAGTCGGAATAGACCCAGTAAGTATTATTATATATTTTAGGAATAAATTAAATATATCATCTAATAGCTCATCCTAACATCCTGCTCTTGGATTCATTAAATGATCAAAGCTTCCATTAATGCTCATAGGAATTTCACACCCACATAAATACGTCATTAGGTTGAAGGTGAACATCTTTAAGGTAGATTTACCAGAAGGTTAGAACGTTAGGATGATAGCTCATGTGCATTTCTATTTTTATCACGTGCAGTTATGATATTATTGCCACACTCATACTGATTGTACCATCTGGAAGGTTTAAAGAGAACTAAACATGAAAATGATATTCTGTAATTGTTTTATTGGGTTTTTATTGTATGTGAATCCAGTATTGCCTTCATCTGACTCCCTAGGTAAATAAATAATTTTCCAATTTCTTAAAGTAGACAAATACATTTATTCAATAAGAGAAATAAATATTTTGAAAACAATTTTGAATAGTAATATCCTGTGTTTGAGACAGGATTTCAAAGATTGTGGTATGAAATAATCATTGAATCTAGTAATGTGCCTTCCTCCTTCACCTTTCCTCCAAAATTAAAATCCTTAGAGGTAACCTTCTATGATGTGGAGCTAGTATGATAAATGTATTACTTTGTTCTATTTTGGTACTTCTTCCCAGCCCACCAGCACAACCTACTTCATGTGAGTTGTATGCAGTGTGTTGGTTGGTTAACTCAGTCTCCCAGTTAATGTGTAGGTTTGCTAATTATTTTTAGTTTGACATTTCGCTTTTGCTGTTGAACCAGATTCTAACTACATCAACAGCCCACTTTTAGCTAAATTCATTCTCTTCCTCTGTTTTCCAGCTGCCTTTTTAAAATCAGTTTCCTCTTTTGTTTGTACTGTTTCTTGTGCATCTTTAAATCGGTGTACATTAATTTATAAAGATTAAGAAACAAGTCTTACAAAAGTAAAAATACATTTTTCACAGGCTTAATATTGGGAGAACTAACCAGTTTAGCTTCATTGTCTGGAATTTGTGCCTTTCTTTTCCATGGTGGATTTAGAAGTGGATAGAAACTAAATCCATTTGGAACATAAGCCCGGTGTTGGTCTAAACTTCTTCACAGGTGGTTTGTATCCTAATCCATGAAAATCCCAACCCCCTTGTCTTAGTTCATTTGGGCTGTTATGAAAGAATACCATTTCCTGGGTGGCTTATGAGCAACAGATATTTATTTCTCAGATATCTGGAAGCCTGGAGGTCCAAGATTACAGTGTCAGCAGATCCAGTGTCTGGTGAGAACCCACTTCCCAGTTCATAATCTTCTCACTCACTGTGTCTTCTCTCTGGGGTCTCTTTTTTTTAAGGGCACTGATCCCATTCTTGAGGGCTCCACCCTCATGATCTCATCACCTCCCAAAGGTCCCACCTCCTAATCCCAACACATGGCGGGTTAGGATGTCAACATCTGGAGCTGGCAGGGGGTGGGGACACAAACATTCAGTGTACAGAACACATTTTAATAACACAAAGCATTATTATGAAGGAATCAGAATGCCATGGCAATATTCATTTCCCTGTAATGTTGTCATTTCTTAGAGGAATACCAACGATGGTATTTTATACAATTTCGGTATACAATAGCTATTTCTAAAATAGATGTGCATTCTGGTGCCTAGTTCTTGCATGATAAGCAAGTCCCATTTTTATATAAGCAAAACTCAAGCACCCTAATACTGTGTGACTCATATTTGTATCTCGGCTTTGGTGGGAGGGAGCTGCAGTGGTAAGAAGAAGAGCTTGGCGCCAGGCAGATGTGGGTTCAGGAGCAAGCTCTGACATGGGGCTCTAAGTCCATCCCTTTACCTCTCTGGGCTACCATTCCATCCTCTGTGGGACAGAGACAATAAGACTTCAAAAAATATCGGTAAAGCACTTAGCAGAGTGGAAGGCAAGTTGCCCTTCAGAATAGCTGTAGCGATTGACAGCCTTCCAGGGCCACGTGGGGATTCCACTGAATCCTCTCCCTTGTGGCCCATAACCAGGCAACTGCTAAGTTCCTGCTCTTGGATCTAGAGTAGAGTGAGGAAGGGCGGCATGGCTGAAGCTTCGACTGCGCAGGTGGGTGGGTGATGGGAGATGATGCTGACAGCCCAGCATCAATGGGGTCCAGTCCATGGAGAGCCTCAGGTCGTATTCAGTTAAAGCCAGTCTTTACCCTACAGGGCGAGACCTTTGAGCATGTTCTTGCCTCTGTCTGGACATCTTTTGTCCCATCTTCACTCACTCCTCCCTACTCTCTCTGCATCTTTACATGTCTAATGCCAGCTCCTATTTCAAGTCTTAATTCAACATCAGCTTCCCCAAGATGGAGCCTCTTTCATTTTTCCGTGATGCACTTCATCTAGACCTTTTCAAATTCCTCCTTCATCACAGATGTGATGCTCTTCAGAAAACTTGGCCTGTACCTGTAATTGACTTTGGGGCCTCTGGGTGAATATGCACATGGACTTAGATTCAGACATTCATCACACAATCCTGCAATAGCTTTTTAAAAATGTGTCTGTTTCTCCCATGCACTTGGCATCCCAGACAGGACTGGCTTCACCACACTACCATCTTTTCCCCACTCCTCAACCACCCTCTCTGGTTAACTGCCCCCTTCCCCTTCTGAGACCTCTGTCCCACCAGCCTTGGGCCTTCCTTTGACAAACTCACTCTCCTGCTTGAGGACTTGAGTATTGTTCCTCATGGGAACAAGCCCCAACAAATACTGATTGAATGACACAAGAATGTGAAAAGTATATGGAACACAGGGCTGTTCTTGACATGCCTCGAATGAGCTGTGTGTACAACTTAGTTTATTGTTGTTTCAGCTACTATTTACAACTTAGTTCGTCATTAATTATGCTACTGCTGCTTAGAATTTGCTTCCTTTTGCTTCCATTTCCTTTTTAGTGACTTTTCTAGTTTTCCCTAAAGACATATTTAATCATAGATATTGTAGCACTTAATTAATTTCTATTGACTGTGGTCTCAAAATACCTAACACGTAAATGCAAGGTCTACTGTTTCCGTCAGTGACTTCCTTGGCAAATATTGAGTTATTTACCCACACAGCGGGAAATATAAACACCCTCATTAATCTCTACTCTCCCTGACCCAGGGCCCCCCTCCTCCCAGACCTCAATGTAAAACTTATTGAGTATCCAGTCTCATATATTATTTACGGTGTACCATTGATTTATACAACTTTTCCTAGGTCAGAAGTCCGGTGATTCATTGGCCCCATATCCAGTTTGACTGCAGGAAGAGGAACCGTTTGTGAGAATACTATTTCCCAATGCATGAAACCGTTGTAGTGGGTTTCTTCTGGTTTAGCCAAACAAGAATGCTCTGTGGGAATAATAACCTGAAACATGTGTGGACTGTTTGGCAAATAAATTCTCTAGGTAACAACTGAAAAGAAATTGCAACAATTATTAAAGTGAAAAGCCTTACCCAGAATCAAATGATTTCATCGCTAATGCTTACATGAAGAAATTTGAAGGCCATATAGACATTTCTAGACCTTCCGGCAGTAGAGATGAACAAGTAGGATATGTACAGAACTACCTGCCACTTTTTGTATTAGACAAGTGCCCATTCCCTACTAAGAAGTCCACAGGAAAGTTCTACTATTGCTTTCTTGTGCTTGTCTTAAAATACGGATATTAGCTCATTTAACTTCCTGAAGTTATCTGAACACAAATCTTGGCTCATTCTGTGTTTTTTAAAAAAATATGTATTTATTTATTTGACCGTGCCGGGTCTTAGTTGCGGCACGCAGGATCTTTAGTTGTGGCTCGCGGGATCCAGTTCCCTGACCAGGGATCGAACGCAGGCCCCCTGGCATTGGGAGCATGGAGTCTTCACCACTGGACCACCAGGGAAGTCCCTCCTTCTGTACTTTTTAATGTTTGCAAATTAAAAAACTAAAAATTTAAATAGTGCAGGGGAAAAAAATGCCATAATCTTAACACACATGGAAAAGAAAGGGTTAGTGGCAGTCTGGGAATCCATTGTCTTTTTTTAACTGGGGACACTGAGAAAAAGAATGAAAGGTGACCAGGGCAGTACTCCCTGGGAGCTCGTCAATGTCAGACCTCTTGGCAAACACTGAAACGGTAGTTCCTTATGGTAGAGTCTATTTCCATCCACTTTTAGCAGAATGCAACTGGTCTACCTGGTATTGTTTATGAGTTTAGGGACATGACTCCCCAGATGATGTTACATAAGTGATGGAAATATCTGAGTATTGAAAAAGGTGGTTCCTGAAAGTAGTTGCTCCCTTCTGTGTAGAGGATATGCTTCCACAATTTCACAAGCATCGCTTAGAGACCTTGTATGTTAAACCTGGATCAGAGTGTCAAATGAAACAAAAAAGGAATTCTACAAGTGTTAATGATCCGCAACTGGCTTTGCCCGTGTCAAATTATTAGTGAAGTTTGATACTAGGTAAGATTTCAGAGTGAATCTCATTTGATAATCCAGTGCATCTTATCTTCATGCTGATTTTATTTTAGTAGATATTCCTCACCTTTGTCCATAAACACAAATATGTCATTTTAATATTTTGTACCATAATGTTCACTTAGCTCTGTCATATTCTCTTTTTAAAGAAGAAAGACTCAACATTAAAGCGCAAAGCATCCAACTTTAGAAGATAAAAGAAGAAATAGTAGAGAGAGGTTTCCTTAGAGTAAATTTCCCTTTCCTGTGAGTTCCCTTTTTATCTCCTTTTTGTTTGTTTTTGGTCTATTCACGTTGTTAAAACTTAGGCTCTTTGGTCATCCTGAGCTATCCAGTCCATCTGTACAGTGACACACTGAACTGTCACCTGACAGCTTTTGTTTTCTCATGGTGGACTTTAAAATAGAATCGTTTTCATCATAGTCAAAGCAGGACAGTTTTATTAAATATATGCATAACTTTAGTACACGTTTACACTAAACATTTTTATAAAATAAAGAGATTGAGACATTCCCGCTTTCCAGAAACACCCTCAATTTCCAATTCCTGAATGGCTTTTCCACCACAAGCACCCAAACCATCCTCAATTTATGAAATGACTCACAGGAGGGTATAGTCACCTTGGGGTATCATGTAATGGTGTTTTTATCTTACTGACTCTTTCTGTGAAGTACGAACCAATCTCAGTTTTTTTTTTTTTTTTCCCCATACTGCCAAAGGAGTACGTGCATTGTCCTATGTAAATGAAATGGTTTAATTTGCATAACCTTTTAAAATTTTGTCACTTCTAAATTTTGGTGCCATTCAGCAAAGCTGTGTCCCCTTGTTCTAAAGTTCTCTACCGGGGAACAGAGTCTGTGAAAATCTGGCCTCACTTTTTCTCTTTTTTTTTAAATTGAAGTCTAGTTGATTTACAATGTGTGCCAGTCTCTGCTGTACAGCAGTGACTCAGTTATACACAGAGACATTCTTTTTTAAAAAATTCGTTCCCATTATGGTTTATCCCAGGAGATTGGATACAGTTCCCTGTGCTCTACATTTGGACCTTGTTGTTTATCCATTCTAAATGTAACAGTCTGTCTGCATCTACCAACCCCAAACTCCCAGTCCATCCCAGTCCATCCCTCTCTCTACTCCTCTCCCCCTTGGCAACCACCAATCTGTTCTCTATGTCTGTGAGTTTGTTTCTGTTTTGTAGATAAGGTCATTTGTGTCATATTTTAGATTCCACATATAAGTGATATCATATGATATTTGTCTTTCTCTTTCTGACTTACTTCACTTAGTATGATCATCTCTAGGTCCATCCATGTTGCTGCAAATGGCATTATGTCATTCTTTTTTATGGTTGAGTAGCGTTCCATCGTGTATATGTACCATAGTGGCTGCACCAACTTACATTCCCACCAACAGTGTAGGAGGGTTCCCTTTCCTCCACACCCTCTCCATCATTTGTTATTTGTAGGACTTTTTGATGATGGCCCTTGTAGACTGGTGTGAGGTGAGACTTCATTGTAGTTTTGATTTGCATTTCTCTAATAATCAGTTGAGTATCTTTTCCTGTGCTTTTTGGCAATCTGTATGTCTTCTTTGGAGAAATGTCTATTAAGGTCTTCTGCACGTTTTTTGATTGGGTTGTTTGATTTTGTTTTTGTTGAGTTGCATGTGCTGTTTGTATATTTTGGAGATTACGCTCTTATTGGTTGCATCATTTGCAAATATTTTCTCCCATTCCATAGGTTGTCTTTTCGGGTTGTTTGTTTGTTTTATGGTTTTCTTTGCTGTGCAAAACCATGTAAGTTTGATTAGGTCCCATGTGTTTGTTTTTATTTCTATTGGCCTCACTTTTTTTCAGATTACCTTTGTTGCATCCTCTCCCTTATCTCCACCTTGGCCATGTTGAAACTGTCCCTCAGCTTTGTCACACCGTGCACCTTCATGAAGTTCCTTGACTCACCCCAAGAGAATGAAAAATTTACAATGCATTTGGTAAGTTTTTAATCCTTCAAGACCAGTCAATCCCTTCCTGCCTTCTCTGCCCACCGTACTATGTAGTTCCATTCTCTCTCCCTTCCCCTGAGGAATTAATACTTAACCATTTACATGTTTTCCTTTCTGAACTGAGAACCTCAAAGGTAGAGAAGGAGCCTTCATCATCTTTCTGTTCCCAAGGTCAGCGCAGCACAGTACCAGACTCTTAGCAGAAGTGCAGCCAAAGAATAAAGAGTGAGTGAATATATGGCAAGGAGGTTAGTGGACAAATGACCAGCCTCTGTATAGTGTAAGGAGAGAGGGGTTGTGATTCTTCTTTTACATGTAATATCTGCCCGGGCACTACTGTCTGCAGTGTTTGGAAACAAAACATTAAAAAAAAAACCCCAAAACTCCACAGTGACACAAACCATTGTTCAGAGACTTTTTACAAAGAGAGAAATGCATTAGCTTCTTTATCAAGTCTCAAAACATGCCATTTTATGCTAAAATATGATGCCATTTTAATGAGATAGTTGTCATACTTGAGGTAATTGTGTCTATCCACAGAATAAAATTGTTTCTATAATGGAAATCAAACAAAATACCACAAGATGTACGTGTTCACTCAGCCTGAACTTCCTGAAATACTTTTCTTGAGATATCATTGGTGTTTTACACTGTCTCTGTCCTCGCCATATAATTATGCATTATACAGATGGAATATCAGTTACAGAAATCGTTTCTGAATGTTCCAGGGAAATTATGTGCAAAGTTCTTTGAGTTGATTGTGAGCTGCTGTTAAACTTGTCTGGTTTTTTAATGGGTGGAAGGGCATGTTGAGTGGTGATAAAACTGTGCATGTTTATGTGAAGTTCTGTGCTTGTCCCGCCTTAGCAGTGGAAACTGAATTGTCCTGCCCCTGCCCATCCTGTCTTTCACGCACATCACTGTAAATGCACTGACCAGGGGGGCTGAGTCTCCAGTTATTTTTACATACTCAGCACCCAGTACACTGATTGTGTGTTGCATAGTATGTGCTCATTAATTTTTAAAAATGAATTAATGTAGTGAAGAGAAATGCAGGCTCTATAGATGAAGAAAACTCAAATATACCAACATGTTGATAGTGACAAATTAAAAACAAAATAATTTCTTTTTTTTTTCTTTTCACATTTCAGTATATCTTCACATTTCTAAAGGTTGAAAAAACCCTCTCAGGACCCTCTGCTCAAATCGTAGCCCAGTTGTGTTCTGGATATCACCTGGGAGCCTGTTAGAAAGGCAAATCCTTGGTTCTGTCTCCAGAGCTGCTGAATCTGCATTTCCAGTTTAACAAGATCCCCATGTGTTTCCTATGCACATTTAAGTTTGAGAAGCACTAGTCCAACACATTTCGTCTTAGTATATAACAAAATGTGTCTCCATTAAGAAAAGATGTACTTGATACTGCTAACACCACTTTCCGTTTTCTTACTGTAAATTCAAAATACTGAGAAATACTTGGTGGGAAGTGTCACTGCCTATTTTACTGGACCATGGAGAAGGTCACATTTCAGACAACCTAGAAGGTGGTGAAGAAGCAGCCATGTGGCTTTCTGGGGAAGAGCATTCTGAGAAGCAGGCATCGTCCATGCCTTGGAGGGTGACTGGGTCAGCTCAGGGCTTATGTGGCCCCTTGCCGTCGGTGGAATGAGCAAGATACGCGTGATGAGAAGTCAACGGAAGGGGCTCACGTAGGGCCTTGCGGCACTCTGTAAGGACGCTGACGTTCACTGGCAGGAACGTGGTGAACCGTTGGAAGTTTGGGCCAGAGGCTGGCATCATCTGTTCTGTGGGTCTCCGCCTGCTGTGTTGGTGGTGATCTGTAGGAGGGAAAGTTTGGAAGGAGGAATCCAATTAGACTGTGACTGCTGTCCCCCGGCAGGGCAATGATGATGCTCTAGAGAGGGTGGTGAAGGAAGCAGATGCTTTGTGTCCTTGGAAGATGGATGTTATAGGCCTTCAGAAAACAATGCATGGGTGGCTATGAAGAAAAGGAAGAGCTCACAGATAGCTCCTGAGTCTTGGTCTGAGTAGAGCTGACATAAACAAAGGTGGAGAAGAGTGCAAGGGAAGCAAAGACCTTTTCTTTTTCCTTTTTCCGTGTATGTGTGTGTTGGGGGGGATTATGGCATGGGTGAAATGATGAGGACATTAGCTTTTTTTAAAAAAATTAACTTATTTATTTTTGGCTGAGTTGGGTCTTCACTGCTGCGTACTGGCTTTTCTCTAGGTGCGGCAAGCGGGGGCTACTCTTCGTTGCCGTGTGCAGGCTTCTCATTGCGGTGGCTTCTCTTGTTGCGGAGCACGGGCTCTAGGCGCACGGGCTTCAGGAGTTGTGGCACGCGGGCTCGGTAGTTGTGGTTCTCGGGCTTAGTTGCTCCGCGGCATGTGGGATCTCCCCGGACCAGGGCTCGAACCCGTGTCCCCTGCATCGGCAGGCGGATTCTTAACCACTGCGCCACCAGGGAAGCCCCGACATTAGCTTTTGGCATGTTGAGATTAGCATGAGTAGTTTCTTCTTCCTCATGGCGGAATAAGCCATTTGTGACCGTGTGGATGAAACTTGAGGGCACTCTGCTAAGTGAAAGAATTCAGACAGAGAAAGAAATGCTGTTATGTGGAATCTTAAAAGGCAGAACTCACAGAAACAGAGAATAGAATGGTGGTTGCTAGGGCTTTGGGGCATTGGGGAGATGGAGACATGACGGTCACAGGGTACAGACTTCCTAGTTACTAAGATGAGTAGAAGTTCTGAGGTCTAACGTACAGTATGGTGACTGTAGTTACCAATTCTGTATTATGTACTTGGAGGCTGTTAAGAGGGCACATCTTAGGTGTTCTCACCGTAAAAAGGAAATGGTAACTATGTGAGGTGATGGAGGAATTAACTGACCCTATTGTGGGGTCATCATTTCACTATATGTATGTGTATCAAATCATCACCATGTACAACTTAAACTTACAGTATGTTATATGTCAATTATGTCTCGATAAATCTGGAAAAAAAGATGGAGATGAGTACTAGGCATCCATGTAAAACTACTAACAGAGAGTTGAATGCATGAATCTAGCATTCAGGGGAGAGATACAACCTGAAGATAGAAGTATTATCAGCAGAGAGGTAAGGTTTCAAGCCATCAGGCTAGCTGAGATCCTGGAGGGAGTATCTGTAGATAGGAAATAATAAATATTCATAGACTAAGACTGGACCACAGCAACGTTTCAAGGTTGTGAAGGTAAGGAAAAGAGACGAAGGAGCCCGGGGAGAAACACCCAGTGAGGGAGGGAGGAAAAGAGCAGAGAGCAAGCGGCCAAGGTATGCACTTGAGGAAAGCTTTCCAAGGTAGGGAAAGTGATACTTCTATCAAATGATGCTGGTAGGTGCAGTCCATGGAGACTGAGTTTGGCATTGCCTACAGCAGCATGGAGGTCACTGGTGACCTCAACAACTCCAGTGTCACTGGAGAGGTGTGAAGAAATCCTGGTTTAAGAGAAACGTGGAAAAGAGAGTTAATTGGAAGGTGACAAAATAAATCATTTTTTCCCCGAGGTGCCTTAATGTCAAGGAGAGAGCTTTGGGGCAGTTACGGAAAGAGAAGGTGGGCATAGCAAGAGATTTATGTTTTCCCTTTTAGGGGGGTGGAGGGTTATCCTAGGAGAGCCATAGCCTACTTCTGAACGGAGGGCTGTGGTTTAGCACGCATACGGGTAACCATAGAAAGAGAGGGAGAATTGTGGGGGTGACACAGAAGTCCATTCTGGTGTGTTTTCAGTCAAGGGAGCGTTGGGTGCTCTGAGGTCCTGAGAGGGAACGGTGGATGCTGTGGGCTTGAAGGCTGGCAAGGGGGAGACTGGAAGGCAGAGCTTGAGGAATATCTACTGATGGCGTGGATTTCCCCCCACCCGACGCAGGAAGGTCATGAACTGAGACCAAGGATGGGGAGAAGGGCTTGGACTAGTGGACCCTGGAGGAGCGAGGAGAAGGTGGGACCCTCTAGATCCCTGCCGTTCAGAGTGTGGTCTGCACACCAGCAGCGTCAGTATGACCCGGGGGGTATGTATTCATCACCAGCCTTTCCTGCACGGAACGAACCAGAATCTGCACTTTATCAAGATGTCTAGGTGATTTCCAAGTTCTCAGATTTGCACTCCATTTGTAGCGGTTCTACATTTTAGTTTTCTGAAAAAGATGGAAAAGGAAGTTTTCAAGAGTTGAATGTACTGCTTTGAACTATGCTTCTTTGTACTGTAGTCATCAGATTTTCCCATCAGAGTCAAGCAAACATCTGATAACATAATGGATTCCCCCTCCTGTGTGTGTGTGTGTGTGTGTATGTGTGTACATGTATGCATGGGATTGATTTTATTGTTTGAGCTGAATAAACTCAAGAACTCATCAGTAAATCTATGTGACCCCAGAGCCTTGACTATCATTTGTTTTCTTTTTTTTGTTTGTGGCTTTATTTCCTTTTTTTAAAAAAACTGTTATTGCTTTATACAGATTTCCAACTTCTTCTAAAATTCTTGATTTAATTTTGGCCATTTATATTTTGCAAGGATATTGTCCCTTCTCTAAAATTTTCCAGTTTATCTGTAGGGACTTGTACATAGTAGTGCCTTATAAATCTTTCATCTCTTCTCTGTGTCTGCCATATTCACTTCCTCATGCCTAATTCTGTTGATTTCTTTTTCTGCTTTTTTTCATGCCTTTTCATTAAATTTTACAAAGTTGTCTATTTTTTTTCCTTTTTTAAAAACATTATTTATTTATTTATTGAATTTTATTTTT